>NW_027174086.1:0-627620 GCF_000499845.2 Phaseolus vulgaris
AGTTAAGAAAACAACAGATTCAGTTTTGAACTTAACAGATTTATTTTGTGAAAACTGCCAACTCAGCTTAACAGAAATAACTGTCTGAGTGGTACCTTTGGAGCCCTAACTAACTTGTGAAAAACCTTTCACAACCAAGGAATAAACCTGTTCTTTCACAGTAAAACAGATTAAAGTATAACCACAGGCCAGCTCAGCTTAACTGAAATAACGAACTGAGCTTTCCCTTGGTGCCTTAACAGAAATTTAGAAAAGCCTTTTAACAGAGAAGAAATAAACAGATTCTTTCTCCATAAAACAGATTTATTTGTGTACTGTTTTAAAACTGTTAAAACCATTTTAAAAAGCTTTTCAAAAACTATTTAACGAAAGCCTTTTTAACAGAGAAGAAATAAACAGATTCTTTCTCCATAAAACAGATTTATTTGTGTACTGTTTTAAAACTGTTAAAAACATTTCAAAAGGCTTTTCAAAAACCATTTAACCACATCATGTGCTTGATCTAGACTTGGTTAGGCATCTAGGATAGGTTACACAGCAAAAGGCAATCATACACACTTACAAGCCTAATTACAATGAATCTAAAAACCTATTACAATCTTCAAAGCACTCAAGCCATTTTCTTCATCAAACACACATCAAGCCTTGGTAGGGAAGAAGCTTCCTCCAGCTTCAACAATCTCCCCCTGTTTGATGGAGACAAATTCCCTTTGCTTTGCACAGCTTTGAAGAAGATCATGACCAAATCTGTACAGAACCATATACAAAAAACAGGTGTTAAAGCAGAACAACAGATTTAGAAATGATATACCTGCAGATTTAACATCTGAATCATATCAGCAGCCACTGTGAATATCATCTGCAGAACCTGTACCAGGCTATTCTTAGGCTGTTCTCTAGGCTATTCTTCTCCCCCTTTGGATTCATCAAACAGAATGGGAGCACAAAATACCACAGAAACAATAATAGCCATACATAACAGTTCAAATAAAACCAATAAACCATAGAGGTTCATTACAAATCACAAAACAACTAAAAACCAGTGCAGAAACGAAACAGTACAGATTAATTCCAAATTGCTCAACAACATATAAAAGATAAAGACTTAGAAATAGGATCACTTGTTGTTGTAATAAAGCTCAGCTAGCTGCACTTGAACTCCTTCAAGTTGATCATCCAAGTGTTGAAACCTGGCGTAGGTCATCTCATAGTGTGCTTTCTGCTCATATGTGAGTGTGTCCAGCCTGCTTAGCACTTGTCTTTCAAACATAGACAGAGGTTCACCTCTGTATTCAGGTGCCTCATATGCAACCATTGCATTTTGGCTTGTAGCAGCAATATCCTCATGTCCAGCAGAGTGTACTGGTGATTCCATGTTTGCACTCCATCAGCATTTTCTTCTTCTTCATTTCTGGAGCAGCTTCATTTTCAGCTCTGTTTGCAGCATTCCTTCTGAATATCCAGCTATCATCTTCCTTTTGAAATCCCATCTTGAGGAGAGTGGAGTTCTATCTCACTTGCTGCCTTAATTGTGTCATTTCTTTCATTTGTAGTGTCAACTTCAAAGTAATCAATTAGCTTTGACACAAAATTGCATATGGAAAGCGATAGTCTGGTAACCTTGTGATTTGAGCATATGCTCCACCATAGTACTTACCCAATTTACCTTGAGTTGATTCATGATGCAGTATACAGTATCTTCCTCATGGAGAGTTGCATGATTACTTCCTCTTGGAGTAAGCTGCCAAGCAATGATGTAGAGCAAGGAGTCTTGGAATGATTAGATTTCCAGCATGAAATCTAGCCACTGGTTCAGCAGGATTCCTCACACAACTTCTGTAAAATGCATCTTGTTGAATCCCTGGATTCCAGCAGTGTTCCCTTTGCTTACCTTCATTCCAGAATATTTGATTCCTCCCACATTGCCATATTTCCCTTGTAATCTTCAGCTTCACACCTTTCACATGGGAGACCAGATTTTTGCCATCTTGAACCAAGTTGCTGTAGAAAACTTTCACCAAATCTGGATATACATTTCCAGTCATCTCTAGAAAGTTCTTCAGCTTTTGATGCTTGAGCAAGGTTTTGCTTCAGTCAGATTTTCTTCTCTCAGCCAGGAAAATTCCAGCACTTTGGGTGCATTGACTTGCTTCCTGCTTGTCTCATGATGTATTGTCATTGCTTCAGAATCTCCAGCAAACCATTTCTCCAGAATGCCTTGGCTGCTGGATTGCTCTTGGATTTCTTCTTCTGTGTGAGAGGATGCCATGCTTAATCTGTTTTTCCTGCATCAATTAACATACAATTCTAGAAGAAAACAACAGATTATTACTCAGAACAGAAACGAAACCTGTGGTGAAGCAAGTGTGAACTGGACAGCTTATAGCACAAATGAGAAAGTGTGAGAAAGAACTGATGAGCTAGGTTTATATAGAATTATTAAACCAAAATTGAAAAGCACAAATTTTAATCAGGGCAATGTAATCAGATTTTGGAAATAATGAATTTTGAAGAAAAATCAAATCCCACAGATATGCTGCAGATTTTATTCCAATGGTGCAGCAGGTTCAGGTGTGGATTCACGTAGAATATCTTGGAACCTGATTTTGGTACATCAAATCTGTTGCATCTACACAAAATCCAATTAGTTAGGATACCCACACATAATTTGCATGGATCTGCTGGTCAATAACCGTAAAAGCAGTCAACAATAAAGTGAGAGAGAGAAAAATAAATCTTTCTCTTTCCTAGTCACAGCTGTGATTTCTGAAACAGGGAACGAAACATGTTAAAACATAAAACAACAGATTGAAATTTTCACTGCAGAGGACAATTCAAGCTAATATACCCAATTCATTTAAAAGAAAGTGAAACCTGTCTTTAGCAAGTGGTTTAGTGAATAGATCAGCTAATTGAAATTCAGTACCAATGAATTGTATATCACATGTTCCATTAGCTATATGTTCTCTTAAAAAGTGATGTCTAATTTCAATATGTTTAGTTCTAGAATGCATGACAGGATTCTTAGACAATTTATGGCACTTGTATTATCACACTTTATAGGTATGTTATTTAACAGAATACCAAAATCACTTAGCTGCTGCCTTAGCCATAAGGTTTGAGCACAACAACTTCCAGCAGCTATGTATTCTGCTTCTGCTGTGGAGAGAGCAACACAAGCTTGCTTCTTGCAATGCCAAGAGATTAGACTTGATCCAAGCATGTGACAAGTCCCACTTGTGCTCTTCCTATCAACTTTGCAACCTGCAAAATCAGAATCTGAAAAACCAATCAAATTCAAGATACCTTGTTAGGATACCACAATCCAACATCCTTAGATCCTTGCAAATATTTCAGAATTCTCTTTGCTGCATTGTAGTGTGATTCCTTTGGATCAGATTGATATCTAGCACATAGACATACAGCAAACATAATGTCAGGCCTGCTGGCAGTTAGATATAATAGGAACCAATTAAACCCCTATATTGTTTGATCCACTGATTTTCCTGCAGAATCTTGATCCAGCTGAACAATTGTTGAAATAGGAGTGCTGATTGCTTTGCATTGGTCCATATCAAACTTCTTGAGTAGTTCCTTGCAGTATTTTCTTGGCTTATGAAAATCCCATCCTTGAGTTGCTTAACTTGTAGACCAAGGAGAAATTCATTTCCCCTAACATTGACATCTCAAACTCACTTTTCATGGTTTCACAAAGTCTTCACACATTCTTCATTTGTGGATCCAAAGATAATATCATCTACATAGACTTGCACAAGTATGATATCTTCACTTTTCTTCTTTAGAAAGAGAGTTTTATCTGAATTGCCACGGCTATAACCTTGAGACAGCAGAAATTCACTTAGCCTTTCATACATTGCCTAGGTGCTTGCTTTAATCCATATAAGGCTTTCTTAGGCCTGAACACATGTTCTGGATTCTTGTGATCTTCAAATCCTGGAGGCTGAGATACAAACACTTCTTCATTGATGTAGCCATTTAGAAATGCACTCTTGACATCCCATTTGAAATAGCTTGAAGCCTTGTATGCTGGAAAATGCTAGAAGAAGTCTGACAGCTTCAAGACGTGCTACTGGTGCATAGGTTTCACCAAAGTCAATACCTTCTTCTTGGTTATACCCTTTAGCAACCAGTCTTGCTTTATTTCTAGTGATAGCTCCATGTTCATCCATCTTGTTCCTGTACACCCACTTGGTTCCTATGATGTTCATCTCATGCTTCCTTGGAACCAAAGTCCACACTTCATTGTATTCAAACTGGTTCAGCTCTTCCTGCATTGCTGTTATCCAATTGCTGTCTTGCAGTGCTTCTTCCAGGCTTTTAGGTTCAATCTGAGACACAAAAGCTACTGTTCTGCAGAAGTTATTGAGTGAATTCCTTGTTGAGACTCCTTTCTCAATTTTACCAATCACATTGTCAAGAGTGAGATCCCTTGGAGTCTTCCATTCTTTAGGTAGTCCTGCATTCACAGTAGATTCTTTGACAGAATTTGGATTAGTAGCATCAAGCTCACTGGATTGATTCTGTTGCATAATTGTTCTTAAATCATCCATACCAGGTTCATCCACAACAGATTTGGGCACAGAAAAATCTGTTTCATCAAACACAACATGTATAGATTCTTCAACAGCAAGCAATCTTTTGTTATATACTCTATAAGCATGACCATTTATAGCATAACCAATATGTATTCCTTCATCTGATTTAGGATCAAACTTCCCTAGATTATCCTTACCATTATTTAAAACAAAACATTGCAGCCAAACACCCTAAGATGACTAATGCTAGGCTTCCTTCCTTTACACAATTCATAGGGAGTTTTCTTAAGGATTGGTCTAATCAATGTTCTGTTAAGCACATAAGAAGCAGTATATACAGCATCAGCCCAAAAAATATTTAGGTAAACCAGATTCATTTAGCATAGTCCTAGCTAACTCTCTAGTGATCTATTCTTTCTTTCAACAACACCATTTTGTTGGGGTGTCCTAGGAGCAGAATAACTATGTATGATCCCATGTTTTTCACAATATTTATCAAACTTTGCATTTTGAAATTCCCCCCATGATCACTACGAATCTGTTTTATCCTATTTTCATTCTCATTATGCAGAACCTTAGCAAGTTTCTTAAAGGCTTTATATGCATCATTTTTAGAAGCAAGAAACAAGGTCCATGTATATCTTGAAAAGTCATCAACAATCACCAAAGCATAGTAATTTCCAGCTAAGCTAGCAGTCCTAGATGGTCCAAACAAATCCATATGCAAAACATCCAAAGCTTTATTTGAAGAAACCATATCTTTTGATTTAAAGGAAGTTCTAATCTGTTTTCCCTTTACACAGGCATCACACAATCTGTTATTTTGAAACTTTATGTTTGGTAAGCCAAAAACAAGTTCCTTAGATTTTAGCTTGTTCAAGTGATTTGTGTGAATGTGAGCTAGTCTCCTATGCCACAGCCATGACTCATCATTTTTAGATAGCAAACACTCATTTTCAGAACAGCTCTTTATAATGTCTAGGAGATAAATGTTGTTTACCCTTTTTCCAGTGAACAGCACCTTACCAGAATTTTCATTTGAAATTGTACAAGTATTTGCTTCGAAATTGACCTTGTATCCCTTGTCACACAGCTGGCTAATGCTTAGAAGACTATGTTTTAGCCCTTCAACATATAGGACATTCTCAATTGTAGTTGAGTCTTTAGTACCAACATCTCCTCTTCCAAGAATTTTTCCTCTATTGTTGTCTCCATATGTGACATGCCCTTCAGCTTTGAGTTTCAGATTTATGAACTGAGTCACATCACCAGTCATGTGCTTTGAGCAGCCACTGTCTAGATACCACTGGTTTCTCCTGCTGTTTTTCTGCAACAAAACAGATTTAGCACATATGGTACCCTTTTAGTCTAGGGTCCAGCATGATTAACACCTTTCCTTAGGAAGCCATTTGGCTAAACCTTTAGGAACAAAATATTTCCTAGCCTTACATGTTCTAGATACATGACCAGATTTCATACAATAAAAACATGTTGCAGTATGCATTGTTTTTGAATTACTAAAAGAGGAAAAACCTGTTTTGGAAGGAACAAAGAAACTGGACAGCTTTTTCACATTACCTTTCATTCCAGGATTAAATCCTAAACCATTTTTATTGAAAACAGCATTCTGTGAACCTAATAATGTTTCAAGATTTTCTCTTCCCTTAGTGAAATTTGAAAGTGTTTTCAAACAAATACTCAACCTGTTTTTCCAGCTTTTTGCAATTATCACAAGTTTTAATTGATGCATGCAAACATGTCAATTCAAGACTAATTAATTTAGTTTTAGCTTTGTGCAGTTCTTCTTCAAGAGTTTTAACCTTTGGTTCAAGTACCTTATTTACTTTATTTAATCTGTTGCACATAACAGCCAACCTGTTTGCTTCATCATGTGTTTCCCTAAAGGCTAATAGCAGTTGATCATAGTTTTCAGAATCAGTGGAGAAATTACTTACTGAGTCAGAGTTGGATCCCTCATCATTCACCATGAAGCAAAGATTTGCTTTTTTCACTTTCAGTTGAAGAATCACTAGATGAGGATACATCATTATCTTCCCATGAGATATATGCTCTTCTACCTTTCCCTTTGTCATTCCTCTTGCTTGCTGATTTTTCTTTACTTTGATTGTTTGGACAATCAGCTTTTATATGACCTGGTTTACCACATCCAAAACATGTGTAATTGGAAGAATTTGAATCAATAGGTTGTTTGGAATACCTCTTTCTCTGCTGAGTTCTGTCACGGTTTTTCTTTCTAAGAAATCTGCTGAATTTCCTGGTGAGCAGACTCACAGTCTCATCATGTTCTGGATCACCTTCTTCCTCACTTGCATCATGTTCTATGGTAGTTTTCAGAGCAATTCCTTTGGCCTTCTTTTCCACTGTTTCTTGTTCTTTCAATCTTTTCAGCTCAATTTCATGTTCTATCAGCTTTCCAAAAAGTGCAGCAGTGGAGATCTTGGATAAATCTCTGGATTCTGAGATTGCTGTTACCTTAGGCTGCCAGCTCCTATCAAGACATTTTAATACCTTTATGTTGAGCTCTTCCTTATCAAAGAATTTACCAAGGCCAATGAGGTGATTTACAATGTGTGTAAATCGTTTCTGCACATCTGTAATACTTTCTTCAGATTGCATTCTGAACAGCTCATACTCCTGAATGAGTGAGTGCTTCCTTGCCCGTTTCACATCATCAGTTCCTTCATGAGTCACCTCTAGTACATCCCACATCTCCTTTGCTGAGTTACATTGAGAGACTCTAAAGAACTCATCCATATTCAGTGCAGAGGTGATGATATTCTTGGCTAAGGAGTCATATTGGGCCTTCTTCTTCTCGGTTTCACTCCATTCAGACCAAGGCTTCTTTATTGTCTCATCTTTGACAACCTGCATAGGTATAAAAGGTCCACTGACCACTGCATCCCAGATTCCCATGTCAATAGATTCCATAAAGATCTTCATCCTGATTTTCCAGAAAGCATAGTTAACACCACCAAACATAGGAGGTCTATTAATAGATGCACCTTCAGCAAAAGGCATTTTAAACTCAGACATCATACACACACTTGAGCAAAATACAAGCCCTAGCTCTTGATACCAATTGTTGGGTCTATTAGTGTCTAAGTTCAAGAGGGGAGGGTTGAATTGAGCTTATAAAATTTTCGCAAGAACACACAATTTTTCAGTATTCCAGAGGCAAAAAGAACAGATTGTTTTTACATGAAACAGATTGATTTTTCAGAGCAGTATTGGCACAATTTGAATATTGTTCACTGTAAAATTGTGATCAACAGAGAATCAGAACAGAACCAGATCAGCTTATTTTTGTGAGGATAAAAGATATAGCTATGCTTAGAGATCAACCAAAATTACACAACACGAGATTTCAAGAAAAAAGATCCTTTCACAGGTTTTAATGAATGGTCAGTTTGTTCACAATTCACTTAAGCCATTATATGCAGCAACCTTGTTTATGATCAGAAAACTTTAACAAGACAGGAAGAACAGTTTTCACTTAACCCAGAATTAACAGATTCAATTTAAAAAGAACAGATTTAGTTCTTGACAGAATTAAGCAAAAACAGAAAAAAGTGCAGGGATGAGAATGCAAGATACACACGTTTTTATACTGGTTCACTCATACAGAGCTACATCCAGTCTCACCTTACCCCAAGGTGGAATTCACTAAAAAACAGTGCCAATCACTTACAAAACCAGCAGTTCTTGAACACTACAAGAACACCACACACAATGCTGAAAAACCCTATTTCAGCACACCTTGCACTCCAAGAAACCCTATCAAGGAGTGACTAACACTTACACCTTTACAAAACAGAATAAAGGAAAGATTACACCTGAAAAGAAGATGCAAGAACTCAAAACCAGTAGTTCAATTTGCTGCAGAAACTGCACCAGCACCTTCACCAAGATTCAAGGTTTCCTAGAACAAGCACACTTGAAAATCTCTTTGGAAACCTTTCAAAAACTCTTTCAATCCTTCTTCTCACATGGAAATTGTTTGATCTCTGTCAAGAGCGTAATTCCTCAGCACTTCATCATGTGAGAGAGACATTTCTTTATATAGAAAACAGTTTCTAACTTCTTTTAAAAAAAACAGTTGAAAAGCAGTTAAGAAAACAACAGATTCAGTTTTGAACTTAACAGATTTATTTTGTGAAAACTGCCAACTCAGCTTAACAATTAAACCAAGTGAGTGTGTGAACCTTAAACAATTTTGAGAATTTTAGTGATGAATTGACAATTGTGGTTGCTTAATTTTTATTTTTGGTATATCATAAAAGAGCATGAAGATGATTGAGGAATTTGTTGTGTTAACTAGGAGCCCAGGGCCAAATAGTCAAATTGTATATTGTTAGAATTCCATTTTTTTATATATCCCCTTTGGGTCAAGAATTTTTTTTGATAATATTTCACCTTAACCTTTAATGATATAATTTTCTACCCTTTAGAATGTCTAAGGAAGGAAAACGTAGATGCAATACATACATATAGAAAAGGGAATGGTTCGTTCTGATTATGAAAGCTCAAAAAGTTGAAAATAGGAAGAATCTTTTCCTATTATTGAAAAAAAAAGAAACAAAAGAAGAAAAAAGAAATAGAAAAGAAAGAGAGAAAAAAAATTCATCTTGAAAATCATGAAAAGTCAGAAAGAAAAATGAGGGAAAATGTGACATCGAAAGAAAGTGGTAATTAGATAACATATATGTTCTCTATAATTGAATTGTAGGTATGTTCTTCTTCTTTAAGATGTGCATTTTGTTATCTAAGAAAAACCAATATTTTTTTGGATGTCCAACCTCATTACAACTTTGAAAAAGACCTCTAGATTCATGTTTCTAATATGTTTGTGATTTGAAGATGAAATGAAAAGCAACTGTGATTTGTTATGATTCAGTGAAAATAGAGAGAAACATTTACCTGTGAGCATATGAGAAGATATTCCTTGATGAATTGTCATTTATTTGTTTTGATTTGATCCTAGAAGTTGATTGTGTCTATATTTTTCTATATTTGAATTTGGAAGCATCATAGGTTTTTAATTTGATATGTTGTTTAGTGAATTAAGCTATTTGATATTTAAATTCAAATATATTCATTTACTTTGCTTGAGGACAAACAAGATTCTAAGTTGGGGAGAGTGATAAGTGTCTAATTTCAGTAATATTTCATATTAAAATATAGTCACTTATGAGGATTTATTGCTAATTTACATATAAAATAATCCCTAATTTATGAATTTATACCTTTTTACATTTTTTTATGAGCTTTATTTGAATAAGAGCATTTTATTCCCAAATTTGATGTTAATTGCAGATTTTTAGGGAGGATTGAAGATTTGGAGTAAAGGAAAATAATTTGAGCTAAAAAGAGAAAGCTAAAAGGTCCCAGATGGAAAAAGATACAGAGAAAGATTGAGCCTTTTTTATGTTTTATCACTTAGCCCATTAGCGCGACACAAGAAGCCACCTAACCCTAGAAAATTAGGATAAATAGCGGGCTAGAGGTTCAACCCTGGTGTGCCAGATTGAAAGGAAAACACCATAGAGTGAATTGTGACCCAATTGGGAGAATGGACGGTGCCAGAAGTATGCGTGGCTAATTCTACCCTTTGGGATTGAGAGTAATATGCTCAATGCTCAAAATCTTATGTATTGAGGTGATATCTTATATATTAATATTCAATTCTTGATTGATTATTGATATTGTTATTTTACTTTTAACTTTTCGTGGCAAATTGAGAATCTTAAATCTGACCGGAAGGTATTTTTAGGGTTTATACCTAAACAACAATACTTAACATATTTGAGTGTTAGTAATTGACTTGAAATGTTAATTGTCATTAATGCCTGAGTGTGATTCTAAGTTGTTTTTATAAATATGCAAGAGATCGATATTTAGGAAACATTCTTAAGGATTTTATATGCGAGGGATCAATATAAATGAATTTTCTACGGATATCAATTTCAATCAAATAACTCAATATTAACATGCTAATCAAAATACATGAGAGTGGGAGAGATGGAACCTAATCCCTATTTTTCCAATTGAAGCAACTAATTCTTTGTTTGTTTTCTTATTGATCAGTGTCAACACAATCACTTCAAAATCTCTATTGTTATGTAGTTATATTTAGGGAATATTGTACTCGATAATTCACTGATCCTTATAGGATCGATATCCGTCCTTAAGGACAATTATTACTTCTGATAAACGCGGTGCACTTGCCGTTAAAAGTCATCAACCATCACATTAGAGCACATGCTAAAGTATGATACAAACCCCTCCACCTTACTCTTCGAGGTGAACTCAGAGGCATATGAGGTGACCTCATTGAGTACCCAAGAGTACTCGGGATTGAAGAAGGAACTTATCCTTCCTCGCTCTCTTAGCCAAGCTTGGCCCAGTGACCTCCCCAACATCTTGGGATGAGACTTTTCTCCTTGGAATTATGACAACCTTGTTCCTCCCTAGTGTAGCGGCAACTGCCACCATGACAATTGCCATTGGCACGGTAGGGATGGCCTCAACCACAATCATTGTGTGAGGAAACATTTCCCCCAAGACATCCCCTTCAACGAGAATGAGTGAGCATGACTTGTTGAGGAACCTTATTTGATGGGAACAACCTCTCTGCTCACAAGAGGGTTATTCTTGGTGGAAGAAATAGGACTATAAGAAGATGAAGCAAGGGAAGTAGACATTGAAACATACCTAAACAAGAAAGGATGAGCAAATGCATGAAAGGAAGAAGAACAAAAGCATTGGAGGAGGAACGAAAACAAATCACATATACCAAAAGAAGCGAAGCAAGCAAAAGAAGACATTGTAATGGCTCATGTTTGATTTTTGTATGTTTTTGGAAAAAACGCTTCACTCAAACCCTAAACATTCAAAACATCATGTCGAAAGAGACAAACACAAAAAATGAAGCATCATGTCCACCTAGGACAACTTGTCTCTTTAGGGCAACTTTGAGGAGAAACGTCATAACTCATCATTTGAAATAAAAACTCATAATTAATGTTCATGGGGTTTTGTTCCCCTCGTTAAGACATGTCATTATTACTATTTCATTACAATATTTACCTCTTTAATTGCATCATAATAAACTCGGACGATCGAGCTATATAAACTGAGACCATCGAGCTAGGAGGATGGTCACAATGCTTGACTTATGACTAGTGCTAAAAATATGACTCACTTTCACAAGCTTAGCCAAATGATATCACCAAAGTTGAGTTCAAAATAAAAGCCCAATTACCTTAAAATCGATTACCGAGCTTAAAGGACTTGTGTACTACCTAGTACTGAAAAATATTGAGAATATTAATACATTCTTGCGATATTGGGTATTAGCCACCTACAAATTCAAATAACTCAAACACTCTTAAAAACTCACTTCTATTACCATTGAAATCGACTTGATATCCGACAACAAATATTTAATTGAATATTTAGTATAGTGCAAATGTCTATAAATATATCTTTAGAAAGTAATAGTATTGTTCCGACCTCAAGTCTGTTGGGCAGCATCACTAGGGTCAATCACCGCATCCGATGTATTGTCTGTTTTGGAGGTTGATGTTCCGTCACGGTTTTGTTCTGAAAAAGCGCCTCGAAGGGTGAAGGGAGTATATAAACTCCCCTTGGCCTCGACTCCTGAACGATGTGAGACTATATTGACATACAAAAACAAGTACAATTTCGAATGAAGCAAAATTTGATCTTTAAAGATAAAAATTATGAAGAAATATCTGGTCTCAAAAAGTGCAAATTCCTTCATCTGTTATATTTTCTTTTGCAGAATATTTAATGAAAGTTGTTTCAATTGGACTGAAATTTAATCAGAATTTGCAGAAAAATCATACATACAAAGGTATCCTTTTAAGCTATTTTGTGTGTCAAATTTAATCGTTAGTACCATATTTAATTTTTATTTAATTGAAATAATAATTTAATAACTTTTTTTTTATCAATCCGAGTGAGAGTCACCCTAATTAATACGATATTTAAAACAACCACAGTGCATTATTTTTTTTGTATTAAAGGTCAGATTTATCGGATCGTGATTTGTGAATACAACATTACGAAAGTGCACATGCAATTTTTTCATAGTCAATGGTAAATATTGTAATAATTGTAACTAGGAAAATTTCCAACTTTTTAAGTTTTAAATATTATTTTATAATAACTCAGATAACGTTAGACTCTCATGACAAATGGTAAGTATTTTAATAACCCTTATGTAGATGTTATCATTTTTTTTTAACTTTAACATATTTAGAGGTTACATTACATATTTTTTTTTTGAAAAGTATATTGGACAATATCTCCCTCACTAAAGTTCTAATTGATCAGGTATTCATTTAAAAAAAATATTTCAATTTTATAATACTTAATTTTGTTTATGGAAAATAAATATAAAATTTAATATCAACATGGACTCAATCCATTCTTCCAAGACGCAGATGCATAATTTATAGAATGCATATAGGAGTAACGAAGAACCAAGAAATAAGACAAAGTGAAAATGAAACTAGTGATAGAAAAAAAAAAACATATTGAATTTTTTATTATTATTAAACGTTAAAATAAAACAATAAAATAGACTCGTAATAAATTAATCATTAAGACGATCTAATTTGTGCGAATATACCATACGTTTTGATAAGAACAACGTAGACACATCACAATCTAATAAGATTAACAAAATTAAACAATCTAAAAATTAAACTGTGAAAAAATTAGATGATTTGAAAGGTAAAATCGTTTACACAAAATAACACACTAGACAATCTATATTAAGTACGAAATAACTTTTAATATGAATATACCTAATTTATTTAAGTGTAGCGTATAAGCTAAGATTTTGAGTTGGGTTTGCAAAAGTTTGACTCTATAAAATAATTTTGGACTCGAGTACAAGGTTTAGATTGGAGTACAAGGTGTTTATAATTTGTTTATTAGCCTAATTCAATCCAACTTTTTTTTAAATTTTTTATCGAGGTTGAATGTATTAGGTTATAGATTTTGATTTTTTTTTTATTAAAGTTCGTAATTTAAAATATCTTGTTTTAATTCTTTTAAATAAATTATATCATTTAAAATTTTAATATTTAAAAAATACACATTTAATTAATGGAATAATAAAGTAAATTAAATAATAATGATATTTTATATTAATATTAGTTAATGATTTTGATAAAGTCAATAGGATTGAGTGTAACTGTAATATATACAACTCATTGCTTAATCAATAAAAAAGATTAATTGAACTAAGTTAAAGTTAATCTAATTAAGTTCAGATTTCCTTTTGGGTTGTGTGATTTAATAAACACTCATATTCCAAATGAACAAATAACTATAATTTTTAATTGAAGATGGTATAGTTTTACACAAGAAAATAATGTTTATAAATAATCAATATAAAATATCTCTTCACTTTCCACAAGAAGAAAGTTATAATAATTATATATTAAATACTATAACTTCTCTTTACGTTTTATAAAAGGGTAATTACTGTTTATTTCCATTCCAATAATATTGAGGAAAATTACCAAAACGACATAAGCTGAGTCCGAAAGAAATGCATCTTTGTGGTGTCCATAATTATCTGAAGTACATTGAAGATGAACACTGCAACTGATAGCAGAAAAGAAGAAGAAAGGAACTCGTAACAGAAGCAGCAATAGCAGAAGAAGATAGCATTAGAGCCGAAAATATTCGTAAAAAAGAAAAGAAGAAGAAGAAGAAGAACACAATGTACGGGAAGGTGCTTCTTACATTCATTTTCGTGCTTCTCCTCCTTCTTTCGTACACAATTTTCATAGGCAACCTCGACATTCGATCTTATTTCTTCCCTCACTTCAAGTTATCCGCGGTTGTACCCGCTGCGTGTGCACTTGATCCGTCTCTTCGGGTCTTCATGTACGATCTCCCTCGCCGCTTCAACGTCGGCATGATTGACCGCCGCAACACGTCGGAGACACCTGTCACCGTGGAGGACTGGCCGCGGTGGCCCGAGAACTGGGGGCTGAAGAAGCAGCACAGCGTGGAGTACTGGATGATGGGGTCGCTCATCCACGGCGTCGAGGGCAGAGAAGTGGTTAGGGTTTCGGATCCGGAACTCGCCAACGCCTTCTTCGTGCCGTTCTTCTCTTCTCTCAGTTTCAACACGCACGGCCACACCATGAAGGATCCCGCCACGGAGATTGATCGCCAATTGCAGGTGCTTCGCCTGGTTTCTTCTCTTCGTAGTTGATTTGTGAATCGCTCCAATGCAATTTGATGGGAGTTAATTTCGTTTTAGCGTAATGCGATTAGTATGGTCACTTGAAGATTCACTGTACAGGTTATTGTCAAACGACATTAGTGCTGAAAATCATAAGAATTTGATGAATGTTACTGTTCAGCACTAGTTTAGGAAGAGTAGTATCCGAATGAAATATTTTCAGTGTCTGAGAATTTTACTTGCAGGAGGAGAATGAGTGTAAATTGGAAAACGTGACTATATTATTTATTTATACTATTCTCCTATGGGCAATGGACTATATTATTTTTAGAAATGTTGGGTGTTGTACCTGTTTCTGTGCGTCATAGCTAATGTGTTACAAACCTCTGCTTTTGATATTAAACAGTGCTTGTTTCTGGTGTCAGGTTGATTTAATGGAATTGTTAAAGAAATCCAAATACTGGCAGAGGTCTGGAGGTAGAGACCATGTATTTCCTGTCACACACCCCAATGCCTTTAGGTTCCTACGAGATCAGTTGAATGATTCTATTCAGGTTGTTGTGGATTTTGGTCGCTACCCTAGGCACATGTCTAATTTGAACAAAGATGTGGTGTCCCCATATGTGCATGTTGTGGACTCTCTTACAGTAGACGAGCCTCAAGATCCGTATGAGTCTCGCTCCACGCTGCTTTTCTTCCGAGGGAGGACTTACAGGAAGGATGTATGTCTAACTGAGAGTTAGTTGAAGGAGTAATGTATTTCTTAATGGGGCAAGGTTCCTGTAAAGTACGTTTGTCTTTAAAGTGGGCAAGTCAGGCCATATCCATACCCTTGGTTTAATTTAAAGCACATTGTGATCATAAAACACTAAAATTCAAAGGTTGATACACCTGTCCTTGCTCACTCTAAAAACAATCCCACTTTAGTGTAGCTTTTTCCTTTAAATTCCATGAATATTGATTTTCTGGTGTCTGTGATGTTTGCAGGAAGGGATTGTTCGTGTTAAACTAGCAAAGATACTGTCTGGTTATGATGATGTTCACTATGAGCGAAGTGTTGCTACAGAAGAAAATATAAAATTGGTATGCAGTGTAGTTGTGTAATTGATCTTTGCTTAATTTTAGTTGGATAATTTGTGGTTGACTGTTTAAAAGATCAATTTTACAATTGTATGTGTTTTATTTTATCATGCAAAAATCATTAACTGCTGTGTTCCTTTAACCACTGCTTCTTATACAACAGTCATCTAAAGGGATGCGTTCATCGAAGTTCTGTTTGCATCCAGCGGGAGACACACCGTCATCTTGTAGGCTTTTTGATGCCATTGTGAGTCACTGTGTCCCTGTCATTGTTAGTGATCAAATTGAACTCCCATTTGAGGATGAGATTGAGTACTCCCAGTTCTCGATTTTCTTCTCTTTCAAAGAGGCATTACAGCCTGGCTACATGGTCGATCAACTTCGTAAATTTCCAAAACAGAAATGGACTGAAATGTGGAAGCAACTCAAAAACATCTCCCAACATTATGAATTCCAGTACCCTCCTAAAAGAGAAGATGCTGTGAGTATGCTGTGGAGACAGGTCAAGCACAAAATTCCAGGGGTCAGCCTTTCTGTTCATAGAAGCCGGAGGTTAAAAGTCCCAGATTGGTGGCAGAGGAAATGATTTCTGGAGCTTTGGTGTTAATCTTGTACATTCTTCAGTTACAGTGACAATCCCTAAAGGGAGGAATAACATTAATACTTCCTCTTATCTCAGCATTTTGAAATTGAGATTTTTGTATAAGTTTTAATGTGATTTTTTTTGGTCTTAGCTTCTAATTTGGTGGACATTTGTCTCATCCAACTTGGAGCCTGATGTTCATGAATATTACCACTTCCTCATTCGAAAATGTTTAATCTCTTCTGGGTCGTTTCGTTTCGATAGAAAATGGACTTTGTAGGTGTGCAACAGAAGAAGGGGATTTCGATTTTCTCATTGTCATTCTATAGTTCAGTTACTTAATTTGTACATCGCCATTCATGCTAAAGAACTCTAGCTAATCCTAAAATTAATATATTCATTTACTTTCATAATTTGGTTATAATTTAATTTCCGTTTCCCATGTACTTGTTAAAAAAAAGGTTGCACTATAAGGAAAAAGTTCTATTCATAAGACACCTACATTTTCACTTATATAAGAAATATGGAGCTAACTATTTGGTTAAATATACCATTTAAGTTGTAGATAAGAGTGATGATTCATTCACTCAAAAGAGTAACTGACATCAATTACTCTGAATATGAACCTTCTTATCTTATTTTAACAACTCATATTTATGGGCCATAATAAGTGAAATCCCAATTACTCTCAATATTAACCTTTCATCTTAGGCAGATTCTTCCAGCACCATATCATTTGTGATTAACACTCAACATATACATGTAAAACTACTCTTATACCCTTAACGAAATTGTGTTATTGTGTTCCGGATATATATATATATATATATATATATATATATATATATATATATATATATATATATATATATATATAAAATAGTAGTTCTAGATAATTATGTCCAGAAAAATATTTTCCTTGATTTGTTCTGATAAAAAAATCCGAAATGTGCCCCTGCCAACCCCTTTAACTTTTTCTTTGAATCTCATGTGTCCCTGCCAACACATGGCACACATTCGTTGGGAGATAAAAGGTCCTACAAACATGACTCTCTTGGTTTCTTTCCATTGCACTTCCATCCAAGAATTTCACCAAACTATTGGTTTGCTACTTCAATGAAAATTAGGCCCATGTTTCGCAATTTTATTTTGTCTTTAGTAGTTGTTTTTGGATTAAAGTCCATAACTTAATTCTTTAAATTTGTTTAGTTTAGTGGGTTTTAATCCATTAAAAATACCAAAATGATGGACTTCTGGATATGTATATCCGGAAGCATTATAGTGCCTTTCGGATAAAGATGTCCATAGTTAAATAGTACAATTCCGGATGACAATATCCGTAGGTAAACATGACACTTCCGGATACCAATATCCGTAGGAAAAACTGACACTTTCGAATGTCAATATTCATAGGCAAAGCTGACACTTCCGAATGTCAATATCCATAGGCATGTGACTTCTAGATATTGATGTTCATAAGCAAATCTTTGACTTCCGGATATTAATATCCGTAAGCAAATATGTGACAAGGACAAAGTTGGGTTTAAAAAGTTACATTGGATGCAAGAAACAATTAATCGGGTGCAGAAAGTAATTGCCTTCATCTTATCTTATCTTAACAACTCAAATTAATGGGTCACAAGTGCATACTAATTCTCTCTAGGAAATGTGTCACTAATTATTGCAATTCTATCTATTATGTATTAATATATTATGAAGAAAGATATGAAAGATAAAAAAAGATAGTAAGATAGTTATATATAAAATAAAATTTTGCATCTATTCTTCTTTACTCTCTATTATATACACATCCATAAAATAATTATGATACTCAAAATTTTGTGTAAATATGAATATGAAATATATACACAAAATCAAGAAATGTGTATTATATATCATTTAAATAAGTTATAATTTAATATTAATTTATATTTTGAAAATACTATTTGTTTCTTAACATCTATGGAGTGCTAGGATAACTTATAACTTTTTTTAGATAGCTGTTTTTTTCGGTAAAAAGGTAAAGTAAAAACTAACTGATTAGATAAAGATTCAAATAGATGATAATGAGATAATGTATAGTTATGTAAGTAATAATTTTTATGTGAAAAAAGATCAAAATGAATAATTTCTAAAAAAGAAGTGTGTGCTTCAATTAAAATAATTTTCTTTTATTATTATTATTATTATTATAGATTATGATTATTATTTTAACAACTATTACACATTGATGAAGAGAGAGATTGATCTTCAGTACATTATAGACTAATAAAGAGGATAGAAAAAGCTACATTTTAAGAGAAAGAGAGTTACAATTTTCATATAAAAAATTATTAATGTGCACTTGTAACGTATTGTGAGCTGTTAATATAATATAAGATGGAAGTTTAAGAGCTTGAATAATTCATTTTATGGACTCTTGGGGTGAGTGGAATAAAAAGCATTTTTACTTGTAAAAAATTAAAAGTAAAAAGTTGAAAATTATAAAAAAATTGTATAAATTAATTAATACATAAATTAATTTTGATTTATAAAATAAATCATGTGTAGAAAGAATCTTGTAC
Organism: Phaseolus vulgaris; assembly: GCF_000499845.2. NCBI lineage: Eukaryota > Viridiplantae > Streptophyta > Magnoliopsida > Fabales > Fabaceae > Phaseolus > Phaseolus vulgaris. The sequence goes on from NW_027174086.1 coordinate 19,036, forward strand.
ATATAAGTCTACGACCAACTTAAGATAAAAAAAAACATTGTTGTAGCATATAAACATTTGGTGCTATTCTTATCCTCCGATGCCATATATAATTGATATTTATTTTTATTAATATGTTATATTATTTTTTAAGTTGCTGATATACATAAATTTAACTAACCTCTCCTTATTAATAATTTACTATTATAAAAGTATCTCTACATAAATGACATTTTCAATAAATATAAAAAATTATTTTAGTTTGATGGTCCCTCTCAAAAAGGTCAACGCTAAGGTTGTTTTTATGGAGAAGTTCATCGTTGAGGTTGAGCCACCGAAAACCTGCAATTGCTCTCCACGTTAACAATGGAGGACTTATCAGCACCGAAGAGCAAGATCCTGAAAAGTCCAGCACTTGCTAAGGTAATTAAATTAACCCAATCGCTTCTTCATATATGCATATATTCTTCAAATTCATCTGATAAATCCTGAATTAACTTCAAATTGTTCTATAAACAGTACATCCTTGAAACTAGTGCGTATCCCAAAGAGCACGAGCAATTGAAGAAACTTCGAGAGACAACAGTGGAGAAATATGGTGCGAAGAGTTTGATGAATGTTCCTGTAGATGAAGCACAATTCCTATCTTTTCTTATAAAAATGATGAAGGCTGAGAAAACACTAGAAATTGGAGTTTTCACGGGTTATTCGCTTCTTTCTACGGCTCTAGCTCTTCCTCCTCATGCCAAGGTATAATAACATCCCACTTTTTCTTTTAACTTTTAATTTTAGGTTTGAAGTAATACTATCTTTTTAAAAACAATTGTATCTCACAATATGTGTTCTAACGAGAAGATAATATATGTTCTAGCGAGGGGATATAAGATCATCTTTGTCAGAACAAGCGTGTTGTATTTTTAACATCTGCATCTCTAATTTTTTGTTTCATATATTTTTTTAGTTAATGATTATTTGATCCTCGTTACTTATATTGTGATTTGTTATGTACATTTATTTTTACTTGATTATGATACAACTCTTCTTCTATATTTATATGAGAGAAATATATTTAATATTTATAAATTAATATATATTAGTAATTATCAAATAACTATATAAAATGGTTAGTATATATTTATTATTATTATTTTATTATTTAATTAAGTTTTAAATAATTTATAAATTTTGATATTTTTAATTAACTTTTTATTAAAAAATTTGTTCGGTTAAAATATTATTTTATTTTGGATAAGTATATAGTGAGTATTTTTTATCGTCAAAACAAGAAGATATGACTATTGTTGGAAATCACACATTAATTAGAGATAAGACGAGACCAATTTCCAGTATATAACTGATGTAAACCTTATGATGGAGTTATTGATGCTCCATGTGTTTTCAAGCCGAATGGAATGGAATGAGGCTTGGTTTGGATGTAGTGAAAGTTGTATTTTAATGAAGGAAGGATTGGAAATGGACACTTGAGGAAGTAGAGTTCTACTTCTTGGTTTCTCCTGGCCTAGGTTTACTTGAACTTTTGCAAAGAGAGAGTTGAGACAAGAGGGTGAATGATTCTGATTTAGGCTAAAGTTTCATTACTCAAATAAGTCTCAATATTACATGACTGTAAGGTCTTATTTATAAGCTAGAGGAAATGTAGGTGTCGTGTCATGAAAGCTACCGACAAGTTAGGGTTAGGGTTTAATGCTTAAGTAAGTTGTGTAGTGCTTACAGAAATCCCTTGCTTGAATCCTCAAGTGCGAGTTTCTAAAAGTACGTCATACATTTTTTAGCTTATGTTTATTCTACTCTAAGTATGACCCATAATACAAGGTCCAGGATTAAAACTATTCTACATTTTACAAATTTATACAAGACTAAGAGATAGAATATATTTTATAGAGCTTCATAATTTTCTCTACCCTTAGCCTGAGTTGTGATGATTGAATATGTTGGGATGGTCCTTCATCACCTTACCTTAGGTAAGAATAATGGTTGGAGAAAAACTTTTTTTCCCTCTCGAAAAATTTCCATGACATTAACTGGTCTTTACCCTTTGACTAGCCCATTGAACTTGTACTCACACGATATGGTAGGAGCAACAATTAGTGACAAACTCATATTTGAAATTATGTCATGGCTTCTAGTGAAATCTCTATTGTGATTCAACTCCGTGAGAAAGTGGTTTCAATCTTTGGTCTCTGATCCAACTTTTGTGAAACTCCACCTTCAAAGATCACCTAAAGCCTCCAATTTTCTAATGTCGTAATCAGTCATTGTTCTCTATGTTGTTTGTTAAAAAATCATCCATCCCTCAACAATCACGACCACATTGTTCACAAGATTCCAAACTTTTATTTATTTCATCGTGTAATCAGTTTTTGCAAGGGATTGGTGTGTATGGTTGCTCCTTTTAACATGAGTAGTTTGGATGCACTAAGGCATATTTGCTTGTTTAGCTTATGGAACCTGTTGGGAGGAAGAAAGAGAGAGAAATGAACATGCAAGAGAGAAATTCATTTACCATAGTGATACCATGCAAGGGTTGATTACATTATAAGAAGACCCCCCTTAAACTTATGGTTGGATTGAGGACCACCATAAGTTTATTCCGAAGTGTAGTGAATGAAATGCTAGACAATGGCTTTGTGAGGATATTCGTGATTTGGTAGTAAACAAGGAGATGAATGAGAGCAACCTACCTTTCTTGGACGTAATCACGAATAAAATGCAGGTCTAGTTCAAAATGTTTGGTTTAAGAATGCATAATAGGATTGACACTGAGGAAAACAACTCCCAAATTGTCTATAAGTTTTTAGTTCAGCAAGGACCGCGTCAATACTTCGATACTCAACCTTTGTGCTGCTCCTAAACACCACTTTTTGTTTGTGCGAACTCCATGAAACAATGTTGGATCCAAGATAAACATAATACCAGTAGTAAATTTTCTATCATCAATATCAATATCCTAATCAGCATCAACAAAACATATGATGAAAGAGTTTGAGCCACATTTGATCAACAAGCCATGATTATTTGTACCAATAAGATAACGTAGAATCCTCTTCACCGCCTTTTAGTGATATTCATGTGGGTTATACATGTATTGGAAGACCTTGTTAACAATATATGAGAGTTTTGGACAAGTGATGAATATGTATTTAAGAGCACCAATAAAAAATCTATAAAATTTGAGATTTTGGACAACTACAAATACATTTTGTTGAAGACGAAAGGAAGAGATCATAGGAGTAGCTTGAGGTTTCGCAACTCTCATGTTAGTACGCCTCAATAAATCATTGATATACTTTGCCTGAGACAGATGCAAATGACCACCAATGATCCTAGATACTTATATACCCAGAAAATAATGAAGAGGTCAAAGATCTTTGAGAGCAAACCTAGAGCTTAAGGTGGATATGAGAGATGTAACTACTTCAATAGAAGATCTAGTGATAATGATATCATCAACGTACATTAAAACAAAAAGTGTATGGGACTTCATGAATTGAACAAACAACAAGTATTGCTCTTGGTGGAGTGAAAACCAAGATTTTTTTAGAATGATACTGAGCTTTTTAAATCATGATCTCAGAGCTTGTTTTAATCTATATACACTTTTGTTCAACTTATAAACAAGGTTAGGGTTATGAGACTTAAAACTTGGTGGTTGTTGCATGTATACGTCTTCTATGAGATCAACATTCAAGAATGCATTATTCATATCAATTTGATGAATATGCCAGTTAGCATAAACAACATGTGATATAACCACCCAAATTGTGTTGGGTTTAAGCACATGGCTATGTGTTTCATTTGAGTCGAACCCTTGAGTTTGAATGAATCCCTTAGCCACTAAACACCCCTTGTGCCTTTGAAAAGTTCCATATTCATCAAACTTGTTTTAGAAAAGCCACTTACAACCTATAACATGAGCACTAAAAGGAAGGGAGGTGAGAGTCCACGTGTTATTTGTAACCAGAGTTGTGTATTAATCTTTCATGGCTTGAAACCATAATGAAAAAGACAACACAAATTTAAGAGACATAGTTTCGTTATCATAAACAAAAACAATATATGTCTCGGGTTTAAAACCCCCAACTTTGACTCTAGTTATCATAGGGTGATCATTTGTGTGTAGGTGTTGATCAATGTGAGTGAAATCAAATATAGGTTGATAGTTGTTGTCATCAAAACTTATAATTGATAAATCTCATAATCTCTCCATATATCTAAATAAAAATTATTAAGAATGAAAAAAAAAATTCAAATTAAATATTACAATATTTATATTATCCATTATTAATAAACGAATAATTAAAATATTCATATTTTTTATTTATGGGTATCTATCATATATAACCATTTAGGTTGTATTAGTTTATGAAAAGAAATAATGTGAATATATGGAATATAAAATAATGAATAAAGTGTGAAGAAATAATGTGAATGTTGCAGATAATAGCGATTGACGTGGATAGAGAAGCATACGAGACTGGATTGCCCTTCATCCAGAAAGCAGGAGTGGAGGACAAAATTGACTTTATCCATGCGGACGCATTATCTGCCCTCCAAGATCTTCTCCAAGTAAGTGTTCTTTTACTAAATATTTTTAGATTTCATATTTAGTTGGACTTAGGCGTAATTTAGCCTCTTTTATTTTAGAAAATTATTTTTTAATTATTAAAAGAGTTTAAATAGTCATGCATTATTATAAAGTAGAGTCAATTGACCAAATTGAAATTTAAAAAATTATAAACCAATATTAAACCGTTAATTCTCTAAATTTATTTATTCAACAAAAATCACTATTAATGCTTACGAAAACACGCATATTGTCTCATTTATCTTCTTTTTAAATTGAGTATATTATTCTTTTAAAGGATAAGTTATATATATATATATATATATATATATATATTAAAAGATAAAAATTATTATATATATGTAACGTATTTAACTATTTTTATTTTTTTATTCAATTATTATTTTTATTAAATAAATAAGTATTTTTTTATTAAAAGATGATTATAAATTACTATTATTATAATAACTATTAAAATAATAATATTTTAATAATTATAAAAATATTTTTATTAAAAATAATTATAAAAGAAATAAATTTGTTGTATGTAATTTTTTATTGCGTCAATGTTTTTTATTGAAAGGAATTATTTGAATTTTAAAAAAATATTGTTTTAAGATAAAATTGTAAGAAATTACATTCTTTATTTTTTTTCAAATTCAATTTTTTATAAATTTTTAAAATTTAAATTTTTAATTTAAAATAAATAATTATTCAATTTATTATATTTTAATATTATAAAGGATAAAATTGGGGGATTTTTTTTTTTTAAAAAAAAGTGAACCCTCAATTATAGATAAATTTTAATACCATGATAACAAAATTTAATAACTTTATTATGGATAGCGGTTTGTGATTTGATATCACAGAGTATAATTCTAATATCCAAAAATACATCTTACTGTATAAGTTTTATATATTTTTATACAAACTTAGAATTTTTTAAAATATTCTTAATACATCATCAGAGCTTATAGAAATATAAATATTTTAAAAATATAAGTTTTAAAAACAACATTCTAAAGTCTTTCAAGATATTCAACAAAACAAAATAATAATTGACATTTTGAAAGACTCGTATTAAGTAAGTCGTATTAGCTACTAACACTTGATCCAAAGATTATCAACGAATCAAAGAGAAAGGATCAACGTACGTTCAATACAATCCTAGCCGTACATATATGTCATGATATGCATGAACTCCCCCATTTGCTTCTCACCGATATTAGTGTATGTGACTTGCATCATCAGTGAAGCTCAAATATCTCTGTTACCACATAGGCATCAATACTTAATACACAAACAAACATCAGTCCATACATTATCCCAAATATATTAATTCAATTTCATACAATTTTCATCATACAATATCATTCAAAACGCGATCCTCAACGTTCAAAAGTTTATTTAAAATAATAAAAATACAACATAATATATAAAGATACAACCTCCTGGCAAGAGAAATTGAAAATTGGGACCACATCCCCTCCACATCTAGATCTTCTGAACTAGGGTGCTATTAAAAAATTTTCTTACCTTAATTGTTTGCTTTCCAAACAACTTTTAGAATTTTATCCCCTTAGTTCAGATAAACTTCAAGATTCAAGGACCTAATGCAAGTTATCCAAACTGATCAAAAAATCAGTATATAGTAGTATAAGTTGAGAGAATTATTCTTCTCAACTGATCCCACCAAGATTGACTCCACTAAGATTGATAACTAAATCCTAAGAAAAAAACAGAGAATAAATAATCTTTAAAAAAAAAAGAACTTATTATGTTTGAAAATCTGATCGGGTATAAATATTTCTTAACTCCTCAGCTATAACGTGATGTAATCAGATTATAAAATAGATGATGTATGAAATGTGAAATGAAGAGAAAAGGGAGAGAGTTTGAGAAAGAAAGAAGGGAATGATCGTGGTCTTGGGGTCTGCATGATTTGTTTATGTTGTTACAGTACTACCACTATTAATGACTTTATTAAATATTTATTTTTATATATTATTATAAAATTTTCTTTTTAAATTTTAAAACATAATTAAAGTTAATATATATATATATATATAAAAGGAGAATCATATGTATATATATTATTATAGATGATTTTTAATATAATTATCATAAAATTAATAAATTTATTTTTTATATTGGTTTATGATATGATATAATGATAGTTCTTTCTTATTAAAGTTAAGTTTTAATTTTAAATTTCATTATTAATAACGGACAGAAATATAATGAAAATGTAGTATGATATTAATTTGATTAAATCAATAATTAGTAAAAGAATTGTATAAAATATTTGGAAAAATAAAAAGTAGTTTATTGGTACGTTACATAAAAAAATTATTTAAATATTTAAATAATTTTCTAGTCAAGTTATTATATAAATAAACCACGTCACATCATCATTGTATTTTTATTAACTATTGAATAGAATATATGATGAATGATGTGTGTTCGTCCATGCGTTTGTGGGGATCTTTTAATAGATTGATTTATTTTTTTTCATAATAATTCATGGTGGATCCGTGAGTTTTCTTCCATTAGCTTTTGTATACGGTTCTGTTAAAGATTTAAATAAACTATACTTGCTTGATAGATCATTTATAATTGAATAAACTCCTATGATTTTTTCAATCATACAATAATTCTTAATAAACAATTTCAATTAAAACATTTTCATAAATGTTAAAATATTTAGTCATGTTTTCAATGTATAATGTAACTATCACACAAATTTTTCTAAAAGACTCAATTGAACATGTCTTACCAATTTGTCTCACGTTAGGGTAGTTCATATGCTTAATTATCCAAGTTTGATGTATGAACCTTCTTCAACTTCTTATCATCTAATGTCTTAGTTTACATGATCAAACGAAAATACGTTCTTTACTTAATGGACTAATATACTCAATATCGTTATCTAAGACATGATATCATCTTAAGTATCTCACACACAACATGCACCACAAATAGTCTCATATCATAAATGTGTGTTAATCCAAACAGATTACACAATTCATAATGGGCTATGTATCAATAATGTATTATATCATGTATACATTTACCTTACGTTATATATATATATATATATATATATATATATAATAATAATAATAATAATAATAATAACACATTTCACATCATACATATATTCTATATTTCCATACTTATCATGTGCTTATCCTTAATCATATATCTCAACATATATAACCAACCCATAAATAGCAACACACACAACATCATCTTATTAAAGCAAGTACATGTCTTTTGAGCGAGCTTATGTAGTTTGAGCGAGCTCATCTCACTTAAGCAACATCCCTTTTCCAAAATTGGCAATAAGTCATTTTCTTGCGCAACCACATATCACTTAGGTGCCTTGTTGTTTAAGTGACGTACACGTGTTGGAATCTTCAAACAAGTTCTAGAAGTAAGACTCGCTTGATTGCCCTTGCATACATCCTCAATATCACTTGAGTGACCATCATGTCGCTTGAGATACATGCTTCTAAAAGAGAGAGAATCACCTCGACCACTCCCTTACTCAAGCTACGTAATTTTGCTTGAATATTCACACGTCATTTGAATGATGGTAACAAGTGAGTGATTCCATATTGCTTGGATTTTGTTTAGGCAACATCATGTGTTTCTTGAGTGATATTAAGTTCGAGAGCCACGTTTCTCAACCAAACAAAGCAAAAACAATGAAAAAATTTAACCAATATACATATTCATACCTAAAAATACATATTTTACCTTATTTCAACTTACAAATAATCATTAACTACAAATATCTTTACAATAACTCTAAATCATACCAACATATATATATATATATATATTATCTTTTATATACATATATTTTCCAATATTTCAATCAATTCATTCACACTTCTAAATAATCAACTCCTTAAATTGAAGTAATTGTTATATTCTCTTACTTGGATTAAAGTGTGTGTAGTCTCAAAAAAAATTCTTTCTACTATTTTAGAATCCTAAATTAATCTAGACAAGCTTCTAAAATCGTACACCAATAACATATCTAAAACTCACTTGATTGATTCATAAAATTTCTTATATTTCAAACTTCTCGAGATTATAATTTGACAAGAATACAATAGTCAAAATATTATATAAACTTAGATAGTTAAAAAAAAAATTAAGTTTTAGTAAAATGAAATAAAAAATAAATATTTATAAAACTTCTTAATCCTTTATCCATTTAAAATATAAATATTTTTTAAAAAATCACATCTTACACTTTAGACTTTAGTGGTATTACTCTTAGTTTATTCATATTTTGTGACCCCACAAGAATCAATCACATAGGGCAAAAAGTTTCTTCTACATTTTAGGTCTATTTGTTTAAATAGTTTTTAAGAAAAAAATATTTCTTTAATAAAATAATCACCTATTAATTTTTTTACATATTTGAGTAAACTTATGTTAGAAGATAAAAACAGAAAAAAAAAACTTTTTTTCTGGTGTGATATTTTACAATGACTTGTTAAATACAAACAAACAAGCCCCTTCTTTAGGCTTTGTGGGGTTTAATGTTGAAGTAAAACACAATGGTATAAATTTGAGAAACCTAATTATGGATACAAATATTAATTTGGATTCGTTATATAAATTTTACTTGAATGTGGAGATAATTTATGATTGCGTGATGGCACAAGAAAAGTTTTATATTGACAACATCTAGAATTTAACCTTTTATGTGCCAATTCAAGATTTTCTTGATATTAGTTCAAAAGTCATTATTGTATTATATTGAATTGATATAGCTTGTGTTTGAATTTATATTTGGAGAATGAAGGAAAATGAAAGTGCATTGCAGGGAAAGCATGGGGAGTCATTTGATTTCGTATTCGTGGATGCTGAGAAGGAAAATTTTATAGAATTTCATGAAGTGTTGTTAAAATTGGTGAAGAAGGGTGGAACAATTGCATATGACAACACCTTATGGCTTGGTACAGTGGCTATGTCTGAGGATGAAAAAATAGAAGATAAGTGGTGGAAGAAGAGGAAGCCTACACTGGAATTCAACACCTACATAGCAGATGATTGTCGCGTAGAATCAACAATAGTTTCCATCGGAGACGGTGTAACTCTTTGTCGACGTATTTGACCACTCATAAAGTTCAAAATTATGTTATTTTTAACAATGCAACAACCATTTCCCACACCTTTTGTTGTTGATGCAAACTTTGCAAGTTACTCGTGTTCTATTCTTTTTATATAATAAATTCGCATCCATTTTGTACCTACTCCTTTATTAGATATTCACATACTATCATATAAATAATAATAGCTATTATTATTAAAAATTAGTTATTTTTTACTAGAAGATACAATCTAAAGAGAAGATCATAAATACTTATATAACATAGGTGAAAAAATGGGTGAAAAATTTTATTGAACAAGAAATAAAATGTAAAATTAGTAAAAAAATGTTTTTATTCATTTTTCAAATTCCAAATTAAGTCATGTTTTAATGTTTGGAAAAACAAATTATAATAATAAAACAATATAAATGAAAAAAATAGATGTAGATATTTTTTTTAAAAGAATCCCAATTTAATACAAGGGATATTTTCCAAAAGGAGTAAATTTTAACTATTAATTAATATGAAATTGAAGTTTCAATTTCAAAGAATGAAGTTTAAGAATTAATTGAAACAACATTAGCCACAGAGCGCGGTAATACAGGTTACTAGTAATTTGGACTTTTTAAGCAAATGATAAAAGTTTTCTAATTATATAAATACAACAAAATATAACAAAATGAGTCATTCTCTTAACTAGTATTATTATTATACTTCCTCAATAGATCAGTCTCATGGCTTTTCAAGCAAATAATTTACAACATATTTGTCATTTCCTCGTCTTATATAGTGCTGCCCAAACATGATTCCCCTTCATATATTTTTCTCTCACATCCATAAATTTTCGTATTTTCAAAAATATCTCTCTATAATATTCTGAATTATGTAATTCGAAATTCTTTTTTCAAATTCATAATTAGTTACATAATCCGAAAGCCTTTTTCCTGATGCATGATTAGTTTCCAGATTATATAATCCGGAAGTCTTTTTTTAAATGCGTGTCCGGATTACATAATACAGAAACTACTCTAAGAAGTGACACAAGAAGGATAAAAAAGATATTTTCATGTTTTATATGGAGTGTCAGAAGAACCTTGGAGGTGCAGGAAGAAATAGTCTTTATCTTAAAGGGCTCTCCAGATAGATGACCCACTAAATGGGCCCAAAACTAAAATTCACGCTCCTTCTTTCCATGGTCAAGTGAGCTTTACATATATTTATATTACTATTTTTCTCTTAAACTATTTACAACTCTTTATAACCAGTTAATTACAAATTAAAATGTTTTTTTTTTCATATCAATTAACTCTAAGCCATATCTTCCCTGAGTTATTTGAACTGATATATTTTTTACAATTAAAGGGAAATACTTAAAAAAATGCTACGTGAGGGTGGAGAAGAAGAGGAACCAGTGTTACTGCACTGAGGTTAATATTTTTTTGCTGAACACGTAGATATTAGAGCAAAAAGTTATACAAGAACGAAGGTAAAACTAAAAGAGAAAGAATAAATTTAAATTATATATATATATATTATATAAAATGAATGCATATTTAAAATTTCAGAATACAAATTTATAATATGTTAAATATAAATTTCTTATTTAATTTTTTAAAATATTTTAATTAAAAGATAATAGTTTTATAATAATTATGCAAATAATATTTTTAAATAATCATTTAAAATTTTTTAAAGTGCATTTACTAGCAAAATTATTTTTTAGTAATTATTTAGTAAATTAAGTATAAATACCAAAAACATTATAATTAAATTTAAATTAGAATAAATAATAAAACTTACTAACTCACATATCTTATATTTTAATATATAAATTTAAACTATATATTTAAAAATGATCATTTAAATATTTTTTAAAGGATTATTTTAATAAAAGCAATACACAAATGAAATCATTTCAAAGATTTAGCGATGAAATTAATTATGAAATCAATACACAAAAATAATTAAAAACCAATTTTTAATTAGTTTAAAATATTTAAGAATCAATTTACAAGAAATTTTAAGAATTTATATGCAACTATAATAATAATTATTTGAGAGTTAACTAAAAGAAAGATCTTAAGATATAAAACTCTTAATTTCTTATATTTATAAAAAGTTAGTTTCACATTTTCAAACAATTAATATATATTTTATTTTACTATTTTAAACATTTAATTTAAATAATTATGCAGAAAATATGGGTTGTTATGAAAAGGAGAAGAGAATAATGTTTGAAATTATGCATCTACGTGTTCTTTATCCTGATTCCCTGCTTGTATCAAACGACAGTTAAATTCACTAAAAATTTCGAAAATAGAATTCTAACCTTTTTTAAATACAGAATAAGCACGTTTTGAAAGACCGAATAATATCTCAATAAATAAAAATCACAATACTATGTGTGTAGTTTTTATTATGAACATTCCTCTGAGGAAAAAATAAATAAATTGAAATCCGTGTGGTATGCCCTAAAATACTGCACTGCTCAATTTTAAAATCCTATCCATTTTGTAGGTGGGCACTACGTTGGACCAGCCTGTAGTCCGTACACATCAATCATAAAGTGACACCAATAGAAAAAAGGTATTTCGAAAGTGAAAAATAATAATAATATCTCTTGTTTAATGAAAGATAAATACTCGATTCAGTGGTATTTATATATTTTTATTTTAATATAATAAAAAATTATAAATTTCAGTACAATTTTTTTAATCATATTGGTTTTATTTGGATTTTTGATTGAGATGAATACGTGTCTGATTTTTTGTCACGTAATTAATATATAATTAATTATAAAAGGTGCTTTTTATCATTTTTTTTATAAATTTAAAATTTTTAGTAATTTTTTTCAAATTAATTAAATATTAGTTTTTTCTCTAATAAATATACATTATAATTACCAAGTTATATTAACTATCAACCTAGACAAAAAAAATTAAAATTATTGTATTAAAATTATAATTTTTTTATTATGTTTAAAACGAAATATTCAATATTTATTATAGTAAATTGATTATTTACTCTTTAATAAATACATAACTCTACTTTTTAATTTATTTTCAATTTAAAATTACTTTTCAAAAACGATTTTATTGTTATTATCACTTTGTAGAAGAGAGTAATTTGGTGACCGATTTATTGAGAATAAAGATTATACGATATATATTTAATATATATAAAGATATACAAAGATATATATAATAATATAAAATTTAATTAAATTGGACAATTTAAATTATATAACTTGGATATTTAAATAATTGGTTGAATCATCAATATTCAATAATAATTATATTTTAAGTAAGAAGAAGAATGAAGCAGAGTAAAAAAAAGTTAAATCATGAACTCAAAAGAGTGATAAAGAAAAAAATTATAATTATTTATTGATAAAAACATATTTTTATTTGTATAACAAATATTTTAATTATATAGTTTTTGAGTTCTATTATAATATACGAATCCAACTACTAATCTTATAGACAACATAATCATTATATTAAACCATTTTAAAAATCAGAAATTAACATTTAAAAAACTATTAATAAAGTGAAGCAAACTATTAAAGTAATAAGAAAAAAACTAAAAATGAGTTGACACCCTAGAAACATATCCTGGTTAAAACATGATTTTCCCTCAAACATTAGTGAAGGTATAATTTTGAATTACATGCATACATAGTATTGAGAAAATCCAAAAAAAAGAAAAATGTTGAGTGGCTTAACGTGGAAACAAAGAGCAGAAAAGAATGAGGGGGTAGTATAATGCACCTTTTGATTTGTTATATTTTGTAGAATACACGTATCCATAGGAAATTGGAATAAGTAATGTTGGTGTTGATGGTCATGGTCATGGTCATGGTGAAGCCCCACCACCTTCTCTTAACGGTATGAACAAGTGCTTCACCCTGCCTATGATGGAACCCGCATTATGGGTCACTTTCCAATTAGGGGAACCACATTTCACTTGGTTTTTCATATTTTTATTAATCAATGCCCATTAACCTTTACATATATTGGGCTATGAGTCTATAATCTTAATCTATCTATCATGCACCTACGATTATATATGTTAATTAAAGTACCAAAAGTTTTCTTCCACTCAAGTTTCCTTCCAAGGGGTTCCTGAAGAATCTGCTACAGTTACCTTTCTTTTTTTCTGTTGCAAAGACACCCAACCTTTTCCATATCTACATTTAATTAATGCACTGTCTTCTGCAGAATCTGCTGCTTGTGCTGCCATTGTGTAGCGTTCATTGGTTTCATCTTATTACATATGTTTTTAATATTCCATTGCCTCAAAACATTCATTATTTTCGAAGCTAAGAGAATATATGAATTGGGTGGTTTCGTCCAATAATCACTAACTCCACAATGATGGGCATATAAATAAGTTAAGGGGTTCAGAAAATGGTGCCCTCTGCCCTCTATACTAAAACGACAAGGGCAATTAGATTGAATGGGTGCGAAGATAGCCACGCGTCTTCTTTAGCTTTAGGATAAAAAATAGTTTATTATAAAAACATTGCTAAGATATTTTACTTCCACAAAGGACAACATTAACAAAAATTCCACACAAAATATTGGATAGACGTGGAATGTTTTTTGGACGCTTGCGTCACCCAAAATCTTCTTTGCTTTTTAAAAGATCACACTACGTTTTCGACACTGCTGATAAAAAAAAAGAAAAATACTACGTCCTCGAACTATGAAGGAATAAAAATCCTGGTCATAATATTGAATTCTTTGCTATTTATATCATTTAAAACTTTACATAATTCATCTTTCTGTGATAATGTAACAAAAAAATTCCTTTCTGGTCCAGATATTGTTACTACTGTAAAATTTCCATATAATAACCGACATTAACCAAAGTTTTGAAGCCATAATCGTTACAATAACAATTTTTTTACCATGGTTAATACCAAATTTGTAATACTTAAAAATATATTTAACTATTATAATAGAGACAGAGTCTGAGTTATTCAAAATATTTCTATTATAAAATCATGATTTAAATAAATATAAATATTAAGGTTTAAAAGTATAATTTAAAGTCTTTCGACTCTCTGACACTTTTATGATTATCTGCTTGTGTATATAGTATCGTTATTTTTAGTTCAAACACAACAAGAAAAGAAAGGGTAAGCTAATGAAAAAAAAATTCATAACATATTTAATTCATGCAAAAAGAACCAATCAAACTAATTATTTATAAACATTTCTTTAAATGTTGTCATGTAAAATTTCAATACCAATTCCATAATTTATATAGACCACACATGAATCTATTTTATATCACAATCATTGGATTTTATTTCAATCTCATCGTCTTTCGGGAGACTCATTAAGTATGCCCCTATCAGAGACCAACACCTGATCCAAAGATTATTAGCGAATATAATAAAAAGGATCAGGGTAAGTTCAAACTTCTAATACCGAGTGTCTAATGCGGGACACGATGCGTATGAACTCCTCTAAGCTTCTCACCACTTGATATCTTAGTCTATATTTATCATCAATTTCATACGTAATGCTATCAAACAACAACTCATGCATTATCTCATATTTATCATCAATTTCATACAATTTCATCATTCATATATAATACATTTCAATCAATCACATATCATTTAAAAATTCATACCATTCAAGAACTTTTCCAACATCAAAAAAAATATTTAACTTTCAAACTATCAAAATATAATATTTATACATATTCACACAAAATAAAATCAATTTTTTTTATCAACTAACATCTCTACAAAAGAAACTGAAACTTGGGACTACATCCCCTCCACATTCATATCTTTTAGCCTAGGGTACTATTGAAAGTTAAAGTTACCTTCCCTTACCTGAAATTTCACTGATGAAATATTTACCTCAAACAGTGGAACTACTCCAAAATTAGGAACCTAGATTAAGTTATCAAAATATTACCAAATTTTAGTATGATGTTAATCAAAGTTGAGAGAAACACTTTTCTCAACTGGTCCCATTAAAATTGATGACTAAATCATAGAGAAAAACATAAAATAAAGGATCTTTACAGTAAAAATGAACTTATTTTATTTGAAAATTTGACCGAGTAGAAATGAAATGTATTATCACTTTTCAGGATAATATTTTGAAATAAGTGAGTTATAGAAGAAAAAAAAAAAGGAAGAATGGAGAGAGAGAGGAAAAGAAGTGAAAGGAGGGGGGTGCACGGCTGTTACAAACTTGTTGTGAATTTAAGAAAACAACGGTGATTTTTTTAAAAAGGTGTCGTTAAAAGTTCAAAAGTCAAGAAATTATAACGGTCATTTATAGAATCACCGGTATTTCTTTGGTTACATGGCTAAATTCATGAAACTTTTTCTTACGCGTTTATTTTTGTTTAACTCTTCTACGATTTCTTTCCCTTTTCATTGCGTCTTTCCATTGCTGATTAGTTCTACCTTAAGCTCTTTTGCTAGTCTGCCGCCACTTTTTTCACCGCTTTTGTTGCCGCCGCCGTGGTCGTTGTTCCTACTGCCTACAGTTTCTTAATAACTCTCCATCTGTTGATGGCTAATTGTATCTTCTAAGTGTTACTTTTGTTCTTATTCTTTGTTTTGAGTACAGATTTGTTCATGTTAATGAATGTTTGCATTAATTCTATTCTTTTTTAAATAACTTTCTGCATTCTTCTACTTTGCATAATATTCATTGATTTCTGTTTTTTCTTGTAGAGAGTATTTTCAGTTTTGATCATGGACGGAACGAATTTCTGAAATTTGGAGTTGCAATGAATACATTCAAAGCATGAAGTTTAGTAGCGGAAGAAAAGAAATCAAGATATGTAGCAGATTAATAGTTTCGTAGAACTGTAATTTCACATGCTGCTGCAGTTAGTGAACCCACTTTAGTTCAGCTATTTAGGCCCATAATTTTGCCTGTTTAAGACATTTTAAATAGGCATTATTATGTGCAGTATTAGGGTTTGACCATTCCAGAAGTTCTTAGATAAGTCAATTTAATGCATAATTTTTTTTCCAATACTGAGGTGTTCTTTTTAAGGTTAAGTTATGATTTTATATAAATCTCTATAATTCAAAAACTTAATTATCTTTTTATAATTCTAAAATTTTGCAATGAAATCCTGAAAACTAATACCATTAATTCCTGGTTAAATATTGTTAAAAAAAATCTATAACTACCCAACCACTTGAAGTGGTTTTTAGTTTATTTATTTGGGTTTTGAATTTTAATGGGCAATTGCATTCCATCATCTCGCACATACTTACTTTACTGCGCACCGTTTTCTTCTTTTCTCTCACAACGGCACACACTATACTATGGTCTGCATTATAAAAACCTTAATCAGCATCTATCTTAAATCTGCAATGGAACACTTCCTTAACATCTGTCCTAAACTTGTGGTATCACATGCACAATCATAGAATCCAAATCTCTATCCCATTATTTATTAATTTAGGTAAATGCTTAATGCATCTTTAGTTCAACTTATTTTGAGAAAATAATCACCATTTTATTTCCACTTTGTGAGAGAACTTTTTCAAAATATGAGATTGTTCAGTCTGAATTAAAGGCCCCCCAAACATGCACCCACTATTAAATAAAGAAAAAAAAGTACAATACTTTAATCTTCACATTCTACTCACATATATTAAACTTAGAACTTGGGTTGAGATAGTATGATAATAGGGATTCTTCTTCCTGCACCCCATCTATTCTTCATACACCCTCATAAATTTCAAAATTCCATAATTTTCTTTCAGTAAAAAGTTAAACAAATTCCGTAATCTGGTTTGATTGTGTTTTAGATTGGAAATCTAGTGCATGAATTATCTAATCCGTAAGTTAAAAAAATTAGCAATTATATTTTAGAGTGAGTAATTCAAACTTCACTCTTAATATTCTGACTTATATCATCCAAAATTTATTGTGTTACGGATTATATAAGTCAAAATGTTAAATGAATATGGGAATGAGTTCTAAATTATTCAATTCAGAATAAAATGACTAATTTTTTTTAATTTATAGATTAGATAATCTAAAAAGATGTCAAATACAAAATGAATTGAAAGTATTGATGGATTGTTTATGGAGATGGATTATGTAATACTGAATGTTGTCTTTAGAATGGAATGAATTCCAGATTAGCAAGAAGATCTTTTTTAGTTTTTAAATGACTTGTGGATTTTGAAAGGAAATTATATACAATTTTTTATTTACTTAATTGTGTGAGAGAAGAGAGGGATTCTGCAATCCGAAAGGAAAATTGTATGCAACAAGGGTCGTGGAGGAGAGAATAAGGTGAAAAGTGTTTAGGATTTTGAGTTTTAAATTATTTAGGACAAAATAATAATTTCCTATTTACTATGGCATGCAGGAAGAAGGAACCTTACTTACTGGGATGCAGGAAGAAAGAGCCTGATAGTAATACAATAAAACTGATTTAACCGGCCCAACAATATATAAAAGGACAATTTTTTACACCAGTTTTAAATTTGACTTTAAATCAAATTTTATTTTACAAAAAGAAAACAATATTTTAAATATATATTATCATAATACATGAAATATTCAACGTAAATAGTTATTAGATAAAAAATGATTGATCTAAAAAGGAAAAGAACATTAAATAATTGAAAGACAATCATGGCATGGTCCTAAACACAGGTAAGCTAGACATGCAAGAAAGAAAAGACCAAAAGTACTCCAAGGTCATATAGTTAAGCTGTACCCCACTCCCAATTCACCATGTGGTGGACGTACAAATAAAGGGTGCACATGAAAATGTGGAAGCAAAGAAATGCTACACCGAAATGCTACACCGAGTATTTAGTGAGTATTTGGCGAGTATTTGGTTTAAGTGAGGGATTGTGTTGGAGATTACACATCGACTAGAAATGAGAATATTTCATTATATATGAGTGGGTGCAAACCTCACCCTATAAGCCGGCTTAACTTCATAAAATCGGTTTATGAGAAGAGGTTTGTACCCACTTATATATAATAAATTGTCTTTATCTCTAGTCGACGTGAGATTTCCAACTAGATATAAAAGATTAAGAATCTCATAGACACAAACATATTACATTAGATGATTAATAATTTAGTGAACATAACTCGAAAATAATTTTCAATAAAAGTTCTTGATGATATGAGTACAAACACACCTATTATTGAAAATAAAGTACATGCCCATAAAGAAAAGAAGACATTATAGGAATGATCAACAAATTAAAGTTAGTTAGACTAGTGTATGTATAGAATAACTACAATTATAATTAATGATAACAAAATAACAAAAAAATTAAATAACTAAAAACAAATCATCAAATAATAGTCATCATCAAATATCAATGCTTCATATGGCAAGTGATGCATACTAGATGATCAGATGCTCCAACTAGATGTTACCATTAAATGATGCATATAGATGATTGAGAAACACGTTTTATTCACATTTTTATCATAATTAATAGGATTGTTTATCAATATTTTAGTGATTCGGTGTAACTATCTCAGTTATATAATGAATTGAATTTATGGATCAAGGAGAAAACAAGAGAATTAAACATTATATCATACGAATCTTAAATCTTAGAGTTTAAAATTACAAAAAAACCCTTCGAAAATCTCCAAACCTTATTCTGAAATTGAATTTAAATGTTTGATTTTTATTCTGAGATTTATATTAGTTTGTAGTACCACATTAATTCTAGAATTTTGTTTGATGCGTTATGTGACTAAAACGATCTATCAAATTGAGTCGTTGCCTATGAGCCATTAAGTTTAATCTAATTCTACATTTTAGATGGAAGTATTAACGTTCTTATGTGATTGTTAAATATTGTATAAACTACTTTTACATTTTTTCATGTTTTAGTGCTTCTTAAAAACACCAAAAAGCAATGTGTTTTTTTCTTTGATTTTACTATTTTAGTTAACATACATGTACGCTTTAGTGTTTGAGGTTGTTTTTATTTACTAGAAAATCATTAGGATTATGTTTGTGTGAACATGTTCAATGAAACTATTTTATGTTTTTCTGTATAATTAGACATTATGGGTGAACAAAATGAATTTGTTGAGGAAAATTTCATTCTAGTAACTAATGTTTTTAGTTTTTTGAGAAAATAATTTCCAATTTGTCCATCGAATTATGTTTTCACCTAGTGAGTTGTTAAAATTCAACAATTTTTATATTTTGATTATTTTTTTATGTGATTGAATGTATAGATCTCATACTATGAATCTATTACCATCTCATTTAAAGATAGAAAAAATTGTTCATAAGATAGTACCACTCAAGCATCCCATTCTCATTTTGATTATAACGTTGATATCATGGGTGAAAGAACTTTGAGGAAATTGGTTGGATCATATGTCACTTATCCTAATTGGTGCATCTAATATCCTAATGATGTTCCATTCATTTTGAAAATTGGATTAATAAACTTGTTTCATAGATTTGTAGCCTTGTAGGTGAGCATCCTCATACCAACTTGAAGGAATTCCATATTGTTAGTTCTATTATGAGACATCAAGGTGTGTAAGAGGATAACATAAAACATAAAAGCCTTTCCATTTCACTTTATAAGGGAGCAAATAATTGATTGTACTACTTGCCACCTAGTTCTCTCACTAGTTGTAAGAGATATTCTTAGAGAAATATCTTCAAGTTTCAAGAGCCACTTCCATAAGAAAAGATATATGTGTTAGAATGTGTGACCAAAACAAGAGGGGGGATGAATTGTTTTCACAAGATTTTTGCAAAGATTGGAAGTAGAGATAAAAGTTCTGAAAAATCAACCAATTGATTTTTTGTTCAACTAGATAAAATTTCAATTTTATATTTCTTTAAAACAAATCAACTAGTTGTTTTCTCGAAACAACAAGTTGTTTATACCAACAAAGAAAAAACAATTTTGAAAACATTGTATAAGAGAAGGGATAGAGAAATTTACACAAATAGGTTTATATTGGTTCACTTTTAACCAAAAGCTACATCCAGTCCTAATCTAACCACTGAGAATTCACTAATCAATCAAAGCAAGATTACAAAAACACACCAAGAGTCTTGATCTTCACCCCCTTAAGAACACACAACACTCATTGGCAACACCACGGTTTTAAGAAATCCTTTCTAAATCTGCCTTAGACAAATTACATAGAATTACAGTGTTAAAAAAAAGGAAATAGATTACACCTAGGCTTTACAAAGCAACAGTACAAAAGTATTGAAAACCCAGTCCTATTCCACACACAAGTGATGATCCAAAGCTCTTGATTCTCTTGAAAACGTTTTTAATAAGCTCTTTATCTTTGGTTCTTGAAAAGATCATAAAACAGTCTTTATATAAACTCAAAGAAGTGGTTAAAACTGTTATATCATAAATCAAAAGCAGTTGGAATCATTTAAAAACAATTTGGAACTCTTAATAGAATTTTGTTAAAAAAATAACAAATTGTTTTACAAAACAATTGATTGAAATTATTTTTCTGTTAAGGATTTCAAATAAAACAACCAGTTGTTTTATCGAAATAACTGGTTGTTTCAGTTTGACAGCAAAGACAAAATAAAGCATAGCGTTTCAAAACCTTTTGAAATTCTATAAGTGTCAAACAGCTTCGAATATTCAACAGGTTGAAAAACTTGCTATAACCTCAATACCTTTGAGTAGCAGTTTTTTCAACAGGTTGATTTGAAAAACAACTGACTAAAATTTCTCAGATTTTAGGAAAACAATTCTTTTAAAAGAGATAAAGAGTCAAGTGAGCTTGGATCAATGCAAGGTGTGAGTTAACAATTCTAAAGCTACTAGACAACACACACAAACACAACAACAGGTTCTTCAAGTCTTCTACACATATTTGGAGGCATCAAAGCACCTTGTTCAACAATCTCCCCTATTTGATGAAGACAAATCCTTGGTTTGTTTGTGTTGTACATTTTGAACTTAAGAGCTTTTGCAAAACATAATTGTACACCATTCAAAGCAAGTATAGCTACAAAATAAAACAGATTCACCAAGCACACTCAAAGAGCAAGTTTCTGCATAACCACAAAAGCAGTAAAACCATAAAAACTTGAAGTGTGCAAGTGCAGAGTGTGGCAACATAATTTAGAAAAATGCAATAATAGAATGTAGTATAATTACACTTATGAATACAATCAAATTAACCACAAACTTCTCCCCCTATTTGTCTTCACAAATAGACAAAGAAAAGAGATAATACAAGTAGAAAATAGAATGATAAAATAGTAGTCCAACAGTACAAAAAATATAGAGCATAAAAAGAAGCAAAAAGAGATACTTTAAGCTTTCAAGCATCCTTGCCATATTGAGATTCAAAGAGTAGGGTTTGGACAACTTCAATTTGCTCATCTAGATGTTGGAACCTGGCAGCACATAATTCATAGTGGTTCCTTTGATCACTTGTCATGTTGCCCAAGCGGTTGATCATCAATCTTTCAAATTATGACATAGGAATCCCATGATCTATGAGTGGCTCATAGCCCACAAGTGCATGCAAAGCATATTCTTTTGCACCTCCAACACTTGGACCAGCTCCATAAGTTGCATCAGTAGCTTGCTCAGTACCTTGTTCATCTTGCACATGTTTAGATTGATTTCCAGCATTTGGTGTAGTTTGTTGTTCATCATTTGTTCCATTTTGATCTTCATGAGAAAGACCCACTTGTTCTTCCTCTTTGCTAACCTATTTGTCACCAATTTTGATGAATCCCATCTTGCTAAGAGACCCATTGTTAATTTCATGAGATAGTTTCACCACCTAAGACAATTCTTCATCTAGATCAACTTCAAAATATTGAAGAAATTTAGATACAAGAACAACATAAGAAAAATGATAATCTCATAGATTTTAACATATGCTCCTTGAAGACATGGATCCAATTAACTTTGATGTTCTTCATTATGCAGTAGATTAAGACAAGGTCCTCTTCAGTAAGGATAACATGATTACTCCCCCTTGGAGTTAACATCCATGTGATAATGAAGGTAATGATCCTCTCATTCAATTTTAAGGCACCACATGAAAATCCTTCACTTTCAAGTGAGGATTTTTTAGGCAACTCACATAGTATTGTATTTTGTTGAAGTCCTCCACAACACTTATGTTCCCTTTGTTGATCCTTACCCCCAAACAGTAGAAGTAATCTCCATATCTACCCCTTTGACATGGGAATACATGTTCTCACCATCAACAAGTAAATTTGTGTAAAATACTTTCACAATATCTGGAAAAGTGTTTCCATACATCTCAAGAAACCTCCGTAGCTTCTAATATTTCAAGGCCTTCCTAACCTCCTTGAGATTCTGCTTCTTTAGCCAGTTGAAAGACAACAACTTTTGGGTATTGATGACCTTACTTATCTCAAGCAGAAATTTTTCAATTTTCTTATTATTATTCTCATTATTATTAATAATATTATTACTATTAATATTATTAATACTAATGAATATTAAAATTAATATTATTTTTATTACTAAAAGTAATAATTATTATTAATATTATAATAATTACAATTAATATTATTAAATTATTATTAATAATAAGAAAATTGTTAATATTATAATTATAATTTTCATATTTATTTTAATAATAATATTATTATTATCATTATTATTATTACATCAATTAATTAAATTAATATTTTAATTTTAATATATGTTAATACAAAATAAGATTATTAGTATTGCTATTAGAATAAACTACTATTAATAATAATAAATTTATTATTATTATTATTATTATGATAATTATTTTTCATATTATTATTATTAAATTAATATTTTCAATATAATATATTAATATAAAATAAAATTATTAGTATTATTATCATAAATTATTATTAATAAGAAAATTATTATTATTATTATTATTATCATATTTATTATTATTTCATTATTATGATATTTATTACTATTACAAATTATTAAATTAATATTTTTATGTTAATTATTAAAATTTTATTAACAGTACAATATTTTTATGTTAATTATTACAATTTTATTAAAAAATTTATGTTATTTTTATATTAATAAATTAATATAAAATAAAATTATTAACAGTAAAATTTTCATAAATTATTATTTTTATAATTATTTTAATATTTTTATTATTATTAATACTTTTATTATTATTAAATTAATTTGTAAAATTATTATTTTAATCTTGTTATATATTCATATAAAATAAAATTATTAGTATCATTATTATAAAAATTATTATTAAGATTAATAAAATTATTATTATTATCAGTACCAAACGGATAATAATAACATCATAAATATTTATTCATGCTTAATTATTGACGTACTTTAGTGACAGATACGTCTAAGTATTATAATTTTTTTAATTTTTTATATTTTTTGATAAAATTCGTTGATAATTATCGACATACACAAATTGATTGGCAAAATTCATCGATAATTCTATCTTTTGGTAATTAAAAAAATTAGAACACATTCATCAGTAATTTTCGATATATAAATCAATACTTTTTCTATTTCATGATTTAATCTTAAAGTTGCAGTTTGAAAGTTTTCTAAATGACTTAGAGTTTGTTTATGTATGTTGGAGATCTCACATCGACTAGAAATTAGAGTCTTTCATTGTATATAAGTGGATGCAAACCTCAATTTTATGAGTCAGTTTTATGGGATTGAGTTAGACTTAAAGTTCACTTTGAAATCTTAGTGCTATCTATAGTCTTGGAGGACATTTATTTGCTACTAGTTTTATGTAAATGGCTACATGCGTTTCTAGGAACACCTTTCGGGACAACTTCTAGGATCCTTTTTATTCCTATCTTATGAAGTCATAGGTGGAGGTAACTTCACTCATTTTTATTGTCTTAGTTTCATCTTTTAAACAATATACTTCTTCTATTAGTGTGAAATTCAAACTAAAAAAGCTCAATTTATAACTGAATGACAAAAATATTATAACTTGCCCCTTAAATCTTGATTAATTCTTCAAACTAATATATATATATATATATATATTTAATCTATAAAAAATATTTAATTTAATTTAATTAAATTATGTATTTAAATTATAAGTTATTTTGCGTAATTAATTTTGACAGAAAAGAGTTGGAAAGTGAAAGAAAAGATAGTTGGCAAAGGCACAGACATGATTGTGAGTGGTTGAGTTGCGAGGTAAACTGCAGTGCACATGCGATGCCACGGTGAAAGAAATGAGCAGTTTTTGTTTATTCAAACAGTGATGAGTGGATGTGTTTGCACACTCCATTATTGGGTCCTCACAAATATCATTCCGTAAGATTTGCAGAACACATGGCAATGAGAAATGGGTGAAGCCTCTTATATCATTGTAAGGGATTGTCCTTTCATATACTAAAGAGAAGAAAAAGTAACCCAAAAAGAGTGCACTAAAAGAAGAATCTATACTTGTTAAAGATAAAGTCATCGCATTTTCTTCAATATTTTATATGTGGATGCAGTTCACATAGGTGTATCATTCGGATTACACCTCCATTCACATCAACATAGCATTATAAATCTATTTAGTCAAGCAATTCATAAAATAACACAAGTAAATATTTCATATTTTTAGTACAATATACTTAACTATAATATTTAAGACATGTAATTTAGCATTCGAGTCATAACTTTCTGAAATTCAAAATATTATTTTGAAAATACGCCAAAATAAAAATTAGAATCAAGTCAACCATATTTTATTGAAAATATACAATAGCAAATTTTTATTTCACCAAACTATGAAATGGGTGTAATTTAATGTAAGTTTGTGGGAGACAAGTGTAACTTAATTATAATAAAATAAAAACTGATAAAATTTAAATATTATTATTTTTTAGAATTTAGAATATGCATATGATAATTATTATTTCTTTTAAATCTCTTAAATAAAAAAATCAAATAGGCAAACACTAACACAGTCAATTAAATAAACCAATTTTTTTTATTAAATATTAAATGTATTGAAAAGTGATCTATTTATAGATAATTCGGTAACGAATTACTTAATAAACGTTAACTTATATTTTATTTTGAGAAATATATTTTAAGTTTAATTCAATTTTATTGTATCGATTTATATTTATATACAATCTGAGTATTTGTGCTTTAAAAGATATCTATGATTTTTTTTCAAATATAAAGTAATTAAATTAAAAGGAATAACGTCTCTAACAGAAGAAATATTAAAGTATTTATTAATATTTATATTTCTAATCTAAATAACAAAGTGTTTATAAATATTTATAATATAGTATGAATTTTGACGTGTATTTTTTCTAAATAGATATTTATTTAATGTTATTTTTCTGCTGAACAGGTCTTTAATTATGTGTCTCCCTCTCCATTAGGATTATTTGCTGTCGGTTTCTGTAATCTGCAAAACTGCATCCAAGTAGTGTTGTAAAGTGAAGTGATGGCTTTGTTCTTCCTTATGGGTTACTTTGTTGTGCGGCTAAGTAGTTTCCCAATATAGTATGAAGATGAATGGTGTATCTCTGTTATTTCTCACTCACTCTTGTCATCGATTTGTGTTAGTGTATATTCATATTTCTACATTTTTGAGGACCATAAAATTAAGATTAATTTAAATGATACATTTCCTTTTTATTTGATAATTATTTTTAATAATTTTATTTTAATAAATTTTTATTTTTCTTTGATCCCAATTCAAGACTTATTATTTAATAGTTTTATATCATTTACAAAATGAAATTAATAACAATTTAAATATATCATTATTAGAAATTTTTTAAATAAAAATTAATTTTAAAAATAAAAAAATAATTAATTATTATATTAATTACACTAAATATTATTTTAAAAATTAAAAAATTATTAATATCTAAATTAATTTTTTATTATTAATAAATAATTTTTAAATTAGTATCTTTTTTATTATAAAAATTTTAACTACTCATTATTTATATTATAATTATAATTTGTTAGTTTATTAAATATTAATTTAAAATTATTTATTAATAATAAAAAATAATTTAAATATTAATAATTTTTATAATCTAAAATACTATTTAATTAATCAATATAATTTTTTTAAAATTAATTTTTATTTAATAATTTTACTTTAGTGTATATTTTTTTAATATTTTAAAAATGGTTTTGAAGCACACCTGTAGTAAAGTTCTTAATTCTAAAGTGAATATACTAGTTGGTGACTAACTCAAACAGATTACCTTTAATAGATTTGAAACTTTTTGTAAAAATAAAAAGTATAGTACAATTATGTATTGTTTTTTTTAATATGTGAGTTTTGATTTAGTTTTTTTTATATATTTTATATATATATATATTTTAATAATTTATTTTTTATATAATGAGATATTTGAGGTTTGAAGTTGAGATATCAAGTTACATCTCTCACACAAAAACAGTTATAAAAAAAATTGAAATCTTCTGTACAATAAAATTATTTTTAGAAAAAAAAAAGATTTGGCTTTATTTTGAAAAATAGTTAGAATGCAATGTGGTTGACCGCTGACTAAACATTGTTTGCCGGTAACACGGGGAAGTGGAAACTTTTTATTGAAACTTGTCGGGTTGAGCAAATCTTAGTCTCAGAGCCCATAGATTCTGTGTGCTCATTCTGCCTCCAATGCGACAACCCCTATATAACCTATGCTATATCCTACATCTTTACATTATACTTTCTACACTGTTCAATCATTATTTCATTAACTTTCCCTGCTTATAGAGAGGGGTTACTGTGACTTTCTTCTTAGGGCCAAAATTAATATTTCCAATTTTAAACACTACTGTTATTATTGGATTTGGCCTTAACCTTTCAAGACGTCGGTGAAAATTTAGCTTTTTCTTTAAAGAATGTTAAATTTTATCACCAAATGTTAAGCGACTTTGACGTCTTAGTAAGTAAAAATATAATAATTTTTTAGTATTAAGTAAATATAATAAATATTGAGTAAGTAAAAAGTAATTTTTATATTTATAGATAATAAGAATTTAAGGTTTAGGGTTAAGAGTCTAACATATATATTATATAAAATGTGGAATTTTACATATAAATCCTGAGATTTATGGTAATCTAAACTAAATATGATTATCAGCGTTTTTTTATGATACACTGTAGGTGGTTAGGTGGATAATATCTAATTAACACTCCAAATTTGATGGACTAAGTAGTATCCATATTATCAAATGGGTATTATAAATCTAGATTTCATGTTGTCGGATGGTACAAGTACATTGCAGGTGATCTTTGTTTGGTTCACTCAAGCAAGCTTCTCACTCTTTTTTTTCATTGCTTATCTTTCTTTCTTCATTCACTTTGTGGTTCTCCTGTTGATTTTCTTCACCATAAAGCATAAGAGCAGAAGAGCAAGAACAAAGACCAATTAACCTGAAAAATTATTCATACACACTTTTTTTAATAAAACCATCTTAATTTATATTATAAAGAATCAATCATCATTTATCTTGAAATTGTTAACTACCTTTACTTTAAAATTAAAAAAATTCTAAATAAACTTGTAAAATTGCCAAAATATTTCATTATACTATTGTATGCAAAGTTGGACTATTGAAATAAACTTAATCCACTAATTAAACTTATTACATTTTTAATTTAATTATAGGAACAAGATGACAACCCCTAACATTCCCAAATGAGAAATATTAAGTCTCATTTGCGAGTCTTAATAAATTTTAGTTAATAATAAAAATAATACTACTAACAAAGAAAACAACTAAAAGTAGGAGGGAGATAAATTACGTAATTTCAAATCTTGCTAAGAGGTAGAAAGTGAGGCCGAAAATACTGATTGAAATTGTTAAAAATACATATCATATATTAAATTGAATGATATTGTGTGGTTAATGCAACCAATTTTAACTAGTGAAATAGGGTTTTATCATTGTTAAAAAAATTGTCAGTATTTTTCTTCTTTAACATAAGATAAACTAATCTAGTTATTTAAATTTTTGATTCATTCATCTGAATCTTAATTATAGCATTGATACTCTGCATTCTTCTGTACTAAGCAATATGAGGGACAATTTTTATGGGTATACTGTGAGCGAATGTGTGGTCTTCTTTGTGAAAGCAGCAAACATGCTTGTTTAATATATGGATAACATGATGGATCAAAATATGGTAAAAGTAAAAGAACTGTTTTCTCTTGGGTAAATGTTTTCCTGACAAGAACAGGTAAGTAAAATATATCATATTTAGCTCCTCAAATGTTTTTTTAAAAATAGTATTTTAATGAATGTAGGAAATAAATTCATATTATTCAATGAAATTTAGATAAAGAAGTCTTAAAAGAAGGTATAGCATTCCTTTTTCACTATCCATCTTCTAACTTCTTTTTTGTTTTGAGTGGGAAGGGCATTAAAACCCAAAACTACAGTCGATTACCACTTCTTAAGTAATGGGGTTGAACAGAAGCCTAAGTTATCCTATAAAATATTTAATATATATACCCATTTCTTCTTTCCTTTTTTAATATTGCATTTATTATTATTTTTTTCTATTTTTACCCATTCTAATTCACTCCTGGTTCGTTTCGTTTGGTTGAGTGATGTGAGGAGGGAAGAGCGAAGAAAAGTTAAGAAAAAAAGTGGAGAAAAAGTTACTATTAGAATGTGAATTTTAAGTCTAACTCAATTTTATAAAATCAACTCACATGATGAGATTTACACTCACTTATATATTATGAAATGACCTTATATCTAGTCAACGTGTGATCTCTAAAATGTAATTGTACAGAGATGATATGCAAAAAAGAAAAAGTTATACGAAACTTGAAAATGAATACACTCTATTTGCAAATATGTACAAAAGGTTGTGAACAAATCATGATGATATTTATTTGAACATTTATAATTGATTATGTTGTAAAAAAACATGTTGGAATAGAGTCTGTAATGTCTAGCGGGCCGACCCATAACTCGACAAAAAAAATGTGGGGTGTGTTCAGTATTTTAATTCGCTGATCCACTTAGGTCTATCTCGTATAACTCGCAACCTATGCAAGCTAGTTAAAAGATAGAGTGGGTCAACCTGCATAATATTTTATTCCTTTAATTCAAGGTTGTATTGAATTTTATTGAAATAAAATAACAACAATGATATTTTTAAAGTCTAACACAAGATCACAATTAATTACTATAGTTTTTTAGTAACTTAAATAATATTTTATTTTTATATTTTCTTGTTCATGAAACGTGTAACTTTGACATATTTATTTGATATAGTTGTTAATTTTATGTTAGTTCATTTATATTTTATTGTTTGGAGTGGAGTACTCATATGTGAAGAGTCTTTTTCTTCTTCTAAGCTTTGTAAAACTTGAACAGAGTAATTTATAATTTATTTTGAGCCTTGTATTTTGGACCAAGTAACAGTAATTTCATTTTGGGTTTTATATATGAGCCAAATTTAGATTAGGTTAAATAACCTAACCTTGGAGAGGATTTTGGGCACCAACTAGGTCATAACCTTAGCTTGGGTGCTAAGTTAGGTTAAAAACCCTAGTTTGTCATGCAAGTTAGGGTTAGACGCTTCTTACATGAGCATGTGGCGCTTTGCCGCTTGCCACTCTCCCAATGGAGAGGGTTTGCGTCAATGGGGTGACACTTGTCACACTCTCATTTAAGAGGATTTATGAAACTTGATTTGTAAGTCAGAGTTAAGGTTAGATTATCTAGGGATAGAAACTTCTCTTACAAGCTTCATCTCCTATAAATAGGAGTGCCTTGTACATGATTTGTAACTTTGAATTGAGTAAAAAATTGTTGTCCAATTTTTGAGGCACTTCTACATGTCAAAGTTCTCTCCATAATTGTCTTCTTATTACACAAATTTCTATAATTTGTTGGCCCAACCTCACTCTAGAAATTAGTGTGTTGGCCTAATCTCACCTAGAATCAAACTCATAATTTCCATCTCAAACCGTGATATTGTTACACTTCTTACATGCTTCCATTTTCATTCATCATCCATAAAAGAAATTCAAACCAAAATATTGAAGAAGAATAAGAGATACACATGCAAATGAAGGTGTTTTTCCATTATAGATATCAGAGTTTTGACTGAAAAGATAAGTAACTCTTCTATTTTTTTATTTATTTTTGTGTTGTTTGTATGTTTTCTTGATTGTCTTGATTTTTTTTTTACCAATTGAAATTGTATTTTATCTTTTTGTTGAATTCAAATCATCTTGAACCTCTATGTATGTCTTATAGGTACTCTAATAGTCATATCTGTGTATTCTTTTGAAATTTCTTGACTTTTCTTCAAATTTATTAGGTAATTTTTTTTATAATTGAGTCATTTTGATTTTAAGGTGATAAATATTTTGTCTACAATCATGTTTAGTCCAAAATTGTTATAAACTCCATTACTTGTGCTTTTTGACTTTTTCTTTTCAATTTCTATGTAGTTAGAGTTCTTGAGGCTTTTGATTTTCATATTTGAGTTCTTAAATCGCTATTAGATTATCATAATTTTTCTTTAGAGTTAGGTTCCATAATTATATTTTTGAATATTCAGTTTAAAAAAATTCAAAAAATTTTCCATGTTACAAAAAGAAAGTTTTAAAGGTGTA
Organism: Phaseolus vulgaris; assembly: GCF_000499845.2. Classification (NCBI taxonomy): domain Eukaryota; kingdom Viridiplantae; phylum Streptophyta; class Magnoliopsida; order Fabales; family Fabaceae; genus Phaseolus; species Phaseolus vulgaris. The sequence goes on from NW_027174086.1 coordinate 50,323, forward strand.
AATAATAATCCAAATCCATTTGTGGAATTTCGTGAAGATTCCTATTTCATGTTCTTTTGTACATTTTTCTACTTGAGATTTTGTGACTCGATTGTAAAGGGTGTTGATATATTAACACTCTAAACAGTAAAAATATATACTTCACATCTTAATAAATTAATATTTTATTATTTTTATTTTATTTTTTAATTAAAAAATATTATTATATTATTAAAAACAATGTCAAATGTATGTTTTTTTTAATCGCTGATGGTTTTAACAAAACTTTTTTGGATTGTAAATCCCTCACCCAAAAAAAAAAGTCGTGAAGAATTACGAACGGAACTGATGCGTTTTTCATTCCTGATTCCGTACAGTTTGATAGAGGAGGCAAAAACCAACGTCAATTTTCTTTGTTGTGTTGATATTGAAGTATGAGTGCGCGTATTATAACTAACAAAAGTTGTTGGTGTGGAGAATCTCCGCAGAAGAGGAAACTTGATGGCTCCCTAGAGTGTAAGTTGCATCGATTAAACAAGAAGAAGGAATAGCAAGCAACAAGGTAAACAAAAAACTCTTTTTATTTGTGTTATTATATATCACACTTACAATAAAGAGATGTTCTCCTTTTTATAGGGTTTTACAAAAACTAAAATAACAAACTGTATATGTGTGGATATGCGCGAATATGTGCATTCTCAATAGTTTTCAGCAAAGCAACAGTGAATTTGTGGTGAATCATGGAGCAACAAGAATGGAGTAGGACGGTTGCACGAGAATCAATTTGCTGTAGAGTAATTGGGCTTAGCCATATTGGGCCAACCACATTCCGGCTCTAATGCACCATTAAATTGAGGGAGTTTCTTCCTGCACCCTTACATTTCCTTCCTGCACCCCATATGTTTTAAAATTTTGAAACTAGCCTTGACCTTTTATTTGATAAAGGGCACTTGCTTTTTTTGAATTACGGATTTGTGAATCCATAATGCACTTTTTGCATTACGGATTTTGAAATCCAAAAACATACTACAGATACGCATATCTGGAAGATTACTGGACTCACCAATCCAAAAGATTTATGGATGCACCAATCTAGACATTTTGCGTATTCAATATTCTAAAAGACAAAAAAAACAAAGTGCGAATTCCCTGTTCTGTAAACCTAGCAGTCTGCACTGTTTGGAATCACAACATATGTATTGTGGAATCGAAAATCCGTAATAAAAATGGAACTATAGATTCGTAAACCAAAAACAATTTACTTACCTTCTTCTCCAAACAAAGAACCGCTAAGAGAAACCACTGAACCACCACCAAGTCGTCGGAGACACCACCGATCACCACCAAGAGAAACGCCTTCCTATGCCAAGAGATGGAGTAATGCCGCCATTGAGAGAGCAATGTAGTTTGTCTGTGTGTTCACTAGTGCAGAAACATAAAACAAATGCGGTTGTTTTGAATTTATAAATGCGGCTTTATAACCGCATTTGATCAACACACACTTGTAAATCAAGAAATATAAATGCGGCTATATAGAGCCGCATTTATAAATACCATTTACAAGTGCGGTTATTTGCTTTAACCGCACTTGTATATGCCGAATCATTAAAAAAAATTAAAAATTTTAAAACATTGTCAATCTTGTGTGAAGCCAAGATTGATGAAGAGTCACGGGAGCGAACAACGGTGGCGGCAGCAGAAGCGACGACAGACAGGGAAGCAGCAACGGAGCAAACCAAAAAATCCACAAGAAACCACAAAGACAATGAAAGAGTGCTTCGAGACCACTAATGCAAGGAAAAAAACATATATAAGAAAAACGAAAAACATTTATGCATATATTTGTGAAGATGAAGAGGAAAAAAGAGAGTTCAAGAAACTTACATTGCACAAATGGAATGCAGATGCAGTAGAAGGAGACGAACTCAGAGTGCAAACGCGAAACGAAGGCAAAGACGAGAAATAAAGTTTGAAATTGTGTGTGGCGCGCTTCAAAATTTAAGGTAAAAAAGGATTTACGAATGCGGTTAAAGGTAAAACCGCATTCGTAAATCAAAGAATTTTGATTTACGAATGTGGTTATTTGAATAACCGCATTCGTAAATCAAGCGCTTTGATTTACAAGTGCGGTTATTCAAATAACCGCATTCGTAAATCAAAATAATTTCAAAAATGCCACCGCGTTTTTTTCGAAAGCGGGTAGCGCAAAAGCCGCACTAAATAAAGCGTATCCTTTTCTTCTTTTTGCACTAGTGGTTGTTTGTGTGCAAAGAAAGAAGAAAGAGTAGAGTGTGAGTGTTGTGTGCATTTTTAGGGTTTTTAGAAAATATTAGGGATATGTTTGTCTTTGCATAACATTGTGGGGGTGCAGGAAGAAAAATGTAGAGGTGCAGGAAGAAACTCCCTTAAATTTATCATTCTTTATTTGTAGTTTTTTATTGAAAAAATCTCTCTCTATCTCCATACTCTTATCATGCAGCTTCATATTAATTGTAAAAAATTTGTTTTAACCTTTTTAAAATTTTTAAATAACCTTAGATGAAACATAACCTCACATTTTTAAATAATCTCAGTTGTACCCCTTCACCACCATACTCCCCTCCCGCTGCAACACTTTCATTCTTCTCCAATCACAATGTTTGAGAGAACAATTCCATCATTTAAGCGTGTGTGAGAGAGTTGATAAGAAGGTTAGTTATATTCGACGTTCCTAGTGCAAAGATAAATTTGTTTTTTGAGTTTGTACTCCATTTTTGCACATCGCTGGTTTTTTCTGGATTTTGTGGCTTCAAAAAAAATGAAAAAAATAACAAAAACACAATCACCCACCAGTAAAAACACCACAAAACTTATCTTAACCATCAACATTCACCAGCCACTACAAACAATCACCACCCATTGAAAATGAAGAAAAAGACATCACACTCTCCACCATACTAAGAAAGATATTGTTAAAATTGAAAAAATGTATAGAGATGTAGGGAAAGGTACAAAGGTGCATGGAAAATTTGCCTTTTTACTTCAATCAATTTGTTCCTATTTATAGGAATTCATTTGTATGCCTATTGATCTTGCAAGTCTTAATTTCTTATTTTTGAATCTTTAAAATTATTCTTTAGTTTTTTTAATTTTGAATTTGTTTGACCTTTTGAGATGAAAATGATCTGCTAGATGAAAAATGTTGACTAATATTGTTAGGTAACATATTGGAAAAGAACAATTAAGATAAAAATGATACTCTTTATAGAACTAACAAATAAAAGTTCAAAAGAAAAAATGATAAACAATTGAGAAGAAATTTTGACAAAGATGATTTTTTTAAATCATATGTCACAAAACTTTAGTATGAGAATGAGATTAAAAAAATTAATTAATTAAACTTATGCTCAGTTAAAATTGATTTTTTTCATCTCAATTTTAATTTTTTTATAAAATAAGTAAGGTTATTTTTGTATTTCTCTATACGTGTTTGGTTTTTAATCTCCATATTCGAAAATTTAGTTTTAAAATAAATTTAAAAAATTAACTCTTTAGAAGTAGAAGATAATATGAGACAAATGTAGAAAAGAAATGTCCTAATTACTTTAAAAAATAAAAGTACTAATTTAAAACAAAAAATAAGAATTAATCTTGTCAGATATTTTCATTTTAAAATAAAATTTTATTTAAAAAAATATAAAATAAACAAAAAGTTGTGGAACAAGTCAATGGTAAAAGTAAAGGATGAACTGATCAAAGATCAAGTATGTCCCCAGAGGAAGGGTGCTACCTGGATTTCAGTTGAAAGAATTCAAAAAAATATTTTTTCTTCCAAAATAACAGTTTTTTTTTCTCATTTTGTATGTTATAATTCAAATTTGTATAAAAAAAATCTCAACTTTTATCCGAAGCACAAAGCCTCCAAGAAATTGGCCTAGTGTTTTGGGGGTGACATTACCCACTAAAAGGCCGTATATGGATAGACACGAAGCTTGAGTCAGGTCACAATGATTTATTAACCGTACGTGAAAATAAAATAAGTCCAGAAATTTAATATAAAGATTATCTATAAGGAATTTGAAATAAGAGTAAACTAAAGCAATCTACCTAATAATAACATGGATAATGCATCTTAATATTCGCATTCTTTATTTTATTCTCTCAGTGCTGTGATTGTCAAACTATTATACTCACTGAATTTTGTAATTACATTTCATCAAAATATAATCCTTAAATTATATTAATTCAATATATGTAACATTTAATTAATATTATTAAACTCGACTTGCTTATCTGTGACGCTTATTAGTTAGTCATTGGTCAAACTAATTAATCACACACACTTTAAATTCCGAAGGGTGAAATATATTTTAAACGTGTGGAATTTAAATTCAGAATACCTTAAATTAGTGAAATATATTTCCAAAGCTAAAATAAAAGTAACTTATTTTCTTAAATTGAAAATATTGTTATAGCATAGAATAATCTATAACTGAGGTTGAAATTTGGTATTGAATTATTTATTTATTATTTAAAATGAAGGTGTGCAGGTGTTTATTTATTTATAAAGAAGAGAGAGAGAGAAAAAAAAAGGAAAGGAAGAAGAAGGGGTGTGATAGAGACATAAAGTTAGTGTTTTAGTGCAAGTTCATAGGAATATATTTACACGTCATAACCTGATAGCACCTGGGCTTGTTAGTTCTTAACCATGGTTACCTTAACCAAGGGTGTTTAAGTTATCCACTTTCCATGCTTATATATCCCACTGATCCCCACATGCTGAATCCATGACACACGTCCATCTCTGAAAATAGCAACAATTCCCTATCCATCGATCTTCCTCTATTTTTCTTCCTCTCTTCGACCAAACATGAAACCTACGCCAACATCCTTCTCCTGCCAAACCTCGTTATTGGTTTCTCTTGCCCTAGTGCTTGCCCTTGCACTAACAACAACAACAACCAAGTTCCAATTCCAGAATACCCTCTCCTTTTCCCCACTCGCCACTCTCTTTGTTGCCCTCTTCACTATTTCCCTTAACTACTGGCTTGTCCCTGGAGGTTTTGCATGGAGAAACTATCCAGTCCAACATCATCACAACAACGAAAAACCAAATGCAAAACTTTCTGGGCCTATGGGCTGGCCCATACTGGGCTCTCTGCCTCTAATGGGCTCTCTGGCGCACGCCAAACTCGCTGCTTTAGCCGCGTCGTTAAACGCCAAGAGGTTAATGGCGCTCAGCCTGGGACCCACTCCGGTTGTTATAAGCAGCCACCCCGAGACTGCGAGACAAATCTTATTCGGATCCTCGTTTTCGGATCGTCCCATAAAAGAATCCGCGCGCGCTCTCATGTTTGAGCGTGCCATTGGTTTCGCTCCTTCCGGCACCTACTGGAGGCACCTACGCAGGATTGCGGCGTTCAACATGTTCTCTCCGAGGAGGATTCAGGGTTTGGAGGGTGTCCGGCAGCGGGTGGCAGATGACATGGTGAAGAGCGCGTGGAAGGAGATGGAGCAGAAAGGGGTGGTGGACGTTCGGGGCGTGTTTCAGGAAGGATCTCTGTGCAATATTTTGGAGAGTGTGTTTGGGAATAATGATAAGAGTGAGGAGTTGGGTGATATGGTTAAGGAGGGGTATGAGTTGATTGCGAAGTTCAACTTGGAAGATTATTTTCCTCTCAAGTTTTTGGACTTTCATGGGGTGAAGAGAAGGTGCCACAAGTTGGCGGCTAAGGTTGGTAGTGTGGTTGGGGAAATTGTGGAGGAGCGAAAACGAGATGGGAGTTTTGTTGGGAAGAATGATTTTCTTAGCACTTTGTTATCCTTACCAAAAGAAGAAAGGTTGGATGATTCAGATATGGTGGCTATTCTGTGGGTAAGTAATCTTCTCCCAAACTCAAATCAAACCCCACACTCAGTGGACTTCTATCCATGGATAATAATAATATAAATAAAGTAAAACCATATAAAAGCATGCATCCTTTTCCACAATTTACTTATGTCTTACATTTCCCTCAAAACAGTCAAACAAAAACATTAATAGGAATTTCTGAAGCATAAACTTTATATATATATATATATATATATATATATATATATTCTGAGTGTGAGATTTGAGAGAAATATGGGACATATTTTAGAGAAATAAAGGGCTTGCATGGAAGGTAATGTTGTGAATATGTTTGAATGAGTAACCCAGTGATGGCATATAAATGTGTGATGTGATGTGCTCATAGATATAGCTATGTCTTGTTATTTTGAGCAGGAAATGGTATTTCGAGGAACAGACACAGTTGCAATACTCCTAGAATGGGTGATGGCCAGAATGGTTTTACACCAAGACGTACAAAAGAAAGCCCGCGAAGAAATCGACACGTGCATCAGCCAAAAGAGTCACGTGCGAGACTCGGATATTGCGAACCTGCCTTACCTACAGGCCATAGTGAAAGAAGTTCTTCGGCTGCACCCACCGGGTCCACTACTATCATGGGCCCGCCTCGCAGTCCAAGATGTCCACGTCGATAAAGTACTTGTGCCAGCTGGCACAACAGCCATGGTTAACATGTGGGCAATATCTCATGACTCGTCCATCTGGGAAGACCCATGGGCTTTCAAGCCCGAGAGGTTCCTCAAAGAAGACGTTTCTATCATGGGGTCGGACTTGAGGCTCGCCCCCTTCGGGGCTGGACGTAGGGTGTGTCCGGGCCGGGCCTTGGGCTTGGGCACGGCCCATCTCTGGCTCGCGCAACTTCTCCGCCACTTCATATGGGTCCCGGCGCAACAAGTGGATCTTTCGGAATGCCTTAAGCTTTCGATGGAAATGAAGACACCTCTGCGATGCGTACTGGTTCGTAGATGAAAAATAAATAAAAAATGTCGTAAGATCTTGAGCCAAACCATGTTAAATGTATCCGATGTTTGATGTTAAAGTGAGTCTTGGTCTCTTCTTCTTTATGAGTTTGGTACTCAAATGTCTGTGAAATATTTAGAGAGGAATCATGAAACATTTCTCTAAGTATTATTTCGCTTTATTTTCAAGGGTATATCAAATTATTAAAATAAATAATTATCCAGTGCTAGTTTACTAGAAGTGGAGGTAAGAAGAGAGTGGATTAAGATGGTTTTATGTCTCTTTAAATTGTAAAATGTAAATTACTGTAATGCAATGTAATGATTTGCTTTGCTTTGATATGCACCATTTTCTAATACTTTAGCTTCTCCTTTTGTTTCATATGGCGGCTTTGGGTATAGCAAATTAACATGGGGAATTTTGGCACCTATATGTTATGAATTGATATGTTTTACTGTAAAAATCTAGTTCTAAATTTTTGCTGGAGATGACCCACCACAAGTTGATCACTAACCAAAGCTCAAGCCTTTATCATAATCATTTCTCAAATTAAAGCAACTACTATTGGTTCTCACTATCTTTAGTCTATTTTTTTATGATGCATATGTACGTAACTGCTAAAAGCATTACACTTTAAACTCGTATCTTTGAAAGAAATAAAAAATAAATATGCCTTTTTCTATGTCCAACTTTAGCATGTAAATAATGTTATTTGCTGTCTACTCATGATCTGTTAGAAAAGCTAATTTTTAGTTTTCTTTCACTACTAGGTTATACGTTCTTCTCTGCATACACAAGTTTTTTGAACTTTTGATACCTATAGTAGTAACCAAAACTTCAAAAAAGAGAGTAGTAACCATACTTTAACAAACACAACGTGTACTCTTCTGTTCTTTTTTTTTCTTCTATTACAATCTTTTTTTTTTTAAGTTTTCGAATTTCTCTGCTTTTCCTTTTTTTTCCCATGTAATTTTCATTCTAGATGTGTTAATCAGAATTGAAATAGGTGAGTCTCTTTGGTTTAAGAAAATACACATTAGATCATTCAAAATTCTGTTTGGATATTATAGATTGTACATGTTTAAATAATATTTTGTTATTAGTTTTATGTTATACTACATTAAATTTGTTATAAAATATTTAAATATTTTTAAACTATTAAGTATAATCATCTAATAAAAATTTATTAAAAAATAAATCAATGAATTAATTAGATGTCGTGATGCAATATATGCTTTTTGTTATACTATCAATCAATAGATTGGACCTTACAAATATACTTATATAATATAAACAATGTACACTAATGCAAAATTATTATGTAACAATTTTATATAATTATAGTTAAAAGGGACCATCATTAATGTCTTAACTTTCATCAATGTTAGTTATAAAAGACATAATTGATCATATATCACATACGTATGTCTTAACTTTCATCGATGATTAATTTGTTTCTTCAATATTTTTACTTGACCTTTTCTTTTCTATCTTTTCTTTGTGATTTTCTTTGAGGTTGTAAATTTGTTAGAAAAAACTTCACTTACTCTATTTAGCTTTTATGTTTTGAAAGATATCAACTTGCATTGTCTTTCAATCTCAAAGCATTCACCAACTTCGTGGCAAAATGAACTTATCCTAAACTTCCAACCTAACAAATAAATGAATCATGAAATATAACTCTTTAGTGACTCTCTTTAGAAATATCTAACTAAGATGTAATAGTTTCATTACAAGAAAATCATTAAATAAAAACTAATTATAGAGATAAAAATAATTAGATATTATATTAGTTAAATTATATATTATTTTAAAGATTAAAAAAATTATTGATATATAAAGTAGTTTCTATTATTAATAAATTAGCTACCAAGGTTTTAAATACCAACTTTATCTAAAGTAGTTGGTAGCTAATTAGATACCAATTTAGAAATTATTTATTAATAATAGAAACTAATTTAGATATGAAATAGTTTTTTTAGTCTCTAAAATAATATCTAATTTAGTTAATATAATAATTAATTATTTTTTGTTTATAGAATTAGTTTCTATTTTATAATTTATAGTTAATATAGTAATTTATAAAAATGTTTTGTGCACCAATGAGTTACAAACAAACTTGTAAAATAAACAAATACACCACATTCAACAACAAAAAATCTTAAATGAATTGGTATGTGAGTATTTCTACTTGTATATTTCTCATCCCTTTCATCTCTACTAAATATGATATTTTCATCTCACCTTAAATTCCTAACATAATTATACTATCCTAGACCAAATCGACATTAAAGCCCAAATCAACATTAAAGCATGACTCATAATGGGATCTAAACATGGTTGACGATTTTCCTAAATATCCAATGTCCAACATGAGGTGAGCATTCCTAAAGGTTCACATTCATTTCTAACAAGATTTTCGAAAATTGATCAAATTTTTTGGGATACTCATTAATTTCCTAACACAAATTTGTCTCGGGATAATTATCTTGATTTTTATTTGCACATATCCACAATTAAAGTAAGATGCATGCAAACCAATAATCACCCACTTAACGCAATTTTTAAACACTTCACTCGATTATTACGAGATATTATTATAAAGTTCATTTATGTCTCATAAAAGTTATTCAATGCATTCTTAACAATCCAAATCAACGAGAACCTATAGGCTCAACCTTTTCATACTCATTACACTCTTTATACTCAAAATATTTTTATGCTCTCACTGACTTGATCGTCGAAGAATCTTCTACAAGTGGAGTCCCATCCTCTCCTTATGATCAATCAACATCACAAATAGTTGTTTGCAAGGAACCAGTTTCATTTACACCTCGAAAGTCAGTCCGATTCAATTTTTGGTAATAACATTGGTCCACCGTGAGACTAGATAAAAATTTTCCTACCTCCACAAGAAATTTTGAAGTTTCAATTGATTATTTAATTTGGTTAAACAATTTTTATCTATGAGTATGGTTGCAGGAGTTAATTAAATAAGCGTAAGTTTGTCCAGATGGTGGCTGCACACATGATAGCATAAGATCGCTTATGTGGCAGCCACAAAGCCTAAGACCACTTACGCGGTGACAACCTATACATTCTTTATAAAGCGTATAAGGCCGCCTACGTGGTGGCCACAAAGCATAAGACCACTTACTTTGTGATAACCTATTCATCATTTATAAAGTGTAAGATCGCCTACACGGTGGCCTCAAAGCATAATACCACTTACTCGATGACAACCTCTTTCGCAGTGACAATCTATACATTATTTATAAAGCATAAGACTGCTTGCATGACATCCACACATAATTTTAAATTATATGATTTACAAAGCGTAAGCCCGCCTACATGGCAGCCACATCCATTATATGATTTACACATAATTATATATATATATATATATATATATATGATTTGCAAACAACGACACACATGATATGATTTACCATCCCGCGTGGCGGCTATGAAATCATAAGACCGCCCGCATGGTGACTGCATAGGCAACCACAAAGAATTCTTTAAAGACTAATCTTTTTTGGCATCCTAAAAGAATGATCACGTGAGGCTTTCGTATTAAGACCAATCCTTTTGTGTAGCGAGAAAATATTTGATTGCGACGTGATATTTCTCAGAAGTTTGATAAGCCGTACCGTTTTAGCAAGGGTCGGACATAAGTAAAGGCCTATTTGAGAATCTTAGCTATGAGTTAAGGATTGGTTAGTCAATCATGTATATTAAATGTTAGGGTCGACCTACGCTAAACCCAAACGGGTCCAAATCGAGCTTGTTTATCCTTCAAATTTGATTCACCTATAAGTCTTCTCAGATTCTGAGTTGGGGGACTTATGTACATACCCCAATTACAGTTAGATATATTCAGACTAATAACTGCTCATTTAATGTAATGTTTAATACACGTGTAAAGACAAATTAATAATTGTTAGAGCAATGTCTTTTCATAAGCTTCTTGGTGCCATGTGAAAGCCTCTTCACCTTTTCGACTTGAGACTGAGGGTTGTGTACCGTCCTGACCAATTCATCATTAAGGTGTGACCCATGATGGGATGTAAGGCTTGGTTGACGATTTTTCTAGATATCCAGGGTCAAACATGAGACAAATATTCCTAAAGTTCCACATTCATTTTAACACAATTTTTAAACACTTAACTCGATTACAAGATATTATTATAAAATTCACTTATGTCTCATGAAAACTATTCAATGCATTCTTAACCATCCAAATCAACGAGAACCCATAAATAGGCAATGACTCTCAAAGAGTAGGCTCAACTTTTTCATGCTTATTATACTTATTACACTCTTTATGCTCAAATTCTTATGTTCTTAATGACTTCAGAGCGTCAGACGATCTTCTATAGGTGGAGCCCTCTCCTCTCCTCTCTTTGCGATCGATCAACTTTACAAGTAACTGTTTGTTAAGAAAGTTATTTCATCTCCACCTGTCCGATTCGATTTTTAGTAAGAACAATAATATATAGATTATTTTATATTTATATTTAAGAAAAAAAAATATTCAATAAACTTTGTATTCCCTCCTTCCTCCCTCAAATTAGTAGTTCAAGTAATAAAAAAAAATTGTAATTCGATAGTTAGAACTAATGGAATAAAGCATTCATGCAATTCACTTGACAACAGAAATGCCTCTTTTAAAATAATATATTCTTAAGTGAACGAGTAAGAATATTTTCACTTTAAATAGTATCACAATAGTTTGTTTTGGATGTCAAAATCGAGTTTCACCAACGACTATTTTCTTCTTTTTATATCTAATTTTATGTTTCACAATGTTGGACCCACGTCAATTGGTGAAGTTCCGTTCACCAATCATAGCTTCTGCGTTTTATCTTCCCATTAACATGAAAATGCCCCCAGCCATTGACTGTGCACCATCTTCTTCTCGTTTTACCTGTAGCTGCCTTTTTTTTTTCCCAACGTAATTTGCTTCCATCAATGATCTATCATAATTAGTGTTTGTTGGTTCTTCCTCTTAGCGCGTACTCCATTTGGAAAAGGTATAATCAAACATTCCCATAGTAATTTAAATACCATAAGCTGTTTTGGAAAATAAACTTATTTTAAGGGCAACAAAATCTAAAACAACTTATGTTTTCCATAAAACGAAAAAAAGTTGCACAGAAATTAATATTAGGCCTTGTTGTTAAACTGCAACATGTTTTTGTTTGCATATTCCTAAAAGCGATTATGCTTATGTATTTTGATCTTGTGAAAAGATGGAAGATGGAATCATTTAGGTTTAAGTATTCAGTGTTTGAAGATGCCGATCGCCTGACAGTATATACTCCATTCCACAACATACATGTGGCTATGATGACTCCGGTATTTCTACACAATTTTCTTAAATTGGTTGGTTGTCAATTTTTTTGGAATAGAATATATATCTAAATTTAATTTAATTTTTTATATATGTTTTATGTAAAACATTTACATCATCAACTAAGTTATAGTACAATGCATACGGGTGTTAAAGTAATTACAAAAGGTTAATAATGTTATATAGTACATAAATCTATAATTAAATTAAAGGCCTGAATAATTTAAAATATTTATATAATTACAAGTAATTGGATTCATCACAATATCCAGAAGCAAGGGCATGTAGGCATAGTATAAAATTTTAGCTCTGTGTATATATTTATATAAATGTATATATTTATATATGAAAACTTTACTTTTATAATATTTTTTATATAGTTGGAACATTCTTTAAATGATTTAATTTTTTTATCGATAAAAATATGTAGCATTTTTTGAGAAAATAGAACCTTGATTTAAATAAGAGGATAGTTTCAAACCATGTTTTTTTAGAATTTTATTTGTTTGGATATTATTACTTTATTCTAAAATTTTGTTTATATTTATTTCTATTAATTAAATAAAATATTTATGATTAAAAAAGTTATAAAATAGAAGTAAGAGAAAAATTAGAAGTAAAATCATTATTTTTCTTTAAAAAATAAATGTAACCAAAAGACAACTCACCACACAGTACCACTTCCATGCAAACTACACTGCTATCTGTACCAGCAAAGTCCGTACGATCGAGACTATAACTCTGCACCTGGTCATTATGTCAACTGACACCACAAAGACCATTACGCTTAAGCAGGATTAGTGAGGCTAATCAACAATCAAGAGCTACGTAATGCACTTCTAAACATGACCCAACTCCCTAACCTGGCCCAATAAGAAAAGGCCCATGACAACCATATAAATAAGCACAAAATCCAAGAGCCAGGTACGTCATTATAAAGTGCTCAGAGTACCGAGTGTCGAATACTCAATTCTGACTTGAACGTCAGAGTGCCTTTTGCAGGTACCATCCGATTCTGGATTTTGTGGAGACCGAGAGACAGAGTGACAAGAGGAGAGTAAGGAGCTCGCTTGGAGAGGAATAGAAGAAGTGCAGACCGACGAACCGACCAAGGAGGTAGAGAAGTAACTCAAATGGTTCTCTTGGTTTCAACCCCGTTCGAGAACAATTGACACCCACCGTTTGGCCGAGAGAATTAATGCAAAGAGAAAAGTAGATGGTATCAACCCAAAGCATGGTGAACGAGAATTTTTTTTATGCTGAGCAGACTCTTGATGTCCTTGCAAAAGGAGATGGCTGAGATGAAGAGAAAGAACAAAAAGACTAAGCGAAAGAATGAGGATGAGATCCTAGCTCTCTGAAAGAAGAATGAAGAGGAATCTCGTGGAGGGGGTTCATCCACCGGGTCGACCAACCTTGTCGGGAGGTCCTTCACCACCCCTACCGAGTCTAGGACTATTGAGGAATCGAAGGATAAGATCCACACCCAGGAAGTTTAGGACAAATTTTATCCTAACAGGTCGCTCCCTATGATCTCTAGACTCAGCTCGCTGACACCCCTTCACCGATTCCAAAATCGAGGTTCCACTACCGGATAAGAGGAAAGACTTTAACAGGGATCGTTATGACGGTACGATCGACCTTGACGAACACATAGACGTGTACACCACACATATGAACTTGTACACCTTGGCCAATGCAATTCTATGTTGTGTGTTCCCTACATCACTGAAAGAAAGAGCTTTGAGTTAGTTTACGAAGCTCCCTCCTAACTCCATCTATAACTTTAAAACATTGGTGTCCAAGTTTGAGACGCAGTTCACTATCAGTTGACTGCATCACCTGACCTCCATTGCCCTGGTAAACATTCTCCAGGAGCAGAGGGAGTCCTTGAGGAAGTTCATTGACAGGTTCAGGAAGGTGGCCATGAGTATTCAAAATCTGAGCCTAAACGTGACCATGCACCACATGATCACGACCTTACGACCGAGACCGACAACTTGTGCATGCAGCTAGCTACAAGCTTGGATGAGCTTAGGCAGAGAGCTGCCATGTTCATGAAGCTGGAGGGGTGAGAAAGTTCAGAAATCAAGCCCGAGCAGAAGCTAGCGGGGATAAGGGGAATAGGAGAAGGAACGCTAGAACCGACTAGCTACTTTCCAACAAAATCAAGCGCAATTCTTCAATAATTTTTTTGATTCAAGCAACTTGTAAACCAAGTAATGAATGCAAGTGTATGGAAATAGAATCAATTCTCAAAGTTCCACACACAATTGTTGAGCACATTAGTTTTGTTCAATTCAAAAAGCCAAACAAATCTGTAGATAAAAACAATCGATTGATTTTTAAATCAATAAGTACATTTTTGCAGAAAAATAAAGTGTAGTGATAAAGAAAGCTTAAAGCACACCAATATTTATACTGATTCACTCACAACAGAGTTACATCCAGTAAACACATAATTACAACACAGTAATGAAAATGAACAAATTCACCTTAGCTATGAACCAATAAACACAAAGGGATCTCTCAATTCACAACAACATTTTGAATAACCTTTGATCTCAAGTTGAATGATGAAAATTGGGCTCCAAGAACACTCAAAGATCAACAAAGATTAATATTTTTCCATAAACAACTCACTCTTGATTCTGTTAAATTGAAAAAGTTTATTGTGTGTATGCAATTCTTAGAAACTCACCATTGTATAAGAGTTAAAATAGAAACATATTTAAAACAGAATAGGGTACTACCAAGAAAATCAACTGTTTGAAAATCAAAACAATCTGTTGATTTTACTTAAAACTCTTAGTTTGTTTAAAAACAATTTTTTCTTAAAAGGAATGTATTTAAACTGAAAATACTTGATATCATACATATTAAAATATGGTTTTTCAGAAGTAAAACGCATTAAAAAAAGTCTAAAATATTTCAGTATTTTCAATCAATTGATTTATAAGATAATAAATTGAAAAAAAAAGCTACAGATTTCATAAAACAAAATTATAACCAATTGAAAACATAAAACATTTTTAATCAGTTGAAAAACTACACCATTCTAAAAAACAAAATTATAACCAATTGAAAACATTTTTAATCAGTTGAAAACCTTTTTAATCAATTAAAAAACAGTTTAACCAATTGAAAATTACTTTGTTCTTGGACCCTTCATCATTCCTAAGGTAAAAGATGAATCATTACAACAACAAAAAAAAACCTAAGCTACGTAGACACATAAGGCAACAAGTATTCACTCAAGGCTTCAATGATGACTTCATCAAACACTTTGAGTTGGGATCCTTGAGATGTTCAACAATGAATACTTGTTGTAACTTGAAGATTTGAGAATACTTGTTTTAAATAAGTTGGTTAGTAGATGCTCTTATGTAAGTAGTTGTTTAAGGGGATTGAACATAACCCAAGGTAGGGTAAATCAGGATAAACTCTTGTGTTGATCTCTCAATTACTCTTATTGTTGTTTATGTTTTAATTTATACTCATAGGTGATCTATTAGACACTCTTACAAGAATATTTCTTCTAGACAATCTATTAGACAACCCGTTAGACACTTCTCGACAATCTACTATTTCATTGTTGCAAAAAAAGTTTAAGACTCCATTTAATTCCCTTCTGAAACCAATTTATACATATACAACATATAAGCTTAAAAATTAATTCAAGTACTTATGAATATTTGTTATAATAAAAACTTTTTACTTAAACTAGTCAAGTATTGTATTGTTTGTGTCTTAACAATTATTTATCGTATAAAGATGAATATCATTGTAATTTTTTTACATATACACAATCGTTGGACTGTCAAGCATGTGATAATATCATAAGCACTTTGGACTGTCAAGCATGTGATAATATCATAACCACTTAAGAGAACATATTTTATTATTGTTATAACACGATGATATCTTAGATAGTTTTTTTTTATCTCTTTACTAGTATACATTAGAATAGATTTTACCTTTCTCAATTTCATTGCTTTACATTAACTTTTTTGGTTTCGTTTCAATTTATTCATATATTTGAATAACCTAGAGTTATAATTGCACTTGAATAAACTTTAATTATAAATGACTATCAATTCCAAATTATATGAAACTAGTCTTCAATATACTGTTGTGGTCTCAAAATTATTATCCAACGCTATAACAAAATCATTAATAACAATCAAATTTAGATAAAAAATAATTAGTTATTATATTTATTAAATTAGATATTATTTTATAGACTAAAAAATTATTGATATTTAAATAATTTTAATTATTATTAAAAAATTTTAAATAATTTTTATATTGGTATCTAAATTATCTATCAAACTTTTAACTATTAATATTTTATTCTTAATTAGTTTTTAAAAGGTTTTTTTTATCAGCAAATAAACAAATAAATTAAATGGGATAGAGGTGTTCTAATCCATTAACAAAATCCACATAAGCCATAGAGATCTTCAAATCTTTTACGTCTCTATTACACCCATACTTTAATGCTTATAACAAAAAAGACATCAATGTCTAATAGCAATCACCGCAAGAAATTATCCATTTACATACCGATTATTACATACAGATTTGAATCCGTATGTAAAGTGAGTATTACATACGCATATTTACATACGGATTTAATTCAGTATGTAAATAGACAATACATACGAATTTTTTCGTACATAAGAACAAAAGTGATTACATACAGATTTAATTCAGTATGTAAATAGACGTTATATACAGATTTTTTCGTTTGTAAGCCAAAAGTCATTACATACGGATTTAATCAGTATGTAATCTTGATGCCATGAAACAAAAATAATTACATACAGATTGTATCCGTATAAAAAGTACTATATACAAAATATTTTTAATAATTGTAATAATAATAATATTAAATAATATTAATAATTTTTATAATATTAATAATAAGTATAATAAAAATCATAATGTGACGAAAAAACTTGTCTAGTGTAGGGGTTAATGTTTCTTTGATCACTCAAGGGACTTGACTTTGAGTTTGCCCACTGCAATTTATTATAAAAAAAATTTCTAATTTAATTAATATAATTAATTATTTTAATCTCTAAGTTTTATTTAATAATTATAATTAATTATTTAAATTTTTAAAATTATTTTTTTATTTAATAATTTTGATACAGATATAGTGACAATAAATATTAAAAGTATTATAAATACAACAAACAATATAAACATAAACTATTATTAAAAATGTGTGATATTGTTTGATTTTGTCATATCGTTGATTTACTATATATCTACCGTTGGATATCATCATATAACGACGGTTATGTAATCATTAAAAATATCTATAAACATGATGAGAAATCATTATTAAGAATTATTTATTTTAATGACGGATTAATCAACTTCTATTAAAATACCTTAAATAGAACATTTCTAATGTTTCTTCCATTCTCTAGCAAATATGGATGAATTTTAAAAGTTGGTAAGAATAAAATATTGAAAAAAAAAGTAGAAGATTGTGTGCGTCTTTGTTGTGTCACCTTCTACTTGTACATTATTGCATTTTCCATGCATGGTGCGTTGCATCATATTTTATTTTTATGGTATCGGAATATAGTCATTTTGTTCCTGCATTTTTCATGAGTGGTTCTTTCTTTTGAGTTGTTTAACTTAATAGTAAATTGTATTAAATTATAGCTGTTAAAATTAAAAAAGAAAATTTATTTTTTATTTGTTTTATAAAGATTTTATGTTGTGTATCCAGGACTCAGATGTACATAATTATATTTTACTTGGTTGGGGTTGATTAAATAAAAAGCTGGAATGCTATTTGATTAGTTCATTGATTGAGCTTGATTGAATTGTTTAAACAACACAACTTCTTTTTATTAAACAACACATATTATCTTATGCACAAGACTGAACTCTATTAACTTTTTGCTTCATATTTAATTGACGTTGGTACATCTATACAATAATATAAAAATACTTTTTATCATTTTCAATCAAATTAAATAATTTTATTTTCTTATAAACTAAAATAAATTTCTATTTAACAAAATATAGTTGCATAAAGTTTATTTTTTACTAGTACTTAATTGAGGGATGTAATACAAATCTACCTGTTGTAAAATAGTACTAAAGTCGTCTATCAGCCCACATAGATTAGTTTTCTCATAATTCACAGTTCATTCTATCACACCCTATTGTTTACATTAATTTTTTTATCATTACATAAATTTATTTGTAAGTTAAAATATAACTAAATACAAGTATATTCACTACAAGAAAATCATGAAATAGAAACTAATTTGTAGAAATTAAAATAATTAGTTACAATAGTAACTAAATTAGAGCCCATTTTAGAAACTAAAATGAAATTTAGTTTCTAAATTAGTTTCTATTATTTTCTATTATTGTTAAATAGTTTTTAAATTGGTATCTAATTAGCAACCAAGGTTTTTGCTACCAAATTTGACAATTGGTAGTTAAAATCTTAGTTGCTAATTAAATACAAATTTAGAAACTATTTAACAATAATAGAAAATAATAAAAACTAATTTAGAAACAATTTTTTTTTAGTTTCGAAACTAGTCTCTATTTTAGTTCTTATCGTAACTAATTATTTTGATCTCTAAAAATTGGTTTCTATTTTATAATTTTCTTGTAGTGATTTACAAGTTCACGAATTTAGATTTTATTTTAATATACTTTTTGATAGTAAATTTCTTATTTATTAATAAATATTAAATTATTAATCTTAAATTTTTCAGTTATTAATCTGATAGTATATTTCTTTTGGAATGAAGATTTTCAGCTTTCACATACTATAATAAAATTATTGAATAAAATTAATTTTAATTTTAAAAAAATTAATCACTATATTAACTAAATTAAATATTATTTTAAATATTAAAATAATTATTAATATCATAATTTCTATTATTAATAAATAATTTTAAAATTAATATGTAATTAGTTACCAAAATTTTAACAACTAGTTATAATAATATAAATTAATTTAAATATTAATGATTTTTTTAATTTTTAAAATAGTATAACTAATATAATAATTAATTATTTTTTATTTTTAAAATTATTTTTATTTAATATTTTTTTTGAAATTAATCTGTGTCTAATAATTTTCTTGTCACTTGTAGTTATAGTTCAGATAAACCATAGATAAAAATAAAATTATTAAGTAACCGGATGGAATTATACAAAAAAATATTATGTATAATTTAAACAAATCCAAATAGAAACAGCTTATATATATATATATATATATATGTATGTATATATATGTATGTATGTATGTATATCATGTAAAATTACCGAAATGATATTTCTGCATAAATTTTGACATAATTTTTTAACATAGTCTTTGTTGGTAGGTGAATTTTATATGAGTTGATAATAAAAGAAAAGGTAAAATATTTGAATAAAATTTCTTTGGAAAAAAATATTGGTTAACGATGAGTAACAGTGTTATAAACTATGAATATCCAATAAGATCGTTTTTAAGTGGGAAGTAACTTAATTGGGAAGAAAGGACAGTAATAGATTTTGAAGTACCATTGATTCCACTTCTCGGTTTGATGAAGTTAGTGGAATATATTGGGAATCTCATGTGTTGTTTAAGTGGCGTTTTGGATTGAGAAAATGATGATTAGAATATAGAAATGAAGATATTGAAGTCACATCCCAAAGTTTTAGGCTTTTCCAATCGAAATCAATATATTTGTTTGGCGTAGTCTCCTACAGCATAAAAGGCAAAGCTCTTTATTCCTGTTGAGGTAAATACATACTCACACTTCCAATAATCATCTTAATGCTCCACAAATCTCTTGTCTTATTGCATTGGGTCCCCACCTACCATCACCTTAAAGTTAACATATATTCTCTTAGGCGTGCCCCTGTACCATTAATTCATCATTTTATATGTGTCAAATTCCCAAAGATTCTACGTTATCTTTTCATAACGGATCACATTATCAATTTTTTTTCATTCACTTTCTTTTCATGCCCTTCAAATCTCCACGATCAACGTACCATAACTCATTTCATTTTTCAAGTCCTACTGCAACTAGTACCACATCTTTCATTATTGCATGTTGCATTCTCACATATTCCTTCAAACTTAAAGCACCTGAATTATGCTATATTTTATGCAAAATTTTATCTTATGTTCTTCACCTTTAATAAACATTTAAACTTGTGGTGTTTAGTTTTATGTTTTTATTTTCTTTTTACCTATATATGGTCATATCGACCTTGTAGAGAAGAATAAACAAAAGATTGGATCGGATCCAGTTTTGTTTAATGAGCTTTGTTGTTAGGAAATACATACATTAAAATGTAATTTAGAATCATGTTTTTTTTTTCTTTCTAAAATATGGTCTTACAAGAATAATTGTTGAAAAACCAGTTTAACCAAATTCTTAACTATTTAGATAAACAAAAAGGATGTGTTTAAACAAGAAAATCTATGAAGATTCAGTATGCTTAATATGCACGAATTCAATGATAGATGAATTTAGGTTTTGTGACTTTACCTTTTTCTTATCGATAGTGGGTGAGATGCTAAAAATGAAATTAGATCATTTGGATGTAAAAATATTGATTTGGTAAAATTTTTGTAAAGGTTTGTTATCATAGTGGGTGAGATGTTAAAAATGTGATGATGAAATTTGATTATTTTGGTGTGAAAAACTTGTTTCAATAAATTTTTTTAAAGGTTTATAAACTATCTAATTGCTTGAGATTATTTAGTAGAAGAGACGTGTATCTTTTAGTATTAGTGTGGATAGTCTCACTAGTCTCTTAGCGTCTATAGAGATTAGTACCATTTGAATAAGTCTCCTAAGTGATGTTTCAGCTCAATAATAAGAAACATTGTTAATGTGTATTCTTCATTAGTTTGAGTGGATTCAATAACATACAATCTAAAAAGTGTTAAAGTGAAGAAAGATTTACGCTTAATGTTTTATATTGGTTTTCTTGTTAACCAAGACTACATCCATTTCTTAATCAAGCATCACTAGACAAACTACTACTGCAAATATAAAATGGGTATTTTTTGAACCTCAACTACACCTCACTGAAACTGAGTATCATTTGCACCATAGACACTCTTGACTAAGACTGAGTATTATTTGGAATGCAACCACTCATGGTGATACAAACCATCTCGACAAACAAATGACTAAGGACACAATAGACACTTCACAATTAAGTTAGTCATCTCATCATCCAAGACAAAACCTCACCAAACTTCAGAAAGACCTCAACAGAAGAATAATTGGACATAGGCCAGAGCATCAGATGATCTTTTTTCTGGTCTTTTTAAAAGAAAAGTTTATATAAATAAATTGGGCTCACTTTGGAGGTCCAAATAAAAGAATAAGCTAGAGTAGGTGTGCTTAGTAATTTGAGTAGGGTATGCTTAGTAAAATGGATTTGTGTCAAGCCCACCTTTCATGACATATGCACCTAGATTTATGGTTTCTTTGACCTACCTTCTTAGAAGGTTTCAAACAAATGACACCCCTACCCCCCTCGCTCTTTCTCCCCAAGTCACTCTCTCCTATATAAAAGGTGTCTCGCCTCATGTATTTTTACATTGAATTTTGAATAAAAGAGAAAATCTACAGGAGTGTTTAATGAGTCTATGTACTCTAGAATTTTCGGTCTTATCTTTAGAGTAGTGCACCTCAAGTGACAGTCCTTCACCACTCATCTTGGAAGCTCCCATCCTTCCAAGTGGTGCGATCCATCTTCCATTCCATAAGCTTTCTCTCATCTCTCTCTTTTTCTTTCTTCCATTACACCTTCCATAATTCCATTTCCATTTGTTTATTTGTTCTTCATTTCCAAATCTTAAAATTATTTCAATTTCCTATAACCTTCTTTTATATTTCCATTTTTTTTTAGTTTGTTCATTGCTTTTAATTCACATAAAGAATTATACGAATCCGAATCCATATGTAAAAATCTGTATGTAACGTTCACTTTACATACAGATCTGGATCCATATGTAAAAATCCGTATGTAACACTCACTTTACATACGAATCTAGATCCGTAAGTAATGCTCACTTTACATACGAATCTGGATCCGTATGTAAAAATCTGTATGTAATGCTCACTTTACCTACGGATCTGGATCCGTAGATCCATATGTAATGCTCACTTTACATATGGATCTGAATCCTTATATAATAATCGGTATGTAAATAACAAATTTCTTGTAGTGTATTGTTATCTAAAGTAGTTTTTATTATTAATAAAATTTCATAAAATGGTTTTTAAATTTGTATTTAACCATTAGCTACCAAGATTTTAGCTAATTACTACTTTATATTCTACATTAGTCTCTATTAGTCTTTTAGAGACTAATTTATAATCTAAAATATTAGTAGTTAAAATCTTGGTAGCTAATTTAGATATCAATTTAAAGATTATTTTATAAACTTTTATTAATAATAGAAATCACTTTAGGTATCACTGGTTTTTTAGTCTATAAAATAGTATCTAATTTTGGATTCTAAATTAGTTTCTATTATTGTTAAATAGTTTCTAAGCTGGTATCTAATTAGCTACTAAGGTTTTAACTACCAATTATTTAGATTCTAAATTTGATAACAAAAACTTTGCTAGCTAATTAAATACCAATTTAGAAACCATTTAACAATAATATAAATTAATTTAGAAATCAAAAAGTTTTTTAGTTTCTAAAATGGTCTCTAATTTAGTCTCTATAGCAACTAATTATTTTTAGCCTATAAAATTGTTTTCTATTTCATAATTTTCTTATAGTGATAGTGACTAATTATTGGTGATCTCTAAATTTAGTTATTATCTAATTATTTTCTTGTGATGTGCAAGATACATTGATCTAGTCAAAGAAAATATTAGGAAAATTTTAATATTAAATTGTTTTTAGCCTTAATATTTGATGGAATAAATTTTGATGGAATACTTTTGGTTTCCTCTTCCCCATTCTTTTCATTCTTGAACTTACCTTCTCAATTAAAGCAATATATGAAATTGGAACCTTATCAAATCAATTCACAATGAAACCGAACAACCATGACGGTTTGGAATATTTTACAGAAGGCCCTCTATTAATCTTCATGGAAAAACGTTCTTCCTAGACATGCTGTTATCATGTCCCAATTATAAAATTATAAAAGATCCATGTATGGACAAATGTATAACATAATATTTTTAATTTATTTTAGTGCATTATAACTAGATAAGTACGAGGCTTAAACTTACACAATGTTATTTTCTGTATTATACTGGAAATATTTACTTATAACTATTTCACTCAATACTCATATATATACATAATATTTTCCGCTCTTATTAACTTTAGCATTTAAGAATCTTATGTGTATGGATCTCTTTAATCTTCATTAATTTAGTATCTACATAGAAGATAAAGTTCAAACTAGAAACCTCATAAAACTATTTAATGGAAATGGTCAACTAACATAAAGCATAATTAACATTAATATGCAAAATCTTTTATATAATTATTATAGTTCACTATTTATTATTGAAGAGACAATACATTCACATTAGTCTCTAACATTGAGACTAAAAAATCAATAATTTACTTAGACAAAAAAATGTAAATGCGAGGATTCAATATCTTTTTATTTTTATGTAATCAATCATATATGTTTATAACTAAACTTTTATAATTTTGTATTTTTTATTCAATTTTATTATTTAAATTTAAAATTATACTTATTTATTTTTCGTTAACTGATTACAAAATTATAAATAATGCAATGACGATAAATATAAGATGATTTCTATGTCAAGTGGAATATATATTATATTTTAAATAATTTATTTATTATTAAATTTTAATCTTAAATAATACAATAAAAAATTAATAATAAAGTTTTCAAATAAAAATCAAATTTGGATGATAAAAATTACAATTAAATCTTAACTTTACTATTTGTTATAACTAATATAGAGGATCACATAATTCTTAAATGCTAAAACAGATAATTTAGAAATATAATTATTTTAACGCTATAAATTTTAAAGTAGAAATTGAAGAATTTGTTAAAGAAGTCAAAATGGCAAGGAAACTGCTATTTGCCCCTTTTTCATGATAACTCGAAGAATTCTGAATCCAATCGCGATGTCTAGATTCAAATTCAGCAAGGTAAACGATTAAGATGAAATTTGTTTTTTGCAAAAGCTGAGAAAGGAAGTAACAGTTCCTCTTCCACATTTTACAACAAACCAAATGATAGGAAAAGGCAAAACCAGAAGGAGGAGTTGGTGCCTTCAACCGTCACCAACAAGATTATGGATGATTACTTAATTCTTAGTCAAGAATTGCTTTGTTACCAATGCTCTTACTCTTTTCATACCTACCTCCAAACTTCTCTCTCTAACACTCACTATTGTTCCACTTAACTCTAAAAACCAGTTTTCTTTCTGTATCAGTCAGCACACATAGTGACCGACCAAGTCAAAGAACACTAGTTACAATAACATTTATTGAGGTGTAGATCATTGAGCTATGATTAGTTAAGTAATGCATGAGTATATTTTTAAGTGATTTTCTTAGAAAATAACAATAATTAAGTTCCTTTTTTCAATATCTCAAGATATACTCTCAGTTCTACGTCTTTTTTTCTGATGATCATCAGGCAATTGTAAAACGCCGAGAGCTGGAAATTACGTGTCAGCAATTGCACTGCGTTGCAGGGTTATGCCTCCTCCATGCATTAGAAACCCCTATTTTGAGAAGCCTTCCAGAGGAGGAAACAGATCCTTTTAGAAGCCAAAGATGGTACAGTTATAGATGTTGGATTCATTTTGCTTAGCACCAAACATTTGTGCAGGGAAATAGAAAGGTAGCATCATTATCTTACATATAGATGTGATTTCCCGTTGTGTTTGTTTTAGATACTTCAACTAATATTTTATCATTGTAGGATTAAAGCTTATATGGAAGTTGCCATAGCTTTCTATTTTACGTTTTCAACTCTTTTTTTAAGGACTTTCGAATCGTTTCTTTAGTTTACGTCCTTGTTTCTTTAGGTTTCCAAGAGAATACTGAGATATCATTCTAGTAACAATTGTCCATCATTACTTACTGAACGATGTCAGGTTAGCCTCATTTTATATTTACTACATTAGATAAATAATCAATATGCCCCTTCAATGTGTGAGAAGTTATCAATTTAAACATCGAAATAATGAGAAATTTGATTTAGTTTCTCAATCTGTAGAATGTACAATTGATCGATAAACATTATAGTTTGATTGCAAATTAGTTCCTGATAGTGTAAAATTGATTCTTATAAAATTACATTTTTGTGACTAAATAGTCGCACACAACTTACTGATATGAACTAATTGCTAAACTTAAACGCATTCAAAAGTCATTGAACTAACAGTGAAAGGTTATATTTGTACAGTTTTTGAAACTTGGTTTAAAACTGATTATGTTATATTTAAAGAGAAAATGCAGTGAAATATAATATTATTTTAATTGATTATATTGTCATTTAATCACTAATATGTTCTTATTTTTTCTAGAAAACTTTTAAGAACATATTAGTTTATCAACTCATATCTTAATTGATTAAATTATTAAGAAAAAAAAATCAGATATCTTTCAATTATCCTAATCACTCTCAAGCAAGTGTAATAGGTGAAACAAAGTAGTCGATTATTATTTGTATTAATCGAGTAATCCATAATAATAAAGTTAAATTATATGTTTAGTTATGCAGTGTTTTAATCAATTATGAAAACTTATTAATCAATTATTATGTTCTTAGTGCTATGGAAACGTATCAAAAACAAATTAATTGATTATCTAAATGCTTAATCGATTAAATTCAGAATTTTTTTTTAAATATTTTAATATTTTAAAGAAAAAGGTTATGTATTAAGTTATGTGCACTTGTGAATTACCTTATGTAAGACTTACATAATGCAATGAAAGCTTTAACAATCAGTACATCTTCAACATTTTTCTCATCAAAACTAACTTAATTCACTTACTTTTCTAAGAAGTTTGATTACTTTCATCATTCGAGTTTAACAACAACTTCAAATATAGTCTTTAAGCTAACAAATAATGAAAACAATAGTGATGATGATGAAGATTGGAATGATCATTTTAGAATGAAAAGGAAAAGAAAAATAAGGAGATGAACAAAGAAATGAGTTGGAGAGATATATGGAGGATGATGTTGAAAATGATAATCCTGAATTTGACATTTTAAGATGATGGAGGATATGAACAAGAAAAAATATTATGTTATTTTTTTCCTGGCTTGAGATAATGAGTACAAACTATGAGAAGAGAAAAAAGGAATAAGGTGATATTAATTTTTATTGACTCTAGAATGACTTTTGAAAGCTTTTGAAAGTGTTTTTATAAAATTGTTCTATATACCGAATAGAGTTTTAAAAGCAGTTCTAAACACCCCACTAATTTCTATCCAAAACATATCCTTTGTAATTGAGAATGAAATTATCATAATTTTTAGTTAATGTGACATTTAATATAAAACGCTAATTTGTTTTATCAATGATTAATTTTATTAATTAATTTAATTGATTACTTTTGGTAATTTCTCTTTTTCAGTATTGTTTTTATTTATAATCTTTAAATTTAACACTTCACTTAAAAGAAAATAATTTAATGTTAAACATTTTGACTATTCTAGAGAAATTTTGGGTTTTAGATGTACAGAACCTGAAGGGACATACGATTAATGCATCAGTTGATGGAAGGGAATGAAGATGTTAAAGATTGTTCATCCCAGAGGTAATAACTCATACAAACCATTTCAACCCTATTGAAAATAAATCCTTATACTGTTGAAGTAGATCGAACTTTAGAATAACGTTATATAGTATTTTGGTGAATTAATGTAGTGGTTAAATGTGGAAATACTGTGGAAATAAATCATGTACCAAAAATTCATATTCGATTTCTGCTGTGTGTAAACTCTTTGATTTAGTAATATTCACAATACGGCAAACATAGTAAATAGTGAGATTTGTAAGTTTTTTTTTTATCAACAATAAAAAATAAATAAATGGGGACCATTTTATGGGTGGTCCAACCCTTTTACAAGAACACATAGAATCTAACTTCTAACTTGGCACCCAAAATCGTCGGACAAAGGACCAACCAAACCAAGCGCTAACTAGCTTTACCGAATCAGCCGTATACATGTCAAAGGATCCATAACCCAACAGGGGTAGGAAAAGTAAACTTCGCGGGACTTTGCAGCAATCCAGGACCATACCTTTACTTGCACAGAGGCAAAAACTTCTAACACATCTGCCACTCCTCCATTAAAGACGGTCGAGTTCCTATGCTTCCAAATTTCACTCACAATTCCAACACAAATTGCCCCCCAAACATCATTAACTGAAACCGATGGCTGACTCAACCTGAATTGGATAAAATTTTGCATAGGATCCAAATGGATTACGAACGACACCCCAAGCCACTCAAAGCAAAGACACCAGACCCTCCAAGAAAAGTCACAAACGGAGAACAAGTGACTCGACGACTCTTCAACCTTCCCACACAAGCAGTAAACAGGGTTTTCAACCACCACCCCGCGCCTTACCAAATGAACCCTAGTTGCAATCCTATTTTCCAACACCCTCCAGGCCAAGAAAACAGCAGAAGGCAAAGCTTTACACCTCCACAACCTACAATAAATCGGAGAGAATTCCCCATCACTAACCCTCCTTACCTTAATATAAGCTGAGTTAATAGTAAAGCTTTGAGACCCCTCAGCCTTCCAGACCCAGCTATCCACCCCTCTTGTATCCATCTTTATCCCTTGCAGCAACTGACTCAACTGCTCCTCCAACAACTTCTCCCAGTCAAAGAGGGATCTACGCCAACACAGATGCCAAATCCAAACACCATTAGACCAGTTCCCGATCTCGGCCACCTTAGCAGCTTTAGCCGTGCTAAGCGAATATAATCTCGGAAACATTCCCTTCAAGGCACCACAATTCAACCAGCTATCTTCCCAGAAAGAAATATTCCCTCCATCACCAACTTTCCACTCAATCCCATCTTCAAAACTTCTGCCCCAGCCCTCAGAGGCCCAAACCTCCTTCAAGTCTCTCCACCATAGGGAACCCCTGCAAGGTTTACCTTCCACTCTCAAATTCCTCCAACCACCATATTTAGAGTCGAGAATCTCTTTCCACAAACCTCCCTTGGCCAAACCCCACCTCCAAATCCACTTGCCTAGCAGGGCCAGGTTAAAAGCCCTTAAGTCGAGATTTGTAAGTTGTTCAATGAACTTTAAAAAACCTATGATAGAAAAAAAAATATAGTTCTATTTTCGTTTTTAACACACATATATAATTTTCTTAATTTAAAGTAATTTATGTGATTTTTTTTTTTTGAATACGAATATTTATTAATTGGATTCGAGGACACTATTCATTTTTATTTGAAACTGTCGTAAAACTGTCGTAACTCTATTGGTTGAATAATGTTTCAGTTGTTGTTTCCAAAAGAATATTATATATTTAATTTTAATTACATGATTTTAATATCAAATAACGAATCTATTTTTTAATATTAATTATTTCCTTCTCTTATTTGTTTTTTAATTTATGTATTTATCGTTGAAAGATAACTTTTTTTAAAAAAAATTAGAGACAAAAAAGGGTGTCTCACAAAATTAGGCATTAAATGCATTTCTGATTTTAGGGTTGGTGTTGTGTATTACTGTAACCGTGAATTTTCTTTCATATTTTTCCTATTCTTCAGTTCACAAGAAGCAAAATGTAGGACATCAAAATATGATATGGGGATTGTCATTTAAGAAGTTCGCGTGTCAGAAAATAAAGGGTTTTCACAGATCAGTGAAATAGATTACGATCTAAATCAGCATAATAAAAACATCAACATAAAATAAAAGATGAACTACAATTTAAAGTAATGTTTATCAAAGCCAAACAACACAAACTTAACATTAGATACATTAATATTAATAGTTTTTTAAAAACTATTATTAAGTTCACACTACTACAAATAACAACGTATTTTACAACGAATATTAGGGTGGTTATATGTCCTGCTCATAACAAAACAAAATTAAATTAACTCTGAGCATTACCTATAACACCGGATGGATTAGGGAAACAGTATTATATGTAGTTCCCAGATTAAAACAAATTTATAAGCTTTTAAAATGACATATGACACCGGTTTCCCATTCCACTCGCTGTTATATGTAATGTTCAGAGTTTAACAAAATTTGAAAAATTTAGCTTTGGGCATTACATATAACATCGGTTGGAATGGGGAACCGCGGTTATATGTGTTTTCCAGATTAAAAAAGAGTTTTTAAAGTTTCTAAAAATATATATAACACTGGTTTCCATTCTAACTGGTGTTATATGTTATTTGATATTAAAAAAATTAAGTGAATAAAAAGATATATTACATTAGTTATTACTCTTAATCAGTGTAATATAGGTTTTTACCCTATTTTCTTGCCTTGCGTCTTCACTCTCCATTCGCGCTTCTCTACGTTTTCATATTCTTCTTTTTGCCTCCATGGCTGCTTCCAAGTCTGCTACGAACGCCGCTTCCATCGCCGTTGCCACTTAGCTCCCACCATTGTTGTCGTTGTCCCCGCTACTTCTTACTTCGTCCTCTTCGTCGCGAGAGCATCACACCTCTTCTCTTGTATTTTATTCCTCTTCGTTGCCACTGTCGTTGTGTCTTCTATTAGAATGTATGGCCAAAACAAGAAGAAGGTGAATTGTTTTCACAAGATTTTTACAAAGATTAGAAGTAGAGTGAAAAGATCTATAAAATCAATCAATTGATTTTTTTCAATTGGATGAATTATCATATTAATTAACGAGTTGTTTTCTAGAAACAACTTACTGATTAATGTAGTAGAATGTAAAGAACAGAAAATAAAGCAATATATAAGAGTAGGGAAAGAGAGATTCACACACAGAGATTTATACTGGTTCATTCTTAACAGAGAGCTACATCCAGTCATCAGCTAACCACCGAGAATTCACTATGCAATCAAAACTAGATTACAAACTACACCAAGAATGTTGATCTTGAACCCCTCAAGAACACATAACACTCTTAGCCAAAACCACTGTTTCTAGAACCTCTTTCTGAAATTGTCTTACACACAATTACAATATTCAAAGAAGGAAAAATAATACACCTAGACTTTACAAAGTAGTAGAACAATTGAATAGAAAACCCAAATCCTACTTCACACACAAGCAATGATCCAAAAGTTATTGATATTCTTTTGAAAACATTTTTTATAAAACTATAAGTGGTTATCTTTTGAAAATATCACATAACAGACTATAAGTGGTTAAACTTGTTAGATCATTAATTGAAAGTAGTTAGAACCATTTAAAAACAATTTGGAATTCATAACAAAATTCTGTTAGAAAAATAGTTGATTGATTTTAAAAAGAACTGACTGAATTCTTTTTCTGTTAAGGATTTGACATAAAACAGCCAGTATCAAAGCACCTTGTTCAACAATCTCCCCCTACTTGATGAGGTCAAATTCCTAGTTGTTTGCGTTTTAGATTTTGAACTTAAGAGTTCCTGCAAAAAAAAGAAATATATACTACACAATGCAAGTATAGTAGGGTAATACCGATTTATAAAAGAACACTTAAAGCACTAGTTTCTGCTTAACCAAATAGTAGCAAAAATAAAACCAGAAAAATTTCAAGTTCAAAGTGTTCAAAGTATAATGCAGAGTAGCAACAACAGTTGACATACAAAAACCAAACACATAAACTTATCCCCCTATTTGTCTTCACAAATAAACAAAGAAAAGGAATCTATATAGCAGAAAAACAGTATGATAATGCAATAGTCCAGAAGTGGAGACAATGTAAGACATTTCAAGAATAGAAAATGATATTGAGCTTTCAAGGATCCTTGCCATATTGGAATTCAAAGAGTTGAGTTTGAACTTTGATCTGCTCAGCTAGATGTTGGAACCTGGCTGCACAAAACTCATAGTGGTTCCTTTGATCACTTGCCATGTTGTCCAAGCAGTTGATCATCAATCTTTCAAACTGTCACATTGGAATCTCATGATCTACGGGTGGCTCCCACAAGTGCATATATAGCATAATCTTCTGCAACTCCAACACTTGGACCATCCTCATCATTTGCACTAGTATCTTGTCCAGTTTGATTACCAACACCTTGTTCAACTTGATCTCCAACATCTGGTTCAACTTGGTCATTGATTTTCCTATTTGATCCAAGAGAAGGACCTGCTTGTTCTTCCTCTTTACTAACCCATTTGTTATCAACTTTAATGAACATCATCTTGTTAAGTGATCCATTGTTAATTTTATGAGATGGTTTTACCACCTCCGACAGTTCTTCATTAAGATCAACTTCAAAATATTGAAGAAATTTAGACACAACAATAACATAAGCAAAATGATAATCACTTAACCTCATAGGTTTTTGCATATGCTCCTTGAAGACATGAATCCAATTGACTTTGATGTTCTTCTTGATGTAGTAAACTAAAACAAGGTCTTCTTCAGTGAGGACAACATGATTGCTCCCCCTTGGAGTTGGCATCCATGTGATAATGAAGGCAATGACCCTTTCATACAAATTTAAGGCACCAACATGAAAACCCTTTACTTTCATGTGAGAATTTCTGAGACAACTAACATAATATTGTATTTTATTGAAATCCTCCACAACACTTGTGTTCCCTTTGTTAATCAATGCACTAGAGAATTTTATCCCAGTGATGGCAATCGACACATCATAAGTAATCTCCATATCTACCCATTTTACATTTGAATACATGTTTTCACCATCAACAATTAGGTTGTGTAGAATACCTTCACAAGATTTGAAAAAGTATTTCCATTCATCTCAAGAAACCTCCGTAGCTTCTGATTTTTTCAATACCTTCCTAACCTCCTTGAGGTTTTGCTCCTTCATCCAGTTGAATGACAATAGCTTTGGGGTGTTGATGACTTCTCTGCTTATCTCATGCACAAAACTTTCAATTTTCTCATTTCCTCCAAGGAACCAAGTCTCTAGATGATCACCCCTTGTAGTTCCTTTGATGGCACGTGATTTCTTTCTCTTTGGTGAGTTGGATGAAGAGGCCATGATGCATATATGTTTATGAAGATGCAGTGAAAAACAGTTTCATTTGAATGTGAAGAGAAAAAAACAAATTGTTTTTGTGAAATATTCTGTTGAATCCACACTCTAATATAAGTATAAAAAGATAGCAAAAATAAAGTTGCTTTTAGTGGGTTGATTTTTCAAGAGAAAAACAATCTTCTGCAGTTTTGGAAACTACAATATGTCAGATCCAAAAAGAAACAACTTTGATTGTACTTTATGGTGATTGACCTTTCATGAATTTTTTTTTCAAGGAAACAGCTGGATATACTCTCTTATGATCAAATTCTAAGGCACACTCAATGTATATTTGACTAGAAACAAGTTTTGAAAAAAAGAAACTAACATACGAATTTTACATACGGATTTATCTGTATGTAATTACATACGAATCCGTATGTAATTACATACGAAATTTACATACAGATTTATCTGTATGTAATTACATACAGATCCAAAATCTGTATGTAAGAGTTATCTACGACAATTTTACATACGGATTTTTGTCCGTATGTAACTGTGTCTTACATAAGGATTTTGTGTGTTACATACAGATTTTGGCTGTATGTAATTTTAGTTTTTCTTGTAGTGTAACGCTAAGAAAGAACACATAAACACGGATGATTTTTCCATTTTACCCCAAATTTTGATAGGCTGAAGACAAAGAAAAATAAATGAGACAAAAAAACAAAAGATAAAAGATAAGATTATATTACAAAATAAAAATATTAAATATATTTATAATAAAAAAATTATATATAATAATAAAAATAAAATAAAATAATTAATTATATTATAAAATTAATATACATAATCGATGTATAATATATAATCGAATGTGTATATAGATTCTATAACATAAGATATATATAACATATATATAAAATTATAAATTAAAATATTAATTAAAATATATTTTTAAAATAATAATAATAAATATAAATATAAGTATTACAAAGTGGACTTTAAGCCTAACTCAACCCCATAAAACCGGCTCATGAGGTTGAGGTTTGCACCCACTTATATACAATAAAAGGCTCTAATCTCTAGTCGATGTGTGATCTCCAACATACCCCCCTCACGCCGAGACTGTCAACTCGTGTATGGGACTATATATTATAGGTGGTCTGATAGCGGTCCGATAGCGGGTGGCACGATACGCCCAACACAAACACTCGCTAGGATAGGCTCAAAATGGATCTGATACCATATTACAATTAATGAAGATGAATATTCCTTGTCTGATGTGGTGCATAAAATGGAGTGCACGTAATCAAACGAAATCGCAATAGAGAAGGAGAGGTTCTGATGAACCCTAATTGCAAATGAAAAAGAGATAATGACTTAAGCATAAAAGAGAGAAAAGTAGAGAAAAGAAAATACAAAAGAAATTCTTATTTACTTGTGTATTAGAGAGTAAAATACATGGTGTATATATAAGAAAAAGACTAAGATCTAGCTGAAACAAAAAAAGGAAAGTTGGGTCAAACAAACAAAGCCCAATAACTTAAAACAGAAAAACTAAATATGTTAACAATAAGTTAAATAAATTAATAATATTTAAATAAATTTATTTGATCATAATATTATTAATAATAATTAATAAAAAAATTATAATATAATAAAAATAAATATAGTTATTTATATATAAAAAAAATTATATAATATTATTATTAATTATAAAAATAAATATGTAAATAAATTAATTGGTTGTTTTAAATATAAGAATATATTTGTAGTCTTAATATTTTATAATTTAAAAAAATTAAAATTTCAATCAGACTCATCACTCACAACTTGATTTTATGAAATAATTTATAAAATTAAATTTACAAATACTTCATTGTTAATCATAAGAGTAAGTTTGTAAACATACATTTAGCACCTTTAAAAAAATTAAAAATGTTATCGCAACCATCACATCACTCACAAACTCCAATAATTTTACTCACACATTTACTCTAACATATCTCACCTCAAACACAATCACTTTTTTCACACTTTCCTCTCAAATCCTTACACATCCACTCCTTCAAATCCCCACACATCCCTCCCAATCCAAACACAACATAAGAGTTATCTTCCTTTAATAAAATATTCTTTCTTTTGTAGTCAAAAATGATAATTTACAAAAATGATAATTTGAATACTTGATTTCTTAATCTTAAGATAAAATTAATAAGAAAGAACCAAGTGTGATTTATGTATGCATAATAAATAAAAGTGACGTATGACCTTGTTTGTAATGAAGTTTTAATTACTGAAATACTTCACACTCAAGTTTCTCATAGCAAAAGTACACTAAGATTACCACTAATATTAGGATCAAATTGACGATCAACTGAATAAAGCTGAGTACATATAAGAAACACAATTGTTTTTGGTTTACTTAACCCTTTTATGGTTGGCCAAATGCCTATAAATACAAATATCAATTAAAGGAAATGCCATTTAATGCTCTTTACTCGTATTATTATTTTTTGCTCGTACAAATTTGAGTGTCACGAAGTCAGTTTTTAAAAGGTGGATCTTTATTGGGCAGTTGGACATTACCATCACAATGCACCTACTCAGAGTTTACAGCTTGTTAAAAGTTTACATGCAAAGAGCTTGATTTCCAAATTACAAGAAAATGGTATAAAAGAAGATAGTAAGAAAATGGTAATTCCTTATTCATTCTTTTGTATGTATTTACATCAATTCATGTATATGAAATATATAGAGTGTATGGAGACTTTCTCTCCAAATTACATATAATTGCGTATAATTGCGTATAATTACATATAATTGCGTATAATTACATATAATTGCGTATAATAATTGTATATAATTTGATCATCATTATTTCCTTAATAGTTTCCTCAAGTTGGTAGATGAAGATCATGAACTCCTGACTTGCGTCGCTGCGTAAAAAAAGTTCCTTACCCAATGCCTTCATAAAAATATCTACGAGTTGGTACTGTATCGGTACATGTGAAAGACTGATTATCCCGGCTTGTAATTTTTCTCACAAAAAAAGTGAGTGCTGCAACAGATATAGTAACCAAACTACCTCCAAAGAAGTATTAGTCATCGCGCGGTATTATGCTCTCGATGATATTGATACGTTTGTCTTTTTTTTTTTTACTTCCATGACATAATAGAAGAACCAAGAAAACTGATCTCTGAGTTGTTTGACAACCTCCCAAATTTGATTCGCAATAAGTTGTTAATGTTAGATGGTTCTCGGATGCCAATAGTAATATTTGTAATCTTTTGATGTGCTTTAGGACTCGAATTGTGACATCCCAATGAGGTTTTTGTGGAGCCTGTATATATTGACTTAGGGTCCGAACCAAAAATACTATGTCAGGTCGAGTAACTATGAGGTATATCAGTCGTCTTACAAGTCATATGTATTTGACTGGATCCTTTAATAACTCTCCATCGTCTGATGTGAGTTTTAGGTATTGCTCATTTGAAAATTTGTCTGGAAGAGCACGTCCCGAATCCTACAAAATATCAAGCGCATATTTTCTTTGTGACATGTAAACACCAGCTTTGGAACGGGAAAATTCAATCCCTAGAAAATATTTTAAGTCTCCAAGATCTTTAATGCAAAATCGTCGTAATAGACCGTCTTTAAGACACTGCATTTCTATCATATCATTTCCTGCCAAAAGAATATCGTCCACATAAATCAAAAGGACAATAAATGATGAGTTATTTTGTCTTGTGAATAGAGAGTAGTCCGCCTTGGACTGCCGAAATCATGCAGATTTAATCAGATGAAAAAATGTTGAAAACCATGTATAAGATGCCACTTTGAGACCATAAAGAGATTTGTTGATTCGGCATACAATGTTCTCCCCTGTCGAACATGCCCGGGTGACAAGTCTGTTGAAGATGGTTGCTGCCCCTTCAAGATTGTGTTTGATGAAGACTTGTATGTAGTGTTTGATGAAGACATTTATGTACTTTCCATGTATTTGTGCTTTGCTTTAAGTATGTCTTAGTTAGTGCTTAGAGGTTGTCTAAGAGTAGCTTTTTGCTGAGTAACTCACCTCATAACCACTGGCCATGTGATAAGAACAAGCATAAGTTTTCTTAAACTGTTTTCACATGTTTTACACAAAAACACGTTTACTGCATAAAAATAAATCTGTTCTTTTCTAAATAAACAGATTCATTTTCTTCACTGATGCCTTGGCTAAAGTCTTGTAAAAATTTGATTTTGTGCATCAAGTATTTTTGACTAAGTCTTCTTCTTTTCAAAACGACTGAGTTTCAAATAGTTAAATCTTCTCTGTTTTCGTTTTGAAAAAATAAATCTGTTCATCTGTAAATGAATAGATTCTTTTTCTCTCTGGTGCCATGACAAGCTTAAACGTTTTCAGTTTTATCTATGCACCAGAATGGTTGACTAAGTCTCCTCACTTAACAGATTCTCTAACTGCTTTTTGAAAATAAATCTGTTCATTTTATTTTCAATCTGTTCATTTTATAACAGCTTTAACTGTTTTTCAAAAATCTGTTATAAGCTGGCTTTCTATAAAATGCAAACTTGTTTTCTGAGTTTAACAACGATTCAAACAGTTTATACATTTGCAAAAACAAGTTTTGACAGCAGAGAGTTAAGTGTTTTCAAGGATTAGCATTTGTTCTTCAAAGATTTCGAAAATCACAAAGTGCTTGTTCTTGGTTTGGTTCCAAAAGCTTGGTGTGAGGTGCAGCTACTGTTCTAGCAATCTTGCCTACTGGTTTAAGGCTGATCTTTGTTACCTCAATCAGGTGTAGTCGTTTCACTTCTTATTACTTGTAATAGTTTGGTTGAATCCTCTTCTTGATAGGTGTTCTTGGAGAGTGGATGTATGTGTGTGAGTGCTGAAATAGGTTTTTTCAGCAAGAGTACCTAAGTTCTTGTAGGTTTCAAGAACAGTGGGAAGTGTACTTGATTGTACTGTGTGTTAGTGAATTCCACCTGTTGTTGGTGAAGACTGGATGTAACTCAGGTTGAGTGAACCAGTATAACTGCTTGTGTTCATTCTCTCTCACTCTCTGCAATTTCGTTTCTGCATAATTGATAAAACAGCAAAGAAATAAATCTGTTCAATTGAAAATAAATCTGTTCTTTCTGGGCACTGTGTATACTGTTCTTGATTTCTGAAAAAGGTGTTTGAATCTGATAAGAACGTATACAATCTGCTAAAAACCATTTGAACAGACTGACTGTGATAGGCTGCTTAAGAAACTGTCAATGCTATTAATTGAACCTTAAACAAATTGCTTAAAGTTGAAGCTTGTTGTGTTGTGATACATTGTTCTTAATTTCTGGAAAATTTCTTGACATCAAGAAGAACACTCATAGTCTGTTAAAAGTCACAGGAACAGCTTGTTTGCAAAGGTCACTCAATTAACTAGCATGCTATCAATTGAACCTTAATCACTTGCTTGAAATTGAAGCTTGCTGTATTTGTGTTTCACTGTTTTTCAAATCTGATATTTGTGTGTGTGCTGCTGGAAATTCTCACTGCATAATCTTGTGATTAACCTTGCTGAATTAAAAGCTTTTCAAACAAAAACAGTGCTGAAATAAATCTGTTCATTTTAACATAAATCGATTTATTTTCTGTAAAACTGGGTTAAACACTGTTTCTGCGAAGAAGTTTTAAAAGGTCAATTCACCCCCCCTCTTGAACTTTGGCACTATTAAACCCAACAAAGTCCATGTAAATAATTTTGTGCAATTTGTCATGTAAGAAGGCATTTTGCACATCCAACTAGTGAATAAACCAATTTCTGGCTGCTACAACAGTCGGTGAGGTGACACCTCAAAGCTGTTAATTTCGCTGTTGGTGAAAAAGTTTCACAATAGTCGACACCTTCAATCTGAGTGTACCCCTTTACGACAAGGCGCGCCTTATATCTGTCGACATTGCCATCTGATTTGTACTTTAATTTATAGATCCATTTGCATCCGATGGGTTTTTACCCAACGGGTAACGATGTCAAGGTCCACATTTCATCTAGCTGCAAGCCGGAAAGCTCTTCATCCATTGGTTTTTGCCAATTCGGATCAAGGATAGCTTGAGCATAAGTGTGAGGTTCTTTGGTGCTTGTGATGTTAACAAGATATGCACTATGTGTAGAAGAAAATCGTGAATTAGAAAGAAAATGATGCATAGGATACCTGATTCCATTTGGTCGGTCTTGGGTAGTGGTTGAATGATTGGCTTGAGATCCCGTTACGTAGTCTTAAATCCAGGAAGGTGGGGTTGATATGCAACTGGATCGTCGAACAGAAATGTTGGCTGGAGAAGGTTGGTATGCTAGATATTCAGGTGAATTGTGACGAGTAGGAGAAGATGGTGGATAATGTTGGACAGGAGTGGGTAAGTCAATGTCAATAACAGGCAAAATATCTTGTAATGGAGGTGAGGATTGCGTTTGAGACTGTTGGCAGAATGGGAAAACACTTTCATGGAATGTGACATCCCGAATTGTAAAAAAAGTGTTTGCATCCGTATCAAATAATTTGTATCCTTTTTTTTATTGTGAGGATAACCAATGAAGATGCATTGTCGAGCACGCAAATCATTTTTTTGTTAGGTGAAAAAACAGTTGCGTAAGAGAGGCAACCAAAAGTTTTTAGGTGAGAAAGTTAAGGTGGGTGATTATATAGCAGCTCATAAGGTGATTTATTTTTTAGTAAAGATGATGGCAAGCGATTAATAATATATGTGGCGTTTAAAACGCATTCCCCCAAAATTCTAATGGTAAATGGTATTGAAATAGGAGGGTTCGTGCTCTTGTGTTCAAAATGTGTCTATGTTTGCATTCTACTACTCCATATTTTGTTGAGGAGTGTAGATCCAAGTGCGTTGACATTCAATACTTTTTTGAGAAAAAAATTACACATTTAAATAAATTCCAATCCATTGTCAATGCAGATGGTTTTAATAGATGCCTGAAATTGATTTTATGTAAATGTAATGAATGATTCTAAGAGACGTTGGTTTTCAGATTTGTGATTTAGGATTTTTCAGATTTTAGATTTGTGATTAATAAGAAGAAGGGACATGTAGTATAAGTCTGCATATTATTTATCCGAGTCAATCATCCTCCTCGTAGCCAAGTCCTGCAAAACGCAATCATGTGGAAAAGAACGACACAACAAATTTAGTGAACTGTTTATCTCACTAACGAACATGAGATTTAAATTAAAAGAAAGAACGCAAAGATATTGCCATTGAATTTAATCGTGCTCGTAGATGAGATGGTTGCAGTTGAGTCTGTGGACAAATTAACATTTGGAATAAATGATGATGAAGTGTGTGTGAAAATTGTGAATCACATGCAATGTGATCGGTTGCTCCGCTATCCAAAATCTATGGTTTCGTAGTAGTAGAATCAATAGACGAGTTATGGGCAAACAGACTTGCAGCGATGCAATGTGATCAGTTGTTCCGCTATCTAAAATCCATGGTTTCGTAGTAGTAGAATCAATAGACGAGTTATGGGCAAACAGACCTGCAGCGTTTATAAACACATCACTTTTACCATTATTGTTGAGCGAGTAATCAGTCTTTGCGAATTGCTCATCGGACTCGGTGCCTTCTTTGCCAGACATGATTTCTTATTTAGCGGATAAAAATGGAGAGGTTGTCAGAACACGTACTACGATACCATATGAAAAAAATGGTATATAAGAAGATGGTAAGAAAAATGGTAATTCCTTATTCTCTTATGATCACTCTATTTCTAGAAAATATATACAAGTGTATGGATATTTACTCTCCAACCTACAAGCTAATTAGGTGGACACTAATCATAAATTCTATCATTATCAAATTAATTGCGTATAATTTAAAGATCATTATTTTTTTAATACATCTATTAAAAATAATATTAAACATTACTTTAAAATTAAATATTACAAAGCTAGATAACCTTTTAAAAAAATTAATAATTTTTTAAAAATCTTCGGTTTACTATTTGCGGAGTTTGTTCTACACCAAGTATTTTAGAAACAAAAGCAACCAGATCTGATTCTACTGGATATACTATATGGCTATGAAGACATAAGATATAGTGTATGCTATATACGATTTAG
The DNA here is from genome assembly GCF_000499845.2 of Phaseolus vulgaris. Taxonomy (NCBI): domain Eukaryota; kingdom Viridiplantae; phylum Streptophyta; class Magnoliopsida; order Fabales; family Fabaceae; genus Phaseolus; species Phaseolus vulgaris. Next base: position 90,772 of record NW_027174086.1, read on the forward strand.
CAGTATCTATGCACTCTTAATATTTCTGAGCAAGTATCTATGTACTCTTTTAATATTTCGAGGTAGTATCTATTTTCTCTTTTAATATTTCGAGGTTAATACGAAATCAATTACTATAGAATAATTTAATTATTCGATTTGATTAGGTTAATATAACTCCATGTGATTCCCATTTGCTACTATAAATCAAGGCTCCAGTGAGAGTGCTGTTATATTTCAGCAACAACTAACCTGCAAGTTCCAAGACGGAGAAAACAATGGCCACCACCACAGAGGTTTGCAATATTCTCCTTTTTTTTTCTTTCTCAATTTCGGTTTTTCAATCTTTTTGCGGAGATCACATACAATACGTGAATGTTGTTTGTGCAGAGGAATGTGGAGCACAAGGGTCTCGAAGAACTGAAACATCTTGGGTTTGTTAGGATTGCGGCCATTAAAGGCTTTGTGTGTATTTCGAATCTCTACGACTTCGCAAAGCAAAATTCAGGACCTTTGAGATCTGCTGTTGGAACCGTCGAAGATACTGTAACTACCGTTCTGGGTCCTGTCTACCACAAATTCAAGGGTGTACCAAACCGTCTTCTCCTTTTTGTGGACAATAAGGTTTCTCCTTTTCTTATTTTTGGTTTTGTTTCTGGATTTGTTTGTTGTTGTTGATGTTAATGTACCTTCAACCTAATCCGGAGAAGCTTTTGTAAACAATTTGTCCTCTGTTTGTAATGGTGAATTTTGTTTCTGACTATATTTTTCTCTTTTTTTTCCAGATCAAGATCTATTTCAATTGGTGAAAATTGCCTTGTAAATCGTGGCAATAACACTCTTGTTATGAATACTATAGGAACACCAGGACGAATAACACCCTTATGTTCCTATGTTATATGGAACCTATTATATATGCATGCATACTGTAGATTTTTTGTTTTTCATTCTTACCCTGGAAATACTCTGATCCTATCATGCAATTTGATTATGGTACATGGGAACACAAAAATGAACTGAATTTATGTGAATTTTGCATGTCCTTGTATGAACATAGTTGAAATTCCACTGTAGATATTTGAATGAATTGGGAAATTGCTACTAGCTAAGCGATCCTTTTTGGGTGAACTAATTGTTACATGAATGTGGCAGGTGGATGAATCAACCCACAAATTCGATGAGCATGCACCTTCTTTAGTTAAACAAGTTGCAAGCCAAGTGAATTGCTTGGTCCAGGAAATGACAAACAAGGCAGAAAAAGTAGTGAGTGAGGCTCAATATGGAGGGGCACGAGCAGCAGCACAGTATGTTGCAACAGAGTCAAAGAAAATTGTGGTGTCTGGTTCGGTGAAATTGTGGGGTGGTCTGAACCACTATCCACCATTCCATGCAGTGGCAGAAATGGCAGTACCTAGTGCTGCACACTGGTCAGAAAAGTACAACAATGTGGTGAAGGGAATGAGTAAAAGGGGTGGTGGTGTGTTAGGGTATTTGCCCCTGATTCCAATTGATGACATAGCCAAGGCGTTTAAGCAGGGAGAAGGCAAACTGAATGAAGATGAAGCAGGTTCTGAGGGAGAGGATTCTTATTGAGTAATACTAGAACTACCACTACTGTAGTAGGTAGCTATTTTCTTTATAAAATCTGGTTCTGTCTAGTGTTTGTTGGAGTTTGAGGGCAATGTGGGTGTGAATGGAAGTGTAAGAAATGGTTGAGACTGTGTGGGGTGTGAATGTTAACCAATCCCAAGAAGAACATTATGTGATTATGTGAATGGTTGCGTTAAATGTTCACCAAATTGAAGTTGTTTAGTTTCTCATAATTATCTCGGTTGTCGTTTTGGGCGAACTGAGAGTGCTCGTTAACTTACTATTGGAACTCGGGAGTTCTCACTAACACTCTCCACCCCATATTTATTTCAAGCAAAAATATTCTTTCACGTACGCCACCTTTTTATAAAAATAAATATAAATAGAATGTTAACAAAATAAATAATTTATAAATTTATAATTTCAATGTAAGAAAAAAAATGGAAGTCTCAAAAGTATCATACATTTATTTGAACGCAAAAATTAATCATTTTACATAATACTTTTATCTTTCTGTTTAAGATTATTTTGGAAAATAAAAAATATAATAAATCTTAATAAAATATTATAAAATTTTCTATTTTATCATTGCTTATATACACATATACATATTGTTCTTGTCGAGATGAGGTATGTCGAAATCCGGGTGGGCTTCTAATGGTCTTCCTTCAAACTCTAGTGATTCAGCTTTTAAGGATTGAGGGGGGTTCCACCTGCAGAAAATTATCTGATGCTCAAGTTAGTAAGAGCATCAAATTTTGTGTATACAGTGAATATAGTGTTAAAGTTCGAGTTGAGTTTACTCTCTGTGAGTGGTCATCTATTTATAAGTTTTCATGGGCTTGTATCCTTGACGCTGATTTCTTCAGGTTTTAATGTGGCATATTATAGTATCTTTTCATAAAATTTGAATATCATGCATATAAATAGGAGTATTCTGTAATATGATCAGAGCATTTATGTAATAATATAATCACTTGATTCCCATAATATATCTATCTAAACTTGTTATAATTGTTAAATTCTAAACTAACATTTAATTCAATTGATAAATTTATAAATCTAGACATTACATTGACAATTCCTGCACATAGTTATACAAACACTCTCATTGAGTTATTGAACTATTATGTCAATCTATACATATATATATTATTTCTAAACCAAAATCATTTTAAAATCAAACAATCAATTCTCATCAAACCTTCCATTTGAACTTATTCAACAAACTATTCAATTCATTCATTAACTCATTCAATTCCAAACTCATACATTCTACAACATCTACTTTATATCTACAATTTCACATTTCAATCTCAAACAACTAAAATCTACACAAAAACAACAAATCCTGCAAGAAAATTTTGAAACTGGTGACTACGTCACCTCCACATCCAGATCTTCTAGTCTAGAGTTCTATTGGTAATTTGAACTAGCTTCCCTTACCTTTACTTGAGCAGATGCTCATTAAGAGCTTCAAACCTACCCAAAGTTTCAAGAGTAGCTTAACCTGCACCACAAAGTCCTGATAAAAAAAATGTAACTATATCACTAGAACTCTGAGCTAAAAAAGACTAATCCTAAAAATAAAAGGGTCACATGTGTAAGCTTATATCGAATCAGATCTACAAGTTCAAAACCTAAATAACTAAAGTTTTTATTTATATATTCTTTTCATTTTAATAATAAAATATTCAGGTGTCATTTAAAATATATCACTTCTACTCTAAAGTTATTTTCTAGATCTTTACATTTATAACTGATACTAACTCATATTAATGATTTTGAAAATACAAAATATAAATTTTATTTAAACTAACTTTCAATCAATTTTATTTTAATAAAAAAAATTAAAAAACTTCAATGAATTCATTATTTTATATTTTTATTTAAATTTGATTATATAAAAATATTTGTTAATCCAAATCTAGTTGTCCAATTATCAAATCTAACTTTGTAAGGTTCATATTGAATTATTTGGGGTATAGATCATAACGTGTCCGGATTGAAGCGTCCAAGGTTCAGATGAAAATGTTTAAGGTCCTGATTGAAATCTTCTACAATTTATTTGATTTTTTTTTTCTTTCATGATTTGAATTTGAATTTTGGCTTTTGTTAATTTAGTGGTTTTTTCATTTTTTATCCAATCGATTTGTGATTTTTTTTTTCTATTTCCCCTGTTAATTTTTATTTATATATTATTATCCCTTCTTATTTATTCATTTATTATTCTTTGTTGGACTCATAGATAAATTGATAAATAATATTTTTTTTATTTGCAAACAATAAATATTTATCTAAACAACTCAAAAAAATTTAAGCAATTTTTATTATCATATCAATATCTTCCCATGATAAAGTTGCTTTAACCAACTATGTATATTTTGTAAGCATCTATCTCCAAGGAGGTGTTCTTAGTTCCTTTAAGATAGTTATTTTAAAAACAATTACTAAGAAAAATGAAATCATTGAATTTTTCTATTCTTAATGCAATTTTTGGTGGGTTATATATTGTACATCTTTCGGTTTTATTACTTTAATGCATATTTACAAGTTATTACATTTTCTCATTCTATTATCATTACTATTTTTCTCAGTTAAGGATTTAAAAGAAATTAAGCTATATTAAAATTTAAAAAATGACAAATAAAAATAAACAATATAGTTTTCTTATTAATAATGTGATATCGTTTAGGCATAGAAGAATGTTTATTATTAATAGCTATAATTATTATTGTTATTATTACTATCATTATTTTAAAATTATTTAATACTATTTAATTTATTGTCTTTGTTAGTTTCAATAGGTATTGGCAGAGCAGGAGTGATAAATGTATATTGAGAAAAGGTCCTACTTCAATGTGTTGGTTATACATATAGAAATCAACAATGCAATGAAGATACTTTAATGTATTGGGAAAGTGAACTGGAAATAAATAATTGGTGCCAATTACTATGTTATATAATATTTCACGATAAAGTTTACACGTGACGTCCTCGGTTTTGAAGTTTTTATTAATGGCTGTTCTTTTCCTTCACTTCCATACTTTCTTCTTCAACTTTATAATGGTTGTAAGTCAAGAAGTACTGTTATGTAAATATTTTAGGTTTAATTTTGAATTTCTGAATTATATAATTCATAGAAATTTTAAATTATAAAATTTGGAACACAAAGTTAGTTTTCAATTCTACAATTCGAAAATATTTCAGAATAATATTTACACTATAACAAAATTATGAAGGGTTCAGGAATTTAACTTAATTTTTAATTTCATTAATGATAAATCTAACTTTTTTCACCAAAAGTATGAAGGTGGAGGACGATGGTACAGAGCTGGAAGAAATGATTCATTAATACGATACCATATAGTCTTTTTAATATTTTATTTTAATTAATATAAGTTTAATTAAAAGTAATTTAATAAATTTTTAACTATTATTTTATATTTTCTAGTATAAGTGATACTTTAATAATTATTCTATAATTATTCTTGTATACATACATATATATTGGAATATTGTTAAAATAAAGTTTCAATTAATACTATTTGAAACAAAATAAAAGAAAATTATATACATCTGGTATTAAATTATATACTCATATTCTCTCTAATTTAAAACAAATATTTTTTTAAAGTTATCAGTAAAATAAATTTCACGTGTCTTATTTTATTTATATTTATACTTATATTAAATATATAATAAATTAATAACTTAATCGCATATATTTTTTTTATATTAAATGAATGCTTTTCTATTTTCACAAGACAATATTAAATTCAGTAGCAGTATAATTTTCTTACATTGTTATTGTTGATATAATAATTAAATCATTTCAAATTTTTTATAATTTTTTTTTCTATTTATATTTTAATTTTAACTTTTTACATTTCATAAATTTTATTTAAATTTTAGTTAATATATTACTTTTAAATATATATAATGACGAATATAAGTATTTGTTTTAAAATTAAAAAGTTGGTAAATGTTATATATTGTAAGTACAATTTTCATAAACAAAAAACTAAAAGGACTATTAGTTTAGAAAGGGAGAAGTATTAGATTTGGATACATATTCAATAGTTTACTTTAATTAAAATATCTCTTCGAATTTAAATTTAAGAAAAAAATATCTAAGTTTAGTAACTGAAGTATAAGTAAGTTTCAATTAATTTATTCAAATTAAAAATTATTATTTAAAATAAGTACTCTTATTTGGATAAATAATTTTAAAATAACATTTTATTTATGAAATAAAATATTTATAGTAAATTTTTTATTTGAATAAAGAATTTATAAAAAAAATAAAACTTTTATAAACTAATGAAAGTATTACTAAAAAAAATTAGAATTTAAAATTTGATTATGTAAATAAGAATTTGAATTTTTTTATTTGTTTTCTCCAATTTATGTTGTGTCTTTTTTTTCTCTCTTTCTTCTATTTTGGCTTAATAGTCTACTTCGGTTTACTATTGTAAGTGTTTTTTCATATCCCTTCACTATTTTTAAGATTCTTAGGTTTTTTAATATCGATAAGAATATCAAAAGTAGTTTTTTTTTTGTTATAATGATAAAATATCAAAAGTAATGATTTAACAGGTGTGTTCGTTATATAATCTAAAATTTTGTGACAGTGTCAGAAACACACATAGCATATGAAGATTTGATGAAAGCAGTTAAATTGTTACATTTTAAAAAATAAAATTTCATTGAGAACTTTAAAATAATAAAATGATTGAAATTGTTACAACAAAAAGCTCAACTCATAGTATATTTTGTTTGAATTATCCACTTAACAACAAAGTGTAAAATATATTTTTGTAAGTATCAGCTTTCGATCGACACAAGTGCTTCGCTGGTTGAATAAACACAAATGTTCTTCTTATATGTTTCGTTTTTTATTTGAACAAACAAAAGTGATTTGCAATGTTTTGCCTCATAAATTTTTATTTGGACGGACTCTGGCGTTTTGCTTATATGCTTTTGTCTGATAAGTTTTTGCTTACACAGATGCAAGCATTTTGCTTATATATTTTTTTTTTGTAAATTTTCACTCCGAAAAATAATAAGTGTACATAATCTGAAGTATTTATAGTACACTCTAAATATTTATAGATACTTATTCTATGCTTGTAGAGAATGCTCGTCTCTGTGTGTCTTATAAGAGAATTTTGTAATGAGATGTCCATATCAATCTCTTGAAGAATGCACTTAACGGTTCTTCATGCAAACAACTTTTCTGAAAAGGCAGAATGTCAATCCTACAAAAAAAATTAGATACGTCAGGCTCTATGCTTTGCTCAAGTTTGTAAAAGTGCTGCTTGACCTAGATTCAATACATCATGTCACGTGTAAAAAAAGTTGTATAAAGAAGATATATGCATCTAATGTTACATGAAAAGCATTTAATGCATCTACAAGCTTGAATATGAATAAACACAAGACAAAGAATAAGAACTTCGCAAGACCTCACAACAACTCTAAAGGATTTGTGAAGACTATTTTCTTCTCAACATCTATATGAAGAAGATATATTTGAAGAATGAGAAGAAGAAATGTTAATGATGCCGATGAAACTCTTATAATGAGAATGATAACAAAGCTTTAGTAATTTTTAGCAATCCTTTTTAGCTTTTAGTTTGTGAGCAAAAATACTATTTTGTTCATTACCAACCTAAAAGGGCTTATCATATTGCATTCGTCTTTGTTGGACATTATCCTATTTTAGTTAAGAAACATATGACCGTTTAGATTACACCCTTTCTGTAAACAAAGAGTTTATCCAGGAGTGGCTTAGTCCAAAACATACTCAAGTTTTAGTCAAAGAATGGTAGTGTGTTCAAAACAATACTCTATGATTAACTAAAATTGGTTAAATTCCAAACAACACTTTATGTTTAGTTAAAGCGGTTGCAATCCAAATAATATTTTGTGTTTATCCAGAAGTAACTGACTCCAAATAATATTTTTGTATTTTGTAGTGTTAGTTTGCTAATGGAACTTGATCATGTTAATCAAGATCTAGATGTAGTTTAGATTTTCAGACAAATCAATAAAAAAGATATTTTTTTTTTATAAATCTCCCTTAACTCTTATCTTTATAAATCGCATATTATTATTTTACAACTAAAAGAATAATGAAATTTACAAACAAGATTTTGAAAAACGTTTTTTACTACACATCTATCAAACTTTTGAATTTGCATTTGACGAGCCTCTCAGATATTTCTCTTACAAAAACCTATTTGATAATACGTTTCTCAAGTTTTAAACTTTGTCCATTCACGTTTATTAGACATTGTTCGTAAATTTTTTTGAAAATCTTAAATAACAATTCAACTCTTCCTTATGGTATATTTCATTTCAAATTATTAAACATATCATACTATTTAAATTTTTATATTTTTAAAAATATGACATTTTTTTTATAAATGCTAATATTAAATATTTCATTTTTTTAACATTAAGTACAAATTTAATTCCGCTCTTTGAATTAAAAAAGTTAAAAAATAATTTAATGTACACAAAAAATATTTAAAAACTAAAATAAAAACAAATCAAAGTAATTATAAATTTTAAAATTATTTGAAATTTTTAAAATTCATCATTCATACATAATATTAAGTTTTTTATATTTATGTACAGCTCGATATTACCATTTATTTAACCGTGTGAGTAATGCATTAAATAATAATTATTTGCATCTATATTTGGGAGTGAATTTTGATTTATTTCCCCACTTGCTATAACTAGCTTCTCTTCTACAAATCTGGTGAAAGCTGCTTTATCAAGATTTTAGTTTGTTCTTCTTGCATCTAATCCTTCCCTTCCTTTCCCTCTCTTTGGCACCCTTCACAAATGCTGCCCTATATAGATACACCTTTTTGAAGAGTCTTTGTTGCAACATGCAACCTAAACTTTAGGAAAATAAACTACATATCAAAGGTTTCTCTTAATTTACCTTTAAAGTTGCAGTCTGTGTCATGATGCAACATTTTTTTCCAACTATTCAAAAATAAATTATCCTTCAACGATTGCTGAATATTATTATTCGAAAAGACAGTTTAATGTGTTTACATAATTTGTTGGTTTAAAAAAAACGTGGAAGAAGCATAAACTTATGATCATAAAAAAAAATAGACCCATGTTCGTGAAAAGAATATCATTAAATAATTAAAGGTTATAACATTACGATAAATACCAAGTTAACTTGGATTCAAAGTGAGAAAAGAAAACGTAGATGTGAAAAAAAAATTAAAAAGGAACAATTAAGAAAATAAGCAAAATTGACTAAGACGATTTCTTCCTCCACCTTCTTACCTTCTTCTTTCACTTCCATAAATTTTCAAATTTTCGAAAATGCTCTTCTATAATATTCTGGATTATGTAATCTGAAAATCATTTTTTAAATTTGTAATTACCTTCCGGATTATATAATCCGGTAACCTTTTTTCACATATATGATTACTTTTCGAATTACATAATTTAATTAAATACAAAATCGTCAAGAAAAACCAATACAATAAAAAAACTCATAAGTTTGTTTGACTATTGATATGTTTTGGGTCAGTTCTGTTTTTATGTTTCATAGGCTTCCAAGCAATTATAGTGGGGCAATTGCTTCCTGCACCATGCACCATACCACTGCACCCGATTCCAGCGGAAAGACAAAAATGTCCTTAAAAAAATGAGGTGTATATAAAAATACCTTCTAGACTCTCCCTTTTCCGAAATATGTGTTCTAGATTTTTTTCCAAAACGAATTTTTTGTATTACGGATTTTCCTATCCAAAATGGGCTTTTCATTTTTATTTCCAGATTTTTATTTCCAAAACACAATAATCACTCTTCCGGATCTTCTTTTCTAAAATGTATTATTTTCAATTCCAAATTTTTTTTTATCCAGAATAGAATTTTGATTTTTGTTTCTGGATTTTTATTTCCAAAACTCAATAACCTCTTCCAGATTTATTTTTCCAAAATATATTATTTTCAATTCTGAATTTTTATTTTTGGAATAAAGGATATTTTTGGAAATTAAAAATATATGTTGGGTGCAGGTTAAAAATGATTGGGTGTAAGAAGATTTGCCTTATAGTGGTTAGTGTGGCTTCATTCTAATGGATAATTAAATTTTAGTGAAAATTATTTTCAAGTGGATAATTTAATTCCTAATGGGATGAGGCGAGAAAATCCAAGCCTCCAAATGGGAGAAACTTTCTAACATTGTGGTAGAACTTGGATAATGAAATTTAACTTAAAATTGTAAGAAAATTAGTTTGACTTAATTCTTGTGCAGAACTCTAGGATCTTATCAAAGAATTCGTACAATTTGTGACTAATCCTCCTCAACTTATCAAATTTAAGGGATTGTGGCGTTGTTTCTTTCCTTCGTTTTCCTCAATCCACATTTCCCTTTTGTTTCAAATTTTTCGTTGAAGTTTGAGATACTGAATTTAAGATTCACTCAAGAGATCATATGCTCAAGTCTTGTACTAATACAACGCACAAAGATTTTCCAACTAGCATGTGCTGTGCCATTCTGAATTGGAATGTCGATACCAAAAAGCCAGTGGACAGAGAACACTTTCAAGGTCAACGTGGGGAAACACGAAAGATTCCGGAGTTGAAGGAAATACAAAGCTCAAAAATTTGTTAAAAGGAAAGAAAAAGTTCCCCTCAATAAGAAGTCCTTCTACACACCGCTTGGTTCTTTCATTTTCATACATACGCTTCCAATCCAACTTGTCTCTTGAAAACACTAGTTCTAAATACAAAAGTTTGAAATTTTAGTTACTTGGTTTGTATTGCTCTATTCTTGTCTTCCAATTTTGTCTTTCCGAGTTGAGCTTGAAACTCATTGCATGTTTTCCATTTAATACTTTCTGGATTTTAATTTAGGAGGTTTCACTAAAGGACTAAAGAGGATCAAGAATAGTAAAAGGCAAAGACCACACATTAGTGAGATCCTATTTTCACTTTTGTTTCTTTACTTGAATTATGGTAGGTACTGGCGATGAAGGTGGTCGTCCTCCCACAGGAAACAAGTTGCCAATTGTGCTAATTGATGGAAAATCCTCCCCAACTCATCAATCCTTAGGGATTGTGGCATTGTTTCTTCCATTTCTTGTCCCCAATCCGCTTTGCCCGTTTGTTTCTAATTTTTCCTTATATAACACTTTTACTCAAATACAACGCACCAACATTTACCAACTAGCATGTACCACTCTGAACTGGAATGTTGATACCACAAAGTCAGTCAGCGGACAGGGAACTCTTTCAAGGTAACATGGGGAAACATGAAGATTCAGGAGTTGAAGGAGATACAAGCTAAACAAATATCCTTTTAGTTAAAAAAGATTTATGTCAAAATTCAATGCACTACACGAATCTAACCGCTGTAAACTAAATAGTAACAGAGTAACATTCACAGCACTACATTAGACAATCCACTCCCATTGCAAACCTGACCTATAGTTGAATTCTATTAAGAAAAAATAGACCACTAAACAGTGAGAGATGAAAATTGATAAAATAGAAATATTGCCAGAAACTGCAAAATAGTGCAAGAATCTCATGGGAAAAAAATCCTTCCAGCACCATAGTTATATGGAACATTTATTTAAAATAACAGACCAGTATGTTATAAAAGAGGAAATTACAACAAATTCATCCTTTTCCACCAATAATGCTACAGCCAAGGTCAGCAAAACTGCATCAATAAAGAATACAAAATATGATTAGATAAGACAGTGGTTGGTAGGTACTGCAATTCTAAATAAGAACGGACCTAATCACAATTTCAAAAGACTATAATAGAAAAAATTCAAAAAAAGAGCAATAAATTCAAAGGAACAACAAAGGTGTTTTTCCTACAAGATAATGTTCAAATTTACACCATATCTAATGATGAACCATTTAAATCTAAACTTTCTTCATGGTTCGACCTATAGTGTTTTTGTTTTAAGTTCCATAATTTCCTCTACCTCAAATATTGCACTACCCTTCATCTAATAATGCACTATGCTTATTACGGTATTTACAAGTCTTCTCTACACAAGGCCCTACTACCCAAGGTAAGATTGACCACATCCCTCTCTAATGCAATCATTTTTAACCATATATATATATATATATATATATATATATATATATATATATATATATATATTATTTAGTGTGTCCACTCATATACTATAATATTTTCATATTTGCACTACCATGCTTATTTCCTTGTTGGCATTTTTTACTCACTAATATTCAGTTCTAAGAAAATGGTTACTTTGGTCCTTGAAAGTGGAAGACACCGTCACATTAGTCCTTCAAACTAAGATGTTGTTAAATAAATTCCTAAACTTACATAGTTACCATCATTCTAGTCTCTAAATAAATGTTAATACTGTCACCTCAGTCACATTATTTTTTAATTTTATACAAATTTGATTGCTGATTTACACTTTCAGAGACTCTCTTTTACTTTCATCATTTCATGTAGTTTAGGGACTAATAATGTGACAACGTCCTACAAATATAGGGACCAAATAGTTTGTTTACTCTTCAATACCATATGACTAAACAATTCTTATAGTTATGCAGTAAGATTTTCCTTTAATCTTCAGTGGTACTTTTTCTATCACTAATAATAATACAGCACTACTTCATTTCACTCAACCGTTTGAATTGTATGGCTTATCTTTTTCTCTATTTTCTCATCATGAAGTACTGTGGTTCCAAGCCACTTAAATTATGTGACGTATGGTATGGCCTCCCATTTTAACTATAAGGCTCAAACCGGTGTATCTTTTGCTAAACATACATTTCACATACTATGTTTAACATCTACTTATACAAAATTCCTATGTTCTCAAAGCATGTCTCCACATCTCTACATTTCCATTCGTTTTCTCTCTCAACTCTCCATCTAGTACTATATAATCGACAAAATGCATGAATCATGACATCAGCTCTTCAATTTGTTCCTGAAGGTGAAGTTCGTGTTTAGGGTTCTGAAATTGACCAAAATAATAGTCCCTATAGAATCCCAGAGAAGCAAACATAGCTGGTGATTAAAAGTCTCCCACTGACTTCGGTTTTTAAAGGAATATCAGAAGCTGACTTTTAAATGTAATAAAAGAGACTCGCACTGTAAGGAACTAATTTAAAACCAAGATAAATCATTGCCCCTCAGGCTTCATTACTAAAAACCAAGTTTCTCATGTTACATATATAACAGATTGGTGCAGAGTTTCCCAATCAACTCTCCTTCTAACCAACTCCAGAATCCCAACCCAAAGGTTTGAAAAAACATTGAATCTCTAGTTGCACACCAAAAACACAATGCATTCATAACTAATAAGAGCACGTATGGTATTACAACATCAGCCTCGAAGTACTAACATAACCTCTATATAGTAACCCACCAGCAAAAACAAAATCTAATCAAACAAAAGGAATCGAACATTAAAAAAAACTAAAACAAAATTCACTTTTGCATTAAGATTTGAGAGCTGCTGCATACTTGGAGGTTAGGGTTTTCAAGAATAATACCTCATTTAGGTGGAGCGGAGAAATGTTGGAGGAGATCATCATAAGGGTCCCTCCTACCAGCAACTTGGCTAATTTGGGCATCCCATGCAAGCTGAGAATTGTGGCGTTCGAATGTCCAGAAACCATAGGGTCGCATGGGGTAGCTCCACATCTCCTTCGTCTTCGCGCACCTGTCCTTCACTCTATAAACGTGCTCCCTGAACCTCCGATCTCTTTCCTTCGGGTCCTCCATCAACTTCAATACCAAGTTCTCCGCAAATTCCATGATGAAACCCATTTTTCCCTCTCTTCTCTTCCCTTCCAATAGAAAAACAAAATTAAATCTGTTACAAACCCTAAATTACCAAAGCGAACCGTGACGAATGATTAGGAGGATAAACGTAATTACAACAATTAAATCCACGAATCTGGAACCTTTCGAAAAAATATACGAAGCATTTAAGAATACTAAAAGTACAATTGAAATGGTTGAAACGCGAGAATTGAGTGTGAGAAAGCGTTTGCAACGTTACCTGTTCCGATCAGCACCAAATGAAAGGGGCTAAGCTTCCCTGCTGCCTTTTAAACTCGCTAAATCCACTCGTGAATTTTTGTTTTTCACTTTGCTGGTTTTTATTTACTTCCTGCACCCGATTAATTGTGATATGCACTCAATGTTTAAGTTAAATGACAAAAACGCCTTTACATATAAAAGGAGTATGGATCAAAATTCTGGAATTCTTTTTTTCTGAAATACGCTTCCAGATTTTATTTTTCAAAATTTCTTTTGTAATGTATTTTTTTGTATTTCGTAATTTAAAAAAAAAATTAAAAAATCAATTCTAAAATTTTATTTTTAGAATATAAAAATATATTCTGAATTTACTTTTCTAGAATAGATATGTTTTTCAATTCTTGAGGACAATTTTAGAAATTAAAAACTGTATCAGATACAGGTCACAATTCATGGGGTGCAGAAAGAATTAGTCCTTTAAGAAAGAACCTCGGCCCAACGTTCCTAAGTCCATTAGGCCCACCTTTTAAGCTCAACAATTTCAGGGGTTTTACTATTTACACTTTCCTAGACACTCCCTTCCTTTATTTTTATTGTTATTACCCAATATATTTTTTTTATCTAAAAATATTATTAATCTTAAATTCTATTCTTTACATTCCACCTGGTTACCCCTTTAACCCTTTCCACCATTTTTTTTCCTATTAAAGATAAGCAAGATTTACTCTAATTTTATTTCATTAGGGAAACTACTGAAACATAAAAGAGTATTAATTCATTTATTAAAAGATTTATCAGTTCGCACACTTGTTTAATAGAAATTACAAAGGAGGTAAGCAAGTATGATATATTTTCAAGTATATTATCAGTACTCAATAATTTTTAAACAAATCTTTTAAATTTATTCCAGGTTGATATTGCAATTAATGATTTTATTAACAAAGAATAGTATGTTATTGAATATGCCAACATAAGTACAAGACAGCAAAGTGGATGCATTGAAGAATGCCCTCTTAGAAGGAAGAATTGGGTGTGCTGTGTTTCTGAGGTGAAGTACATATTTTTACTTTTAAAACTCAACAAAGAAAAAGAAAAAGGTGTTGTCTAATATAGTTTATTTTTAAAAATTAATACAAAATAATTACAAAGTATGTATAGTGCATATATTTTTAAAATTTAATGAAAGAAATTAGTAAATACTTTGCCTCTATAAAAATTAAGGAGACTAATCCATTGTTTTCACTTTAAGTGAAATCAATAGATTAAATAGAATTTTTAATCTATTAAAACTGATAGTTCAGTTTTTCATAAAATTGTGTTTTTTTTTTTATGTTTTTTGGGTAATTTTTAAAAAACTTTTTGAGTGAATTATTACTACTTTGTGAGAGAAATACTTATATGCAAAAAAATAGTTTTTAAAACACTTTTTTTTTTAAATCTTAGATCATATAGTCTTGTTTGAAGAAGAATTTCTAAAATTTAGAACTTGTGTGTTATGTGTAAACTCAAACTCAAGTGTTGTTCCTTTAATTCTTCTCACTTTTGTAATGCTGATTATATAGGGTTTCTAATTTTTTTAAGGTAATCGCGTATTACTTGTGGGTAAAATACTTTTGTAGGGTTGAAGAGTTATATTCTTGTAGTTTTTATATAGTAAAGATTTGTGTTTAGTTAAACCTCGGTTGTTGTGGCTAAGAAACTAGATGTTGTTCTTGTGGGAGAGTGAACCAATGTAAAAGTCATTGTGTGATCTTCTATCTCTCTATATTTCAATTTCTGCATTTTAATCTTGAATAGTTCTTGGTTAATTTAAATTTTAACAAGTTGAATTTTTATCTGGTGAAATTTAATTGATTATTTTTTTTTTTGTTTTTGAACTGAAATTAAATTTTTAACATGTTGATTTGCATTATGGAAATATTTTAATCGGTTGATTATTCTAAGAACTTTATTCTAAACTCTTTTTCAAGAAAATTTTGAAAGTTCAATTCAAACCCCCCTCCCCTCTTGAACTTGGCCTATCTTTTTAGCATATATATGTGTCTCAAAAGATTTATCTCAAAAACATCTTTGACACATTTGGAACGACAAACTTGAATCCTATTTCCACACCTTTTGTTTCACACTACAAGCATAGTAATGAATAGTTCCTAAGGATAAAGGAATAAAGTTATATGAAAGGTATTTCATACACAAACATTATTGGTTTTGTGATGTAAACAATGGTTTATCCAAGAATTAAGTTTACCATGAAGAACAAAACACAAATATCAAGTTTCACTTCGTAAGAGAGGATATTTCTTGAGGATCTATAAAGATGATGAAGGTGTCAAGAAATCATAATCCCTCTCATATGATTTTGAAGATTTTGTCAGGCAACAAGTTCTTTCATTGCTTGGATTTATCTAGTTATTGGAGATTGAATTCAACGATAAAGACATAAAATTGTGAGAGTTTCAAGAGTTCACTAAGAGAGAAACTTTCTATAAGCATAATGAATTTTGTCATGGATGTAGATGGAAGTTCATTAACACTTCACTTCACATTATTTCTATATGTGTTTTTTTCTTATTCTTCATTTGTTTATCTTCTACCATTTACATTTGAAATCTCATCTCTATTATCCTATTAACATTTTTGTTGGTAGACACTTCTATAGTGAATTTGTTCGGCTTATTCCACAATACAAAAGAATCAAAAACTTTGAAGTGTTTAGATAAAGGATCTTCAAATAGACATATTTAAGAGATAAGGTACCTTTTTTTATAAATCCTTCATTATGTGAAGTTAGTCTTTAGAATAAGGAGTGATTATATTTGTATTCTTCCTATGAGAGTTTCTTTGTAACTTTTAAAAACAACATTTGTTCTATTATCAAGAGTGATATTGTGTACTCACTCAAGAGTTGACATTGTGTACTCATGTTTTATCTCAGGGGAAGAAGACAAAAGGATATCCAGGAGTAACTTTGTGTGCTCAAGTGAGGTAGAAGTGGTAGTGTAAAAATATTTGTAATCATATTCATAACTAGAGCCCCTTCATAATTGGAGCCCTTTACAGGTTGCCAAAGAAAACTATACATAGTCTAAGTTAGGGTGAACCAACTTAAAATTAGAAAGTCTTACATTATTGTTTTTATCACTCTCGCACAAGCTATTGTTTGGTTGTCATAAATGTTTTGTTGAAATATTTGGGAACCTTTTCAAACTATTATACAACCTCTTTAAAGTGTCTAATGAACTACTTATTATGAAGAAAAAAATTTGAAGTAGTTTTCAAGCTCTATTCAACATCTTTTCTATAATTTACTTTTTATTTCACTATAGTGTTACTGTCTTTATTGGAATTTTTGAGTCAATGTGTTAGTTGCTTCTTTTGACGATTTTACTAATTCAAATTGAATACGTGTCTTGTTATATAGTTTTGTATTTAGCCTCTTATTTTTTGTTGTATAATATTTTGATGAACGTCACACTTAATTATGTTTGAACTTCTTATCACATGATAGTCATGTAGTCTTTTCTCATAAACACCCTTTAAGATAAAGATATTAGTTCATGAAAACTACTCATGATTTGTTATGATCATAACCAAGAATTGTCTGGACTATCTTTATCTATAAGCACTAGATTGTTTTAAACAATCGATTGGTATAAGATTGTTTAAATTATATTTTCTTGGTTTAACAAAAGTAGTGCAAACAATACCTAACTAAAAAATAACTGAAAAAAATATTAATGACTTATGTGTTTGTATACATATTTATAATTTTATTTTATTGACGTTTGATATTCTTAATTATCTACCTTTTTAAAAAAAAATTATAAATTACAATGAAGTGAACTTTTTAAACATGAATGTTTTAATTTATCATTTTTAATTAATTTCACCTTTGAGTACTCTTTTTCCTATAATTTGATGTACATGTATTATTTTATAGGTAGATTCTTGAAGTATTTGTTACTTTAAAATAGAAGTGTAGTTTTTTGGATTTATAATTTGCTTACTAATTTTTGTAATTTTTTGAAGTTAAATTTATTACACGAGATTAATGTTAGAATATACGTAATTAGACTTCACATTTACTAAGACCCACCATAATCAAGGTCCTTTCACGTTTTGATGAAAAATGTTTTGGTTTGACTTCATGTTTTAATTGATATACACAACTTTTATTTGTTGTCTTCTCAATAAAAAAACCCGCACAAGTTTTTTCAAAAAATATATATCTTTTATAAAAAAAAACTTTATATTATATTTGATAATCTTTCTTACATTTGTTTCAAAAAATTGTGTGGACGTTAAAGGCATTAGAGACGATGCACATGTTTCAACTTTTCCATATTTTCTCTTTACTTGAATGAGGAAAAAAAACCATGAACTTTGTCATTCCTCACTCGAAATCAGCGACATTCAGTGGATACAAATGCGTAGTTTACTCGCCTTTCCATCTGCATGAATAATTGAACAACAAAACCAAACAATGCATAAAGAACAAAATGATGCGAAATATAGGTATTTTTTCTTAGGATATCCTTAACTATACTCTTTAAGCTATTAGATAAATAAATTTCTTAAACCTTTTACAAGAGTAAAATAAAGTAAATAAATAATTTTTTTTTATTTATAAGTAGAAATATATTTCAATATAAACTAAACTATAAAGATCCTATCCCATAGTTTTTTTAAAATTTATTTTATAATTTGTGTATAAGTTAATTTAAAGTAATTTAAATTTTATTTTATAATTTGAGAATAAGCTAATTTAATGTTATGGAAGAATTTATTTTACTTTTTTCTTATTGTTTCTTAAATATTTATAAAAAAGTTTGTCAAAACATATTTTCAATATCAACATGTCACAATTTATTTTAATTTTGGTGAACACTTCCATTTGTGAATATTAATGGGACTCTATGAATAAAAACTTTAAAATATATTTGTAGATACTTTTTAATAACAAAAATATAAGCAAAAGAAAATTAAAATACCTTTAATCTAACATTAAATCTAACTCTCTAAAGGAAAATGTCTATTTTAGAGGACTGATAGTGAAAAAAAGAAGAAAAAACAAATATATTTACTTGAAGTTCTTAATATCTCAACATAGATGCATTCAGGTTTTAATTCAAATTTTGTAAAGGCCGAACGTCAAGATGCTTAGAATCAAGGCCTATAATATCAAAAATTTAATAAATATATAGATTTGTATAAAACATTTGTTAATATATCTCAAAATTTAAGTTACTAATTACATATATAATGTTGGAAAGATTCACCTATTAACAAAAGTTAATAAATAATATTTCATTTTTCAATTGATATAAAAATATTAATAAAATCATTTAGTTACAAATTATTTTTATTTATATCTTTTAATTACAATAATAAATTTAATTACTCATCTTATTCTTGTCGTTAGATGGATTTTTTTTTAATTCTTTTCTTTACAAGTCATTGATCAGTTTATATACATATATATATTGGCAAATTCTTCCTGCACCATATCAATTTTAACCTTCACCATATCAATTTTTTAAATTTCCAAAACTACCCTCTTGCACCATATCAATTTTTTAAATTTCCAAAACTACCTTTATTCCAAATTAAAAATTCAAAATAATAATTATAATTGAGAAATAAAATTTGTAAAAAAATTCTGAACAAAAAACTAAAAATACATTATGGATAAAAAATTTCAGAATATGTTCCGAAAATTGAAATCCAAAATATTTCAGATAAAAATTAATAATTTTTCCCATTTTTGTGTAAGGTTATTTTCGTCATTTATGAGGGATATTTTTGTCATTTTCTAGAACTGATTGGGTGCATGCTGAAATTGATATGGTGGAGGGAGAAATTGCGATATATATTTGAGATAAAATCACGAAGGGCCCAAAACACCAAACGTGGATTCATCCATGCTTCGCTGCTTGTGGTAACTCGTTGACTGCATGGGCTTTGAGGGTCCAAATTAAGGCTGTTTTTTCTCTACCATAATTTCTTCATGCACTGATAAAGTCCAGAAGCATTAGTAATGGACCTCCATTGGACAAGTTTTGCTCTTTGTAACCATCACTGTCTTAGGCATAGTATTCTTATATATAAACTATTTGCACCATTTATTCACTTCACTATTCTTACTAATTACAATTCATTTGGGTTTTTCATTCTCTTCCATCTTCTCTCATTTCTCTTTTCTCTCTCATCCCAATAACAAAAAAATTATTAAATTATAATTAATTGTAAAGACTAAAATAATTAGATTAAATTAAAGAATATTTTAAAAATTAAAAAATTATTGATAATTAAAATAATTTATAAAGTAATTTTTAAATTCACATTTTAGCTTGTGAGAGTTTTAGTTATTAATATTTTAGATTCTAAATTAGTAATATTAACTAATTTAAATATTAATTTAGAAAATATTTTATAAATTTTATTAATAATAAAAACCACTTTAATACAATTAATTTTTTAACCTCTAAAATACTATCTAATTTAGTTAATATAATAATTAATTATTTTTTATTTTGATTGTTATTTAGTGAATTTCTAAAGTTAGTCACGCTCTCTTCTTATTCTCTTTCTTGTTTTGCCTATGTGGTTCATGATCTGTGTTATCTTGAGTTTTTTTGCCATCTCCAAATCCAAACAAACGTATCATGCGCCACTATAAAGTATTGAAAAAGTTCAAATTATTCATACTTTTAAGTTCAACCAGACAAAATGTTTTTAATTGCACTACGTATAGTACAATTTCAGATCTTCAAATAGATTTTAAAATAGGTAATTTAAAAATATTTTTTAAATTATATAATTTAAAATATATTTTAAATTCTTAAAATATATTTTTTTAAATTTTTTAATTAAAAAAATATTTGAAATTACATAATATAAAATATGTTTATAAATTAATTTAAAATACATTTTTAAATTCCCATACTTCAGATTATATTATAATCATACTACCGTCGCTATATAGAAATGCGGGAAGAAAGTATACGGGGACTAAATAAATTATAATGCCCTTTTAATGCTAATACGCGGTATATGAAAATAACAAATTAAAATAAATAATTTAAACATATTTTTAAATCTTTAAAAATTGAAGGTAAGAAAACTGTACACCTTCTTAATACATAATATAAAAAGAGAATAAAATACAACGAGAAAAATAAGATAAAAAGATTTTGATTTTTTTTATTAAATATGTTATTTTAAAAAAATATCTTTAATTTAAACTTTACACCTTTAAGATATTTGAAATAAGAATTTTTTTAAAATATTTGAAGTAAAAAGAATTATTAAAATAAAACAGTGTTATTTATACGTAATAAACAAATTTTTATTATACATTGTATTATAATATCACAACATTTTAAAATCTTAACTCTTACTAAAAATTTTGTTTATCACTTAAAAAAAAATGCCACCATTTATTTCAGTAATTTTCTTAAACATATTTAACAACAAAATTGCTGAGATGGATAGTAAAGGCTTAATATACTATTACATTTAACAATTCTATCCATTTCCATCTAATTTTGAAAATTTTAATATTTTTTAATGTCGCTTTTTTAATAATAAACCCAATTTACTCAACGATGTAGTCTTACCCAACTTAAATGTCGCCGGATTAAGTTAGGTTGAATTGATGCCTGAAAATGAAAAAAAATAAATGAACTAACACAAACCAATAAATTTTAATAAAATTTAACTCACAGTTTCCTTAAATTGTACTCGTGATGATCATCTATATATACATATTTGTCTATTAAGAAGATACTTTTTTTTGCAACTTTTAACTTTGTTTATTTGTCATGGTTTAATTTTTATTCAAATTCTTTTTCTTTTATGTCAGTTTTATTTAAAAAATAGAGAATTTTAAGAGGTGTTTCATTTTTATCGAAGTATTAAAATAATTTACGACAAAATATATTATTTAGATAATAAAAGTTGGTAATAGTAATTAAATTACTTAAAATTAAACAATTTTAAATTTTACCTTAACAAGTATAAATATAATTTTTTTAAAGTTAGAATTTAAATTTTTTCATATTTTTTATATTTTCTTTATATCTTGGTATTCGTTAGGACTTTTTTTGGCTAGAAAGATTTATCTTTAGCTAAGGTAAACAAGTTTTTTGGATTGACATTTATTATGGTTAATTTTGTATCGATATTTTTAATTATTATATTTTTGTTCTTGAAATCAATGTTATTCTTGTCAATAGTTTTATGTTTATTGTGAAGCTTTTCAACTAATATCAACTTAGATATTATTTTTCAACATACATTAGTTAAGAAAAATTTGACCTGACACATCAAATATATAGTCATAAAAGAAAATCTCAACTACTAGCATTGTTAACATAAATCTGATCAATACAACCTTGAATAATTGTACTCAATATAAACTAAAAGCAATTTTGGTTGACATCAACTAAGAATTTTTTTTCTCAGTGTTAGTTAGAAAAAATCTTAATGAACATTGACAAAAAAATTAACATAAATCAAGATCAATTAAAGATATCATCAACATTTTATTAACAATTGTTTGATGTTCAAGCACGATCAAATTGAATTCCTACTACTATGAGTTTTCGTTAATACAAATCCGCTATATTAGCAATATATCAATTATGTTTATTGGTAAAATAAATAAATTTAGAATGTTAATACTAATAATTAAATTCTGATTAAAAGAATTAATATTTGGAAGGAAAAGTGTAACCAGAAATTTTGATTGTGGGAATGAAAAGGCATCCTATTGGAATGGAAGGTGGAAAAGATTTACCACAACTTCTTCATTCTTATCTTCAAGTCTGAGCCAAAATCATTATCTCTACTCTACTCATTCCAACTCCACAAAAACACCTACATCCACACCCACACATTCCGATCCACACATCCCAATCAATTCTTCCGAATTTCTAACCACGTTTTTTGGTGTAAAAAAAGGAAATATAATAATAATACTAAAATAAGGTCAAGAAAAAGTAGTAAATAAAATTATGAAATGTCATTGTTCTCAATAATTGTTACCACCCCTCTCTGTCTTCTTTTATCAACTTAGAAACACAAATTATTCCTTCACTTCCACTCAAATAACTATAAAAAGACTACTTTTTTTCTTTCTTTCTATTTTATGTATCCTTAATTGTTTTTTCGAACAATTTTAATTGTACTCGTAAAACGTGAGTTTAATAGCTGAGTTGCTAATAACGAACTAATATATGGCAATAGTTAAATATACAAGTACCCAAAAGAAAAAAAAAAGATCAATTGCTTATTTACGTTTTGAAATAAAAGGTAATATATATATATATATATATATATATATATATATATATATGATTGATTAATTTCCCCCAAAAGCCATTTTACTAAAGTTATTATTAAGATTGCTTAGTGCATGTTGGGATATTATTTTGGACCCTTTAATAAGCATGTTAAGAACAAGAGATACACTACAAATCCTTTCTTTTAAAGTTTGTTTGACACCTTTTTCAGTAGATTTGTCAGCTGTAACCCAAACATGTTAATCTTTGAAACAAAATTATTAAAAGCCCTTTTAGTTTTAACTAAATATTAGAGAGATACTCGTTATTATGAGACAATCCCCTTCAAGTGGTATATAACTTAACTAAGACTATAACTATACTTAATAAAAAGAGTAAATCATAAAACAAAAGTTGAACCCAAAAGATAGTTTATGATGTAAAAGAAGCTGAAAACATAAACAGTAGAGTACTAGCAGTAGTGGCTCATTCTAATCCTAACATTTGATTTGACTCGTTAATAGATTTGTGTGGGGGCTTATATGGAATGGAATGATAAAAGGAAATGAAGCATTGGGTTGAATTAGATTTGAAGTGTGATCGAGAAATTGGTTGAAGATGTAAAGCACCGACCAGCAGGGATCTAGTTTGGTGGAAACTGGTACTTTTAAGGAAGCAAATGGTGGTTAGCAATGATAGATATGCATTGCAATCACTAAGTGTTTGAGGTCTACCTATTCCATATCAAAGCTTTATGAATAATGGACAGGATTTAGCTTCCACTACCATTCCTTATAAAGAGAACATCATTTTGATTTCTTGTGATACTTTTTTCATGCAAGCATGTGGGAGCAATTAGTGCTGCTATTATAGCCACAAACAAATTATGCTGCGTTTCTGCCTTCAAAACAATATCCTAATTATGTCTCTTTTACAACCATAACGTTTATCACACTCACTTAACTTATTTCTTATGTCTAACAAATATCATACAAACATACTTTCCTAATTATGTTACGCGTTTTGGTAGAAATATGCTGTTCCTTTTTTATCAGAGGTTATTTGAAGGTAGAATTAGAAAATTCAGTTTTGTTATTTATCTTGTTTTTAGAAAATTAGGTAGTACACTGATTAGAGATAAATTAAAGTTTTTTCCTTTGTTGATTAATTTTTTTCCTTTTTATTTACAGTAGTATATTTGTCCAACATAAATTAATATAATTTAAAATAATTAATCTGACTTTCAATTAGTGATGCGTTATTTCTTTTGTATATTATTGTTGCTCGTTACTATCAATTTTGACCAAAAAATTTATACTGGTTTGTTTTAAAAAAAATAGATAAAATGAAAAATATTAAAAAATAGTTGGATGAAATGGAAATAATTGTAACATAAAATTAGGAAATGTATTAAAAAATAAGAAATGAATGGGTTGAGATGGAGGTGGAATATATATTATTTATTTGTAAAATTGAGTCCGTACATTTATGGGTTAAATTTGAACTGAGTTCTTGCATTGCATGGTCCTTTTTGTTCCCATTGTTGGTTGCGGAGTCAACAAGCAAAGACGTGCTGGGTAATGGGCATGATTGAGTTGTGTGGGAGAAAGGAAAACACTCTCGGTCACTACTGTGTTCTCCTTCTGAACTACTAAATTGTGCAACATTTGCTTCACATTATGTACAATATCTTTGCCAAATTTCTAAAAAGCTCAGATTATTTTGTCGGCTTCTTCCTAACTTGGTCCCAGAACTTTATCATTCTGTTTTTTCAGTTCACATTCAAAGCGCTTATTACTCCCTCACATGCTCCTCATATGCCCAATTTTGCTTCTAAACATTACTAACATTTTTAGCTTTTAATCAAATATGATCATCAAAACAACAATTCCATTGCCTGTAATGAACAAGTTTAAAGTTTGTGAGTGCAACGCAAGAATGTCAAAATATTGGAGACTAAGATTTTCAATCTGTAGCCACAAACACACAATTGCTATGATGATGGCCCCAACTGTACCTAATTTGTCAGAGACTCTATTGGGACTTATCTTTTGATGTGGGTGCAATTCTAGGCACCCTCTGTTCAGAGACCATTCCTTTGTATTCTTCATTTCTCATTCTGTTGAGTGGGAATCATTTTACAAGGATCAATGCTTAAAACTGCAATAATAACATAACCTTTTTTAACATATTCTACTATTCTAAAAAATTATTAATAGCATTCTCGTTCTCTTATATAGATGTTACCTATAAACGCCTCTAATTAAAAACATTTAATAAACTTATAATTTCACATTCTACTTTTTCCGCAGACAAAACAAATCATGATAATAAATTTCAATTCTATCAAAATTAAAATTAAAATTCTAATTTCAATCATAAGTTTTACTTTTCTAAATTGCGTGCCAACGATCATGTATGTACTGTTCAAAAAACATACAAACACAAAACACACATAAACGTGTATTAGCCAAAAACATGTTTGGTGGGTTAGACAAACAATGTCTCACGGTGGTAACACAATTAATATAGATAAGCTTATTGACCAAAAATAATCACCATATTTAATATTACGAATTAGGATCATATATTGAAAGAACTAATCGTACTTAGATTAAATTATTTTATAAGTTTCTGAAATATTTGAAAAACTTTAATAAGGTATATGAACTCTTTTGCAAGTTTTAATTGGTTATGTGAATTTAGGGTTACATCTTTAAAATTGACTTGTATTTGTATTTTAATGGAGTCTTCTTTTTACTAACTGTCATTAATAAGCTAAGGTTACATTCACAAACAGTGTCTATTACTTATATTACGTTTTTTTTCAGTATTTTTTTTGTTAGACAAATTTGACGGAAATGTTAATATTGATGAAAATGCTAATTTAATCAATATCACACTAGACTTTATTGAAAATCTTAAAAATCTGTGAATCTAAAATCTCACTTAACAAGTCAAACTTATGATTTTCATTATTTAATAAAATTTAATTAAAATAAAGGATTATTTATAAGAAAATGATAAAATTGTGAATAGATAACTTGTTTAATCAACTTCAGCAATATGATAATTCAAATTCATCAAATAAAGTAAGTAAGGATTTTTGGGTTAATTGGATTAAATTCAAATCAAATCGATTAAATTTAAACGTAATTTAGATATCGAATTTATGCTTTACAAATGTAGTAATCCGAACTAATTAACTAATGTACTTTTTATTATTAATTATTATATATTGTTATAATATAATTATATTTTTTATAAATAGTTCTATTATTTAATTTAGGTAAGCTAACTACAAGGTCGAATGCATTTATAAAATCGTGACGAAAATTCTATCAAGAAGGTTAAAAAGGGTGTTAGGTAAAGTCATAGATCAAAAGCAATTTGTGTTTCTTAAGGGTAGGGGTTTCATGGATAGTGTGTTAATTGCAAATGGGACGTTAGAGGAGGTTGAGAGAAAGAAAGAGACTTGTTTGTTTCTAAAATTAGATTATGAAAAAGCATATGACTCAGTAAGATAAGACTTTATTTATTACATGTTAAGAAAACTAGGCTTTTGTTACAAGTGGATAGAGTGGATAAGGGCATGCCTTGAGTCCTCGGTGGTGTCTGTTTTGGTGAATGGGGTCCAACATCAGAATTCAAAATGGGTAAGGGTCTTAGACAAGGTGATCCACTGGCACCCTTCCTATTTCTTGTTGTTGCTGAAGGTCTAGAAGGAGTTGTCAAGCAGTCAGTCTCAAAAGGAATACTGCAAAGTGTGGAAGTAGGTGAGAACAAAGTCAAGGTCAATATGTTACATTATGTTGATGATACTATGTTCCTTTGTAAAAATAGTATTCAAAATGTAATGGCTCTAGAAGCAATTCTTTGCTATTTTGAGTTAGCACCAGGGTTAAAAGTAAACTGCAAAAAGTAGGATTGGTGGAATAGGTATAAATCAATCACAAATGGACAACTATGCATTTATGCTTATTGCAAGGTAATGTCTACCTCGTTTACATACTTAGGATTCGAGGTAGGAGGCAGTCAAAGGAAGGTCATCTTCTGGGAAGGTATTATAGAGAAGATTAGGAAAAGGTTAGACAAATGGAAATGTAATTTCTTATCGTTGACAAGGAGGATTTGTTTGCTTAGATTTGTTCAATCATCTCTCCCTCTTTTTTATATGTCTTTCTTCAGAATGCCAGTGACAATGGTGAATACCATTAAGAGAATTAAGAGGAAATTCCTATGGGGCTGGGGGAAGGAAGGAAGGAAAATAGCCTGGGTCGCTTAGGAGAAGGTATGTGAATCTAGAGAGGAGAGGGGATTGAGGATAAAAGATGTTAGGATTTTTAATAATGCTTTATTAGGAAAATTGATTTGGCGACTACAATCAGAATCAGAAGGTCTGTGGAAGGAAGTTTTGGACTCAAAGTATGGAGGATGGAGAGCCTTAAAAAAAGAACTGGAAAAATAAGGAGTCTGTGGTAGAGGGATTTGAAGAAAATTTGGGATTTGGATGAGTGGGAGAACGACTTCGAAGATAAAGTTAGCTGGGTGATAGGAGATGGAAAGAGTATAAATTTCTAAGAAGACAAGCAAGGAATTGAGTGGGAGATTTCCACGTCTCTTCTCATTATCAGTTTTGAATGACAAATCTATCTCAAATGGGGCTTTGGATTAACAATAAGTGGTTTTGGAATTTGGAGTGGAGAAGAACTTTGTTTAAATGGGAAACGGAGGAGGAAAGAATTTTATTGTGCTTTTTAGAAGATAACAATCTACTGAAATATAGAAAGGAGTCTTGGGTCTGGATGGATGATGAGAAGCTAGTATATACAGTTATCTCTACATATAGGCTCCTAAGAAATGAGGTAAGTGGGGAAATGAGATCTCTTTATGAAAATTTTTGGAGCATCAAAGCTCTTCCATCTACACAGGTAGTAGCCTGGCGAATTTTATTAGATAGGTTACCAACTTGTGTTAATTTGGAGGGCAAAGGGGTGACTCTGGTAAGTAAGCTTTGTGTAATGTGTGGGACAGTAGAGGAAACAACAAAACATATATTTTTTTTGAATGTGAAATTGTGTGGTTGGTATGAAGTATGAATAATAAATGGGTAGGAATAACATTTCTCAATCATTGGAAAGCTAGAGCACATTTCATGCAATTTAATCTAGGTTGGGCTTCAAAAGAGGTGAATAGAGTATGGGGGTGTATGTGGATAGCAGTGATAAAGGAGATTTGAAAGTGTTAGATATTATTAGATATTATGAGATATTATAGATATTACTAGATATCTCTATTTATGTAATGGGCTTAGCCCATATGTTTCTTTTCTTATATAAACATAGCTATATGTGTTCAATATACATAAGGGATTTACCATATTCTTTCTTTTCCTTTTAATATGGTATCAGAGCATAGGGTTATTCAATTTTTTTGGTGAACCCCCTGTTCACTGGCAGTTTTCAGCCACCGCCCCACTGTATCGCCGGAGCCGCCACCGGCGCCACTTCGCCGGAGTCGCCGCCAGACTATCGTCGGAATCTGCAAAGAAACCAAATCCTTTTTAAGAATGGTAAAATAGATAGCATTAAGATCTTTTCGCTTGCACAACTTAAGGTTTGGTCTTGGATAACAAGTAAAGATAAATTAACTAATTTCTCATATCCACAATGGTGTTTGGAGCCTATGGAGTGTTTGAGAGCTATTAGAAAGAAAGCTAAAGGAAGAACAAGTTGAGGGTGATGAGGGGTTAAGTGCAGGTGTAATCTGAAAAAGGAAGATGTTGAGGACTTAATGAAGGATCATAGTTGGTCAAACTAATTGGGTTTTGCTGGTAGTCAGGAAAGTAGTTTTTTGATGAAACCAATTTGTTTAAAGGTTTCCTATGATCCATAAAGTAAGCGGTGGTTTGATACAATATAAGATGCAAACATATGAAATGTGGTAGGGTTATTTAATTCATTGGAATAAATCCTTGTAATATATTTTTACTATTTTTTTGGTATATGTTAGCAAAAGTTTGAGAAGGTGTGTGCTCTTGTTTTGCAAAATTTCACATGACAGCAAAACATGTGGTTTTGGTTTTTTGAGCAAGTGTAGCAGTAGGAGTGAAAGTAAGGAAGGGATTTCAAGAGGGAATGACACATTGCGAGGAAAGAAGATTTGATTTAGCCATGAAGAGGAAAAAAAGGAAGGAAGGAAGGAGGAACGGGTGGTTGCTCATTTTATATAGTTTTTTGCTGCATAACACATGTGCTCATAAATCTGTTTGGTAAATAGTGTGGGAAAGGTATTAAGAGAGTACAAGCGGCATTTAAATCATTAAAACTGATTTTGGTTATGGAATTAAATGCTTTGACCAACTGTTTGGAGTTTAAATAAGTTGTTTTACACTCTTGGTTGTTAATCATCAAAGATAAATTATTCAAATCAGTTTTTGAAGAATTCAAAGTGCTTTGGATCATTCTTAAGAATGGAATAAGATTGTGTTGTATTCACCGTGCTTTAATCTTTGATTGTATCCAGGTGTATTCCATTCCTTTCTTTATTGATCATTGTAATTCTGTGTGAATTGGTGTTGTGCAATTTCTGAGGTTGTTCTGAAAATTGTGTGGTATTTGCCAAAGGTGGTGTGTGTTCTTGAAGGGTTAAAGATCACCACTTTGGTGTGTTGTGTGTAATCAAGGTTTTGATTACTTAGTGAATTCTCAGTGGTTGCTAAAGACTGAATGTAACTCTTGGTAAAGAGTGAACCAGTATAAACACTCTATGTTAATCTCTCTATCCTTACTCTCTTTAAATATGTTTTTGCTTTGATTTTCAACAATGCTGATATAAACAACCGATTGTTTCGCAAAAACAACCGGTTAATTTTCTGTAATCAAATTAAAAATAATTTTCTAATTGGCTGAAATGATTTCTAATTGATTGATTCTTCATTGTCTTTCAATCTACCTTCAATATTTGTGAAAATCTTTCATAAACAATTCACTCCTTCTCATTTAAGGCCTATAATTCTAACAAAATTCAATACACCTTTAACCTTGGCTGAAAAATATCCTAATATATAATAATTATAACCTTAAGATCACATCCTATATGAAATTGAGGGTGGAAAGAAAATGTTTGGAAATGGATATTAGGAATGGTTTGCTAAGAATCATAACACAAGGCATGTTATTCATTTGTTGAAAAAAAAAAACAAATACACAAACAGGGATGACAATGCAGGGCGGACTGCATAAAAGTTGACAATTTTATTAGTTCATCTTGTATAAGAGTTGACATATAGGTCAGTCCGCATAAAAATATATTTTAAAAAAATTAATGTAAAATAATTTTCAAATATAAATTTTGAATAAATTTATTTTTTATTTATTAAATAAGTTTTTTTTTTCTTATTTAGATGAATTAGATAGATGATTTCACTGTATTATTCTCACGTCACATGCATAATAAGATATATGTAAAAGAAAATTATTATGATATTCTAATTTTCAATGAAATTTGGATTTTTATCGTACTAATAAATTAACTAATAAAATATTTCATTAAATATATACATTTTTTAAGGTAATACATGTAGTCACATGATTTTCATTTTAATTGAAAAGTAGTGTAAAATAATATCTATAATACTATAATTAAATTTTATAAAAAAAAATTACTTAGACCTGCCTACTACATTGGATAAGTATTGAAACCTAAACAATCTATCTGTTTCAAAAGACAAAAAAACACTATTAAATATCAAACAACTATAAAACCTAACAGAATTTTGTGAAGGTATTACGAATTAGGGAGTTTCTTCCTCCACCTCCATGTCTTTCTTCCTACACCCCACACTTCAAAAAATATACTCAAATTACCCTTTAACATTTTCATTGAATGTTTTTTTCTTTAATCTCAGAATGTGGAATTCAGAAACTTCTCGAGTTATAAAATCTAAAAATTTAAAATTTATGTTTCAAATTATACAATATTTCAAATTGCACAATCCAGAATATAAATTTATATTTCAAATTACAAAATTTAAAAATAATTTTAAAAATTTTGTGAATAAAAAAATTGTTGATAAATTTTTTTATATAAATAATAACAATATTTTCTTCATTTTATTTTAGAAAAGGATTAAAAATGAAAAAGAAAGACACGTGGATGAAGAAAAATTAAAACAAAGTCATATCTTATATGAAAAAATTAAAAATAAAAACTTACTAAAGATTTTGAAAACACATTAAAAATGCTAGAAACAACTAAAAATATTTGTTTACCAAGAAACACTAATAATGTCACACAAAAAATTTCCCCAAGTTAAAAATTAATTAAAATTACACACGAAATATGCCATATTCAACTCAGCAAAATTAATACATACCCAAACTAAAAATTCATTTCTCTCAAACCCACCATGCCTATATTTGGCATTCAGGCAAATCTTAAACCTCTGATGCATCTTACAATTGTCATGACCTTATACATAAATAATATATAATTTAATATTTTACACATGTTATGGCATTTTAATAATTTATTCGATAACACAAAGTGACTTAATTTATATGTTTGGAAGGTCCTCGACATTGAATTTAGATTCATTGTGATACAAAATTAAACATATTTGGAATTAATCACTGGTGTAAAAACAGTGACCCTATACCTGTAAATGTTTAAGTCTTGTCCCTTTGGTAAAGACCTTATATATATAATCAGGATAAGGTACCGACCATGCATCATAGTTTTGTTTTATGAACCTAAATGATGCAACCTATTGTTTGCTAATAAAACCTAATCTTCCTAATTCTATGAAATGGGTGTGCAAGCATGTTAATTAGTCTTCCTTACTAATCACTAATTAGCCAGCAACTTCACTCACCATTAATTTGGTCAATTATTGGTTCATATTTTATCTCATAGTGACAAATAATTTTTGTAGATGGAAAGTCCGTATCAAGGGTGACGTATAGCTTGTTATACTTGTCAAGATGCATGCATATATACGGTGCAAGTTACAACAATTGAACCCAAACTAAACAATATATGAAACATGTTTATCATTTTAAATTATGATAATGATGTGATGAAAATGAAAAGGCCTCCATAATCTGGCTTTGATCGTTGTGGCCGGCTTTTGTTTAGTTTTTCCTTTTTCTTGTTTAGGTAGAAAAGTATGATACATCCTTATAGTCTTTATCATGCTTCCTTGTTGTTTTATGTACTGACGTGGGTTTGCATGCTACCTTCAAACTAATATATATGTGGAAAACAAAAACATGTACAAAATATTGTCCTTAGTTCTAGAAGGCTAGAAGCAGTTACATGATGTAAGACTAATTTTATTTTCAAAATATTGCAACTCATTAGTACAACTGTTCTCATCCATGTACAATTCTCACCTAATTATTATAATTTTTTAATTACACTCTTTCTACTGTTGTGTAAAACTCTCCACCCTACTTTTTATTTAATAATTTAACATTTTAAACAAATTTTACATGTAAAATTCTCCCATTTCCTCCTTGTTGTATTAATTTTTACCCTATACGTAAAATTTGTAAGTTTGGTTATTGGACACGATAGAAATTGAGATCATAAAATCTCTAAAAAATTATGGTGTTGGTTAAAATGTTAGAAATTTATTCTAAAACACATCTAAGTTAATAAAAAAAAACGTATTTCTTTATTTTTATTGAAAGGGAATTTTGAAGACAAGGTTCAACCCTTCTTTCTTCTTTGTTTTTTTTTATGCATTTCTTGCTTATTCTCCTCCCTTGTCTTAACCCTTCTTTCTTTCTTTTTTATATTTTTCTCCATTTCTCTTGTGAAAACGTGGAAATAAAGTAGAAAAAAAAAACAGAGAGAAAAGCAGAGGATGTAAGATGATAGAAGAAAGAAAAATAGAAAAAAAACAAGGAGAGAAACTAAAAATAGTCTCCTATGTGTAACAAAATCATCTTTTCTATTCACTCTACACGGGAGAAATCATTAAATATAAATTAAAAAAATATTAAATATAAATTAATTGTAAAGACAAAAAAAAATTAATCACTAAATTAATTAAATTAGAATCTAATTAAATTGGTATCTAATTAAATATTAAAATTTTAGTTATCAATTTTAAAATCTAATTAATTATAGCTAAATTCTTAGTGACTAATTACATATTAATTCAAAAATTATTTTTAATAATAGAAACATATATTAATAATTTTTTTTATCTAATTTAATTAATTTAGTGATTAATTATTTTTTGTCTTTAAATTTTATTTAATTATTTTTTTATAGTGGTATCAGAATAAATTTGTGGGGGATATATATAACAATATTTTTTTGGTGATTTTTATAGTGGTAGTAAAAAAAAATGCTTTAATAATGAATATGTTGAGATGGGTATTGAGTGTTATTTTTTACTAAACAGAATTGCTCCTATGCTCCTATTTTGGAAAGATTATTGATGTAGGTATTATTTAAAATGAAGGTAATTAATGAGAAACACTTATGTTTATCCTTAAAGTAAACAAGTAATGAAGTTAACTTGGTAAGAAATCTAAACTTAATTGTGTCCTGGCAGAAGTAGTTGATCTCTGGATTCAATTAAAGATGAAGTTATAACCTCCCAATTGAAATAAAATAAAAATTAAGGTAAGCATAAATGATATTAAACCTTCGTTCTTAAAAAGCACAGCTGTTAACACTTGCATGATAAGATAATTGGGGTGAGGTTAACTTCACTTACCATTCACGTAAAGGGTGTCCCAAGAATCGCCGGCACCAAGCAATTAAGCATTGGTTTCTCAAGTTTGAACTGCCAAGCTTTTTGCTTATGCTTGTGAAACTCAATTAGTTGACGCCTCCGAATCAACAGAGGAACATCATCCTAGTAAGCAAAATTCAATTTCGAATGCTTTTCACCCTTCATTATTACTATCCACCTTTCAGATTTTCTTCCTTTACCATGTTTTATCCACATTATGCTCTGTTGACTATCAATGACGACAGTTGAAAAGATAAGCATTAGTAGGTGTAATTTTGCATATTTGACTTTCATGCTACACCCTTTTTGAGTTTTTTTTTTTTTCATTTTATTATTATCAGATACACACAGCAACAAGAGGAAAATGTTTTGAGTAGTGAAGTGACATAATATAATAATTAATTCTTGGAAGTGAAAATAACAGAGAATGTTAGATGGCTTGAAAACTACTCAAAAGACTGGGCCAAAGTGAAGCGCGTGTAGGGTTGAGTGAGATATGTGCTCGGTATACGAGGAAGGAAAGGGACCCAAAGCAGAAGATGGAAGCAGCTAAATGCGTTTAAGCAACATCATAACCCAAACCTAGCATTGGTTCCCTCTCCTTAATCCCATTTTTCGTTCGTTACGCTAAAATCTCACAAATCCCAATTACTTACTAATATACTTTATGCATATTCAGGAATGAGAATGACACAAATTTACGCTACTTCGTTTCCCATCACGTTTTAATTCAGCCACTATTTTTTCTCTCAAATACCATAGATTATTCGTCTTAGGAATTACTTCCACTATTCGCTGCTTTGACTCACAAAAATAAGCATTGATAAGTACATAGTACTGGCAAATATTAAGATGAACGTGTGACGCTGGGAACTCCTCGGATAACTTAGTTAATTAAAACTGACGTTAGAGCTTAATAGAAATATAAATGATAGAAAACGTGAATAATCAGATAAACATCAGTTAGAATATATATGTAGAAAGAAAGGAGATGATAGAGATCACAACAATGTCTTTTTTTTTTTCTTTTTCCAAAATAATTTGGACTTTTAATGGTAGGATGGCGTGCCATCTACCATACATTAAATAAAAGTAATAATAATAACAATAATAAAAAAGAGAGAAAAGGAAGCAATATATTAAGAAGTGCATTTATAGTGGCATGGCAATTGCGGGATCTTTGGTAAGGGTTAGTCACCGACTTTGCGTCGTTGTGAGACATTTTTCTGCATGTTGTCCAACTCATTTTTAATTTACTCAACGAGTACAATTAATTAACTAATAAAACACCCGTTATTCCTGTGTAATGGTTGGAACTTTAGCCTTTGTTTTCATCGCTAAAACCACCTTTGCCGAATCGAATCCCACTTTTTGGTCGTCTATTTTGTTCTTGTTTTCTAATAACGGGATTCTTTTAATTTGCCACCTTATTTAGCAACTTTTCATGTCTTACATGATTGTCTTTTCTTTTTTACTATTATAGTGAAAATTACTGGAATGGATAGATTTTTAAAACAATTATAACAATAGATAAGATATACTTGAAGTTCGTGATTTTGTATGAAGTCATGTTTACAACTTTTATTTTGAAATTACATAGAAGTTATATTTAAGAAACCCAATTTTAGTTTCTTTATATAAGTTGCACATTGAAAACAATTTGATTATCTTTTTACTAATATGTTAATCTCGTGTATGAAAAAATATTTTTTTATTTTATTTTTCTTTTAAAGTGAAGTTATGCATGATAAATATATTTCAATTGTTTTATTATTAAACTTATTTTTAAACCGAAATCAGGCTTCTCATGCACCACTTTAGTTTAAAAATATTGTCACACACAAGTTCACTTTAAATAAAATATATTTTTCTTATACAATTTCAACAAATTAACAGAAAATTAATTAAATTAAAATTATCTTCAACAGACCAACTTCTGTAAAACAAAACAAAAAACAAAAAATCATTTAAATCATGCACACTATCTATATCCTTTTAAAATCAAAGTTAAAGTAATATTCTATTAACACAACAATTTTAATATTTGTTGGAACTTCTTTTTGTAAAGAGCATTTTGCCTTAGATAGGCAAATTCTGTTTAAGCTGGTGTGTTTATGTTGAGGTAGAAGTGTTAAAATGATATAGGGAGTTTATTCAAACCTAAATAGGTGTGTATTTGGGATGATACAAAAACCATTGGAGGTTTGTTTGGGGTTATATGTACTATTCATAATATTTTTTTTATAGGATTAAAACATCTTTAAAATGTTCCTTCTAATTTTATTCTGATTAAAAGACATTTATATATGTATGATGTGTGATATTATATATGATATACTCCAGAGCATTCACAATAGACTGGGGTGTGTGGGGATGAGGTTTTTGAATTGCAATGATTGTGTTCCACCCACTGGGCATCTTAACCTTATCTATTTTCTCCCGCAAAATATTTTCTTCCCGTTCTGCACGCCCAATGGTACTACTTGCCTTCAATCACAAAATTGTAAAAATTCAAATGGCCAGGTTAATATGGTTGTACGTGGCCTAAAAGAATTGGGTGAAGTGGTCAAATAGTATTCGTCCCTTTAAAAAGAAAAGCGTAAAAGTTGTGGGAACATAATCACTAGGGTCACATTTGGTTAAGAGCCAGCAGGTTCCAACTTTCCAACTTCACTCAGACCCTTTTTTTGTTTTCTTTCTTATTCTTTTTTTTAGCTCAGTTCCTTCATTTGTCTGCGTGTGTCTGTAGTTAAATTTGGCCAACTTCACTTACCATGCACGTAAAGTTGAAGGAAGCATGGAATGGTAGTTTGTCCTAGAACTGGGAGGCATAAAGCAACTTCTTGCTTACACGGCCAAAGTCGTGTGAATTCATCAACTCAACCCAAATTAATTGCCAATAAATTCAATCAAACCACATTTTTTTTCTATATTTTATTTATCCCATCCAAGTTATTCATTCAGATTCGCCAATTCATAACATTATATCTCTCTGATTCACCCCCATCAAGTTCGGCACATAATTAATCATTATGGTGAGAAAAAAAAAATGTTTTACCACTTTCACTTCCAATGAGTTGTTTCTTATTCAATACAGAGTAAGGTGGACGAATGAAGAATTAATGGTATCATCATGAGATTGGCATAGTATTTTATACGTACAAAGTTTCTCCCAACTTTTCAAACCAATAAGTAGGGTTTGGAAAACGGCCCCCTTCCACAGGAAATGGAAAATCTGTATCCTTTTAATTTTACACAGGCTATTTTTTATCTAATTAAAATATTAAATTAAATATTTATTTTTTAAAACTTAAGTCACATATAAGTTAAATAGATTGAATCAAAATTTTCCCATTTACATTTAAGTTGTTAAATTTTAGTCAGATTTTAACCATTTTTACAAACTATTCCAAAAATGATAGGATAAAACGTAATTGATCAGTTGTACCAACAAGGTAAGGTTCACATGCTACATGTACGATACAATAATAAATTTGACCTTTTCACACGGTCTATCTTATCTCATGCCAGAGGTGAACATATAACTTATAAATCAAGTTTCCAAAGTATTTGTCAATTTCAATTTACAATATTGCATTTCAGTCCATAAAATAAAAACAAAACTACACTCTTTCAAAAATTTATATATTTTAAAAAAATTAATTAAAAATGATAAATTTTTTAATAACTTATATTATTCTAAAATTATCATTATCATTATAAATATAAAGTGATTGAGTAAGTTTTGATATCCTAAATATTTATGTTCTCAAATCAAATTAAGAAAAAATAAACTTTTGATGTTATGGTCTGGGCTCATTATTTATAATTTTTTAATTTTCTAAATTTATATTTATTAGTTATTTTCACTAAAACATGACAATTGTACTAGCCGGATGTGCTCTCATCCTCGGCTTAAATACTTAAGTGTAGTAAGCTTGGTTAGATAAGTTATACCTCCGTCAGTAAGTCTGTGGCAGGTATGGGCCTAAAGATGTGTTGAGAGGTCGATCCATATGTTTGGTAGTCTATACGTAAAAGATATTTAAAGTAAAAATAACATAATGAGTAACTGAATTAATTAAAGCATATATCTTTTAAATGCGAATCAAAATTGTTGGGAATAATGGCATAACACCCGAAAATAAAGGTGCACGTTAACATAATCTTTTGCTGTTAAAATTATATTCTTGTTGTTGAAATTATATTCTTATTGTTGAAACAATACTCCATATGATGAAAGTTGTTGAAAGAATGTTTATAAAAGGAGTTTAAGACCCCGAGTAAAGGTAAGTGATTCTGAACTCTATACTGATACAAAATTATAGTTTAAATACTCTCACTAATTTGATCTTCGGAGTGTGATCAAGAAGTGGAGCCCCCTTCGTTCCATAGCATCTCCAACTCGGTTCAACACCCAAACAAGTACACTTCAGATAGGAGCTCACTCCTAAATCCGACCGAATTCAACCGGCGAGAAGCGAGAACAGTAACTAATTAAGGATACTTTATAAAATTAATAAATGTTATATAAAGATATAAATAAGAAAACACTGATTAATATTATGTTATAATTTACAAAAAGATAAAATAAAATTACTTTCGTAAAACGTCAAATAAGATAGTGTATTAATTGCACTAGCCCACTAGCTTCCGTTTAGACTTTCTTTTTGGAACCAATGTTAGAAAGGAAAAAAAATGGTAGGACCCAAAATAATTAAAGCAGGAACTAAATAATTCGACTCATATTTACTCAACACTCAATTTAAGCATTTTTGCAATTCAGTTAAACAAGATTTTTAATTTGATATTAATCCATTAGTTCAATTTTATCTAGGTTAAATTATTTTTTGTGTAAACTTGAAGTAATACAATAATCTGTATTCCCACATAAACATAAATATGTATATATATAAATAATTTAAAAGTTAGATAAAAAAAATAATGATATAATTTACATGTTAATCTTTGAAAGGACAGACAAATGGAAACAAAATCTAATGGAGACGATTTTTGGGTTCATAAAATATGTTGTGCAAATTAATTATTAAACAAAATTTTGAACTAATTAATAGTTAATTGGGTTAATTAGCCGCCCTAGCTAGAGAAAAGGGAAAGATGAGAGTCTTAATTATTGATGTCTTTTTTTTCTAACGAATGACGTGAGAAGAGAAAGGTGTGTGTGGATATATAACATAGTCACGTACTCTACTTACGGGTACATGGTTAGAATTAACATGAGTCGTTTTTCAGATGAGTGGAAAATAATAATATTGAGATTTGAAAGGGTAAAGTGGTTTCCCATTAAGAAAGTTACGGTACAATGAAGAGTGATGTTTGGCTGCATGCACCATGGGGACCGACAACCATGCCGTTCCTCGCGTTGACCTCAATCTCACTATTGCTACGTCTACGTTGTTCATAATACTATAATCTTATCATTTCATTACTTTACAAGTTATGGGTTTTTTTGAATAAAATAATCAGTTTATTTTGGTGGCATAGTACAATCCGAACCAACCAGGTAGGGTGAAAGACATATTTACAAGTTTGAAGTGAAGTTGAAGAGGTGTTATGATAAATGAAATGACAGTCACTGCTACATTATTCAATGCATAACATAACACATGTGTAACACTAGTGAA
The DNA here is from genome assembly GCF_000499845.2 of Phaseolus vulgaris. Taxonomy (NCBI): domain Eukaryota; kingdom Viridiplantae; phylum Streptophyta; class Magnoliopsida; order Fabales; family Fabaceae; genus Phaseolus; species Phaseolus vulgaris. Next base: position 130,063 of record NW_027174086.1, read on the forward strand.
ACAAGCAATATGTAGCTTAGGTCATACTCCACACTCAACCCTGGTTTTGGTTGCATTTAGATGGTATGGTATCACGTGCACATGGTCACACACACCGGCCACAAGGGACCCTTACGAAGAAGTCGTAATTTGGCAAATGCGTTAAGCAACATCCTCTGCATTTGTCTCCAAACTTCTCACACTCCTGTGATAATGGACATGTATGGAGGCATGCACCGTGCAGTGGTTTATAAATGAAGTGATCTTTGTTGCTTCATTTGTTAGTTTAATTAAGCCCTTTTAGTTTGTTTATTACTGAATCTCTCTGCGTACGGACTTAGGAATGAGATTGACATCTTTGTACGTCAACCGTCATCTCTACAAAAATATCCCAACCTCCTCTCATCTTTCAATTCTCGTTCGCATTCGTGGACGCAATCATACCACAGATTAACCTTTTCTGTTCGCTACGTTAACTTTATATGTTTAACTTTTTCCAAAGCTTCGTGTCTTTTGAAATTCATCTTATAAAGTCTGAGTAATAATAATATATGCTATTTTACTTTATTTCGGTTTCTGCTTCCAAAAGTCCACACATAGCAGTGAGTTCACAATGCGAAGAAGCCACTAAATTGATGAATTTGGCATTGGAACTTAGGAAAGTTTTGTGTGCGAAAAAAGTAGTTTGAAGTTGGTGCATGCATGGTGTGCGGTAGATTTATAGGTGTTTTGTTGTTTGAGTGGCAATTATAGGGGAACGTAGTGAACCCAGATAGGTGACTAGAAAAGCTACCAAGGATGAATAATATTGAATGGGTGATGTGTGACTGAAAATGAAACGCAACACATCTTTTATTTGTTCTTTTGCCTTCTTCAGAAAACTGTGGCCCGCTTTAGGTGTCAAAACCCAGTGCAATTACTCGTGATTTCCCTTTCCACAACTCATAGAGCTTCACTACATATATAGCCACATATTCCTGCACATGAACCCCATTAGATGGCTATTTAGTGGCCATCGCTGTCAAAAAATTTATTCATCCCTCCTATTCTTTCAATTCTGTTAACCAAAACTAAAACACAAAGGAAAGGAAAGATTGATTCATTCAAAAATTTTAAAAGTAAAAGCCTATAGTTACCGACGATTATGACAGCTCATATACTTATTTTGTATCTCTATTCAAGTGAGAAAACGGATTTTAAAGAATAAACCCTAAACCTTAAATTTAAAATAATTCACTTTTTAAAAATTACTTATTTAAGAGAAAATATATTTTTTAGGTGTTATATATTATTGAATAAGAATATTTTAATACTTTAATAATTATTTCTAAATGACAATGTATTTTTAAAATATACACAAGGTTTATTTTTGTATTTTTTTTTCCTTAAAAAAATTCTTAAGATACTGACGTATAGACTTGCACTTGTGGTTAATTTCAAATTTAAGATTATTTCCAAGATATTGGTGTATAGGCTTGCACTTGTGATTGTTAGAATTATTTCTCCTAATCAGTATGGGTTTGTGCAGGGTAAACATATTTAAGATTGCATTAGTATTGCTTCTGAAGCTATTAACATGCTTTCTAAAAAGGTTAGAGGAGATAATGTGACTTACAAAGTTGATATTCATAAAGCCTTTGACACTCTGAATTGGAAGTTCTTATTATTAGTTTTGACACGCTTTGGTTTTTACTCCTCGTTCGTCGGTTGGATTAGTACAATTCTCCGTTCAGCTATGCTTTCTATCAGAATAAATGACAGATTGGTGAGTTTTTTTTCTTGTAGTAGAGGTGTCAAACAAGATGATCCTTTATCTCCTTTACTTTTCTGTCTTGTAGAGGAAATTCTTAGAAATGTATCTCTAAGCTTGTGAATGATAAGAAAATTTTACATATGGCTAGTCCGCAAGGATGTTGATGACATATTTGTTTTCTGTAGGGGGATATTAAGTTTCTTGGAAATTTGAGTATTTTTCTTAAAACATATGGTGATTTTATGGTCAATATGTTAATAACTCTAAAAATAGTTTTTTCACCATGGATAATTCTGCAAGATTTGTCACCAAAATTCAACGTGTTCTTTCTTGTAGTCATGGTTGTTTGCCTCTCAATTATTTAGGAGTGCCTATCTTTGTTGGTGCTCCAAAGTGTCAATTTCTTCAACCTTTGGCTGATAAAGTCAAATTGAAGCTAGCATCTTGGAAATGTAAATCTTAGCATGATGGGTCAGATTCAGTTGATCAATACGGTGATTACTGGATTTCTATCTTATAGCTTTAATATGTATAAATGACATATTTCATTTCTTCTTAACCAAGTTGAGCAGTGATGTCGAAATTTTATTTGGACAGAGGTTTGAAGATTATTAATTTTCATCATTAAATAATGCATATCTTCTTAAGCTTGCTTGGAACATTGCTTATAGCAACAAACCTTGGTCTTTTCTCTTGAAAGGCAGGGTTCTTAAATAAAAAAATGAGTTTAGAATGGTTTATAGATCCTCATCTCTTTGGCCTGAAATTAAGCAGTTTTATTCTACTATGCTTGATTATACTTTTTGGATTGTTGGTACATGTTCTATTATTAAATTCTGGAATGATAAATGATGTTCTACTACTTCTTTAGCAAATATTGCAGGATTATCTGATGGTGCTAACATTTCGGATACAATCAGTCAGTTTTGGACAGGTTGTGATTGGAATATTCCATTATCTTTACAGCAGATGCCTCATTTTTTTAATCATATCATGGTTAGGGAGGAACATGATATTCCTAATTGGATTTTAAATGAGTCTGGTAATTTCACTCTTAAATCGGCTAGGATTTTTTTCTTTGAAATAGGAGTTTCCTGTGGTTAGGGTAAATTCATTTTATCGTCATCTATTCCGCCTTCCAAAACTCTAGTACTATGGAAAGTTTTTCATGGGCAGCTTCCTACAAATCAACATATTCAGAATAAAGGTTTGCATATATGTTCTATGTGTACGCTTTGTGAAAAACATAAGGAATCTATTCAACATTTATTTTTTTGAATGTTCTAATGTTTTGCATATTTAGAGTTGGGTTCGACAAATTTTTCTTACTTCTCATTTCTCTAATAAGGATAATCTTTTTTCTTTTATTAAGAGTGATGGTAGTCCTTTGCTAATTGATTAAGCTTGTTGTGATAAATTTTTCTATTTGGATTATATGACGTATGAGGAATTATGTTAGATTTCAGGATAAGATTGAGGTTTTTAGGGCTATTTCGGTAATTAAAGATTTAACTTGTCTAGTGGGAAATTCGTCTAAAGTTTCAATGAAGAATGATATGTTGAATTTCAACGTGATTAAGTGTTTTGGTATTAATACTCGTAGTGGTAAAGTTTTATGTCCTCTTCCTGTTAGATGGAGTTTCCTTCATCAGGCTGGGTTAAAATTAACACTGATGGGGCTGCTAGAGAATATCCTGGTCTTGCTACTTGTTGAGGTATTTTCTATGGGAGTATGAGGGAGTTTATTGGTGTTTTCTCTGCGTTTCTTGAAGTTCAGATTGCTATGGTTGTTGAGTTTTATGGAGTTGTACATGTTATGGAAGAAGCTCAAAAGATGGGGCTTACTAATGTCTGGCTTGAATGTGATTCTGCTTTGGTTTGTGTTGCGTTTACTGGTAGGACTAATGTTCCGATGGAATACTTGTCTTAATTACTGCGGGAAAATCAGGTTTAAGGTTACTCATGTTTTTCGTGAAGGGAATGTGTGTATTGATAAGTTGGGTAATTTAGGATTTATTCACAGAGAATCATTTCATTTGTATAATAAGCTTCCATCTAGTTTGTTCTTAAAATTCTTTATGAATAAGTATAGTCTACCTATGAATCGTCTTTGTTAACATATGAGTTTTGGTTTAGTCCCCATATTTTTGTATTTTTTTTAATAATAATACTTTTTTCATATGATGACAGAAGATTGTTGTTACTTGAGATGTCAGTCTAACTGAGATGTCAAGTTACATAGTAATGCCTAAATATGAAAGCTTTTATAAAAAAATAAACTTAAATAAAAATATGAGATAAAAAATCATATTAATACTGTTTATTATAAATCATAAAATTGTATTATCAATATATATATATATATATATATATTAATGTATAACTTTAATTCATTCTTAAAATGCATCATTCTAATTTCTTAAATTCTAACTCATAAAATAGATTGTTCATTATGGGAAATATTTATATTTTCTTTTATATTATGATTCTTTTCTACCCATTATACTATATTTTAAAATCAAAATAACTTTTTATAATGTGTTTATTTTTATTTTTTTTTTATGAAATTTCATAGCTAGGCTGACACACGCGAGATCCCAACTATCATAACTTTCTATAACTTATTTACTATTTAACCCATTTGTCAATTTTTGCGTTATTCGGTTTCTCTGAGTAACTTTAGTTTTAATTACTTGGGCAAGTAGGACACTACGAAAAAAAAGTATAAGATATTAAAAATTTGATTGATATGATTTTTTTAATTAAAATTTATATTATTACAAGAAATATTTATACATCTTAATTGTATTTTTTTTTCTATTAATAAAGCAATCCAAGGTAACACGTTATGAATATTAATTTACGATATTTATAGTTAAAAACAAATTTAAGGCGAAGACGTTAATATATGGCATTTTTATGCACAAGAATATATGTATCGTTTTTTATAGTTGAAATTTCTCTAAATACATAATGTGCATTAGTACGAAGGTATCATGGGATGTCGTGGAGTCTTCAATTTTGCCTCTAGCATTTCCCTATTAACTTGTGACACAATCCAATAAAGTATTGATGACTTCATGGCTGTACTATGATCAATTCTATGTTTTTTTAGCAAGACTTTTCAAATGCTTGAAAACGAAAGCTATATCAATTAATCAAGAATTAAATAATAAATTAACTTTAAACTTAACTTAACCTAACCTTACCCAACCGTTTTATAAGGTGATATTTGTACACACTTATATACTATTAAATCTTGTTAAGAGAGTCTTTAAATGACTCTGATATCATAAACTATGAAATGCCATAATCTCTAGTCGATGTGTTATAATAAAGTGAAGTTTGCATCTACTTATAAACTATGAAATGTTATAATCTTTAGCCGATGTGAGATATTCAACATACCTCTCACACCAATACTACTAACTTGTGTGTGAAAGTATATATATTATGGGTAGTCCAATAACAATCCAATAACGGATGAACACAAACATGTTAAACAACGAAAAAGATTTGTTATTTTTTTTCTTCCTCCGTTAAGATAAATAAAACAAAATCAATTATTATTTCTGTCAATAATCAAACTTGCACATTTGAATTAAATTAAAAAAAAATTGGCATGCTTAAAATTAATTTTTTAATAACTATATTACTAATATGAATATTCACCTAATTTAGAGATTAGTAAATTTTCATGGAAGAATTAAATAATAACTTTTGGTAAGGTCTTCCCCGTTGACTGCATTTTTTTGCATTATGAAATTTGATTGAATGCCATTATAATGAAATTACACGGAGGTAAAAAGATTGCAGCAGAATCTTGATTTAGTGGGAAATGTTTTTATTGGCTAAGCATAAGTTTGATTTTTATTCCTTGAATTTGATTGTTTGGAGCAGCAGTGACGTTAAGCATAAGGACAAATGAAAGGTGTATACGTCACATAAAAAGAAAGAAAAGAGAAGTAAGGTTTGTGGGTGGCAGGGAGAACAGAAGAGAAGAAGTAAGATGAAACATTTAACCAAAAAAAAGGACAAAATGAGGATAAGATGCATATCTTGTTCATCACAAAGGGAAGCCACCCACAGTAGCATAGCAGCCACCACGCCACACCTCAACACGCCTCTCTTTTCCACCTTTCCTTTCAAATCTATATATTCCTTTTTCTATTTATCATCACATATAACATATACATCACACTCCACTCCCTTTCTCCCATTACTATTTCCGTCTCCAACAATTATTGTTCAACTTTCATCTTTCTCCAAATAATAACTACACATTTTTTTTAATTATTATAAACTAATACTTAGCCCACGTAATATTAAATAAGTCAAGGGACTGTTGGGTAATTTAAAAAAATAGACATTAACACTTTTAAAGCTTAAAAAAGGTAAAAAGAGTATATTTTATATAAGTTAAGGAAAAAAAAAATATTTTGACAGCTGAAGAACATTTTAAAAAAATTCTCCTTCTTTTCACCTGAGTTTATATTTCAGTAACAAAAATATTTTTTTTCTTTTACTTTTAACAGTGTATAATATAAAATAATTCATTTTTGAGTTATCAACTTATTATAACTCAAAAAAAAAAATAGTACATGGGTAATCGAAATTGGAAAGATTAGGTTGTATGAGGCATGGAAGTAGCTAGGGTGTGGGGATTGGGTTGTTGTAGAGAAATGTAGAATGATAGGTTGTGGGATGAGTATTTATAGATATGGATAGAATAGGAGTTGCTATAATATCATATACGTTTAATTGGTGTATCTAAGTGATGAGATTGGTGATAATGGATTCACTCACTCACATCTCCTAACCCTAATTTCTTCTTCTTTTTTCTCCATACTCAAGGATAACTGCTACACAACATGACACATTAGCTACTCCCCACAACATCTTTCTTTACGCTTGTTACGTTAATTAAGGTCCTACGGAGCTTCCCCATAAGCCACGTTTCCATGCACCAATCATTTACAATACCAAGTTTTCCCCTTTTTTTTTAAAAAAAAAACAGATTTTTCAGTTATATATATCAAAGATTGGAGTTTAAGAAATTAAACTTACATTTTACAATATGTTTACGATACACTTTTCAAGTTATTTTAACTCAATTTATGAATATTATATATTCTTCTAAAAGGTTTCAACTTTTAAACAAATATGTTAATAGCAGTACAACTTTGTGAAATATTATATTTATTGATGATCTTTTTAACTTGGTCTTATCCTAAATGTTGTCTGTCTTAATTGGGTTTGGAGTTCGTGATTTGTAAAATTGATCCAGAAAGATTGAATAAAAAAATTGAAAACGAAAGTATGTAGACTAATCAACAAACAAAACGATTAGGAGCAAACGAGGATATGACCTATTTTTGTGTGTGTATAGTTTTTAAAGAGCCGAAAATAAAACTATCAACCTAATCAATGATAACAATAATATTGCTGCACTATATAAAGAATTTTTTAGCAAATTAATAGCATTATCAAAGATTTTTTTGACTTCCAACCTATGTGCTTAATTTCATTGTTTAAAGGCCTTAACGAATCTAGCATTATTGACTAGTAAAACAACTTTTTCACTTCATTAAGTAGATTATTCATTTGAAAACTAGATCTCTCCATCGTTTTAAAGCTTTATTGGATTTGTTTCTTTCATGAGATTGGAAAAGGATTAAAACACCTAAAAGTATATATTGATTCCAATTGAGCTTAAGCCTAATCCTATCATATCATATTTTTGTTGGATCAAACCCATTTGAGGAGTTTTAATTATAATCAAGGAGTAAATTTTGTAAGCATATGTTAAATTAGTGTATAATCTCCACTAAAGATAATAGATTTTGTGTTAAGGACGACATCTATATAACCATTATCGACACCATCTTGGAATTATGTTTTTATTATATATTTTTTCCTTGTGATCTGCAATGAAAGAGTATCTTTCATATGTTATCCATCATTGCTAAAGTACGTTTGTCATATTGCAATTAATGGTAATTGTCATTACAATTATATTTTTGCATGGTTTTGTGTTGGTTCCTATTTCCAGTTAATATAGGAATACATATCTTTTACTAGTTACAAGTTTAGTTTTTGTGTTTTTTCCACTTCATCTTTACCTTTTTTTTAAGGAATTTTAGTTGCTTTAATTGTTTGTCTGTTTTGAATGATTGATTCTTCCAAATTTAAAACTATGGGATCATAGAATCAATAGCAATAGATTTTGTTTAGAGAGATTTGTTGACACATTGATGGTTAAATGTAAGTGTGCATATTTGTTAACAAGTAATTTTTAGTGTTGATTATGACAAACAATACCAAATTTTTGTATATTTAACAAATTTGTCAAGTTTGAATCATTCTAAGATTTATTTCAATACAAATAAACATAATTTGTCTAACATCTTGTAAAGAACCAACTGAAGATCCAATACTAGAAGACAAACAAACAATAACAAAAAAAATCTCATGGGTTACGATCCAAGTTTAGATAACTCATAAAAAAATTGAAAGATTGAAATGTTACAAAATCAAGATTTTGAAGAATTAGAAACTCATTTCCTCTCACACACTTAGTGTATGACATGCTTTGTTTAACCTTAAACTGATGTGATTCCACTAGCCATATGGAGAATGATTCTTGACATTCTTAGGAATCACCTTGAGCTGGACATTATTGAGGCACTTTTCTTAGAGTTGAATCATTGTTCTAAGACAAGAACTCACCAAAAACTAGTACCAAATCCCAAACTCATTTGGATGTTCCACATATTGTCAAATTGAACCAAAAGAGATGGAGGAAAGGCAAAAACACTAATTAACAACACAAAACAGTAAGGAACCGAATCAAATTGCTGGAATTGAAGAAGAAAAGATGAAAAAAAGCCAAGAACACAAATGAATCATAGCTACACAAAACAAGCTGAAATTGCCGAACCAAAACAACTAGGAAACAAGCTAAGACAAGGAAATTAACAAGAAAGAAAGGAAGGAGAAGAGAATGCTCATGAAGATGGAAGAATGGTTGGATGATCACGCCACTAGAAGTATGGATGCTCCTAGATGAGTGTGCAAGCCGCCACTTGAGGAAACCATGATCCTTGTTTAACCTTAAACTCTATATTATAAAAATATTTCTACATTCTTACTACCATGTTATTTGAGTAATTTGGTACACTCGCATAAGTTATTACCAAACAACAATCCAAAGTTATTATCAAACAAGAATTCAAAATCATGAGTCTTAAAATTCAAAATTTCATTTGATGAAGTCAATTGTGTTAGATCTAGATGGTCTAATATTAAAATATTAGACACACTAGATGATAGAATACTAAATGTTTTGATAACAAATAAAATCAAGTTTATAAGTACTAATAGTTGATTAAGATACATTCATGTTATAAGAATTAATGAATTATTGACTTTTTATGTTTAAGAACAACATAACTTGTCTATTGTCCAAATATAGAAATAATGTAATGATAGATAAAATATTACAATAGTAAGATTATTTATATTTTTATTAATAAAAAATAAATTTTTGAACATCACATTCAATTGACCTTATTGTTTAATAGGTTGTCTTTTTTTGAAAACATGCCTTTATGCCTAATACATTATAATTATCATTCACTAGCAAAGTTAATTCTTATGAGGAGTGTTAATTTGTATATTCTCTTTAGGGGTTTTTTTTTTCCGTAATATTCTTTCGTATATGTCTTTGTTGTTGTAGTCAAGAGTGAAGTTAAAGAGTACCCCTGTTTAGGGTTTAGGGTGTTGGAGAATAGGATTGTCGCTAGGGTTAACTTGGTAAGGCGCGGTGTGGCGGTAGAAAATCCCTTGTGCTATTTGTGTGGGGGAGGAGGAGGAATCGTCTTGTCACTTGTTCTTTGTTTGCAGGTTTGTTTGGCATGTTTGGTGTTTGTGCTTTGAGTGGCTTGGAGTGTCGTTTGTATTTCACAAGGACCCTAAGTCAAATTTTTCACAATTCAGGATGAGTCAGGCTTTTGATTCGGTTAACGATGTTTGGGATATAATTTGGGTTGACATAGTGAGCGAAATATGGAAACATAGGAACTTGGTCATCCGTAATAGAAGTGTGGCATATGTGTCTGAAGTGTTCACTTCGGTGCAAGTAAAGGTATGGTCTTGGATTTATGCAAGGTCTTGTTTTGCTTATTTCCCTTATTCTAGTTGGGTTTTAAATCCTCTGGCTTGTATGAGGTTGATTCATTAATGTTGGTTAGTGTTAGTCTAGTTGTCTCTTTGCTAAACTGGTAGGCGATCTAATAGGAGATTGTTGTCAGGTTTTTCTGTATAAGGGTTGGACCACTCCTGAAGTGATTCATATTTATTTTTATTGCTTATCAAAAAAAAAAAGTACCCCTGAAAGCGAGAAGCAACTTAATGTTAAAGAACACTTAGATTTAGGAGGAGATTACGAATTTTGTTAGGAATGACACATGGTGTACGAATAGAAGCGACAATAAAAAAATATTTTTTTTAATCAGTTTGACTATGATGGAATCTTTCAAGAATTACTTAGAAGAAAACTAGACACATTATAGGAGTAATTATATATACTTAAATTTTATTATGTAAGAAATGATATTATGTGATAAAGTTTTCTTTGTTATATATATAAATCCATGTAGATCTCTTAAGTTAATGTATAGACTCTTACTAGATATCTTAGGTTAAGGAGAGAAGTAAGAATACATAAAAATATTAATTGATAGTATTTAAATGGTTATCATATATTTTTTTTTTAATGATAAGTTATCATTAAGGAAATATATATTGTTTTGTTTCCAGAGTAAACAATTTGTACACTACAAGAAAATCATGAAATAGAAACCAATTTTTAGAGACCAAAATAATTAGTTACAATAGTAACTAAATTAGAGACAATTTTAGAAAATTGGTCTCTAAATTAGTTTCTATTATTGTTAAATAGTTTCTAAATTGGTATCTAATTAGCAACCAAGGTTTTAACTACCAATTATTTAGTTTCTAAATTTGGTTTCTAAAACCATGGTTGCTAATTAGATACTAATTTAGAAACTATTTAACACTAATATAAACTAATTTAGAAATCAATTTTTTTTAGTTTCTAAAATGGTCTCTAATTTAGTTACTATTACAACTAATTATTTTGGTTTCTAAAAGTTGGTTTCTATTTCATGATTTTCTGATAGTGCTAATTTATTTTCTTTATTTCTTTTCTTGACATATAATGATTATTTATAAAAATATATAAATCAGATTCTCTTTTAGTGGAGATATTTTATATTTCTATTTTATCTTTAATTATATTTTAAAATTACAAAAAGAAAAAATTATAATTTATAACAAACTATAAATGAGATTCTCTCTTTGCACACATTTTATTTTCTTATTTTATCTTTAATTATATATATATATATATATATATTTTTATTTTTTTTATAATAATATATAAAAAAATATACATTTAAAATTTTTATTTTACTCTTAAATATATTTTAAAGTTATAAAGTAAAAAAAAAAATCAAATACTAAAAATAGTTACCGTATCATTATTAATTTTATATTTTTATTTAAAATATATAGGCAGAGAGTGTCTAGTAATAAATAACTCAATTTTAATTTATAGATTAAAAGAAGGAGATAATGAGAAGCATGAATTGACTTTTATTGAGAGACACTTATTGACCCTCTCCATATGCAGACAAGTAGAGGAACTCTCCCATGCCAAAGCTGAAGCTGAAACTATCTATGTTTTGGTTTGATTCACTTCATATTCATGACCCATCATACATCATACATACTAGTATGGGTTGGAAGTCATTTTATAAGAAAATTATATTTAAAATATTATATGTATTTTGAGTATAAATTAAAATATCTCAAATTTGCTCAATTTCATATATTCTTTATAAAAGATAATTTTGCTTAAACAATTATATATTAATATAATTTTTTAACTTTCTGGACGATATATTAACATGTTCCATGTTACACTTGTATTGATTAGGTTCACTTGTTAGTTTTTTAATACAATGCTTTTAAGATAGTTATAGTTGTATCAATTTTTTAAAAGTTGAAATAAAATCTAAAGTATTGTAATACTTTGAATGACTTCTAATAACATAGGTTGAATAGTACAAAATCTTATTTTTATGACTGCAAGCAAAATAAATGTGACTTTTTTAATCTCTAAAAGTATAATTTATTTTAAAAAAAATCATTTTTTTTCACCTGCTTACAAATTGACATGTTAATTATCTTGAAATATTATAAGAATTTCCTTATTTTTATTTATAAATATTCCTTTAATTCTACAATTTCATCATATAGAATATTAAGATTAATGCATTATGCCAATCAAGTTGAATTAGACTTGTTTTTATATATTATTTTATTTTAATCAGGTCTAATTTAAATTCAAATAAATAATACTTACCCAAAACTGTTCTCAGTGTTTGGATATACACAAATTTATACATTTTCATTTTTTTTTGGTAATTATCTTTAAGCTAAACTATCCTTTTAACCATTAGGATTAATGCATATTTGGCTAACCTTTCAAACTGTTATAACTCATGCTTTTATACAATATTTTATTGCTTAAGTGAATAATAGATTTCTGTAATAGACTAGTTTTAGAGCTATAGAACGTTTAGTCAACCATAACTTAAACTTTCCTAACTAATTATCACTTTTTTATTTTAATAGTTAAATTAGATTTTAATAGATTATGAAAAGTATTAATTAATAAATTCATATTACATTTAACTTATTTTATATAAATAAAAAAATTATATAGTACAAATATTTACTTGTTACAGCTTTTTATTATATAAAATTAAAATTTATCTTATATTTCCCTCTAGAATATCAAAGAAAAAAAAAGTCTAAGGTGAACTTTAATATAAACAAATCTATCTTATTTTATTTATAACAATTATTTCTAAAGCACTTTCTAATTAACAACATTCTAATTTCTCGTATACTATTTATATTTTTATAATGATTTATTTTTAATTTAGATGAGTAAAAATAATTAATGTTAATTGAATTTTTAATCAAAGGAATTTTTTTATTTATATTTAAATCTATAAGAAATATAATTCAGACAGAAAATTTTTTATCGTTGTACTTTTATCAAATTGGTCATTGATTGTTTCCAATGGGTGAATAATCCCACAATTTTTTAAATATATGATTTTAATTATTTTTTATATGTAGTCACTGTTTTTACATTGAAACAAGGTTAAAATAAAAAATAGTTTATATATTATTTTAAGTTTAAAAACTTTCATTTACTTTTTTAAACTACAAGGATCAAAATCAAATTTAATAAAGTCAAGGGAATAGAAACCTGTTTTTTCCAATCTAGATATTACAATACTATTGAGTATAAAGTATGAGTCAAAATAAAAATAGTTGGGTCAATAACAGATTATTCTGACAATATTAGTCTGGAAAATAGTTATTGATATTACTTTTCTACCACACATCCGAAGTACAAAATTAGAGCAACAAATTATTTTGAAAAATTGGTATGAAACCTAAAAAAAACAAAATAAAGGCATAAACTGGAAAAAAGAAAGACAGAGAAGAAGTGTAATGTAACTGAAGCAGTTGCTGAATCGTAGTTTGACCTCGAAATGAGTTTGGTCTTAAACGAGTGCCGAGGATTCGGTAAAAATTGCCCACTCCAATGTCACTGCCTGCTCAAACACGTTCCTAACGGCCACGCACCAAAACACATGTGTCTATCACGCGCACACATCTAATAATAGCTAATGTTGTTTCAAACCTGGGGTTAGCTTCAATTTTGAAAATAACTGAAGTTAGTTGTTTCACTCAACAAATTTAACCGCTTTTAAAACAATCTCCCTCTTTAGAACAAAAACTAATTAAACTCATATAGGATGAGAAGAAGAATAGACTGTTCAAAATCAAAGGTATGGTGCAGACAAGATAAAAGCATTTTCTTTGGCAGTACAAAATGAGAACCATTTTTTATTTTTAATATACGATCAAGTTATGCAGGACGAGGGTGCGGATCTGGGTCAACCAAGTTTGACCAGCATAAACGACAACATTAGGGCTGTTTCAGTAATTAAGTAGTTGTGGTCCCACCTTAACATTTGTTGTGTCCGCTTACATTTACATACTTATTTTTGAAGAGGTATTTAAAAACCTTGGCAGTGTATTTGATGTTGTTGTGGTCCAGGTTTGGAGATTCATAACATCACATTGCATTACCCTCCTATATATAACTTGCTACCTAGGTTTTCTTCCTCTTTATCTCTCAAGGGAGAGACAGTAAAAAAGAAGAGAAGGACATGAGAACAAGGAGAGGAGCCTGTTATCCTGGAGTAGTGTCAAGGATGTGTTCCGATGTCAGGCTTCCCAATAAAAACAAGGATCTGCACATGCATATGCGTATGCATGTTGCCGGAGACTCCTTTATTTATAGCCGGAAACGGCAGAAGAAGACGCCGGAAAAAACTGTTACCGATTTTGATTTTTTTGAGTCTTTACCGGATGACCTTGTAATCTCTATCTTCTGCAAGCTTAGTTCTACGGCCACTAAACCTTCCGATTTTCTCAATGTTTTAATTACGTGCGTAGTTTTTCTCAACCATGGTTTTTCTCTTCTTCTTGCATTTCTTTTGAGCGGTGTCTGATTCTAGTATTTGTGGAACAGGTGTAGGAGATTAAACAAGTTAGCACTCCATTCCCTTGTTTTGTCCAAAGTCTCTCCAAGAGCTTTCGCTATTAGAGCCAAAGATTGGTGCGATTCAGCGCACCGTTTCCTCAAGCACTGTGCCGATGCCGGAAATGTTGAAGCCTGTTACACTTTAGGCATGGTTAGTTAGTTCTCAAACAAATAACCTAAAATTCAAGTTAGGAAATTTGAAAAATACTGTAATATGTGAAGAAATTGATTGTCAATTTTTATTGCTTTTTCACAAATCTAACTAGATGATTTCTTTCTGTCTGTGCGCAGATTCGGTTTTACTGTCTCCAAAACCGAGGAAGCGGCGCGTCGTTAATGGCGAAGGCAGCGATAAACTCTCACGCGCGTGCTCTCTACTCACTCGCCGTGATTCAGTTCAACGGCAGTGGCGGAACAAAAAGCGACAAGGATTTACGCGCCGGCGTTGCGCTCTGCGCAAGAGCGGCGTTCCTCGGCCATGTCGACGCGCTGCGCGAGCTCGGTCACTGCCTGCAAGACGGTTACGGCGTGCGGCAGAACATCGCCGAGGGGCGGCGGTTCCTCGTGCAGGCCAACGCACGGGAGCTCGCGGCCGTATTGTCCACGAGCGCCGCCGCGCGCCACTGGCTGACGTGCAACCTTCAGCCACAGCTTCGGCAGGGGATCGGATGTCCGTTGCTCAGCGATTTCGGATGTAACGTGCCGACGCCGGAGGTTCATCCGGCGAGCCGGTTCATGGCAGAGTGGTTCGCCTCTCGCGGCGGTTCACCTGGACAGGGGCTGAGGTTGTGTTCGCACGCGGGGTGCGGGAGGCCGGAGTCGAGGAAGCACGAGTTTCGAAGGTGTTCTGTGTGTGGCGCGGTGAACTATTGCTCACGCGCGTGCCAAGCACTCGATTGGAAGTTCCGGCACAAGGCGGAGTGCGCCCCCGTAGAGCGGTGGCTCGACGAAGACGGCGAAGACGGTGGAGACGAGGATAGTGACGGAGAGGTTATGGCTATGGCGGATAGTTAGGCAGTTTTTCTGAAAGAATCAGTGACGGTAACGGAAAGGAAGGTTCTGTTGGACGGAGGAAGATTTGGATCTATTTTTGTGAAGAGAGAGAAAAAAAAATTAATTGGCCGTCTAAAAAAAGGTATAGAGTACTTTTTTTTTCTTGTATAGTGAGAGAATTCTCCAGAAAAATCGAGAGAGTAGATTAAATTTCTTTATCCTTTGTGCAATTTCAGAGTTTAACTTTAATTAGAGAATGAATGGTAAGATGTTAATGTGAAGTTTAATCAATCTGAGAATGATTAATACCAATTAAAATGCAATAATTTCTAAAAAACACATGTTAGGAGTAGATAAGTATAGTTTGTTTGGAATTGAGGTGTTGTGGATATGACAAAATTAAATGTAATTAAGTTGAAGGTGGGAGATTTGGTGAGGTGTGATTTGTCTCCATTGATTTAATGCGGCGCCATGGCATAAGTTAAAAAACTAATTCAACATTTTCACACACTTTTACCTCCCCTCACATGCATGCTATATGATTAGGGAGCTTCTCTCTGTGATCCAACAACTTGTTAGTAGCTTCATGAAAATTATTACAAAAATGTGTTAATGACAAATGAGGCAAAGCAACCTATCATATCATATCTTGGTACCAATAATTATTTGGAAGATATTATTCAATTTTGTTTTGTTATTTTATTCTATGAAAGACAGCAACCAAGTGACAAGGTTTAAGTGAGGTTATAATAATAATTACCATTTCTGTGCTCTTTAAGTACAAACACTAATCTTCAACCAGACATCTGCTTCACCTGTTTACAACATGTTTCTAATAAGTGCGAATCTATTTATAACAAGTTTTAATTCGCCTCTTTCAAAAATTCAAATTTGATTCGATGGAAATACCAATCCTACGAACAAACATGTGTACAGGATAATAACATGCATGACACAATAAATGCTTTGGTACTTTTAGTCAGTTCTAACGTTTACGATATTAACTACAATACCATATACAGTATTTTAACTTTGATTAATTAGATAATAAAAGTCAACTAGTAAATAAATAAAGCAGTTACTTGTTACAACAAAAGATAATTATGTCATAACAAGAGGATGGACTTACTTTTGGGTGAAATTTTTTTGCTATCAACATTACATTTTGTTTTTTTAAAGTAAATATTGTTAGTAATCTATTATGTGTTTGGATAGTTTTTTTCTATAAATTTGGTCTCAAATCAAGGTCTTTTACTTTCCTTGCACCAGGGCTCCACATAGTGTGTAGAGAAATTCTGTGGAGAATCAATTGGTATGATTTAATGAATTTACGAAGCTGCATTAGTAGTTAAGCGCATTAACTTTTATGCACGTAATTGGGAAGTTGCTTTATTTATATTTCTTTATATTTGACCTAATTTATTATTTATTATAACTCACTGAGCATTGTATTAATTTTTTTATTATTCAATACCTAACAAAGTTGTACAATAAAATTATGTTAATGACGTTGGTAGGATTACAACTAAATGCGACTCCAGAACCAGCTTCCATTTAGCTTTAATTATGACTGTCTTTTTTTTGGTCAAAAAGGAATCAGAAAAGATGAAAAAGAAAAGTAGGAGAAACATTTGTAAATTTCTTGATGGGTTTCACAAAAAAGGTTAGCTGGCTGAAACTCTGAACATATATAATAAGCTGAAAATAAAAGGGAAAATTTTAAAATAAAGATTCGATTTTGTATAGATTATTAATGTCAAATGGGAAATAAATTAATTAAATGAGTATAGAAGGAAGGTGAGGAGGTGATGGAGTGCACTTATTCTTTCTGCAATGCTGGTTATTTATTTATTTATTTATTTTTGGTCCAGGTTCATTATTTATTTCAGTTGCACTTAACCCCATATAGTAGTGAATGGTGGACCAGGCCCAGTGCAATAACTAGTCCCATTTCCCAAATTCATTCAAATTTTAGAGTGGAAATTACAGAGAAGAATATCTCAAAAGACACTATAGAGAAGTATAAAAAACGGGTTAAAGTTTGGCATCTTTTTAAAGCGACAAACATTGGATTTCATTTTATTACAATTTCACTCATCTCTTATTTGAATTAGAAGATGAAAAAGTGAGAAACTAAAAACTAAAACATATATATGTTTTGGTTTGATTAGAATTGAATTGGTTTATTATAAAACAAAATTGCTCAAAAGTGTGGTACGTCCTAACTACCACTATTTTGTGGAAATATATGAAGAACCTTCTAGGACAGATCGGTTTCTTATGCATTTGATTCGGTACCTAACTTTTACATTTGAAAAAAAAAAAATTATCCCTTTCTTCTTGTTTTGCCCTTTTGCTTTTGTATTTTGCATTGTATGGTAAGGTTTATATATATATATATATATATATATATATATATATATATATATATATTAAAACAAAATCATAATAGAATGCATGTCACATAACCTCCTTATTAAACTTATATTGGGTGTGGGTTTCAAGACAATTATAAGTTTATATATGAAAGCATGAAAATAAGTTCTTTAAGATTGTTTCTTCAACATCAAAGTGATGGGGAACTATTTTTTTAGAATGAAGAAAAATGAAATACATTGATTCTTCACACTTCACATTATGTTTAATAATGTGAAGAAATTTAGCAATTTGTTCTTCCATGGTTGATCGATATGCGCTTTTAACAAGTTTGATTTTCTTAATTTGTTGACATAATTCAATAAATGCTTATGGTTGCATGTGAATAATGTCACGAAAACGTTCAATGTGTACCAAGTACTCCATTAGTTATTGTTTGCGACACTCTTTTCGTGATTCACTTAACATACGCAACAAATTCAATCCAAAAGCAACGATGCAAAGGATCATCAACTTCTGTGTTTTTTTATTTGTTTTTCTATTTTTGAAATTAGATTCATGTTTGCTCGAGCAACATCGTTGTAAATTACAATTGTGTCCTCAAAATCTTCCATCTCCGTCTCCTCAAAATGTGGTGGTGAATTGTTATCATTATCCATGCAATTGACAAGCATGAAATAAAATTTACTTCAAACACTTGTATATAAAATTCCTTATCTTATGCATTTCAGTTACTAAGGTTAACAATTGATGGACAGATTCAGGAGTAGGGTCCGAGTTATGGTTAGCTCAAAATAGTTTATCTACAAGTAACTCAAACCATTTTGAGTTGGAGTTACCCCAATACCATTAGTGTTAGGGTTATAAGCAAGTTCATGGTTACGATTTAGGTTAAGGGTTGTAGTTAGGGCTAAGCTTAGGGTTTAAGATTTATGGTAAGAGTTAGAGTTAGAGTTTGGATGGGTGGGGTTAGGGTTAGAGTTATGGTTAGGGTTATGATTTGTGTTAGAGTCATGTTTATGTGTTATGGTTAGGCTTGGGGATATGGTAGGGGTTAGTATTGGATTAAGTTTAGGGTTAGGTTTATGATTATGACATCAAGATCCTCAAGTACCTAGATAGATCTTGGTAGCCCAAGGTCACAACCATCTCTGAATCTAAAGACTTAACATCTTTGACAACAACTTCATTGTTTGGAAAGCTTAAAGAACATGAATTGGAGATGAATAGGTTGAATGTTCAAGAAAATGAAGATAAGCATATGAGAAACATTGCCTTGAAGGTTGTTGGACACAAAAGCTGTCAAGATTCAAGTGATGACAGTGATGGAGAAACCCTTAGGTTGCTAACCAGAAAATTCAGCAAATTCTTGAAGAAAAATAGTAACAAGAATCAACCATCCAACAGGTGTAACAACAAGAAACTCAATGATTTTAACACTAACAAATACACCTCCTTTGGATGTTGTGAACAGGGACATATTAAAGCTGATTGCCCCAACAATGAGAATAAAGAAAGAGGAGCGAGCAAAAAAAGGTGAAAAGAAAGGCAAAGCCAAGAGAGCCTACATTGCTTGGCAAGATAATGAAGTTTCTTCCTCTAGCTCATCTTCAGGAGATGAAGAAGCAAATCTTTGCTTAATGGCAAAGGGAGAATCTGACATAAGCAGTGTAAGTTCCAACACTTCAATCAAATTTGAAAACTACAACCAACTTATTGATGCTTTTAAAGAAACTCAATAAGAAGCTAATAGGCTGTCTCTTTTAAATAACCGGTTGAGAGGCATGAATAATTGGCTGGAAAACAGAGTCAAGACTCAGGTAGAAGAGCTAAACAATTTGAAAAATGATTTTGAAAATATGGAAATGATTTACAAAAACTCTTATTGCAAGTGTGACTCTAGTTCTTGTGAAAATTGTGAATCTCTCCAAGAGAAGGTTCACTACCTTGTAAAAATTGTGGATAAGCTTTCTAAAGGAAAATCAAATTTTGAAACTGTTCTTTCTTCTAAAAAATGTGTCTTTGGTAAAGTTGGTATGGATTTTAATCCACATAGCAAGAAAAGTGGCATTTCAAAGCCTTTTTCAACCTTCTTTGAAAAACAATCGATTGAAAAATCGAAACAACCAGTTGTTTCATGTTTTTATCGTATGAAAAAGGGACACTATTGTTAGATTCTACAGGGTTGGGAATTTTTCTGTTCCCAAAGGTATTTTAAAACGGGTTCCTAATAATTCTAAGAATCCTAAGGCTTCTAATGATTCAATTAATGTCAATGGACCCAAATTTGTTAGGAGACCAAACCTTGCTACTTGATCTTGTCTCTTGCAAGGCTCCTTGATAGAAAATCAGCACATGCGGTACCTGTACAGAGGCTGTTCTAAGCACATGACAGGGGATAAAACCAAATTTCTCAATCTTCTCCTCAAGTATGAAGTTCATGTAACTTACGGTGACAACAACAAAGGGAAAATTCTTGGAAGAGGAACCATTGGTGACAAGAACTCTTTCTTTATTCATGATGTGTTGTTTGTGGAAGGACTCAAGTATAGTCTCCTTAGCATAAGCCAATTGTGTGACAAAGGTTATCAAGTAACCTTCAAGCCCAACATATGTGAGATACGACTGCCCAAATCATAGGAAGTATTATTGATTGGTAAACGAATCAAAATGTTTATCTCTTGATATCTCACATTCTGCATGTATTGGTTGCCTTCTCACTAAACATGAGGAATCATGGTTATGACATAGAAGGATAACACACATTCATATGCATCATCGAATTAAGTTGATCTCTAAAGATCTTATGGTAGGTTTACCCAAACTCAAGTTTGAGAAAGACCATATATGTGAAGCATGTAAAAAAGGGAAACAAATTAAACATTATTTTAAACTGAAAAATATTGTTTCTACTTCCAAACCCCTTGAACTGCTACACATGGACTTGTTTGGTCCTTCAAGAACCATGAGTCTTGGTGTAAACTACTATGCCCTTGTCATTGTTGATGATATCTCTAGGTTCACGTGGACATTGTTCTTGGAATCCAAGAGTGATGCATTTTATGCATTAAAGTATTACAAAATATGAGAAGTGGTAACATTTGTGCCATTCGAAGTGATCATGGAGGTGAATTTCAAAATGAAAAATTCAGTGTTTTTTGTGGAAAAATTGGAATCTTTCATAACTCTTCTACTCCTAAAACTCTCCAACAAAATGGGGTTGTGGAAAGGAAGAATATGTTTAGGGTTTAGGGTTTAGGTCTCTTGAGGAACTTGCTAGAACCATTTTAAGTGAGTCCTCTTTGCCAAAATATTTTTGGACTGATGTTGTTAGCACAACTTATTATGTGATGAATAGGGTCCTCAGTAGACAAATTTTGAAGAAAACTCCTTATGAACTGTTTAATGGAAAGAAACCCAACATTGGTCATCTAAAAGTGTTTGGCTGCAAATGTTGCATTTTAAACAATGGAAAGGAAAACCTTGGCAAGTTTAATGAAAAAGCGAATAGTGGTTTCTTCCTTGGTTATTCCTCATCTAGTCATGCTTATAGAGTGTACAATAAAAGACTTATGACTATGGAAGAATCTATCCATGTTGTATTTGTTGAAGCTGGAGGAAGCTTCTTCCCTACCAAGGCTTGATGTGTGTTTGATGAAGAAAATGGCTTGAGTGCTTTGAAGATTGTAATAGGTTTTTAGATTCATTTGTAATTAGGCGTGTAAGTGTGTATGATTGTCTTTTTGTTGTATAACCTATCCTAGATGCCTAACCAAGTCTAGATCAAGCACATGATGTGGTGAAATGGTTTTTGAAAAGCTTTTTAAAATGATTTCAAAAGTTTTAAATCAGTACACAAATAAATCTGTTTTATGAAGAAAGAATCTGTTTATTTCTTCTCTGTTAAAAGGCTTTTCTAAATTTCTGTTAGGGCACCAAGGGAAAGCTCAGTTCGTTATTTCAGTTAAGCTGAGCTGGCCTGTTTTTTATACTTTAATTTGTTTTACTGTGAAAGAACATGTTTATTCTTTGGTCTGCTGAAAGGTTTTTTCACAAGTTAGTTAGGGCACCAAAGGTACAACTCAGACAGTTATTTCTGTTAGCTGAGTTGGCAGTTTTCACAAAATAAATCTGTTAAGTTCAAAAATGAATCTGTTGTTTTCATAACTGCTTTTCAACTTTTTTTTGAAAAGAAGTTAGAAATTGTTTTCTATATAAAGAAAAGTCTCTCTCACATGAAGAAGGGCTGAGCAATTACGTTTTTGACAGAGATCAAACATTTTCCATGTGAGAAGAAGGATTGAAAGATTTTTGAAAGGTTTTCCAAAGAGATTTTCAAGTGTGCTTGTTCTAGGAAACCTTTGATCTTGGTGAAGGTGCTGGTGCAGTTCTGCAGCAAATTGAACTACTGGTTTTGAGTTCTTGCATCTTCTTTTCAGGTGTAATCTTTCCTTTATTTTGTTTTGTAAAGGTGTAAGTGTTAGTCACTCCTTGATAGGGTTTCTTGGAGTGCAAGGTGTGCTGAAATAGGGTTTTTCAGCACTGTGTGTGTTGTTCTTGTAGTGTTCAAGAACTGTTGTGTTTGTAAGTGATTGGTACTGCTTTTAGTGAATTCCACCTTGGGGTAAGGTGAGACTGGATGTAGCTCTGTATGAGTGAACCAGTATAAAAACTTGTGTGCCTTGTCTTCTCATCCCTGCACTCATTTCTGGTTTTGCTTAATTCTGTCAAGAACTAAATCTGTTCTTTTGAAATTGAATCTGTTAATTCTGGGTTTAAGTGAAAACTGTTCTTCCTGATTTGTTAAAGTTCTCTGATCATAAACAAGGTTGTTGCTGCATATAATGGTTTAATTGAATTGTGAACAAACTGTCCATTTATTAAAACCTGAGAAAGGATCATTCTTCTTAAAATCTTGTGTTGAGTAATTTTGTTTGATTTCTAAGCATAGCTATATCCTTCATCCTCACAATATTAAGCTGATCTGGTTCTGTTATAATTCTCTGTTGATCACAATTTTACATTGAACAAAATTCAAATTGTGCCAAGACTGCTCTGAAGAATCAATATGTTTCATGTAAAAACAATCTTTTCTTTTTGCCTCTGGAATACTGAAAAATTGTGTGTTCTTGCGAAAATTTTATAAGCTCAATTCACCCCTCCCCTCTTGAACTTAGACACTAATAGACCCAACAATTGGTATTAAGAGCTAGGGCTTGTATTTTGCTCAAATGTGTGTATGATGTCTGAGTTTAAAATGCCTTTTGCTGAAGGTGCGTCTATTAATAGACCTCCTATGTTTGGTGGTGTTAACTATGCTTTCTGGAAAATCAGGATGAAGATCTTTATGGAATCTATTGACATGGGAATCTGGGATGCAGTGGTCAGTGGACCTTTTATGCCTATGCAGGTTGTCAAAGATGAAACAATAAAGAAGCCTTGGTTTGAATGGAGTGAAACTGAGAAGAAGAAGGCCCAATATGACTCTTTAGCCAAGAATATCATCACATCTGCACTGAATATGGATGAGTTCTTTAGAGTCTCTCAATGTAACTCAGCAAAGGAGATGTGGGATGTACTAGAGGTGACTCATGAAGGGACTGATGATGTGAAACGGGCAAGGAAGCACTCACTAATTCAAGAGTACGAGCTGTTCAGAATGCAATCTGAAGAAAGTATTGCAGATGTGCAGAAACGATTTACACACATTGTAAATCACCTCACTGGCCTTGGTAAAGTCTTTGACAAGGAAGAGCTTAACATAAAGGTACTAAAATGTCTTGATAGGAGCTGGCAACCTAAGGTAACAGCAATTTCAGAATCCAGAGATTTATCCAAGATGTCCACTGCTGCACTTTTCGGAAAGCTGATAGAACATGAAATTGAGATGAAAAGATTGAAAGAACAAGAAACAGTGGAAAAGAAGGCCAAAGGAATTGCTCTGAAAACTACCATGGAACATGATACAAGTGAGGAAGAAGGTGATCCAGAACATGATGAGACTGTGAGTCTGCTCACCAGAAAATTCAGCAGATTTCTTAGAAAGAAAAACCGTGACAGAACTCAGCAAAGAAAGAGGTATTCCAAACAACCTAATGATTCAAATTCTTCCAATTACACGTGCTTTGGATGTGGTAAACCAGGTCATATAAAAGCTGATTGTCCAAACAATCAAAGTAAAGAAAAATCAGCAAGCAAGAGGAGTGACAAAGGCAAAGGTAGAAGAGCATATATCTCATGGGAAGAAAATGATCTATCCTCATCTAGTAATTCCTCAACTGAAAGTGAAGAAGCAAATCTTTGTTTCATGGTGAATGATGAGGGATCCAACTCTGACTCAGTAAGTAATTTCTCCACTGATTCTGAAAACTATGATCAGCTGCTAATAGCCTTTAAGGAAACACATGATGAAGCAAACAGGTTGGCTATAATGTGCAACAGATTGAATAGAGTAAATAGGGTACTTGAACCTAAGGTCAAAGCTCTAGAAGAAGAACTGCACAAAGCTAAAACTGAATTGATCAGTCTTGAATTGACATGTTTGCATGCATCAATTAAAACTTGTGATAATTGTAAAAAGCTGGAAAAACAGGTTGAGTATTTGTTAAAAACACTTTCAAGATTCACTAAGGGAAGAGAAAATCTTGAAACCTTATTAGATCACTTTGCAGAAGCTGGAATCCTGCCCAGAAAAACAACTGATTGATTATGTGAAACAACCGGTTGAAATTCTACACCAGAATGATCTTCCCAAAGAAAGGAGGATTCCTAAAGATATTTATGTGGAGAATATCATTGGGCATACTGATAAGGGAGTTTATATTAGAACATTTGTCTCTAATTACTGCAAACATATGACATTTGTGTCTCACATTGAACCCAAATCTATAGTTGAATGTTCATATGTAAATTCTTTCACTATGGTCTTTACGAGTTGCATGTACATCATCAACTACATCGTCATCTTTATTAATTATCATTGGTGTGAAGGAACGAGGGTCACCATTTTCAATATCATCTATGGCCTCCCCTTATTTCTCTCCCATGAAAACGACATACCAATGTACTGATGTAGGATCTTTGACGTAGAAAACTTGAGATGCTTGTTGAACCATTATAAATTGCTCATTTCGATACCCTATTTCGAAAGTACACTAGTGTGAATCCTGATTCATCAATTTTATGCCCACATTTATTGTCAACCCATTTACACTTGAAAACTGGAACGAAAAACTTAGTATAATCAACCTCCCATATCTCTTCTATAAACCCATATTATGTCATTGATCCAAGTTTGTATCTTTTGAAGTGGAAAACTGCATTGTCTCGACTTCAAAAGTAACCCTAGAATTTTGAATTGTACTCTTTTCATCCGTAAACTTCGTGTAAAATATACAATTTTTCACTTTGTACATTGTACAAGAAATGACATCAAACTTCAATCCAGCAGCCAACCAGGTCAAGGTCTCCAATGCCGTTGAATCCTTTAACACCTCGTCTTTAAACCAAGGCCTGAAAGTTCTATTATGTTCCATCAAGACCCATTTCTTTGTTTGTCTTGGGTTATTTGCCTTCATAATGGCTTTATGAGCATCTATGTAAGGTATAACTTCATTTGTGCTTGCAAGACTTCTAATCGAGATTTGCTTACAATATTCACACCACGTAAACATTTACTTGTAAAACGCATGTGGTGCCATGAATTAGTTGGAAGACCTAATGGATTTGCTTTTGACATGTACTTTGAACAAAATTCAATACTTTTTTTTATCTATGTACCTTTCAATCATTGAAACTTCTTGACGATAATGATTTTTCACATAACCTTTCAAAAATTTCATATACCACTCAAAAAAATACATCCATCTTAAGTACACTAGTCCACACAATCTAACCTCTCTTATCAGATGCACAATTAGATAAACCAAGATGTCAAAAAAAGATGGAGGAAAAAACATCTCCAATTCACACAAGATAACAACAATTTCATCTTCAAGTTCATCTAATTTTAATGGATCAATGACTTTACAACAGATGGAAAAGAAGAATTAACACAAACGGGTTATGGTATGTCTAACAATTTTTAGTAAGATCCCACGAATGGCTACCGACAGTAACTATTGCATCAAGATGTGACAATCATGAGACTTGAACCCAATTAACTTCAAATCTTGCATTCACACTAGGCTCTTCACATTTGAGGAATGTCCTTATGACACTTTCACACCCTTTAGACATTGACAAAATCTTTTTTTTCCTCTTTTGACATGGTGTAACAGGCTGAAGGCAAATATGCATGCTTACCCATTTTTATCTGTGTCAACTCGCCTCGTATGTGTTGAAGATTGAAGAAGTTTCTTCACAACATGTCATAATGTGTGTTTGATGTAGAAAATAGCTTTGAAGGTTTATAGTATTGTAATTAGTGGTCAATATATGATAGAGGTTGTTTAAGGTAGCCTTTTGCATTGTGATCTACTTCATATCCCTAACTAAGGTAGTGAGCTCAAGCACAAGAAGTTCTTTGCAATGTTTCTCAAAATCTACCTTAAGTTTTCTCAAAATCATTTTTCTGCACTAGTGCTCTTTTATTAAAGCTTTTTCAAAATTCAGTTTTGGAACCAAAAAGTTTGTTTCAACCCTTTTTATTACCGTTAAGCTAAGTTGGAAGTGGTTTGGAAATCATCTTTTGCAATGTTTCTCAAAATCTACCTTAAGTTTTCTCAAAATCATTTTTCTGCACTAGTGCTCTTTTATTAAAGCTTTTTCAAAATTCAGTTTTGGAACCAAAAAGTTTGTTTCAGCCCTTTTTATTACCGTTAAGCTAAGTTGGAAGTGGTTTGGAAATCATCTTTTGCTTTTTCAAAAAACAATCCATTTATTTTAACTTCAACTTGTTCTTTTTATAACAGTTTTTAATTGTTTTTTGAAAAATTGTTATAAACTGTTTTCTATATAAAGAGAGACACATCTCACATGAAAGAGGTTGAGCTATCACGTTTTTTAACATAGATCAAAGAGTTTTTTAGTGAGAGATAAAAGCTTTGAATGATTTTTTGAAAGGTTCTCTTAAAGAAATTCAAGTGTGCTTGTTGTGCCCTGGTCAAGGTTTGAGGTTCTATCATTGTTGTGCTGCAGAACAATGTTGTTGTTTTAGGTTTCTTGCATCTTCTTTTCAGGTGCTTTCTTTCATTATTCTTTCTTGTGTAAAGGTGATTGTATATGCACTTCTTGATAGAGTTTCTTGAAGTGTAAGTGTTGTTGAAATAGTGTTTTTTAGCATTGTGTGCCTTATTCTAGAAGCGTTCAAGAACCACAAGGTTTTGTAAGTGTTTTGGTTTGATTTAGTGGAATCCACCTTGGTGTGAGGTGGGACTGAATGTAGCTATTGGTGAGTGAACCAGTATAAACTGTGTGTGCCTTTTTCTTCTCAATCCCTGCACTCATTTCTACATAATTGATAATCTGGGACAAAATAAATCTGTTGATCTGAAATTGAATATTTTCTTTTTGGGTTGTCACATAGTGTTCTTCAAGATTCTGAAAAAGTTCTTGGTTACTTATGGATATCTGAATTTGTGTGTTGGCTGATTAAAGAAAGTAATAAAATCTTTAAAATAACTTTGTTCAAGATTCATTTTCTTTTTAAGATCGTTCTTAAAGATTTAAAGTTGGATTTCTTGATGTAAAATCTTTCTTAATCTTTGTTGTTGTCAAGGTACTTACACTATGATGAAAATCACTCATTTAATCTCAAACTAATCTAGTCAAGGTTCTGGATTTGATAAAGTAATTAGAAAATAAATCAATTATTTTTAAAATCAATCTATTCTTTTTCACATGATTACTGGAAAACAGTTTTGTTTGCGAAATTTTTTCAAAACTCAATTCACCCCCCTTTTTAAACTTAGACACTAATAGACTCAACAATATGTTCATCTCAATAAAATCTAAACGAGCATTTAGACCATCCTTCTTCTTCTTGTTAATGTTAAGAAGTGTACCAATTAAGCTATCACACACATTCTTCTTAACATGCATTACATATATATGATGTCTGACATCTAACCTCGATCAGTACAAAAGATCAAAGAAGATTGATTTTTTCTTCCAAATGGTTGTCACAAATGACTTCTTTTTTGACTTACCGAAGGTGTGGTTTATGTTATTTACCTTTTCATAAACCTCAACACCAGTTAATGGAGTTGGTGGACTACTAGTCTCTTGACATCCATTAAAGGATTTTTTCAACCTTCGGTAGGGATGATGACTTCTAAGAAACCTTCGATGCCAAAGATATATTGTCTTTCTTCCATGTTTCAATTGTTGGGAAGCAGTGTCTTCTTTGTATATTGGACATACTTTATGACCCTTAACACTATATCCTGATAAGTTACCATATGTCGGAAAGTCATTGATGGTGCAAAGTAACATGACATGCATATTGAAAGTTTCATTAGCAAATTCGTCAAATACTTCAACACCCTGATCTCACATTAACTTCAAATCTTCAATTAGGGTACTTAGATAAACATCTATGTCATTTCCTAACTGTTTCGGACAGGATATCATCATAGATAACATCATGTATTTTCGCTTCATGCACAATTTAGGAGGTAAGTTGTAAATAACTAGTAACAGACCATGAACTATGAGTCGTACTCATATTACCAAATATATTCATTCCGTTTGTAGCTAAATCAAGTCAGATATTTCTTGATTCTTTACCAAGCTATGGAAACTCATCATCAAATTTCTTCCATTTAATAGAATCAGTTGGATGTTGGTACATGCCATCACATTTCCTTTCATCTGCATGCCATATAAGATTCTTAGCATCATTTGGGTTTCCAAACAAACGCTTCATCATTGGAATGATGGGAAGATACCACATAACCTTCATTGGGGGTCCATGGTTTCCTATCTCTTCAATAGTATCATCATCTTTTGTTTCAACTTATAACGTGATAACCCACATCTCAGACAACTTTTCAACAATTCAAAATTTTCTCGTATAATATACAATCATTTTGGTCTCATAATTACGATTAGGTAGAGTATTTCCCTCTGGAAGCATATTCTTCAACAAATGAAGCAATTCCATGAAGCTTTTATCACTCCATCCATTTACTGTCTTCAAAATTATCAATTTTAACACCGCCGACAACCGTGTGAAGTTAGTTGATCCAGGATACAATGTAGTCTTTGCATCGCTTGACATACTTCCATATCCATGTGCTTCTGCAAAAGACTCAGCTTCCACATCACGAATCATGTCCTCCAATCAATCATCATCTACTTCACCATGTACTGCATCATCCATGGTGGACTCCATATATTATTCAGTTACGAAAACACATGTTAAATTTAATAATTCACCATGCCATGTCCAAGTTGTATAAGACTGAAGAAACCCATCACATAAAAGGTTCTCCCTGATTTTCTTAACATCCAGTATCCTTTCGTTCAAATAGTTGCGTTACGTTGTGAAAATTGTATAAATTTTTTTACTCCTCTTTCATACTCATCACTTATGCGAAAAAAATTAATTCAATTTCGATCCATTATATTCTGTAATAGTCATTCAGGTGTTTACTAATGAGTGTGAAATCCCACGTTTGTCGAGGGTCGAACACCCCCAAACTCAATATCAACACTTATCAATTGATGAGGGTCAAACACCCTCGGACTCCTACCAAAACGTATCAATTGCTGAGGATCGAACACCCTCAGACTCAATATTAACACGATAATTCTATTCTAACCTAACAACTAACCTAATATAAATTAATAATAAATACTAAATATACAAATTAAAAATCATTAAATTAATTATAAATATTAAATAATATAACTCTATCCACATCTAATAATTTAATAATTCTATTCTAACCTAAAAACAAAAAATAATATAAATTTTAAAAAATACAAATTATAATAAATAAAAAATAAACAAATTAATAACATTAAAAAAATTTAAAACACCACCAACCTTGTGCGTGAAGGCAACTGTGGTGGTGAAGAGCGGCACGACAATAGCGGCGACAACAACAAAAGTGGCAACAACGACGAAGAAATTAGGGCACAGTAAACACCCAAACACCAGCGAGGCAATGAAACATTGAGCTTTGAGGAAAGGTAGAAAAGAAACACATAAGAGAAAAAGAAACAAAAACTAATGGAGAAGAAGAAGTAGAGAGGTCGAAATGAATTTACCAATGCCACGAAGAAGACAAATGCAGGCTCGAGTAAGACGAGAGGAAGCACCAGAGTTGAAGAGAACGAAAGCGCCAAAGAATGAAGTATGAAAGCGTAAGTGACATGCTTTTTCTTAGGATAAAAAAAATGTTTTAAGAATGTAACTAAGAGGTAAAACCGCATTCTTAAATAAAACGCTTTATTTAAGAATGTCACTATTTGTTATAGTCACATTCTTAAAACAAAGTGTTTTGTTTAAAAATGCGATTATAATAAATAGTCACCTTCTTAAAGAAATTAATTTAAAAAATATCAGTATGTTTCAAATGACCGCCTTTGACTGTAAATGCCTTAAGTGTATGTTCTTTGTTTTTATATTTTGTACTAGTGGATACAACTTTTTGGTATCCCGATCCAATACTACGTGGAGGTCTCACCTTCAGTCTCTCCGTTGGATATTGGTGCTCCGCTCCTCTGTGCGGGCGTTCAGTGGCTTTGTTTATCGTGTCTTCTCTCTAGACAAGTATATAAAACGTTCTTTTGTTGCTGCTAGTCCGATCTTTCGTGAATAGTCTCACCTTCAGTCGCTCCATAGGTATTGGCGCTACATTCACGATGAATGCCTCAATTGCTCTTTCGGTATCACTTCTTGCATTGGTAAACTGCAAAATAAAATAAGAAAAATGTCCCACTCAAAACAAAATAAAAATGTCAAAGAATGGTGTTGAAACAATATATACTAAAACACGCTAAATCGACCGTTAATGCAAAACGCATACTTAAAATTCATGGACGGCTAGATTTTACAAAATGTTCCTAATTTTTATACACAAAGCCTTTATAAGGCATTGGATTGGATTGCTTTAGCACAAAAACAAAAGGAAAAAAATGGCGTGCAGGAGCATGCTTCGTTCAACCACTTTCATAGAACCCATACTCCGTCCTTTCAATTTCAATTCTCACAAACATCACATAACCGTACGCACCGAATGTAACATCCTCACCACAATTAGGTCACGCCGCTTTCATTCTCCAAAACCACCTCTCTCTTCCTCTCTCAATCAAACGCCGTCGTCTCACCACCATGAAGATCCTCCTCAGGACACCGTCTCCAAGGCAATTTCAGGTAACAACTCATAATCCACAAAACCGTTACATTCCGTTACTAGTGTTAAATGCTTTCTGTCACAGAGGTTTCCGAGGCCAAAGGGAGGGTTGGCCAAACGACAAACGTGGTTGGAAGCACTGGTACAGATGATTCTAACAATGAGTGGTTGGCTTTGGACGAGAAGGTTTTATTTAACTGTTTTTCGTAAGGCATTGTTTGTTTTCAATTACTTGTTACCTGTGAATAATCGGTTAATTGTTTATGTTTGTGTTCTGAAGGTGAACTCGTACCCAACTGTTCGAGGATTTACTGCAATTGGAACTGGAGGTGAGGATTTTGTGCAAGCCATGGTTGTTGCTGTTGAATCTGTAATCCAACAACCAATTCCTCAGGTATATGTGTCAAGTCGTTTCTGGAAATTGAACTTTTGATATTGGAAACGTTTCTCTAATTTATATCGTGATCCTAAATAACTTCTTTGCATGGTATAGATATTACAAGTGGGGGTTGTGTTTGTGTGTGAGCAATATAAACTTATAAGCATTTCATTGTCGTGCTATTACTGTTGGGTTAAGCTTTGTTACTACTTCTATATCTATTCTGTGTGTGTGAATTGGCTTCCTCTTAAACTCTACATGATGTTTATTATGGGTAACAATAGTCCTTGTTTGCTGAGCTGAGCTTATGTTGTAAATAACTACACTCTAAGGACGTTGTTTGATTGAAGCATAGTAAGAAAGCAATGGAAAATTAAAAGAAAGCTTAAAGAAAAACATCTGATTATAGTGATTGTGAAAAAATTCTTGCATATGTACCTAAACTATCATAGAATAACATTCCCTTACCACCATCATAGGATAAATAATTAATTAAAATGCTTACAAGTTTGAACCAACCAACTACTTTGTCCTCTACCACTTTAAACTTAAATACCTTTGTGCCTTTGGTGGTTTGATGCTCCCGGGAATGTTGGTAGTCTAAGTAGTGCATCAGTGAATACAGTATTTAACTACATACATAATATGAAGTTAATTAATAGTTTTTGTTTACACTGGCGCAGTTTGTCATCTCTGAAACTTGTTTAGAGCTATTTAAGATAAACTGGCCATATAAATTTCGGTTATTTTGTGTATGTATTTTTAACTTAGTTTTGATTACATTTTTTTTATATCAGTTTATCATAATATTTTTAATTTATTTAAAATTAACCTAGCTAGATTATTGACCATTGGATGAATAAGCAGTCCCTACAGTTATATCTTACCCATTACCCACCCTTTGACGCTGTTGAACAAACAAAGGGTGAATGAAGAAAAAACAAATGTTAGAAGAAGTTGGACCCAAAAGGACTAGTTTTGGTTTTTTTTTTTTGTAAGCAATTATATCTCAAATTGTTTTTCTCAAGAATCAATTATAAAAACTTAAGTAGTTTTAACAATCACCTTATATTTAATATTTGTAAATAGTTTTTGGAACTTTCAAAATGCCCTATGATTGAGATAGGCAGATTGAAATATCACTATGAATAGAGAGATATTTAATGAACACTGACAACAAAGGTAACAAGGGTCATGACGAAGGGTTTGATCAAAAGGTTTCCCATTGTGAAAGGACTTTTAAGTTTTAAGCTTGCACTTTTAATTGCAAATGAGTTGTGAAAGGTTGATAAAATATCTTTTGGATGGTGTGCTCAAATGGAAGATATAAACTTTTTCTCAAGGGTTCTAACTTCTACATATGCCTAATAGATGTGAAACTCCAGAGTAATAAACACAAATAAAAAGGGTCAAATGTAGAGGATTTTGCTAGTGGCTATGTGGCAGAGGATTTACCAAATCTGAAAAGGTGAATCTGCACATGCACCAAATAACTAATTCACGCCTGTAGAATTTTGTGTGGGAAGGACAGTAGTATATAATTTTTTGTTAGAGGAGAGAGAAGGTGTAGATTGTTTAGGTTCTCCTTCCCTGAACTCTTCTTTCTGGGAAAAATTTTCTCACAAAGTTGCTTTCCTTAGTCTTTGGTTCTCTGTATAGCTGTTGTTTAACAACCTTTCTCTTGGTGATATCTTTTGGATACAGAGACGTTTTTCTTCCTTCTTGTTCCTTGTTCTATCACTGAGGATAATTTTTATACATCACAAATTGTTGCTTTCATAGAGTCATGATGGGCAATACACGCATGAAAACCTCTGACGTCGGTCAAACACATTTTGGAACTAGTGAAGCATTGTGGTAAAGAGTATAGAACACGGTTCAAAAGGCTGGAATCAACCATTAATGAACTAAGAAGCAACGACCTACTGTAGCCTCAAACTCAGGGATGTCATTTCAGCCATTTCGTGTGTGAAATGTTAAGCTTGATTTTCGGCGATTTGGTGACACTGATGCGTTACAATGGATTTTAAAAGCAGATCACTTTAATCATACCCCTGATGAACACCGTTTGACGATTGTTGCCATCCATTTGAATAGAGAAGTGGTTCCTTGGTTCCAGATGATATCCAAACTAATCCTTTTCAATCTTGGATTGGACTCACTCAAGGTTTGGAGCTTGAGTTTGGTCCATACCCCTATCAGCTCCCTCGACCAATTTATTTAGGTGGACTCAGCTTTGATCAGTACATGACTTCTACATTCAGTTTACTGCTCTTGGTAATCAGGTGCAAGGTGTTACTATGGAAGCTCTTGTAGATTGCTATGTGGGGGGATCCCTAGAGCAATACTGCATTGATTAGATGTGTATCTTTGGCCAAACTCTATGAAGAAAAATATGCATTTGAAACCAAAATATTCATCAACCTATGTCTCCAAACTATACACTACAAATTCTACCCTTCTTTCATCCCAATCCCTTAAGACGACTAATTTTCCACTTCTTTTACCCAATCCTAGCCAAAATTCATAAATCACCTTGGTTAGAAATTCTAACATTAAAAGGATGTTGATTACAACCTTCTATTAAATATGTGTATTAGAGAAAAAATAAGAAAAAAATATAATGTGTAATAGTTAGTGGAGTCAGTTTTCCGTTAGTGGAGCAGAGACTATTAATTTAATAGGGGAAGTTGTTAGTAGTTGAGAATGGAAAAATACAATTGTATAGTTTTGTGTGGGAGGGTTTAGGTTCCTTGAAATACCTGAAGTTAATTCTTTTGAGAGCTATTACTGCTTGAAGTGTTCTTTAATACCAATAAAGATATTCTTGTTTCTAGGTCACTGTTTCTAGATTCTAATTTTTGATCCCAGTTCTATCAGATGTCCCTCGTTGAAATGCGATTATTAATTGTATGCTTCTTTAGATTCTCATGGGTGGAAGAAGTTCAGAGAATTTTTTACAGTCTAGGCTTGCTCACTATTTGAAACTTCTTGGGGAACCTATCCCCAATTTTAAACTCTTAGTTGGGAATGACAATGCTCTTGTGGCTGAAGGATTAGTAAGATGATTGGAGGTCAAGATTCAAGGTCATTCCTTGAAGCTTCTTGTTTACTTCTTGCCAGTTTCAAGAGTTGATTTGTACTTGGTGCGGCCTTTCTAGCCACTTTAGGCCCACACATCTCATATTACAAGTTAACTTAAATTTTTTATATAAACAATTGGCTTATCACATTGCACGGTAAGAGATCCAAACTTCCTTTTCCTGCCCAATTTAATCAATTCCAAAGATTGTGTCACACCACCACTGCTACTGTTGAACTTTTTGCATTGCAACAGCTCACACACCCGCATACTACAACAACTCGGTGGTTAGGATTACCCACTGATATGGAACCTTAAGTGGCTATTTTGTTATATACTTACAAGGAAGTATTTGACATTCTTGAATGATTACCCCCCTAAGGTCATTCAATACAATCGTTGCCTGATAGTGGACCAGTGTGGCGTTATCGATGCCCTTATAGCAAAAAAAAAGTCGAGACCATGGTTCAAGCCATGCTCAATGAAGGGATCATAGTACTAGCCTTTTTTCTTCTCCATAATTCTTGTCAATATGGAACTTGGAGATTTTGCACGGACTATAAGACTTTAAACGCCATTACAATAAACTATGGTTTCACTATTCCTATTCTGAATGAGCTTCTTGATGAGTTGTTTGGTACCCAATTTTTCTCTAAACTGGATTTAAGATCTGGCTGTCATCAGATCTTAGACGCAAGGATGCCTTTAGAACTTACCAAGGCTTTGCAAATGGCTTGTGATAATGCCATTTGGGCGTACGAATGCCCCTGTCAATTCAATGTTTGATGAATGAGATATTTCAAGGAATCCTGCAGAAGTTTGTACTAGTCTTTAAGGACATTTTGATATATATTCCTACATGGTCTGTGCACCTGCAACACTTGGAGGTGCTTCACCAAATATTGAGAAAACATTAGTGGTACGTTAAACTATCTAAATGCTCTTTTGGACCGATGGAGAATGGTGTGACAATGGACAACAAGAAAGTTTTAGCAGTTTTACGATGGCCTAGTCTTACAGATTCATAAGAGGTTTTTTGGGGCTCATTGGGTATCTATGAAGCACATACGACACGGACAGAGAGATATGACTAAATTAAAAATTATAGGACACGGGACACGACTATATATATAAATTAAAATGTAGTAATATATTTTGTTATATGAAAAAATAAGAAAAACATTTATAAAATTAATTTAAAAAAAGATGTACTTATATAAACCATAATGTTTAATTTTTACATTTGTTCATCTTCATTAAAAAATACAACTTTTAATTCTGGTTCATAAGAGATAAGCTAGCAATATCAAGAATTTCATTGTCATCCAATGAAAAGTCATCTCCTACAATATTCCATAATTTAGTTTCCTATTCTTTGTAATTTGAGGAGTTTCTGGAGAGAAGACAAAGATTACTATGGACGAATGACAAAGATTACTATGGACGAATACTAGATCCTCTGTCCTTTTAGGTGTCATCTTCTATCTTTTTAAAGAATGTATAGAGGAGTCCAATTCCTCTCACAACATGGTTGTCCAAGTTTAAGAGCTATCTTCTTAAGGGTTGGTGCATGAACTCCATGAACAATCCACCATGATTTTTAATCCCTGTCCCTTAAAGAGTCAATATCGGCAAAATCTTCTTTTCCATCTGAAAAGTTTGCGAACTCTATATTTACCCGTTTTCTTACATCCACATCATCAAAGTACCTCATAAAACATTTATTCCTTTCCTGAGTAAGTTCCTTAGCTTGATGTGGGACAAGTATGTGTGAATCTTCATTTAACCATTTATGACTATAATATCTATATTAAAAATATAAAACATAATATTATGTACTTCATAAAATATAATAATAAAATAATTTAATTATATTGTATTACCTTGGATTTAAAGAATGAGTTAGACAATGAAGTGATGTGTTACTCTTAGTCCAACTATCAATTAATATTAACTTTACTACCTCGAAAAATGATGAATATTCAACTTCTGTCTTCATTTCATGATGGTATATGATCTTTTTCACATTTTCAATCATTGAATCCCTCATCTCGTATACTAAGTAAAGAGTAGCCATATCCGTATTTGTTTTTCTAAGAACATCATAAATAGGGGCAATAAAAGCAAATATGTAATCAACCTTCATCCACCAATTATCCGTCAACAAAGTTTATTTCACAAATTGTGCACTATCGACATTATTCACTACTAATAACCATCTTTTGGAGCCCTTTCTTCAAACTTCTAAATCTTTTTAACATGACTATGAAAAAAGGAACTTCAATGAGTTGAAGTTATTGAACATTGTTAATAATAAATGTTTTAATAAATGTAGCATCATGAACAATTTGTGAGATCCAAGGACATTGTTGATAAGTATCACTATTTTTTCAGTATTTTTTGCTGCACAAATTTTTTTTAATGCAAGATTCAAGGTGTGCACTAAACAAGGAGTTCAATAGATTGAGGGAAATTCTAATTTTAAGAGCATCCTCGTTGGCTTACATACAAATGCATTATCAGTTACAATTTGTACCACATTTTTTCGCCCAACCTATATAATTGCATCTCTCATATGTTTAGCAATAAAATCTTTGTCCTTTACTTCAAAAACATTGGTCCATCTCAGGGATAGCCATACAATTCATAAGTGGTCTTCTTTGAGGATCACTCCACCCTTCACTAACAACTGTTACACCTTTCTGATTCCACGAGTTTCTTATAGGTTGCAAAAGGTTTTCTACATTACTTCTTTACTTTGATAGTAAAGGATCTCTGAGTTTATTATATGTTGGTGGTATATATCCACCAAGATTAAAAGTATTAGCTGCATAAGAAAATGCATTCCTATAATAAGGACTTCTTGCTAAATGAAATGGTAAATAAATTTATTTGATTTCTACATGTAAATAAATTCAAAAAAGAAAAAGGTTCCTCTACCACCTGGATCTGATGAAGGAAATCGGGCAAACAATGATCTCATCCAAAAACTCAAAGGTTCCTTACAAGTTGCTTTCAATATTCAAGCGAGAAATACTCTTGATTGTAAAGTTACGAGGATGTTTTATTCTTCAGGACTACCATTTCATTTTATTTTATTATAAGAGTGCATTTTCTTATGCAACTAATACTTCTAATACTTAGAGGTCCTTTACTTTCAAAGGAAAGAAGTCATGTAAAAAAACTTTCTGCAACCTATAAGAAATTATGAATCAGAAAGGTGTAACAATGATCAGTGATGGGTGGAGTGATCCTCAAATAAGACCACTTATAAATTTTATGGCTATAACTAAGAGTGAACCAATGTATGTTTTTTTAAGTCAGTAGATGAGTCTGATGAAATAAATGACAAAGATTGTATTGCTAAACACATGAGAGATGCAATTATGGAGGTTAGGCCCAAAAAATGTGGTACAAATTGTAACTCATAATGCATCTGTATGTAAGGCAGTCGGTATGCTCATAGAATTAGAAGTTCCTTCAATCTATTGGACTCCTTGTGTTGTGCACACTTGAATCTTGCATTGAAAAATATATGTGCAACAAAAAAATGGTGATACTTATCAACATCGTTCTTGGATCTCACAAATTGTTGATGATGCTAGCTTTATTAAAACCTTTATTATGGGGCACTAGATTATCAATGTTCAATCACTTGAACTTAGTGAAGTTGTTTTTTGTTGCTTCAACTATAGTCATGCTAAAAAAGGTTTAGAAGTTTGTAGAAAGGACTCCAAGAGATGGTTATTAGTAATGAATGCTCTTCTTACCGAAAAGATATTATCGATAGTGCACAATTTGTGAAAGAAACTTTGTTGACTGATAATTGGTAGATGAAGGTTGATTACATACTTGCTTTTATTGCCCCTATTTATGATGTTCTTAGAAAGACAGATACGAATATGACTACTCTTTACTTAGTATACGAAATGAGAGGTTCAATAATTAAAAATGTGAAAAAGTGAAAAAGGTCATATATCATCATGAAAGAATACGGAAGTTGAATATTCATCATTTTTCGAGGTAGTAAAATTAATATTAATTGATTGTTGGACTAAGAGTAGCACGTCACTTCATTGTCTGACTCATTCTTTAAATCCAAGGTAATACAATATAGTTAATTTATTTTATTGAGTACATAATATTATATTTTTATGTAGATATTATAGTCAATAAATGGTTAAATGAAAATTGACACATACTTACCTCACATCAAGATAAGGAAATTACTCAGGAAAGGAAAAAATGTTATATGGGGTACTTTGATGATGTGGATCTAAGGAGACAGATAAATATACAAACTTTTCATATGGAATAGAAAATTTTGCCGATATTGACTCTTTAAGAGACAAGGGTAAAATGGATACAAAATCATGGTGGATTGTTCATGGAATTCAAGCACTTCAGAAGATAGCTCTTAAACTACTTGGACAACCATGTTCTACTTCTTGTTGTGAGAGGATATGGAGTACCTACTCCTTTATACATTTTTTAAAAAGAAATAAGATGACACTTAAAAGGGATGAGGATCTAGTAAATTACAAAGAAGATGAAAGTAAATTATGGGATATTGTAGGAGATGATTCATTGGATGAGAATGAAATTCTTGATATTGCTAGCTTATCTTTTAATGAACCAAAATTAGAAGTTGTATTTTTTAATGAAGATGAACAAATGTAAAAGTTAAACATTATGGTTTACATAAGTACTATTTTTTTAAATTAATTTTATAAATGTTTCTCTTAATTTTTTCATTTAACAAAATATATGACTACATTTTAATTTATATATTTAGTCGTGTCACGTGTCCTATAATTTTCAATTTGACCGTGTCTGTGTTTCATAGGTTTTTGGTCTACCTAATTTCTCCAAGCCTTGTGTTAGAAAAATTTTCCACGAGTACAAGGGTGGGTGTAGTTCTAAGTCAATCCTATAATGTTCTTTCTAAGAAGCTGAATCCAAGAACGCAAAGTCAATCTGCATACATCAGGGAGTTCTATGCTATAACTGAGGCAATTGCAAAATTCAGGCACTATTTGTCACAAAAACTGATTGAAGAAGCTTGAAGAGCTCTTAACAGAACAAGCACCACAAACTCCTACGCAACAAAAAGGGCTACTTAAGTTATTGGGATATGATTTTATATACAAACCTGGTAAAGATAACATTGCAGTTGATTCTTTATCCAGGTCTTTGCTCATGGCATGGTCTCAACCTCAACTACAAATTGTCTCTTGGTTGAAGACTGCTATAATGGAAAATTCAAAATTGAAGACTATAAGTGGAACTATGCAAGAAGAATCAAAATCCTATGCGTTACACAGTACACGATGAATTGCTCTTTTGGAATAATCGATTGATAATTTTGGAATAATTTCTGATGATCATGCATTAATACAACTGATCCATGAATTTCATAGCTCATTATCACGAGGACATGTGGGGTATGCCCGAATTGCTAGAATCACTTCACAATTTTATTGGTAGAATATGCAAAAAGACAAGAGATTTTTTCAAAATTGTCTTATCTGTCAGCAAGCTAAGACTGCTACAACTCTTCTGACAGGGTTATTACATTCTCTACCAATCCCCATATCAGACATGGGAAGACGTACCAATGGACTTCATCACGCCTCCGAAATTCACAAGGATATTTGATCATCATGGTGGCCATTGATAGACTCTCTAAATATGTTCATCTCGCTGTACTCCGAGTGGATTATACAAGTAAACAAGTAGCTGAGGCTTTCTTAAGGGTAATAGTTAAACTCCATGGCACCCCTAAAACCATAGTTTCCGATAGAAAATAGGTTTTTACCAACCAATTTTGGCAACATGTATTCAGGTTGAGTGGAACAACCTTGAACATGTCCACAAAATACCATGTTTTTACCAACCAATTTTGGCAACATTTATTCAGGTTGAGTGGAACAACCTTGACCATGTCCACAAAATACCATCCTCAATCTAGTGGTCAATCCGAGGCTCTAAATAAATGCCTTGATATGTTTTTCAGACAGTAGATATGGTTTAGGTTAAGTTGCAATCATATAGGCAGCACTAAGTAGCTTTGAGAAAAATTCAGAAACTGAGTCTAAGGTACTCTGGCCCTTTTCCTGTGACTGAGAAGATCGGACAGGTGGCTTATAACTGTTATTATTAGCTACCACTAAAATTGATCCTATGTTTAATGCTTCCCAATTGAAACTTTGTAAAGGAGAGCATGCACAACCTTATGTCCAACTCTCCATTACTACCACTGAAACTTCCCCAGTATTACAACCAGTTTCAATTCTAAAGTCCAGAATCATAGGGGGTCACAAGTTCGATAGCAACTAGTCCAATGGGAGGGATTGGATACTGCACATGTTACTTGGGTAGATTAGGGGGCAATTAGGCCTTTCCAGGTTTCAACCTTGGGAGCATAGTTTATCTTAACGGGGGAGGAATTGTAATAAACACAAACGGAAAAGGGTCAAATTCGGATGTTGCTAGTGACCACTTGGCGGAGGATTTACCAAATCTGAAAAGGAGAATCAGCCCACGCACCAAAATAACTAATTCACGGCTGAGCAGTAGTATATACTTTCTATTAGAGAGGGGTGGATTGTTTAGCTTTTCCTTCCCTGAACTCTTTCTTTCTGGGAAAAATTCTCTCACAGATTTGCTTTCCCTAGTTGTTGGTTCTCTGTATAGCTGTTTAACAACCTTTCTCTTGGCGATGGTTTTTTGGAATTCGGATAATAATTCATAGAGACGTTTTTCTTCCTTGTTCCTTACTCTACCACTTTTATACATAACGTCTTTTTCAAAGCTGTTAAAATCAGTAAGTATACCGCTGGAAATTGATCACAAGTATGAACTTGTTTCCAACCCGGAATTTGATCACAAGAAATATATGCTAAGCTTAAATTTTATTTCTCTTTCAATTATAATTGTTTCTCCTTGTAAGTTGTGGGCTGTGTAGCATATGTGAATGTAATCCTTGAAGAGTTTGTTATCAGTATATTGCAATTTGCATCTATACTTTTATCACTGAACCTCGTTTTTCAAACGGCATTTGACATCTGATCTGCTTTGAATTTTTAACATGTAATTACAGGGATGTGTGAAGCAGAAGTTATCATCTGGGGGAAAATATGTATCTGTAAATATTGGGCCCATTCAAGTTGTTTCCAGTGAACAGGTCTGTCTGTCTCATTCCTCCCCTCTTTTTATCACTCGAAAGTTAATTGTTCTATACTTATTTCCACTAAAAGAACACGTGGGAAAGGAAGGAAAGTAGAGACGTGTTTAAATTTTATTTACATTTATTAGAAGTTTATGTTGTAGTAGATCGATCCTCCAAGAGAACA
Organism: Phaseolus vulgaris; assembly: GCF_000499845.2. Classification (NCBI taxonomy): domain Eukaryota; kingdom Viridiplantae; phylum Streptophyta; class Magnoliopsida; order Fabales; family Fabaceae; genus Phaseolus; species Phaseolus vulgaris. The sequence goes on from NW_027174086.1 coordinate 172,002, forward strand.
AGGCTGAGCTGATATATCTTGATATGAAATGTTATGGCATTTTTCAGGTTCAAGCTGTATATAGTGCCATGAGGAGGGACGACCGAGTGAAATATTTTTTATAATCTGTCAAATTGTGTAAAGAAGAAGACGATTACAAGGTATGTACCAACACGCCTGCTTTTTACTGGCAAAGTGTTAATTAATTCATGATATTATTGTAGTCCCAGAAAGGTGTAACACCATTATTTGTTAATGGTGGATAATCTTATAGCCACTTAGATGGTGGGAGGCCGAAGACTACTAAATTTTTCCAGCGAAAGTCAATGAAGTTTTTTTTTTTCTTTATTAGTATCGTTTAATTTTATTTTCAATTTGTGTTAGTTATAATAATTTTAGCGAACAAAGTTTAGGGTGATTTTGATTGGTTTTTTTGTCAACTTTTTTTTTTATCTATGTTGAATTTTTATTTTCAACGGTTAAAAACAATTTTAGTCAAGATTGGTCAAAAATTTAGTTTTGAAAAAAAAAACAATATTTAATGTTGATCCAAAAACAATTCATGTAGTAATTAACCAAAAATGATCTGGATATACTTCAACTTGTACAAATATGGTAATAGCTTTGCCAACATTGGTTAAAAAAAACTCTTATTAGCGTTAACATAGAAATAACCATTACATATGCCATTATAAAGAAATAGTCCCAACAATGTTAACTGAAAGATAATCTTTATAATATTAGTAGAAATCCTGACTTACAATTGTTGAAAAATAGTCTTATCAAAATCTTGAGTACCGTTGGTTGGAAAATAGTTTTGCCAATTAAAGTCCAAAATTAATATGACATTGCTTACTACATTCGAGGCACTTGTACGCTGAAGTTGATCATACTTTTGATTTCTTTAAATTTCTTTCGTATTGAAAAGACTTATTTTTTATTTATATGTCCAAAGGGGAGAAAGTGTGTAATGGGGTGGATTTCACATTAAAGTTATGGGGATTTAAAGTATTTGAACATCATAAAAAAAGTGATATTGTTGATCCATGCCCTTGAAGTCTTTTTTAGAACGGTAAGTATTAGTTTGATGATGAACATTAAACCATTATAAGGTGTCGTGTTATTTTTAAGAAAAATAATAGGTCATGCACTACTAAGAGAAAAGGTAAATTTCTATTTTTCTTTTTGTAATTTGACCAATAGAACCTATGAAGTTTTCTTAAAACACTTTATTAAAAGATTAAAACACAGAAGTAGATCATTTTCTTTTCAATAAAATATAAAGAACACCAAAATAAGAGAAAGAATAAAAAAGAATGGTACAATTTTTTTTATATTAGTTTGTTTTTTCTCATTCAATTTCAATCACAACTTTAGTAGTGTACTATCGGATCGGATGACTGGATGATCGACGACCTTCTGCCATAGTTAAATCTAAATGATGAGATCCTAAAACATCATTTAGCTAGTAATACACAATTTTATATACAAAACATGACACGTGTGATTGGATCCACTTTTGGGCCTTACGCAGACCCATGACAACAAGGATCCAACCAAAATGTATAAATAGCAGAACAGGTAACTTTTCAACTCTCACACTTGTAAATTTTTCTCAGACTGTGACTTGAGTTTCAGATTATCTGTCCAGGTTTCTCATTTTGTCATTAGTAGAAGGAGAAGGACTGAAAGACAAAAAGACCATAAAATCCAGAAACCGAGAAGACTAGAACCTGAAGAAAAAAAAGAAGTCACTTTAGGAGAAATTTGACGTTACAAGTAGGATTGTTTAACTATCTTGAGTATTAAGATTACACACTTCACATGTAAAAATACAATTTCTCAATATATGAAATCTTCTTGAAAAAACTATAAAAAAAAATAGGTATTACATACGTGAAAACTTATTACATAAAATCTCAAACATGTTAAAAGCAAAAGTCTATTCAAGTATATCACAACTCCCTTCAAAGATTTATGAGAAAAACATAATTATAATTTTGGAAAGTTATTGAATATCAGTATGAATGAGCAATGATGATTTTCAAAGTGCTATACAATTTCTTATCTTTTGAAATAGTAGAATTTTTTTTAGATAATCTATTTAGAAATAGGTCTAATCAATAATATTATATAATACATAAAAAAACTAATGCATGAAATACATATGTTTATACATCAAAGCAAAACATCAATTCTGTCGTATTAGAAAGGTTCTTTAAGAGCCTTTATCAACATCCACGTTTTTTTCCTCAAATGTCTCAATTGAGGATTTCAGTTTTTTCAATGTCTTAAGCCCCATCTACTTTTTTATTTCATCTTTTACATCTATTTTTGGTACCATTTTTTTATCACTTTTTGAAGTTTTACATAAAAATAGCTATGGAAATTCTCCATTTGTCCCTTAATATGTATTAAAATTAAACATTATATATAAATGAAATATTTCTTCTATATAATTTTCTCAAATTAGCGTGTAATATTAAAAAATTAAATATATTGTTAAATTTACTTCATAAATATTTTATATATAAAAAGGTCTTTGTTTACTTTGATACTTTCAATTTTATTTTTGTTTATTAACTTTTTCATCTAGACAAGTTTTAAATACATAACTTCAAAAATTGTGAGTGTAAGAAGAGATATTAGCCGAAATTGGGGGATTTTTGGGGAAGAGTGTGAAAAGATTACAATAAAAAATTTAGACATTTCTTTTTTTTTCAATTGGAAAAGGAGTATGAGACCAATTTACATAAAAAAAATAAAATCACAACATAATATTTGTTGTGCAATATTATAGAATGATTAAACCCTAAAAAAATCAAACTAAAAGTAATCCATATAATTATAAATACAAGTTTATACGAAAACAATACAAAGATCTTTACAAAAAATTATTAAGAAACTCATAAAAAACTGATTAAGAAACTCATAAGTTGCTTGAAACACAAAAGTTGTTTTATACTTCATATTGCATAATTTACATATAAACTTGTTTATTTGGATTAACTCAATGAGTAGGAGCATCACATAAAACAAATAAGTTTATTATTAAATATTTCATAAGTTGGTACTTCAAAAGCAATAGAAGAATTCATATATCTAATTTGTTGAATCTAACTTAAGAAATAGTAAGGTATGTTAGTTTACAAAAATCTCCTTAACTTTTATTTGTTCTCATCCTGTTGGCACAATGTTGAGCTCAAACATTTTGAAAGGTGTTTCTCTCCTTTGTGCCATGAATTTTTTATACTTATACCCCTTGGGAAATTCGAACATAGGGGGCTCTTACATCCCCTCGGAGTTATTTAGAAATATGCATCTGAATGTTTTTTGAATGGTATGTTTTCTTCAAACATAATGTACAATTTGCTTTCTAAGCAACTTGTAAAATATGAACTATACTTAAAACTTTATCACACTACGAGGTATATTTCAAGTTCAAGGTAAAGATAACTTTCACCAATTCTCATAAAACATAATACTATACTCAAAGATTTTTATATGATAGAAAAATGGTGATTCTAGATTTCATAAAAAAGGTTCAAAAGACAACATATCTCTTTAGAAAATGATTGCAGGGGTTAGAGTTTCATAACCCATAACCCTATACTTCTTTTATGTTACATTTTATACTATAAAAGGAGGAAACAAATGGAAATAGGAAAACTACTCACCTAGGAAGAAAACTAATTGGTAGAACATGAAGAGAATAATGAGATGATGTGATTTAACAAACTTAACAAAACTTTGTTAACAAATTTCAAAAATCAATCGGTTAATTTATCGAAACAACCGATTGAATTGGTTTGATAACAAAGTTAGTACATCTATGTCTTTAAATGTGAATCGGGTGAAGTTATATCATTTTGGAGTTATCTAAATTTAATCATGGAGAGGAGTTATCTTTACTTATTAATTTAGGCTTAATTGCTTCTTTTCTTTTATTATCTATAACTATTAGTGAAAAAGAATAAATCTTTTTATAATTGTTGTTACTATAAACAATTTGTTAATACAATTAGTTCAACGTATTCATTGTCAAAATGTGATTCCTGACTTTTATGTCTTTAAATGTGACATGAACAATTTGTAGGTAGGGACTATGTTTGATATCAATCTGGGAGAAGTCATTATTATAATCTGCTTTTAGATCAAAAAATTCCTTTGGCTTTCGGTATAAATCATTTATTGTAGATAGTTATGCCCCCATGAAACACCTTCACCATCGTCATATTCACAGTCAAATTGTGATTCCTAAATTTCATGTCTACAAAATGCGACATGAATAAACTATAGGTAGAGAACTATGTTTGATATATAATATGGGAGAACTTGTTTTTTTAATATGCACTTTTAAATATCTTAACCTTATTTATTATCTTATTTATGATAATAGTGAATGAGATTATATATATTACACAATTAGTATATATCTTATTTATACGATTTATAATTAATTTTTTAAATATTTCTTTCTACTAATGTTATTGTTTGTTTTTTTTCAGAATTTGATTGAATAGAAGATTAAGAAAATATATAACGAAATTTATTTCCAGAATTTGTATTATGTTGAAATGTTATGGAAATTATTATTGATTATTGTTTTGATCTTATAGTTAAATTACAGTGAATTTTTTTTTTTAAATATTATTAGAGTGTTGTTAGTATTTAGTGATCATATTTCAAAGTTAATTTTAACTTATAATACTTAGAAAATAAAATATTATAATTAATATACATATAAGTATGTGTAAAAAAAGATAAATAATTTAAAATTCACTTTAATAAAAAAAATTATAACACATTTATTTATCTTAAAAAATTAATAATTTATAATTAATATATATATATATAACTATATTTATAAATATTAAAAATTCGAAAAGCGTACTTTAAATATTATAAATAATTTTGTATATCTCTTTCATATTACTAATAATATTAATATTATTATTACTATTAATGTTAATATTAACAAAATTAATAATTATTATAATGCTAATATTAATAGAATTAATAATAACAACATTAATAATAATGTTAATATTAATACTTAATAAAATTAACAATAATTAAAATAATATTGATATTATTATTATTAATTAAAATAATATTAATAATAATAATTATTATTATTATTATTATTATTAATTATAATAAAAATATAATAAAAATCATAATAAAACTACTAATTTAATATTTTTTTTATAGTAAATCAATTGGGTAAAATTATTAAATTTAACATTTATGGTTTTTTCAACAACAGACCGAAGTTGGTGAGCGGAGTTAAATATGTCATTGTGTTTAATAAGACACTTTTACGAAAATGGAGATTGTGTTTTATTCAGATGAAGAGTATTAATTTTGCTTAATAATTATATCAAAATATGGAGATAATGGTGACGAAAATCGACTGCAGGGGTTTAAAAAGGAGGCTTATTGTAGAAGGATGTTTTAAAGGTATGTGGTGAAGATAATCATAATAGATTTTTTTGACAATAACCTGAGAAAAGGAAAATTAGTCAGGGAATAAAATTAAATTCTAGCATGAGAAATGTGGGAACAGTAATAATAGAGGAGAGTAATAGATTATATTCTCTGCATAATAACAAAACTTAGCAATGTATGCAAAATGAATGAATAGTTTATTCAGTTATGCAAGGATAATTCCAAAACATACAAAACAAAAACATATATAAAAGATTTACAAAATATCATGGCATTAAAGTCATGTTGTCCACTATAGAGAACAATAAAATAATAGATTTTGTTAATGTTTAAACTCACTTGCCTCAGCCATGTATTATATCAACACTAAAATCACTAGGTCAATGTTTTTGTTTGATACATGTATAAAAATTATGTTATATCTAACTTGGATGAGTGCGAGACAAAAATCACCCACCCACCCAATATTTTTATCACCACTAAAACCATTAGGTCAATGCATTTGATACATGTATAAAAATTATGTTATATCTAACTTAAATGAGTTCAAAAATCATACAACTACCAACTCCATATTCCATCAAAACTAAGAATATATTTGAGATAATTATAAAAATTAAATTATTTTAACTATTAATTATACGTATAATCAATTATAATAATAATTAAATTTTTATTTGGATAAGTTTATTGATAAATAATTTGAAAATAATAGATTTTATTTGAAAGAAACAAAATCAATTTTTTTATTAAGAAACATGTATCTTTAAGTTGAAAGATAAGTTTTTTTTTTTTTACTTTTTCAGACAATTTTTTTTTAAGTATTATCTTAAACATATAATTGAAACTGTAAACAAATTTTTTTTATAAGAACAGAAATATTACTCCTTTTATATATGCATAAAAATTGTTATATGTAACTTAAGCGAGAATTAAAGACATAAGTTAACAAAGAATATTGTAAAACCCAACCAAACAAAAAAATTGTTATTTTCTATACTATATAAGCGTAGTTATAAAATGTATAGTAATTAAAACTCAACTTGCATGCTTTGTCATAATTGTCAAGATTTGAACATGTCAAACAACTTATCAGCCGCCGCGCTTGGATGTTTATTAATGGAAGACCAGCAAATAAATTTAAATGGAAAAAAGTTTGGGACAGCGGAATGTCGGTAAAGGGATATGGGGCAATTAACCTCCCACTAAATCGAAACCAGTTTTACTTTATATTTTAATTTTCACGACTTCTACTTCTTTACAGTAAACAAGGTGAATCTATTACACAAGCATACCTAACTTTTTTCCATCAAAATTTTTACATGGACGTTTTAATCTCATTAAACCAAGAAAGTAAAATTTAAAAAAGGTTGTTATATTAAAACATAAAAAAAGTTCCAATGGCTTGAACCATTTAAAAAAAGTTTGAATGAAACAAAATTGAGCTAAAACACCATTTAAATTAATCTGTGTTTGATTTAAACTCAAATTCATTTCAGAATAAGCGAACGAAAAAGGGATGAATCAGAATTCAGAAGTTTCTCGTGAAGTGTCGGTAGAGTGCGACTGAACCATCAACATGGCCACCGTCCACCTGTAATAATTGGCCTTTTTTAGGTGACCAAATTAATGAAAAGGTAAAAAATGAAACTAAAATGGTAAAGCTATAATAAGATATAGATATAGTCCTCTCGCTGTTCTTCAGTATTCACTGCACAGAAAAATAAAATAAAATAAAATAAAAATAGAAGGGAAACCTAACAGAAACGCGCGTCGTCACGAGAGTGATTAGCCTTCGGAGGAATCTCGAAGTGCCAGAGTCTGCCAACACCTTTGACCAACTGCTTCCGGCAGAGAAACTCCTCGGCGTAAACCTTCTCCACCTTCCGATCCACATCGTGCAGGAACACGTGCGTCACGCCGGAGCCTTTCCTGTCCCGAGCCATCACCGCCGCCGAAAATATCGCCGCCATGCGCCCTGGCGCCTCAGGGAAGTACCCCTTCGGCGCATCGATCATGATTAGATCCCACTCCCGCGAGTACACCTCGTCCGGGAGGTTCTGGAGTGCCAGCTTGCACCGCTCGTTGCCGCGGAGCGTGGCGGTGGCCGGCGAGCAGGCAGGCTCGGAGCGATAAGACGAGAGGAGGTGGTCGGCTTCGCGGAGCTGGGTTCGGTAGTGGACGGTGTGGGCTCGGAGGCCCGGCGCGTCCTTGAGGACGGTCTGGACCCACTTAGGGTCCTCCTCGAGGAAGAGCGTGGTGCCGCCTGGGTTGAGGCCTGCCCACATAAGGGAATCGTGGCCCAGCCCAAAGACGAGGAAGTTGGCGGGGCGGTTAAGGGCCTGGAGGACATCGAAGGTGACGGTGATCTCCGAAAGAGACTGTTGCGGGACAACCTGCGAGGTGGCGTAGTGAAGTATCGCTTTGAGCTGCATCGATTTGGAAGTTCCGGTTAACTGCTGCTGTGCTGTGGATATTGAGCATAGAAGACTGTTCTCGGAGGTTTGGATGAAACTGGCGATAAAGAGCGTGGCTCCGATTATGCATAATGTCCCCATTAGCCACACCGGCCATCGGTTCTTCATCCTCTCGTTCCCTTGCATTCGTTGATGGACAGAGCTACCAGGAGTTTGGAAATGTCTATTTTAAGGGATAGGAAATGAGATGGGGTTTTCGGACTTATGGATCAATTTATCAAACCAAAATATGATGGATTTTGGGGAAAATCAAATGAAAAGTAAGATTATTTTTATTAAAACTGGGGAGAGAAAACTTTAAGGAAACAGAGAAAAAATATAAACATTTGTGATTCATTTAATAATTGTGATTGCTAATTTTTTTAATCGGTGAGATTGGAATGCTTTATAATTTTAATTTTATGGTTAAAATTAATTTTGAATAAACTATGATTATTTATTTTGTATATAAAATTTATGTGTGAAAGTACAATATGTGAATTTAGTTAAAAAAATATGAATTATAGTTATATACAAAATTGTTAAAAGTAATCTCGATAAAATTATATAAAATTGAAATAATTGTAAAAGATTTCAATGAAATTGTAATTTTCATAAAACTTAAAAGTATAAATTGAAATTGGTCTAAAAATTCAACACCTAAGTAGTATTAAATATTGAATCATACAATGATAAAAATATAGTTAAATTACAGTAATTAAACAAAATAATAATAATTATATGACGACATCTATTATTCCATGAAATCTTTGTTGGAATTGGACAATTCTTTGATGAATTCTTTCAAAACCTCTATTAACATTGATGTTCAAAATATTTAATCTTTGTTGCAACTCCTGAATACCACCCCAAATTTTTGAAAGCATTTGAGCATCAAGGGAGACTAGGGGTTAAGGTGCAATGGCTTTAATATGGTCATCAGATATTACTAGATCTTGATCATCATTGTGTTCATCATCCTGTTTCACCCTACCATGTTGTCTAACATCATTGACTTGAATGATATTCAACTTGTTTAAGGTTTTTCAATTGAAATAATGTAACCAGTGTAGTTCCACATTTGCATTGATGGATAAGTCCACGTTATAGTAAGTAATGATCTGTGTAATTAGAATGTCGTATGGAAGAGACACATTGTTATCCCTGCAATTCGTCATGTGTAGCATGATATAATTAGGCCAATTATTCAATATATTATATTTCATTGTGCACAAATTAAGCAAAATTGTTGGTTCGTAGACTCAATATGTGCACAAATACGTAATGCAGTAGTTTGCCACTAATATTCAAACTATCTACATTCTTGACATTTTGACTGTGCATCTCTGTTTTTATCATGAAACTCAATGACATATCACAATTGTAGTTGAGCTCCTCAGGGATATTTGAAGATGACAATTTTTTACCTTAGTATTTCAAATTAGCCAAAGTCAACCAATATGAATATGTGACTTTAATCTTCTTATTAACCTCAATATAAAGGCTACCAAGTATGTGATATTTAGGTTGGAAAAAAACACTTTAACCAGATCCTTAAAGTATGGAGCTTTCAACATGAGATATTGTTCAAAACCTTGAAAGTGTAAATGATGGTGAAAGTAAAGCCCCGAATGTGCAAAGAATGGGAAATTAATTATCTTAAGTGTCAGAACTATCCTGGTGTAAAACATCTTCTCATGCTCAATCATCTAATCAGTTTGCTAAAAAAATATGTTTGATTTAAGACCTCCTCAATACTTAGGAGCTTTCTAGCTAGAACTTCATCAGTAGTTATAAAGGTTTTTCCCTTACTCCTCATACCACTTCTCTATCTTTTAGTTTATGAAAACAAAGTCATTGTTACAAAACTTAAGACATGAAAACATCAGTTAATGCACATTTCATAATATTGCATAACAACATTTTAAACAAAGGTAATCAAAATATAAATAATATTACTTAATAATATAAAGTAAAACATGTCACAATCATGTTCAAGTACAAATGATATGGTGATGTCATAATATTACATAGCAGCCAAAAAAGTGAAAGAAAACATAACATTATCAAAACATGGTACAAATAAGGATTTCAACCACCATCACTCATAATACCGAGTAATATATTTAGACAGCGATGTGGGGGCATGCCTAGAAGACATTTTGCATGGGACAAGTTAATGCAAAGGAAATCATAGTATTGTTCATAATTTTCTCATCCTATATATTCATGTCAACTAACATGTCCCAAATGTCAATTTGAGTATTGAATGCTAAGTTACGAAGCACCCGACTAACCTATTTAGTAAGAAGTTCATTTCGTCGTTCAATTGCCAAGACTTTTCGTTCAAAGTATTGCACTTGTTGTTCAGATGTCATAGTGACTCGTTCTGATGCCATGACTTGTCTTTCAGCAATGGAAGACAAATTTTTCTCTTAAGGCATTTCCTATCTCAATTGCATCAAAAAATACATACAACTTGGTTGTAAGCTTGTCAAATTGCGAACATCAACCATCGAGACTTTTATTATTTTAACCCCACAAGGATGACATACCACTAGATGGCGCATATTGAGTCAGACCTGAGCTATATGAATCCATCTGTAGTGGTGATGGAGGAGCTTGCTCAAGTTCAACATCAAATGCAAATTCCTCCTAGTTGTATTCCATGTTGTCATTAAGGTCCATAGTGAAACTTTGCCTATGGATGTGGCATCGGATTTATCGGGTTGTCCTTACTTTGTGTCCTATGGCATGATCAGCTCCCCACAGTTCCTCCATCAATTTGTATAGCCTGCTCCATTAGCGATCGAGAGTTTTGCCTGAAAATAAACATGTTCAAGTACATTAGGATCTCTTTAATTGTGGATGATAACAGTATTTACTAAAGGTGTTATCTTGATCAAGTCATCACAAAATTCATCTTCAGCCTAAAGATGTTTTGTTGATTCATTCCATTCAAATCCACTAGGTTCACTAAATAGATCATGGACCTCACATAATCTCTCTAAAGCTCTTTTGCCTATATTTTACATTATTTTTTATATCCCCACCAAACGAGACTAATAGAAAGTGTAAAAAGTATTATAATAGGTTTGGATCATCCAACTTCCATCGACCATGTTCCCCAATTATTATTAAGGATGAAGAAAATAGATATAAGATTAATTTTTCTTGTGTAAAATACACACATGGTTATTTATTTATAAATGGAAATAATAACACAATAACAAAAACTATGGGTTAAGTCCGTTACATTCAACATTCCCCCTCAAGCTAGTGCATACAATTCGTATGTACCAAACTTGTTACAAATATAATCAATTATAGGTTCACGTAATGGTTTATTGAAATTATATGTTAATCATTCGAATTATCAAACTCAGTCTTGATGTCTCCAGATACAATATTTTCTCGAATGAAGTGAGAATTAATCTCAATATGCTTGGTTCTTTCATGAAAGACGGGATTTGAGCTAATACAAAAAAGTATGATTATGACATATGAGTGTCATATAAGTGTCATTTGAGTGACCTCTCCAAATTGCAATTCTTTAAGTAATTGGTTAAACAAATAAACTCACAAATAGTTGGGGCCATAACTCTATATTATGCTTAAACACTAGATCTTGTCACAACATTTTGTTTCTCACCCTTCCAAGAAATCAAATTATCACCAGTAGAAACACAATATCTGGAACTGGATTTTCTATCAAACAAAGATCTTGTCCAATTAGCATTTGAATAACATACAACTTCAAAAGCTCAACAACAATGGTTAAAGGATTTTGTGCCTCATTCAGAAATCTCGGCATGCATGGTTACTATGTAGACCACAAATCTCCAACATGCACAATGTAAAGCAAAAGATACTTTAATCTTCTCATGCACGTTCAATCGACTTTTCCTATATCTTTTCATAAAAAAACGAGATACTTCCTAAACTCCTTCCTTGCCCATACATGCTCTCACTTCCACACTAATTAACAAATACAAACATGTAAATTCTATAAAAATCCATCTAAATAAAGAATTCTAAAATAAATAGTATTATAACTTATTTGTTCCCATACATACACATAAAGTTATAAATAAAGGAAAAGGCAAAGAAAGTGTAGATTTTGAGAATTTAAAAACTAAAAAGAATAAAAAGTATAACAAATTTTTTATAACTTAAAACTTTCCATACATATGTGGAAACGATTTGAAAAAAAATATTGTACACTTAAAAAGTGTATCGATTATATATTTTATATAATTGATAATCATTTTAATATTTATACTTTTATAATAAAATAAATAAATAAAAGTAAAAATATTAAAATAATACATTAAATTATTTTTAAATAAAATTATTTTTTAAATATATTTATATAAAAAAATATTTACTATACCAATTAAATTATTTACAATATTTTTATTCAAATCTAAGTTTTTTCTTCCTCAATCTCGCTTTCAGTTTTATTTTTCTTAAGGATATATTTTCTTCTTATCTCCATCCTAAAAAGGTCTTAGGTAGTGTTTGGATTGGGGAGATGATTTGAGAGAGTGAATTTGGAGTGATTTAAGAGGAAAGTGTAAAGAAAGTGATGTTCTTTGGATTAAGGTATATTAGAGTGATTTTGTGAGGAAAACTTATTGAAGTTTGTGAGTGATATGATGGTTGTAAGGAGATTTTTATGTTTTTTAAAATATGTTAAATGTAAGTTTACAAATTTACCTTTTCCTTAAAAAAATATTTAAATAATAAAATATGAGATATTTTTCTATAAGATAAATTAAATTTTATAAATATATATAAAAGATATTTTCATAAAATCAAATCAAATAAAAGTTAAAATTGATTTTTATTATTGTTAATATTATTATTAAATAAAATTATTTTAATTATTATTAAGTATGTAATTTATTATTATGATTTTAGTTACTATTATTATTTATAATTTTATTAATTTTTTATATATAGTATTTCTGTTTTAAATTTTAAATATATTATTATTATTTTATAGTTTTTACATGTATATAAAAATAATAATTAAGGGTTATTTAACTTTCCAATAATATTGTGTAAAAAATTTAATATTTTTTTACGATTTTTGCCTCCATTCCGAAATCAACACACTTTTCAATCTGTTAAATTCAATAAAAACAAACGAAAGATTTCCATACTTTTCTTTCCGAATGAATGAATAGTGTTAACTCAGATAGAAACGGAGGCTTGAAGTCAGAGATAGAAGTTGGTTGGTGGTGATGAGAAATGTGAGGTGCAAATAAATGTCATTCAATAAGCTTATGTTAATATATTAATAATAAGATTAAGGGGATTACGCAAAAGCGCTGCACGTCGTACACTAGGCTCGCTCATCGTGTTGTGTCGGGATTGGGTCAGACGCCTAAAGTTTTTAAATTTAAAAAGTGGTGTCCAGTGGGATTTATCCTCTGTGCTCACTTCTCTTACTCTTTCAAATCCTACCCATTCTAAACAGATTGCAACCGTAAATACATTACCAAAATATAATTTAGAATATTCTCAGCCATTGGATGTTAACAGGAGGATAGAGGATAGTGCACTTGAATATAAGGGACAGGAAATGCGGGTCGGTGTCGTGTTGTGAAAATGTTTGTCAGCTCATTTCACGATGCTCGCACCTCCACGTGTTGCTACATAACCATGCCCACCTATTTCATCACAACCAATGGATTATGTAACTCAACTTTCTCCATTTTTTTAATTAAGTTTCTATTACAATTTTATTATATTTTTCTATTATGCTCCTTTTTTTTAATTCTATTGTTAGTTGAGATGAGACAACGCATTTATCATTTTTCATTGTCGTTGGTGATATATTTCCATAAGGAAAATAAGAAACCACAGTGATTAAGTTTTAATTTTTTAAATTCAAAACTGATTTAAAACTTAATTAATCTTAATTTAAATAGTATTCAAGAGGAGTATTTTTGGCTTGTGTGTTTTTTTTACAGTTGTTAGAGGAGAGGAGCCCCTGATGTCCAAGCGATGTGTAATATTTTGGTTTCTTGTAAGTAAATCATTCTCTTTTCTTGCGCGGCTGAATGTTCTTTAATTCGCCAATCACGCTTTTGGGAGAATCGTTCCTTCTCTGACGAAGCCAATCTTAAAGGAGAAAAAAGGCACACTATTTACTTTATTGTGTGTCCGAGGAAACGACACCCAATATACATAAAATAAAAGAGATTGTTGCTTCATTTCATCCTTTTGGACCAGTTAGTTCTCATGTTTTAACTTTTTCTACGGATTTCCATTTTCAGATTTTCATTGGAGAGACGAGTGGTGGAGAGGGGAGGACGAGTGGTGGATGTGAAAAATCAAACCAATGCCATCACACCCTAATGTTGGAAACTTTACTCTTTCCCAATTAACCCATTTATTCTAGAAACTGATTCTGGTTCTACATAACGGTTCTACTTGTAATAAACCGGATATAAAAGAAAATTACTCAAATAATCTTCTTCAAAATTTATTTTCAAAACTAAACTGTTTTACTGTACACGAAAGGAAATAGATGAATTCTTATCGAAAATAAAAAATACTCAAATAACGTCCTTCAAAATTTATTTCCGAAAGTAAACCGCTTTACTGTAGACCACAGGAAATGGATCGCTGGAACACAATTTCGTATATATAAAAAGAGATTTTGTCAATTATTTGCCTCCTGGAAATAGATTTCTCGTGAACCGATGATTATTGTGCAAGTTTTTTAAGATAATGATTTAATTTAAGAAAATGATAAATAAATAAATAAAAGTTATAAAAATAAACTATATTTAATTAATTAATATTTTATAATATAATTGTACCGTCTAAAACCGAGATGATCTTAGGCCGAGATATGTCTCGATAATAATATTTGCACTATATATTCTCAGCATAATTATGAACAACTGAACAAATTATAAGAAAATGATGAAAAATTATAACTAAATAACACGTATAAGCTTATATTCCCTCTTCCAAATCAAGTCCACGTATCTTAAATATCGATCGACCCTGATTTATGGTACAAGCGCCTCGGACATCCTTCTCCGACGTGTCTACAACATGTATCTTTCTTACTATCTATCCCTATCAGTAAAAATCTCATTCTCATTCATAATAATCGTAGTATTTGTCCCAAAGCTAAACAGACAAGGCTACCCTTTCCTTTAAGCACAATAAAATCTCATTCTCCATTTAATATATTGCATTGTGACATTTTGGAGTCCTCATAAAACCCCAACTCATTTTGTAAAACGTTTTTTTCTCACTATAGTCGATAACTATACTAGATGTACTTGACTATTTCTTATGAATCACAAATTTGAAACCCAACATCTCTTAGAGTCATTTATTACATTTGCACAAAATCAATTTCAGGCATCTATTAAAACCATCCGTGTTGACAACGGATTGGAATTTATTTAAATGTATGATTTTTTTCTCAAAAAAGGTATTGAATGTCAACGCACTTGCGTTTACACTCCTCAACAAAATGGAGTGATTCTAAAACGTTTTTTTCTCACTATAGTCGATAACTATACTAGATGTACTTGACTATTTCTTATGAATCACAAATCTGAAACCCAACATCTCTTAGAGTCATTCATTACATTTGCACAAAATCAATTTCAGGCATCTATTAAAACCATCCGTGTTGACAACGGATTGGAATTTATTTCAATGTATGATTTTTTTCTCAAAAAAGGTATTGAATGTCAACGCACTTGCGTTTACACTCCTCAACAAAATGGAGTAGTAGAACGTAAACATAGACACGTTTTAAACACAGCACAAGCCCTTCTATTTCAGTCCAATTTACCATTAGAATTTTGGGGAGAATGCGTTTTAACCGCCACATATATCATTAATCGTTTGCCATCACCTTTACTAAAAAATAAATCACCTTTTGAGCTACTATATAATCAACCACCTTCACTTTCTCACCTAAAAACTTTTGGTTGCCTCTGTTACGCAACTGTTGTTTCACCTAAGCAAAAATTTGATCTGCGTGCCCGACAATGCATCTTCATTGGTTATCCTCACAGTCAAAAAGCATACAAATTATTTGATATAGATGCATGCCCTTTTTTTACAAGTCGAGATGTCATCTTCCATGAAAGTGTTTTCCCATTCTGCCAACAGTGACATACACAATCCTCACCTCCATTACAAGGTATTTTGCCCACTATTGACATTGACTTACCCACTTTTGTCCAACATTTACTTGATCAATCTTCTTCTCTTACTCATCACAATGCACCTGAACCTCCATCAAACCATCCTTCTTCTCCTACTCGTCACAATACACCTGAACCTCCATCAAACCAACTCTCTTCTCCTACTCGTCACAATGCACCTGAACCTCCATCAAACCAACCTTCTTCTCCTACTCGTCATAATACACTCGAACCTCTAGTAGACCAACCTTCTTCTCCCATGCCAAGAAATCTAGCACCCATTACCAAACCTTCTCCAACCGACCTTCCTGTTCGACGATCCAGTCGCACATCAACCTCACCTTCCTGACTTCAAGACTACGTAACGGATCCCAAGCCAATCATTCAACCACTGCCCAAGACTGGCAGAATGGAACCAGGTATCCTATGCATCATTTTCTTTCTAATTCACGATTTTGTTCTACACATAATGCATATCTTGCTAACATCACAACCACCAAAGAACCTCGCACTTATGCTCAAGTTATCCTTGATCCAAATTGGCAAAAAGCAATGGACGAAGAGCTTTCCGCCTTGCAGCTAAATCAAACGTGGACCTTGACACCGTTACCCGCTGGGCAGAAACCCATCGGATGCAAATGGGTCTATAAAATAAAGTACAACTCAGATGGTAACGTCGACAGATATAAAGCGCGCCTTGTCGCAAAGGGGTACACTCAGATTGAAGGTGTCGACTATTCTGAAACTTGTTCACCAACAGCAAAATTAACAACATTGAGGTGTCTCCTCACCATTGCAGCAGCCAGAGATTGGTTTACTCACCGGCTAGATGTGCAAAATGCCTTCTTACATGGCACATTGCATGAAATTATTTACATGGACTTGCCACCCGGGCATCATCGACAGGGGGAGAACATTGTATGTCGACTCAACAAATCCCTTTATGGTCTCAAACAAGCATCTCGAACATGGTTTTCAACATTTTCTCATGTGATTAAATCTGTAGGATTTCAACAGTCCAAGACAGATTACTCTTTATTCACAAGACAAAATAACTCATCATTTACTGCCCTTTTGATTTATGTGGATGATATTCTTTTGACAGGAAATGATTTGACAGAAATTCAGCGTGTTAAAGATTGTCTATTACAACATTTTCGCATTAAAGATCTTGGAGACCTAAAATATTTTCTAGGGATTGAATTTTCCGTTCCAAAGCTGGTATTTACATGTCCCAAAGAAAATATGTGCTTGATATTTTGCAGGATACGGGACTCACAGGTGCTCGTCCAGACAAACTTCCAATGGAACAATACCTAAAACTCACACCAGACGATGGGGAGTTATTAAAGGATCCAATCAAATACAGGCGACTCGTGGGACGACTGATATACCTCACAGTTACTCGGCCTGACATAGCATTTTCGGTTCGGACCCTAAGTCAATATATACAGGATCCACGGAAACCTCATTGGGATGCCGCAATTCGAGTCCTAAAGTACATCAAAGGATCACTAAGACAAGGATTGCTATTGCCATCCGAAAACAATCTGACATTGACAACTTATTGCGACTTAGACTGGGGAGGTTGTCAGAAAACTCGGAGATCAGTATCTGGGTATTGCATTTTTCTTTGTTCTTCTATTATCTTATGGAAGTAAAAAAAAACAGACAAACGTATCAAGATCATCAGTGGAAGCAGAATACCGCGCGATGGCCAATACTTGTTTGGAAATAGTTTGGTTGCGATATTTGTTGCAGAATTTAAATGTGCCATGTAACTTGCCAGCTCAACTTTTCTGTGACAATCAAGCGGCATTACATATAGCAGCAAACTCAGTATTTCATGAACGCACAAAACACATTGAGATAGACTATCGCATTGTGCGAGAAAAATTACAAGCTGGGATAATTAGTCATTCATATGTACCGACACAGTATCAGCTTGCAGATATTTTTACAAAGGCACTAGGCAAGAAACGATTTTTGATGCTACAACGCAAGTTGGGGTTTATGATCTTCACCTACCAACTTGAGGGGAGTATTAAGGAAATAATAATTATCAAATTATATGCAATTATTGTATGCAATATTGTACGATATTGTACCCAATTATATGCAATTAATTTAATAATGATAGAATCTCATGATTAGTATCCCTACTAAATTAGATTGTAAAGTGGAGAGAGAAACTCCCTATATATTTCCTATACATGAAGTGATGTAACCATACACATAAGAGAATAAGAAACATCTCTTCTTCTTACCATTTTTCATCATTTTCTTATATGGTATCAGAGCCATTTTGAGTCTATCCTAGCGAGTATTTGTTGGGTTTATCAGGCCACCCGCCATCGGGCCGTTATCGGACCACCCATAACATATATCTCCACACACGAGTTGGTAGCCTCGGCGTGAGGGGGTGTGTTGGAAATCCCACATCGACTAGAGATTAAAGCCTTTCATAGTATATAAAGGGGTCCAAACTTCACCTCATTGAGCCGGTTTTATGAGGTTGAGTTAGGCTTAAAACCCACTTCTTAACACAAATGGATAAAAACAACAACAAAAAATTCAAAATGGTGAAGAAAAAATAAGAGGTTGTGCTGTGGAACTAACTAGAAACTGTTTGATGAATGTCTTAATGAAAATTTGTTGTTTTAATATGTGGAAATTATTTTTAAACGATAGAGGATGATTATAAAGGGTGGAAATCAAAGTAAACTTGAAGAACATACAAGAATCAATTGAAAATAGTGATGAACAATGAGGTTTGGCAGCAGCACAACAAGTGTTTGAGAAAATTTAAACGGTGAAAACTTGATTTTAAATGGTGGAAACAATTTACAAGTGATGAAAAATGAAAATAAACGGTGAAATCAAAGATTTATGGAAGAATTAAGTAAGAACCACGAAGAACACAAGTTTATAGAAAAAATATTGACTTACCTTGATCGAAGGATTTTAATGTGCTCTGATCCACCTAATGCAGTCCCAGCTTGTGGTTGATTAATTGGAGTGGCAGCAGAATTACGTGGAAGCAAGTGCACTAAAATGGTGATCAAGTGCAAGGATTTGTGAGATTAAAGGTGTAATGAAGGGGAAAAAGGTTTGGCCAACCTTCCCTAGGCTCACTAGGCCTAATAGGCTCACTAGCAAGAGAGATTTGGCAGAGAATGAGTATTCAAGTTCTAAACTCTTCATTCAATATATGCAAATTTAGATACATGAATGGAAATTAGAGTATTTATAGATGAAGGTAGCTTGCTCCTTAAACTACCATAACTCTAGTTAGTAAAGTTAACTAAGGAGAGTATGGTGACTTAAGGAGGTCATGTATGCTCCTTTAAGATGCTTTAAAAGTCTTTACTTGTGTGACAAATTAGAGTATCTTTGTTTCATCTATAAAGTACACTTGAAAAGAAACCAAAATACAATTCTATACATGCTTATTATAATATTTATAGAGATAGTTAATTTTTCTTTTTATTATTGTGTATGGTGCTTCATCAAAAGTAATTACATTTATTTAAAAAAATCTTAACGGATACTGGTCGACCGATATTCAATGTCATACATTCAAAATCTGATTTTTGGATCTGTCGGTAATTTGTGAAATACTGAATGAATAAAGAAAACTGAGGCGTAATGAGGTATAGTTGAAACAGAAAAAATGTAAGTGAGAGAACAGAAAATGAGAAATCATCGTGGGTGAAATCGATTTTCGGTGAGGCAATAACCGATGACCGGAACCGTGGGGAGCTCGTCAGCTGTCAGTGGCGACATTGTTACGGATGGTGAGTTCCAAATTTTGGATTTTGGGATTTAGGATTTCTTTGTGAATACATATTTTGATTTCCCTTACAAGTTAAAGTATTTGTTTTGCATAAATTTGGAAAGTGAAACGAGTTAGAAGGATTCCAAAATTGCGAGTTTGGTGGCGCCACTGTTGCAAGGGTAGATCGTGAGGTGAGTTTATTGATTGTAATTTCTTGTTAGGGTTTAGTTTGTATGTAACTCTGTTTGTGTTGGAACTTGGTTGTTGAATGTTGATGGGGGCAGAAAGACAGGGCCATAATGAACTTTGAAATTTTTTTGGGCCCCTTAGGCTTTTTGGACCCCTCTGTTTAATAAATTCACCACATACATTTATGTTATGCTTTTAATACTTGCACCGTGTTTACGAAAATAAATCTGGGTGCGCTGACCCATTAATTTCAATGTTCGCCACCACAATATTAAGGTTCGCACTCCTTACCAAATAAGCCTGGGCCCATTAAGCTGGACTAGCAGTTCTGTTATTTGCCACACAGTTTTCTATACATCCACCACCTTTAAAACTGTTATTGGAATTGAAATATATTGAAAACGTTTTGGGCCTCTATGCTTTTAGGACCCCTCTATGCTTTATATACTTGGATCTAACATATATAAAATATTAATATTTTGAATTAAATGTAATGTCAAATTCTCTTATAAAAAACAATTTTATAATTTTAATTTATTTGTAGAGATGATATATAATAACGTAAAAGTTATTAGTAAACACTAGTGCAGAAAATGCATATATAACATCGATTTTGGAAGACATATAAAATCGGTTTCATCACCGATGTAGATCTCAACGATGTAAAATGTCAATTACATATAGCATCGATTCTAAAAATCAATGTAATATATACCAAAATCTGAATAAAATATTAAAAAATATGTGCTCTAGAAGGCACATATAACACTGGTTGTGGCTCTTAACCAATGTTATATGTGTTCCAGAGTCACATACTAAATCTTAAACCTTAAACCCAATAACAAAACATTCAACATTGTCGGGGGTGATCACCCCGGATCCAATATCAAGACGTTCAACATATAACAATTACCCAATTTAAAACATAATACATTATATTCCAAATACAATATAATAAAACTAATTATCTATATAAATAATTGTAAATCACATAATAATTAAAATTAAAATTAAAATATTTAAAAATATAAAACTAGCCTGGAGCGTGAACGTGAACGAAGTTGTGGCGGCAATGGAGGCAATGTGGCGGCCACATTGGCGGCAAGAGAGCAACGACAAGAGTGACAACGAAATAGTATAGAAGCGTGAATGAAAGAATCTTATTCAGTGTGAATGCTCTCACGATGAAGAGAACGAAATAAGAGAGAAATGGTGGGGGGAGCAGTGGAGGCATCGATAGTGGCAACAACACTGACAGAAGCAAAATGAACTTTTGAGCAAGAAAACTTAGGAGAATAACATGAATGAAGAATGAGAGTGTAAGCCAAGAAAATAGGGTAAAAACATATATTACACCAGTTATGAGTAATAATTGGTGTAATATATCTTTTTTAAAACTTAAAAAAAAAATTAATCTGAAAATTACATATAACACTGGTGTTATATGTAATGCCCATAATTAAATGTTTCAAATTATAACATCGGTTGTATAAAAGAACCGATGTTATATGTTCTTTTTAAAAACTTTTAATTTTTTTTAATCTTGGAATGACATATAACACTAGTTCATCGATCTAATTGATGTTATATGTAATCCGAGAGATAAAATTTTTAAAAACCATTTTTGTTTGCTCTGAGCAGGACATATTACACCGGTTAGATAGTGTGTAATATGTGTCAAATATTTACAAAAATATAACCGTATTTTTGTTTACATTGATTTTCATTTAACCGACTTAATATGTTGTTGTAAAATATGTTATTTACGAAATAGGAAATATACTCAATTAACAACTCAATAAATTAATATTTTAATTAAATTTATTTTATTGTAATTTAAAATACTATTATAAAAAGTTGTCAAATGAAATTTAGTCCTTGTCCTCTCATAAGTAGGAAGACCAATCATGCTAAATATATTGAATTTCAATTACCTAACTTTGGAATTTTTTACCAATAAAATACAACTTCACGTGATATTTATAATTGAAATAAGTAAAATTTATAAAAATTACTAAAATATATAAATCACACAACTTTAATTGAAATCAAATTACATTAATTTTAATATATTTTTAAAAATTTGATTAATATCACCAATTAATGTATAAAATTACACCGATTTGATAAAAAAAATCCACAACTTTTTATGTACACATTGCACGGTACATCCAAGAAAGGGTACCTGAATTTAAATATGCACGCAAGAAGTAGGATGTAGTAGCTAGGTGCAATTTAAAAATAGTAATGATGTAAAGAGTAAATGGGGAGTCCATAGCTACCTACCCTTCCCACTCTCCACGCACAACTGTGCCACCATTTATTGGAGATAGAGACGTATGCTCGTACTCTTACACTGCTACTACTACTACTTCAGACGAATCAACTCATCAAACCCTAGCAACCAAGCAAAAGGAAGCAAAACCATTCGTATTATTATTACCAAAGAAAGAAGAAGAGCGATGAAGGGTGAGATGTGGCTGTGGTTATGGGTCTTTGTATTGGGTGTGGGGGCGTTGGAGGAAGGACATTTGGCAGCGGAGTGCAACCTGCTGGTGCAGAAAGTGATTCCGTGTCTGAACTTTGCGACGGGGCAGGCGGCGGTTCCGACGAAGGAGTGCTGCGAGGCGACGTTGGAGATAAAGAAGAGCGATCCCAAGTGCCTGTGCTTCGCGATCCAGCAGACGCATAAGGGGATCCCTGAGGCCAAGAGCATGGGCATTCAAGAGGGTAGGCTCCTTCAGCTCCCTTCTGCTTGTAACTTGAAGAATGCCAGCACCACCAATTGTCCTAGTAGGTTCCTCCATTTCCATTTTCTTTTCTTTTACTTCAACCTCTTTGCTACAACCTTTTGGAAGAAAAAAAAAACTGAAATTAAAATCTGTTGCCAGAAACTTTAAAGTTATGTACAAGTTAACTTTAACTTATATAAAGATAAGTAATCTATACAAAAAAATTTGAGTAACAAAAATAAATGTTTCATTGTATAAGTTAAAGTCAATTTGTACATATATAACTTAAAATAAAAACTCAAATAAGTTATACAATAAAGTTTCTATAAAGTAACTCATTATATAAATATAAATCTTGAACCTTAATTACTTTATCCACTTGTTAATCATACTCCAAATCCAAATATAGCATTAATCATACTCTAAATCCAAATATAGCATTAATCATACTCTAAATATAGCATACTTATAAAAGTAACTATGTGTAACTTAATTAACAAAACTCCAACAAAGTAGGAGAAATTATTCTATGATTGGACTAGTACACTTGAATTTTATTATTATTATTTTTTATTAAAAAAATTACTAAAACAATTATTAAATGGTAATCAAACTTAAAGACAACAATAATTAATTGTATATTGATTAAGTTAAATATTTTTGTATTTTTTTAATAATATTTATTTCATTTAATGACATATGATTGTTGTTACTTGAGAGGTCAGTCTAACTGAGATGTCAAGTTGCATAGTGATATCTAACATGAAGACATTTTTATAAAAAAAACTATCGATATTTAAATTAATTTTTATTATTAAAAAAATTATAAAGTTATTTTTAAATTGGTGTATAAGTTTTAATAACTAATATTTTAAATTTTAAATTAATTTTTGAAATACTAATAGAGATTAATTTAGAATCTAAAGTAGTCTGTAATTAAAATCTTGGAAATTAATATCAAATACTAATTTAGAATTAATTTTATAACTTTTTATTAATATTTAAAATAATTTGTATATCAATAATTATTTATTTTATAAATTATTATATAAATGATTTTATAAATATAGTAATTGATTATTTTGATTTAAAATGAATTTTTATTTAATAATTTTCTTATAATGATTAATTACATTTAAAATTAATTTTTTTTGATGATTTTGTTATAGTGATTAATTACATCTAAGTCAACATTAATCGATAAAAATCAAGTATTCTCGTATTATAGTTATTCTTAGTTTTGGTTTCAACTCGACATAAATAAATAAAACACATAAAAAGTATGAAGTTTTTGTTTGACTAAATTAACTCATTTATGATTTAATTACTTGTTTTAATAAAATTGAGGAAATTATATTTTTATTTTTTAATTTATTGTTTAATGACATTTGTTTTATAATAAAAGTAAAGTAATAAGAGAAAAGTATTTATTAATTTAGTATATAATTATATAGAAAAATATTTAAACACCATTTGTTAAATAAAACTAATTTTAAAGATAAAAAATAATTAATAATTAATTAAATTTTATTAATATCTAAAATAGTTTATATTATTAATACAAATTTATAAACTAATATCTAATTAGTTACTTATATATCAAAATTTTAACTATCAATTTTAAAATAAAAAAAAAATAATAGTTAAAATTTTAGTAGTTAATTAAATACGAATTTAAAAATTAATTTAAATCTTTTTATTAACATTTATAATAATTATATAAAAATACTAAAAATTAATTGATCTGATTAAAAATATTATACTACCAACACGTGCTTATTACATTCATTATTTTATAAATTTAGGCGTACAAATTTATATTGGTGAAAAGGTCTTATAGAAATAACAATAAATTATTAAAACTACCAAGAGTTAAAAATTAAAAAAAAAAACTTATGGTGGTTACTATTAAAGTGATGGAGTGAGCGAAAGAAATAAAACTCTAAATTTTCTTAAAAATAAAAGAAGGTTAAGTAAAAAAGAATAACTTTGATTTTGCTTTGAGTTTGGCAGAGCTTCTGGGTCTATCTCCAAACTCCCCTGACGCAGCCATCTTCAGAAATGGTTCGTTGAAAATTAATTCGAGTTCAACGTTGGGAACTGCAATACCCCTCTCAGACACCCACAAGGCCTCCTTTGGAACCATGCTTCCACCTCCTCTCACGCCATACGTAGCTGCACTGCTTTGCGCCATTCTCCTTCTCCCCATTCCATTTTCTTCTCACAACATTAATTTAATGCTCATGCCTGCGTTTAACTAATGCCTCTCGTAACACCTCCTTAAAGGGCGTAGCTCTTTTGCTATTACTCCTAGTAACTGCTACTCATGGACCAACTTTATTAATCTGCACCTTGCACCATGCACCATACTTCATTTTCGTCTGCATCATTTCATGTTTCTTGTCTTCTCTCTCTCTATATTTATTAATAAGTTGAATGTGGATTGATTTAGAAATAAAGTGAATAAAACAGAAGTGATTTGGTTTAATAAAAAGATAGTAAATCTACTGGTACATATGATTGATTTGTTTGAATTAATAAAGGTTAATAAACTACTTTTTTTTAAGTGTAATGTTAAAATTAATATAAATATTTCTTATTAAATAATAAGTTAAGAAAAAAAAAATTAACGGGAATGAATGAGGTTTATATGAAATCAGATATTATTATTATAGATATTATTATTATTATAGAAATTATTATTATTATTGTTACATATAGCTGTTTAATTTTTCTTTTCCTTTTCCCGGTTTCCATTTTTTTAAGTAATAATAGAAACTTTTAAAGGGAATATGCTATACACATAGGCTTGCAACTATAGATTTGGTTGCACACAGGTTCTAGGCATGCTGCAAGACCCAGTAGAACACAATACCCTGTTATGTTTTTTGGTGATGAGTGTGATCCTTAATATAGAAGAAAGCGGGTTATGAGTTAGGGTCTTCACAATTGTGCCAGGGTCTTCATACATGTTTCACAAGTTTTGGAGTTTGAATAAAAGAATCATAATTTTTTTTATATTTATCCCGTTAAAGTCATAATTTTTTTTTTCTAAATTAAAGAGAATATCATAATTTATGCGCTTTATGCTTATCATAATATCATAGTAATGTGTTAATCTCTCCAAGCATGCTATGATTATTGCATAATAATAATTGATAACAGATTTGTTAGTAAATTAATAAGTATCAATCCGTGTTAAACTCTGTGATTGACTTAATTTTATGTTTAAAACCAACCCAAGCGCCCACTTGCTCATTAAATTAAACCACTAGTAGCACTACATAATTATACTTAGTAAAACCATAGGAGTTGGAAAAGTTGAAGCTTGAGAATGAACGTATTGCTTTAGAACTAAAACGAAAGGGAGTGGGTGTTGACTTTAACGAGGTGCTGTTTTGCAAAGACATTAGATGCAGGTTAGCTGACTATGGACATTAACCTTGGAGGAACCCAAACACAGTTGTTGGAAGACAATCCAATTCAAAAGGACTTCCAATTCTATTATAACTAGCATGGTGTAACTGTCCAGCAACTGCAAACCCAACCATACACAATGATATTCTTAAGTTAAAATGAAGTTTGGAGTCTCACATACATTCATTTCTCTGTTTCTGTGTGTGATTATAGGCTGTAATATGAATGGAAGCACAAAATCAAGGACTGGTGGGGGACTATGGGACATATTACTTATGTTGGCAAACTGTGTAGCTCAATCAATTTTGTATGCTGCTGCTGATTGTGTAAAATCAAAAGCTTATCGTGATAAATAATAAATAATGCACATCATTATCTTAAGAATCTTATAAATTATGATTCTCACATATCATATTCAATTATAATAGAGATAGACACTTACATTGATCCATGAGAGTCTCTATGTCAGTAGATTCTTTAATCTCATTTTCTCAATCTATCTCTTGACAATTGTGTTCTTGTCACACCTTTTATTGATGATCAACAATGATACAACCTTCTTTGCAGAGACAAAACCCTATTTTTATTCTTTTCCAATCTCCACCAAATTAGGTTTTCATTAGGTATTATAGTATATATATATATATATATATATATATATATATATATATATATATAACTTCTCACATTAATCAATGCGTCTTTCATTTTATTAAATAATATTCAGACTCAAAACCCAAAATCTATTTCATATGATTCACATTATAAAATTAATTTACATAGTTTTCTAACATTTTCCCACTTGACTCATATGAGTATAATACTTTCATGATTTAATAATTACATAAAATATAATACACACACATTGAAAGGTCTTACGTAAATTGGTTTTATCATCAATCAAAATCAATGATACATAAATAATAAGAGTCAGGGCACTTACATGTCATTTAATCAACATGTTTTCTTCCATGTACTAGTATATCATCATACATTCATCACTCACTAGTATACATAATGTCCATATTCTCAACATGACCAGTAAATATTTTGGACGGTAACCCTTTTGTTAAAGGGTCAGCAATCATAAAATCAGTGCTAATATGTTTTATTGACACTCTATGTTTTTGAACTTTCTCTTTAACATCAAAGTATTTTAATTCCATATGCTTAGCACCTTTCGAATACTTGTTGTTTTTAGAAAAGAAGACATCTGTGAAATTTTCACAATAAATTCTCAACGTCTTGACAATACTATTAACAAATCCAAGTCCTGAAATAAAATTTCGCAACCAATTAACCTGAACTGTGGCCTCAAAGCATGCCACAAATTCAGCCTCCATGGTGGATGCAGCAATGACTGACTACTTCACACTTTTTCATGGAATCACTCATCCGGCTAAAAGATACACATAACCAAATGTGGACTTTCTTGTATCCATACAACCAACAAAATCTGAATCTGTATATCCAATCACCTCAAGATGATCAGATTTCCTATACGTAAGCATGTGATTCTTTGTCCCTTGTGAGTATCTTAAAACTTTCTTTGCAGCTTTCCAATGATCCAATCCTGGATCATGTTGATATCTACCAAGCATACCAACTGCAAAGCTAATATCTGACCTTCTACATGTTTGAGCATACATCAAACTCCCAACAACAAATGTATAAAAGATATTATCCATTTGTTTTTGTTCCAAAACATTCTTTGGACATTGCATGAGACTAAATTTGTCTCCTTTCTGTATTGGAACAGGATATGCTGAACATTTATCCATTTTGAATCTCTCTAAAACTTTATTAAATATATGCTTTCTGAGACAAGCCTAACAGTTCTTGTGATCATGGAATATTTCTATTCCCATCACATAGTATGTCTCACTCATATCTTTCATTTCAAAGTTATTAGAGAGAAACTTCTTAGTCTCACTTAATAGACCAAGATCATTAGTTGCAAGCAATATATTATCTACATATAGAATCAAAATTATAAACTTGCTTAAGTTTACACACCATGTGTTCATTTCCTTCTTCAATGAACCCCATTGGTTGGTCCATATAAACATCATCTTCTAAATTTTCATTCAAAAGACATTTTTGACAGTCATATGATGCAACTCAAGATCATAATGAGTTATTAATGCCATGATAATTCTAAAGGAATCTTTCTTAGAAACAAGTGAAAATGTTTCATTATATCAATGCCATCTTTTTTAGTAAAACATTTGACAACAAGTCGGGCTTTATAAAGTTTGATATTGTCATGAGAGTCACGTTTAGTCTTAAATACCCATTTACACCCAACTCTCTTACATCCTTCTAGAAATTTCATAAGATCTCATACATCATTATGTGCCATTGATTTAAGCTCATCTTTCATGGCATCTAACCACTTATCAGAATTATCATCATTGATAGCTTCTGAAAAGGAAACTGGGTCATTATCAATGCCTAAGTCATTTTTCTGACTCTTGTAGATAAACCACATAATCATTCGAAATAACAAACATTTTTTCTCTTTGAGATCTTCTTAATACTATTTCTTGTGGTTGTTATACTACAAGTTCATTGTTAACCTCATGATCATAATTTGTTGTTCTTCTTCATCGTTGAGTGGTTTAACTACATTAGGAACAACAATACTTAAAGTAGAGGTACTAGTTAAAGGAACTTGTACTCTAACTTCCTTAATCTCCACATTTTGTGAAGCTTCACTTCCACTAGTTTCACCATTTTCAATGAACTTTGTATTTCTAGTTTCAACAATTCTTGTACTATGGGTAGGACAATAAAACATATACCCTTTTGTCTTTGCTAGATAACCAATAAAATATCCACTAATTGTTCTTACATCCAATTTCTTTTATTTCAGATTGTATATTCTAATTTTTGCTTGACATCTCCAAACTTGTAGGTGTCTTAAACTGGCTTTCCTACCTGTCCACAATTCAAAAGGTGTCTTTTGAACAGTCTTACTAGGAACCTTGTTCAATAGATACATGACAATTTTTAAAGCATACATCCATAACAATACAGGTAAAGATGAATTACTTAACATACTCCTAACCATATCCATTAAGGTTTGATTACGCCTATCTGACACACCCTTTTTTTGTGGTGTACCTAGCATTGTGTATTGAGCATAAATACCACATTTCTCAAGAAACTTAGAAAATGGACCAGGGTATTGTCCCCTTTCATCATACTTTCCATAATATTCATCACCTTTATCTAACTTGACAATTTTCACCTTTTTGTCTAATCGCCTTTCCACTTCATTTATATAAACTTCCAAGGCATTTACTGCTTGAGATTTTTCATGTAGTAAATAGACATAACCATAACGTGAAAAATCATTAATGAAGGTGATAAAATACATTTCTTTATTAAAAGAATTTACATCAAAAGGTCCACATATATCAGTGTGTATAATTTCAAGAAGCTGAGTGCTTATTGTGGCTCCCTTCTTTGTGTGTTTTGTTCGTTTACCTTTAATACAGTCCACACATGCATTCAGATCAGTAAAATCTAAATTTGGAAGTATTTCATTATTTACTAATTTTTCATCTTTTCTTTGGAAATATGTCCCAAACGTTTATGCCACAAGAAAGCAAAACATTCATTCACTAAACTACGTTTAGTGCCAACCTTATGATGCAAGGTCATAATAGTTTCAACATATAAATTATCAAGATTCAATTTATATAAACCTTTATAAAGAGTACCAAATCCAATCAAACAAGTACACTTATACAAACTGAAACAACCATTCCCAAAATTAAAAGAGTATCCAGCAATATCAAGTTTAGACAAAGAAACTAAATTTCTAGAGATACTAGGTACATATAAAATATCCATCAAGTCTAAATAAAATCCAGTGTCAAGGATTAAACGATAAGTCCCGACAACTTCCACTAGAACCTTCACTCTATTCCCCATAAAGACAAACTTTTCATTTGGTTTTATGGTTTAGATTGAAAGGAATCCCTACATCATATTAGAAACATGAGTTGTGCATCTAGAATCAATCCACCAAGAATTATGTGGAACTTCAATTAAGTTTGATTCAAAATATACATAATAAGCATTATGATTTCCTTTCTTTTTGAACCAAAGCCTTACGTTTCAGACAATCCTTTTGGAAATGTCAAGATTTCCCACAGAAATGACATTTGCCATTTTTCTTCTGGTGTCTTTCCATGTTTCTTGTAAACTTTCTTTCTAGCTCCCTATTTTTTCACATAATTAACAAAGTGGTCTCCTTAATTCTTAACTTTGGTCTCTTCCTGAACTAACATATTGTGCAATTTATGCACATTCCATTTGTCTTTCATGGTATTATAGTTCATTTGGAAATGACCATACTCAGACGGTAATGAGTTCAAAATGAACTACACAAGAAAAATTTTATCCACTGTCATTCCAAATGACTTAAGTCTTCCTGCAATATTTGTCATTTCAATGACATGTTCATTTATAGTATGAGAACTATCAAATTTCATGGTAGTTAAGGTACTCATTAATGTCCCGGAAAGAGACTTATCAATATTTTGGGAGTGCTCTTTCACAAATTTCATAAATTATTTTGCATTATCAATTTTGGGAATAACAAACTTAATATTACTTGCTATGCTCATTAACATAAACATCACACTATGTATGTTTGACCTTTTCCAAGCCCTATAATGATTTTTCTCTTTAATGTTGTCAGCATCAATAATCGCAACATGTTTTCAATCAGGAAAATTCAATCCATTAAAGACTGGAACTAACTTAGCATATGAATGTAAAGACACATGAACAAATACTTCAACTAACACATGTTTAACATTAATACTTTGAGTCATAAACTTAACATACAATACAGATTCAAATAGCAAACAAACATTTTATTCATACTAATGTTCTCCTTTGGGTGATACATTAATACACAAAACATAATGATGCTGATAATATTAACATTTGACAATATATGTGTATTAACTAGAAACACTTGTTATCTTTGGATATACAAAGAAAACTAATAACACATACTCGCTACCAATATGATTCAGAATAAGTTGCAGCATTTCATTCAGTCAACTTGGCTTTTTATATAGTTTGTCTTTTCCTTGACGCCTGTCACATGTAATTTATTAGCTATATGTTTACCTTGGTGGCCCATTTTTAAATATGTAATTAGTTATAAGTTCTATATAATCTAAATTTTTTTCGCTTACTATAATTGAGTTCAAATCAAATGTAATTTATTGCCTACATATTCATTTTTTGACTTTTTTTTTAACTATGTAATTCATTATGAGTTCTATATAATCTATTTTTGAGATAATTTTTTCATGAATTATAAGATTACAGTATGGAATCAATGACTTCAACTTTTTAAAAAATTCCATAAGAACATTTTGCTTTCAAGAAGCTTAAAAGTTATTTTGTAATTATTATTCTAATATTACTAAATACTGTTAGAGTTAAGCAGTGTCTAAGTTCAAGAGGGGAGGGGTGAATTGAGCTTATCAAATTTTCGCAAAAGAGGCAACTTTACAGTTTAACAATGGTGAAAAGAACAGATTGATATTAAACAAAACAGATTGTTGTACATATGGCTTTTAGCACAACCAGAACATGATCAACACGATTTAGATCAACCAGCAGCAATACCATAACCAAATTGATTAACTTTCACAGTTTATAAAGTTGCAGTTTGTAGCACAAAATTAATCAATTTTACTTAACATAAGCCATCTAGAGTAATGAATCAAATGTCACAGTTCAGTTAAAGAAAACAGTTCACCCTTTACCCTATTACAAATTCACACAACAACTTGATTTATGTTTAGAGAATTGATTAACAAGTTAGAACGACAGATTTAACCAGGTCCAGAATTGACAGATTTTGTTTTAATATAACAGATTCCTTTCTTGACAGATTATGTGAAAACACAGAATTAAGTGCAAGGATGAGAAAAGAAACACAAGAGAATTTTTATACTGGTTCACTCATCAAGAGCTACGTCCAGTTCACCTTACTCCAAGGTGGAATTCACTAAAAACATATACAATCAATTACACACACACAACAGTTCTTGAACCCTTCAAGAACTTCAACAACCAAGGCTGAAAAACACTATTCCAGCATACCTTGCAACTCCAAGAAACCCTATCTAGAGTGACTAACACTTATACCTATTACAAGAATGAATAAGGGAAAGATTACACCTGAAACTGTGTTGCAAGAACATAAACCAGTTGTTCTATTTGCTCCAAAACAGTACCATCACCTTCAACCAGCACAAGGTTCTTCAAGAACAAGCTCACATGTATTTCTCTTTTGAAAAACCTTTGCAAAACCTTTTCAATTCTCTTTTTCACACACGAAATGTTGTATCTCTGTCAAACTGTGATTGTTCAGCCTCCCTTCACGTGAGAAGGGCATTTTATTTTATAGAGAACAGTTTCTAACCACTTTTCAAAAAACAGTTACAGAACAGTTTAAAAAACAACAGATTGATTCTAAAAACAACAGGTTAAATGTTGACAAAACTGCCAGCTCAGCTTAACTGAAATAACAGAATGAACTTTACCTTTGGTGCCCTAACAGAATTTTGAAAGGCCTTTAACAAAGAAGAAATAAACCGATTGCTTCTCAATAAAACAGATTTATTTTTGTACTGAATCAAACCATTTAAGAAAACTTTAAAAAGCTTTTCCAAAACCATTTAACCACATCATGAGCTTGATCTTACTACCTTGATTTGGCATCTAGGATGGGTCATGCAACAAAAGGCAACCTTGACTACACACAAGCCTAAACAACAAAATCATCTAAAACACATAGCAACCTCCAAAGCAACCTAGCTAAAGACTACATCAAATACACTAATGCAAGGTTGAGATGAGCTTCATCCATCTCCAACAAATACAACAATCCTTTTCTTCTTCAAAGGAAAACTCTTACAACATTGATTATATAAATATCTAATCAATTACAATTCTACAAATTTTTCTTTAGAAAATGAATTATTCTTAAACTTTTAAAGTTATCACTAAGTTGCTTTTAAACTTGAAAACTCTTTCAATTTAAGTTTCTTGTGTTTTTTCTTTTCTTGATCTTAAATAGGTTTTACGAATAAACATGTTTATCATGACTTAAAAGACTCAATATCATCTAAATCTTAAGTTATCTTCCGTGATTGACAAATATAAAAAGCTAAAATTATCTTTAAAATCTTTGTAGCTTTACGTTATTACTTTAGACACTGAGTTTATCTTCTTTTATGTGCAACAATTTTTTAAAGAGTCGACTTAGACTCTATAACTTAACTTAAGAGTATGTTTAAAGTTCTATGTTGTTATAAAACCTTTGAAATTTTGGCAAAGTTACCTTATTTATCTAAATATACAATTCATTATTTTCTATTATTATGTAATATAGGTATTGTATATATGCATGATTATAAATGTAACACAACATAATACATATTTTTATTATTTTGTATTGACACTTTAAATTATAAATAAATTTTCGGTACTTTTAAAATTAGTCTATATTGAAAGGTACTTTTGAATTAATGGTGTTTACATGTTAATTTTGATTATGTCACATGTTATAATAAGGGCAAAGGTCTTACTAAGATGATTATATGTCAATATTATTAATTAAAAAATAAATTTGCATATTATTAAAGGTTATATTTTAAAAACACTAAAAGAATATTAGCGATATCAATTTTAATGTTAGTCTAGCCGATAAAATTTTTAAATTAGTTTAAAGTTTAACATTTTTATTAAATATAAGATAGTATTTAACTTATTCTTAAAATAAATACATGACTTAGGTGTTATGTAAATTATGTTTCATGTACATTAAAAAAGTTATTAAAATAAAAAATAATTTAAGATAAAAATAATTAATTATTATATTAATTAAATTAGATATTGTTTTAGAGATTAAATCCTAAACTAATTTATAAATTTAATTAATAATAAAAATTAATATACATATTGATAATGTTTTTAGTCTTTAAAATATTATTTAATTTAATTAATATAATAATTAATTAATTTTTTTTTAAAATTATTTTTTAATGATTTTTTGTGTAATAATATATATATATATATATATATATATATATATATATAAGGAGTAAGTTAACTTAATTATTTGGACTTGAATCTTAAATATACAACTATATTAAATACTCTATTTGAGCTATAAAATATAAAGAGTACATATGATTGAAAAAGTTATAAATTGAAAAAAAAAATCTAAAATTAAGTTTTTTTTTAAACTTTTGGAAGGCTTCATAAATAAGGAAAATTAAAAAAAATGAATTGATGTTGATGTGTCAACCTACCTTGAGCTTCCTACCCCTACCCTAACATGTCACAATCCACAGCTCGTACTAGATGAGTTTCCACGTAATACATGGAACTCAATTCACTAAGAAAAAAATACTAATGATTTTATTATAGAATTAGTGTCAAATATTTTGAAGCAAGAAAAATGATAAACCAATTTTTTTAGGGAGTGAGAAAACACAGGTTTATTGTACCCATTAGAGGTTTTTTGGGTTTTAGAAGAATAGAGGATATTAATAATAGAATGTTGGTATGATCTGAAAATGAAATATTTATTGTAAAATAAAAGTGGAAGAATGGTTAATAAAGAATGGAAAAGAGTGAAAGCTGGGAAACCATAATTGCAACAACTCCTTGGCACAATGCCACTCATTGCATGCCACTTACGAAGAATGAGTGAGTGGAAAATGGCATCGATTAGTTTTGGAGGGCCTTTTCCGTAAACCTAACAAAATCATCATTCACATTCTGACTAATCAATTATCCCTTCTGCGTGCGTCCAACAAAACAAAATAATTTAAGATTCTAAAAAAAAAAAAACTTATAGAGATGTTACATTGAAAGTCACGAATTGAAATATTTTTAAGTATGTGCCTAGATATGAGTTAATAACTAATATACTAATATTTAATAATTACATTAATATAATGATAATATGTTCTATTTATTTTTCATCTATTGGAGGAAGGAACACAATTACGAATCTTAATAGGAATGAAGTAGTCTTCATATCCTTACTCCGTTATCAGATTTATTATTTTTAATGTTTTTTTTTCTCTTGGAAGAGAAATATTGATTAATATTCTTGCTGATTAAGAAGAGTGTTACTTTATATCCTTATCCATGTGTAAGGTGTAAGGTGTAAGGTGAGAATAGTGTAATACACGGGTGAGACTTACAAATAGATCCCAGTAATTTTGAATGAAGATTAGATATTAAAATACGTTTAATCTAAATATATTATTTGATTTTTTAAAATTATTGATCAAAATATATCTATATATGTATATATTTATAAAAATCATATCAACATTATAGAAATTATACTAATTTGTTTATATTATCTAAAGATTCTAAGATCTATCTAGGTAAATATATTCACTTGAATATGAGGAATTATTAAGAAATTTGTTTATAAATTATATTGATAGTATAAGATGAGTTAGTCACTCAATTTTGATGTCCGACTATATCAAAATACATTTAAGACACTTAATAAATTAAATGATAGCAAAATTATGAAAATTCATGTTTCATTTAATTTGGGTGACATCTAAAAAAATCAACTAAACAATTATTAAGAGAAAGATATAATGAAGATATTCTCCAAGATTTTCTTCAAATATGAAATATACTATATATCAATATATCTTCGTATAAATCAAAGATTATCTTATGAATCAGTTAACAACTGATATTTGATAAATTTGGTTCATCACAACAAGAATTCATGACTAAACACTATAAATAAATAATACGTACCACCAGTTCCAATTCCGTTCTATATAAGTCCATTTTTCTATAATTGACGCGCTCGACGTTTGATTATTATACCATTCTTATATAAAAATTGATTATTAATGGAAAAATATTTATAAATTGTTTTCTTATAGACGGAGGCATAATAACACATTACATAATTTACATCACGTTATGCCCTATCTTGAATTTCTCACCCATTCCTTCTTACAATATCAAAATTACGCTGTTGGTAACAAGTAATGGCAATCAAATTTCATTACATTAAACTAATTTTTTAGTATAAATATATTTATTACAGAAATTTTGTGATTCATTTATAAGTGATGACATGAATAATTTTGTTGCTTAAAAATGATGTTAACTGCAATTTCTACTTTATTAATTAATAGTAAAAAATGAAAGAGTGAACGCACGGGTGCGTGGGCAAAACTCCGTTCTGTGGTAGGCAACGTGGAAAATGAAGAGCGGGTAACAAGGAGAGAGAAAGAGAGAGAGAGAGAGAGAGAGAAAGGAGTCTTACACAAAGGAGAATTGAGTTGGGGTATGGAAGAAGATGAAGAGGGGCATGCCATGCTCATCACCCACCTTCACCATCACCATTTCTCTCACACTTTCTCACCTTCTTTTACCCTTCAACCTCACCATAACACTCACCCTACACTCTCTCAACAACACCCCAGGTCTTCTACTTTCTCCTAGATCTACTCTCAATGCATTCTTTCTTAAACCCTTTCAATAAAATCTATGCTTTTTTCCTCCTCTTTTACATTTCTTTCTTTTATGTTTCTGTCAACCTCTTTCCTTCATTAACCATGCCAACCTTCATCTTTTCTTTTCTTTCTTTCTTTCTTTTGATTACTCTTTATTTCTGCTCTGTGTTGTGCAATCATTCACAGTACGCTTCAATCAGAACATAACCTAGATGTTAAGATTTTATGATGCTTGTCTTGTGTGCGTGTGCGTGTGTTGTTGCTACATCAACTTGTGAACATTACTTATTACTTGGCTATTGGTTGTCATATGTTTCTTTTTATCATAGAGAAAATTGGCTGCTGCAATTTGATAGCTCTTGTACATTGTTCCTTGTGTTCTTGGTCTGAACCTGGAGGTCTCATTGTTTGCTCTCACCGTAGTCTGAGTAGGTTTACTTCAAATTTTGGCATTAAAGAGAAAAAGAGCGAGGTGGCGTTGATTCAGCCACAGGTTGAAAAATATGTGCTGATTTAGAGTAATATAAGAGACACAATGTAAGAAGAATGCGGCCATCTTCTTTTGAAGTTAGAGGCAAGTTTTTTGTTTTAATCAAGAGGCAAGATGACCACTAGGTCCACAGTCGAAGCTTTTTGGGTGTGTTTTCCTGTGTGTTATTCACAGTGTAAAATATTGACTGTCCTGTCCTGTCCTGATTGTAAGTGTTCTGAAGGATGCATCTTAAGAAGGGATAAATCACCTTGGTTCTCTGTTTTTATAAAATATGGTTTCTTGTTCACGGCAACAGATAGGAACACTGGTTTAATGGATTTGCATCGAACTTGGCAGTAAGCAATCCTTGCGAAGATACCAGTCCGAAATGCCCAGTTTTTACTTACTCATTTAGTGGCTACTCAGAATCCCTAATCTCTAAGGGTGTTTAGTAGCTGGGTTTTAAAGGAAAGGGGAAGGGGGAACAAAACTTTCATTTCCAATAAAGATGCTCTAATTTGATATTTTTTGGAAATACATGACATAGAATAACAAACTAACATGGATTTAGTATCTTGATATTTTTTTTATTAATTAATGACACTCTTAATTTTAAGTAAAAAATTTGCCCTCCCTTCCGTCTTGCTCCAAAACCTCACTCCCAAACACACCATAATTGTTCGGTTTCACTATCTCATCACATATATTCATATGTCAACATTTATGCTTAAAGTGTCTATTCTAACCCTGTGACTAACATTATTGCATAAATAACATATGGTCAGGATTCTGTGCATAGTTTGTTTGTAATAGTGCTATACAAAGGAAAAGCTTTGTATTAGTAACTTATGAATCAGGTATAGTTTGTTTGCTTATGTGTTTAAGTTGATTTAATCAGGTATCTTCCTGATCCTTGAAACGGCTAGTTCTAATTTGGGCAGAATATAAATCTGTGCATTAATTTTATAGTATGATTCAACTTTTTCCTATGAATCATGATGGTCTTTCTATACATCTTTATTCTACAATTCAATGGAATGAAGTATATGAATATCTTCGATCATCCTTTTCACAGATTGTCCTTCTATGACATTGATGATTACTCCGTAGATGATTTCTGTGGCCTTGTAATGGCAGCTGGAAAGTCGGGAAGTTTCAGGATGATGGAGCCACTAAAGCATGCATCTAAGAAATCTCGAAGAGAAAGGAGCCGAGGAAAATCATCTGGAAGGTCCTCCAGCGATGAAGCTATGGAACAACAAATTTGGAAAGATTTGCCGGAGGATCTATTTGAGCCTGTGATTGCGCGACTTCCAATTGCAACATTTTTCCGCTTCCGCACTGTGTGCCAGCGATGGAATTCCTTGCTGAATTCTCAAAGTTTTTCTCAGCATTGTGCTCAAGTCCCACAAGCGAACCCATGGTTTTACACTGTTACTCGTGAACATACCAATTCTGGAGCTATGTATGACCCTTCTATGAAGAAGTGGTACCATCCCAATACATCAGCACTGCCTGCAGAGTTGATAGTTTTACCAGTGGCTTCTGCTGGGGGCTTAGTTTGCTTTCTTGACGTATGTAGTCAAAATTTATATGTTTGTAACCCATTGACTCCATCCTTAAAGGAGTTACCAGCTTGTTCAGTTAGGGTTGGGTCTCGCACTGCTGTAGGGATGTCAGTAAATGAGAACCCAACTGGTGCTGTCTACAGGATTCTATTGGTGGGCTATGATGGAGAATATGAAATTTATGACTCGGTAACAAAGTCCTGGAGCTATCATGGAAACATGCCTGCTGATATTAAGCTGCCGCTG
Source organism: Phaseolus vulgaris (assembly GCF_000499845.2). NCBI lineage: Eukaryota > Viridiplantae > Streptophyta > Magnoliopsida > Fabales > Fabaceae > Phaseolus > Phaseolus vulgaris. The sequence continues at coordinate 211,035 of NW_027174086.1, forward strand.
ATACTCAATTTTGGATCACAAGCCATTTCTATTGACAGCACCCTGTACTTCATGCATTTAGATCCTGAAGGGATTGTTTCCTATAATATGGCAACTGGGGTTTGGCTGCAGTACATAATCCCAGCGCCATTGCATCTGATTAACCCCACACTGGCGGAGTGTGATGGTCGGATATTGCTTGTGGGGTTGCTCACAAAGAATGCAGCCACATGTATATGCATATGGGAGCTGCAGAAGATGACTTTCTTGTGGAAGGAGGTTGACAGAATGCCAAATGTATGGTGCTTGGACTTTTATGGGAAGCACGTTAGAATGACTTGCTTGGGAAACAAAGGCTTGCTCATGTTATCCTTGATGTCAAGACAAATGAATCGATTGGTTACATACAACATAGCAAGTAAGGAATGGGTGAAGGTTCCTGGGTGTGTGGTGCCACATGGAAAAAAACGGCAATGGATAGCACATGGTACTGCATTTTATCCATGCCTCACTGCAATGGCTTGATTTAGATTGTATATACAGCAATAAATAATGACCTCAGAATATTTCCCTCGAATCACAAGGTGCCTTGCAACTTGCTGGCTGTTGATGCTGATGTAGGAATGATAATTTTCATTGCTGGTTAACAAAGCAGATGGAAAACGATACGGGTTTGTACTACTTCATGTATTCTTCGTACTCTCAAGCATGTACTTCGATCACTTTGCTTTTTTTCTCTGCATATGAAAGTTTAATTTCTGTTAGTATCATTCATGTTTTCTAGCTGAAAGGACCAAACTAGAGCTGGAGCAACCAACTAATTAAGAATTGAAGCATCCGTTAGTCAGGGTAGAGGCTTATGAAGATCCTCGAACATTCTCAACCTGCCACTCCCTTCACAGGGACTATTTATCCTGGTGTCACTTGGCACCTCATACTTTCTCTTGCAGTCTTGCATTATATAACATGTTTTTTTTACGCAAATCTGTCTCCAAAATGGTGGGATCACACATGTAGTTTTTCTAGGTCTGCTTCCAGCTTATCACTTAGAAGCTGGGATTTCCATTTTGATGTCTCTCCCCCAACTACGTATCGATGTAGTACACTTTAAGTTAAGGTCATTCTTATTTACGTTTACGATAGTTGTCTATTTTCAAACTGTGGGAATAAATAACCAATCACTGATCCATGTTCAGTAGAATACATATAATCGATGGTGGTTTAATTACCTTTTTGTTTAGGGTCAATATTCAATTTATTATAATGATTTTTGTAAAAATCAATCTGATCTTAATTTTTTTTTTAAAAATATGTAATTTAGTCCCTTATGTTAGATTGACATGATGCAATGAGGTGACACATTTATGCATAGATTGAATCCATGTATTATGTCACGTTTATAATTAATTACTAATTATATTTACTTTTAACTTTTGAATATTATCCTCCATTCATATAAATCTTAATTCCAAACTCAAACAAATATTACTTCTTCGTATACACAAATCCTAATCCCAAACTTAAAAGTAAAAGCATAGCTCGTGCAATTTCTCGTGGTTTTCATTTTTTGGTTTGTCAACTAATATGATGTTGATGTCAAATACTCATTTATTGTTGTCGTTTTGGGCTTTGGAGGTGAATTTGAAGAAGAGGTTGGCAAAGGAAAGTGCATATGTGGAGCGAGCATGGGTGGCAGGGAGAGGGTGTAGTGGAGAGGGTTGCAGAATTTGGGGGAGTTGGCTTTAGTGGTGGGGAAATTGGAGGGTGGTTTTGGGAGAGGAAGCAGTGGACTTGCTTCTTCACTAAATCTGGAAGATTCTGTTGGACTTCTTCTTTCTCCATCGTTATGCTTCTTCACCAACAAAACTTTGGAGGTCCTTTATTTTGTTGAAAAGGTTGAAACTTCAATTTCTTAACTCAACATCACTCTCTTAAGCAACCATATCAAATGTGGGATTGCAAATCTCCAATTCAATTTTCTCTTTACATCAATTTTTTTTTCATTTTTTTTTTCTTTAGTGGGTGGATCCTTATGTTTTTCTTAACAATTTTTTATCAGACTCATCAATTAACTAGGTTTCACATTTTCTCTTATATTCAACACAACTACAAAGAAACTTGAGATGCAATTTTGATGTGAGTTGATTTTAGGATTGTTCATTTTTGGTGTGACATTTTACTTAGATTGAGATTTTAAGCAAGAATATGGTGAGAACTCTACGAAGATTTCCACTGGACACGAACTTAACCATGTGGTTAAGTAAGTGTGAAGGTTCACTTCACAAGAGCAAAAAGAAAAGACAATTATAAGGTGAAAATGATGCTAGAAGGTGCAAAATTAAAGAACAAGGAAAGGAAACCAAATAGAATTGCCGAATGGAAATAAGGAAAGCCAAACAAGAACATGATACAAAGAGTAAAAATGGAATGACAATGGAAGAATAGATGAAGGAAGGAGAAAGCTTATGTGATGGATTTGAGAAGTGGAACACGCCACTTGGAGTGTAACTGACCTCCAAGATAAGTGACGATAGCTGCCACTTGAGAGCTCTCAATACTCACAAGATAAGACCTAAATGCTAAGAGGAATTCAAACCTCACTAACACCTCACAATTTTTGCATAGTAACTTTTCTTCCATTAATTTTAACTTGTCAAATACACTAGGTAAGTCTCCTATTTTTAGGTGAAGGAGCCTTGGAGAACAAGCTAAAGGGGTAGGATGGGAAAAAGGAAAAAATTGGCAGCCTTAGGGTTTGACTAAGTCAAACCCACATCCTAGGTTTGTCCTTCTAGAAACTATGTCAAAATGTCTTCCAAAAGGGTTAGGAACAAGCTAAAATGCTACCAACACCCCCTATTATGCTAATGGTACCTTATTCTAGCCTATCTTTGCTATTTGGACCCTTAAAGTGAACCCAATTTAATAACTACACCTCCTATTTATGCTATATGGACCTGTTCTACTGAAATTATAAATAGTGAGACCAACTGATTCTCAGCACCCAAAGTTTGTACTTTACTCCTAGTGATCTTCTTTGGTATAGTAGGCGCTGAGGTCATGGTTGAAAATCTTGTCCGAATCCTAGGTCTTGAGTCATGCTCCTAGTCTTCCTCCTCAGAGGTTGGGCCGGGTCAGTAGGCGCCCCCTCTCCTAGGTCTTCATCATGCTTCCCAGGTGGGAGGGAATTCGTCCACGAATTTGGAAGACCTGCAGAGAAAGGAGTCAGATCACTAATATTGAAAGAATTACTACCTAAGTATGTATTAGGCAGATCCAACTCATATGCATTGTCATTGATCCGCTTGAGGACCTATAAAGGACCATCCCCTTGTGGCATAAGTTTATACTTTCTTTGAGTAGGGAATCTATCCTTCCTCAAGTGAAGTCAAACCCAATCCACGGGTTCAAAGATCAATGCCTTGCGCCCCTTATTGGCATGCGCGACATACTTGCCTACCTTCCTTTCAATTTGAAGCTTGATGTGGTGGTGCAAGTCTTTAATAAAGGAAGCTTTTTCAAAACCATATTTGCATAACACCTCATCAAGTAGGGGAATAGGAAGGAGGTTAAGGGGTGTAAGGGGATTGAACCCATACACAACCTTAAAAGGGGTGTGGGAGGTAGTAAAATTTACTACTCTATTATAAGCAAATTCAATATGAGGTAATAAATTTTTCCACACCCTTGGGTTCCCGGAAATAAGACACCTCAACATTTGACCCAAAGTCCTATTAACCACCTCTGTTTGACCATCAGTTTTGGGATGACAAGTAGTAGAAAACAAAAGTTTAGTTCCAAGTTTTCCCCATAAAGTCCTCCAAAAGTGACTTAAGAACTTAGAATCTTTGTCTAAGACAATACTCCTAAGAAGCCCATGCAATCTAACTATTTCCTTAAAGAATAGATTTGCAATAAAACAAACATCATCTACTTTGTGGCAAGAATAAAATGAGCCATTTTAGAAAATCGCTCCACTACCACAAAGATAGAGTCCATACCCTTGGATGTTTATTGAATACCTAAAATAAAATCCAAGGAGATATCTACCCAAGGCATGTCCGGGATGGGGAGAGGGGTATATAAATGGGGTTGCATTTTAGACTTAGCCTTCCTGTATGCCATACACTTATCACAGAAGCTATGTACGAATTTGCGCATGTGGACCCAAAAGAAATGCTCATGCAATGTGTCTAAAGTCTTAGCTACCCCAAAGTGTTCCATTAGACCACCCTCATGTGCCTCTATAACAAGAGATTGCCTCAAAGACCCTTGGGGAACACAAAATATTTTCCCTTTGAAGAGAAAACCATAATGTATGAAAAAGTCTTTGTGTCCTCCCTTTGAGCATTCTTGATAGATGTGAGAGAAATCAAGGTCATCTTTATAGAGTTCCTTTATGTGATCAAAACCTAAGTATTGAACATCCAAAAATATTTAGCAAGGTATATCGTCTTGAAAGAGCATCCGCAACAACATTTGTTTTACCTTGCTTATGTTTGATCACATAAGGAAATTGCAATGAACTCTAGCCACTTAGCCTATCTTTTATTAAGCTTGCTTTGGCCTTTCAAATATTTAAGGGATTCATGATCACTATGTATCACAAATTCCTTTGGAAAAAGGTAGTGTTGCCAATTTTGCAAGGCTCTAACAAGAGCATAAAGTTTTTTATCATAGGTGGAGTAATTGAGATTACTCCCTTTGAGTTTCTCACTAAAATAAGCTATGAGGTGACCTTCTTGAAGGAGGACAACCCCAATGCTTATGTTTGAGGCACCACATTCTATTTCAAATGTCTTAGTGAAGTTAGGGAGTGCTAAAATGGGAGCCTTAGTTAATTTATCTTTCAAAGTTTCAAAAGCTTCCACTTGGTCTTGGCCCCATTTAAACACAACATCATTCTTCACTATGACATTGAGAGGTGCGACAATGGTACTAAAGTCTTTCACAAACCTCCTATAGAAAATAGCAAGTTAATGAAAACTTCGTACCTCACTAACATCGGTGGGTGTGGGCCAATGTCGTATTGCTGCAACCTTTTCTTTATCCACATGCACCCCTTTAGAACTCACTACAAACCCTAGGAAGTCTATATGATCTATGGCAAACACACATTTGTCCAAATTAGCATACAAGGTTTCCTTCCTAAGGGTTTCCAACACTTGCCTAACATGCTTCTTATGATCCTCTAAAGACAAGCTATAGATAAGAATGTCATCAAAATAGACCACTACAAACATGCCAATGAAAGACCTTAAAACATGGTGCATAAGTCGCATGAAGGTACTTGGAGCATTGGTCAAGCCAAAGGGCATGACTAACCACTCTTATAAACCAAACTTGGTCTTAAAGACAGTTTTCCATTCATCTCCCGGTTTAATCCGGATTTGGTTCTAACCACTCTTAAGATCAATTTTGGTAAATATTTGAGATCCATGTAACTCATCCAACAAGTCATCTAATCTAGGAATGGGATGCCTATACTTAATGGTTATGTTGTTTATGGCACGACAATTCGTACACATCCTCCATCTTCCATCCTTTTTAGGGACAATAATCATAGGCATAACAAAAGGACTCATGCTATCTTGCACCCACCCTTTAGTTATTAATCCCTCTACTTGTTGTTGAATTTCTTTGGCCTCGGTTGGATTGGTCCTATATGCAGGCCTATTTGGTAAAGAAGCATCGGGAATAAAGTCTATTTGGTGCTCAATGCCTCTTAGAGGAGGTAATCCTTTTGGGGGATCTTGAAAAACATCTTCAAATTCCTTTACCAAATTTTCCAAACATGTAGGATAATCTACCGCCGACTCACTCGTAAGGGTCCTAGGAAAAGCTATGTATATAGACTTTTGGGAAAGCATTACATGTTTTACCTCTTGTGGTGAGATGAGAAGGCTTCTCTTAGAATTCTTTTTATCTTTTTCTTTCTCTCTCTTTTATTTCATTTTAAGTTGGTTCTCATGGACTTCCTTTGGTGAGAGAGTTTTAGTGTGACCTTATGCCCATGGAAGTTGAAAGAGATTTTGTTGGTAAGGCCATCATGAAGAGTTTTTCTATCATATTGCCATGATCTACCTAAAAGAATATGAGTAGCTTCCATAGGGACAACATCACACAAGACCTCATCCTTATATTTGCCAATAGAAAAGGTTATGAGAACTTGCTTATTTACTATGATCTCCCCCTCTTCACTTAACCATTGAAGCTTATAGGGATTGACATGAGAGATAGTAGACAATCCAAGTTTATCTACTACTCTTGTGCTTGCCACATTTGCACAACTCCCCCCATCCACGATTAAGGAACACAACTTATCATTAATGAGACACCTAGTATGAAAAATATTTTCTCTTTGACTTTCATCAAAAGGTTTCAAAACTTTTCCTAGCATGCGCCTCACTACCAATACGTCGCCTTCACATGGACTCTCATTATCTTCCTCACTTGGGGATCTAGAATGGTTTGGAGACTTAGACCTTTGGGAACTATGGTCACTCATGACAATCCCCTCTTTTACCATCATGTTGCGTTTGGAAGGACAATTAGAAGCAATATGACCAAAACATAAAGATATAAAACACTTTCTACTTTAGGTTTTGGTAGGAGATTTAGGTGTCATAGTGAAGGGTTTAGAATCCCTAGAGTTGTAAGTGGACTCCTTTACAAAATTGGAGGGAAAAGTCTTTAGAAGAAAACTTGTTTTTATTTTTCCAAGATGATTGGTAGTAGCCATCATTATGAGTATTTTTAGAAAAGGTTTTCTTTGAAAGTTGTGATTCAACCTTGATGGCAAGGTGAACCAATTTTTCTTAAGATGAGTACTCATATAATTTTACCACATCTTGAATTTCCCTTCTCAAGCCACTTACAAACCTAACCATTTTGGACTCCTCACTTTCATGCATGCCAACTTTAGTTAAGGTTGTTTCAAGATCTATAAAATAATCATCCACACTTTGTGTTCCTTGTTGAAGCCGTTGGAGCTTCAACAATAGCTCTTTCCTATAGTGTGAAGGAACAAATCTAGCGCACATGCATAACTTTAAATCCTCCCAAGAGATCACGACTGACCTCTTGTTTAGTCCAATGTCCATTACAGTTTTATGCCACCACTGCATGTCATAGTCTAAAAATTCTAAGGATGCTAACTTAACCTTTTGGTCTTCTTGGACCTCATGTACATTAAAAAATTATTTTACTTTAGCTTCCCATCCTAGATAGATATTAGGGTCACCTTCCCCACTAAAACTAGGAATTTTAACATAAGGTAAAGACATTTTAACAACGTGTTGGTACCTCTCTTCAAAATTGTTCAATCTCCATTCCTCCTCTTCTTCTTGGCTTCCATATTGGTGATAACTCCTTGATTCACGCCTTTGATTCCATCTTCTTCCTCTTGAGGGTCTGCCATGGGCCGATTCATGTCTTTGGAGCCTCTCCTCCATTTGTCTCATTTCTGTTGATCAAAAGTGATCAAGTGCTTTGAAGAATTCAAATCCTATGTGTTTGATGCAAGACTAGTGTTGCTGCTGTGTTTTGGGAGGGATCTGGGTAGAATAGAATGTGATCAACTCATTTTTTGAATCTAAAACTGTTATGGTTTAAAACCTTAAAGAAAATAAAGTGTTTTTCCAACTAAGTGAAAAACTACCTGATATTTTGTCGAATCAACCGATTGTTTTACTCTTAGGAGTTTTTTAAAAGGTTGAAAACTGTTTTAGTTTGGTTGACTTAACTGCCAAACCAAACAATCGATTGTTTCGTGGTTTCAACCGATTGTTTCTTTGAAAATCCTAACAAAATTTTGTTTTGGTTGTGGAATGTGCTTTAAATGATTTCCAACTGAATATGCTCCTTCATTAATTGCTTTGACCAATATTTGGAAAATATAAATAGTTTGTTTATGTTTTCAAACGTGTGAGAGAAACAAATTTGAGTTTTTCAGTTGTGAAAAAGTTGATTTCAAGATTTGAACATTCACATCAAGCTTTGGGTTTTCAAAGAGAGTGAAATAGGATTGCAATTGTATTGATTTCAGTTTGTTCTGTAAACAAGTGTAATCCCTTCTCAACCTTCTGTATTTCTGGTGTTGTGTTGTCAATGAGTGTTGTGTGCTCTTGAGGTGGTCAAGATCAATACTCTTGGTGTGTTTTTGTCAAAAGGAGTGTGTTTCTTGAAGGGTTCAAGGTCACTACTTTGGTGGTTTGTGTATTGTAATCTAGTTTGATTACTTAGTGGATTACCCAGTAATTTTTTGGGGACTGAATGTAACTCTTGGCTTAAGAGTGAACCAGTATAAACTGTTGGTGTATCTCTCTCTTACCCTAAACTCATTTAAATTCTGTTTTAAGCTTTTCTGGTTATTGTTTTTCTGTTGCTTTGCTGATTTAGTGCTTATATTCTTGGATAACCTGATTTCTGTTATGGATTCACACAAAAAATTTGTTAAACATTGAAAAAGTTTTCAAAAACCTCTCTTAAACAATTCAACTCCCCCTCTCGTTTAAGGCCATATATTCTAACAAATGGCATTAAGAGCTTGGTACTTGAAATATATTACTACCTTTTGAGGAGGGTGCTTTAATTAACAAACCATCTTTGTTTTGTGGTTTGAATTACAAGTACTAGAAAGCTAGAATGAAAATCTTTGTTGAATCTATTGATCAAGGAATTTGGGATGCAATTGAAAATGGTCATTTCATTCCTAAAATTGAAAAAGGATGGATCTTTTACTAGAAAATCTTGGTCCCAATGGACTAATGAAGAAAGTGAAAAGGCCAAATTTTATTGCATTGCCAAGAATATCATAACATCTGTTGTAAACTCCAATGAATTTTTCAAGATTTCGCATTGTGAATCAGCTAAAGAAATGTGGAACAATTTAGAAGTCATTCATGAAGGGACAAATGAAAATGAAGAGAAAGTGCTTAGCATGCTGTTTAAGAAACTCAGAAATTTTTTGAAGAAAAGGATCAGCAAAAGAGACTCATCGTATGATAACAAAAACTCTACCAAGATTACAACTAACAATTGTACATACCTTGAATGTGGACAACAGGGAAATACGAAAGCTAAAAAGCTAGACAAAGAAGAGAAGAAAGGAAAATCAAGAAAAGCTTGCAATGATGACTCATCAAGCATATCTTCAAGTGAAGTTGAAAAAGCCAATCTCTGTTTGATGGCTAAAAAGGAAGATGATTCAAGCAGTGAAAGCAATGTAAGTTTTAGTGCCTCCTTAAATGTTGAAAACTATAGTCAATTATTTCAAGCTTTTAAAGAAACCCATGAAGAAGCTAACCGATTGGCTCTCTTGAACAATCATTAGAAAGGTATGAACAAATGGCTTGAAAACAGAGTTAAAGCACTGGAAGAAGAATTGGAAAATTCAAAAACAGATTTTGAAAACCTTGAAATGCTCTACAAAAATTCTTCTTACAAGTGTGACTCTCTTGGTTGTGAAAATTGTGAATCTCTTGAAAAGAAGGTTCACTACCTTGTGAAAATTGTGGATAAGCTTTCAAAAGGAAAATCCAACTTTGAGAGTGTCTTAGCAATTCAAAATTATGTTTTTGGAAAAGTTGGATTGGGTTTTAATCCACAGAACAAGTTTTCAAATTCTTTTTCAAAAGTGTCAGAAAAATAACTGATTGTTAAATCGAAACAACCGGTTGTTACATGTTTTTACTGCATGAAGAGATGCCACTCAGTTAGATTATGTAAAATTAGAAAATATTTTGTTCCTAAAGGCTTTATGAGATGAATTCCCAAAAATTCTGAAGTTCCTAGTGATGAAAGTAATTCAAGAGGACCCACATTTGCAAGGGGACCAAATCTTTGCACTTGAACTTGAATTTTGTAGGGAAAATTGATGGAAAGCATGCAACAATGGTATCTGGACAGTGACTGCTCAAAACACATGACAAGAGATAAATCTAAGTTTGTGAACATCATCTTCAAACAAGAAGGCCATGTGACATATGGAGACAACAACAAAGGAAGAATTCTTGGAAGAGGCTCTATAGGAGACAAAAGTATCTTGCTAATTCATGACATCTTGTATGTGGAGGGACTAAAACACAACTTGCTTAGCATTAGCCAACTGTGTGGCAAAGGCTATCAAGTCATCTTCAAGACAAATCCTGTGAAATCTGTCTTCCCAACCCAAAAGAGGTAATGTTGATTGGTAAGAGAATCAACAATGTCTATCTCTTATATATCTCTTCTCCTTGTTCCATTGATTGTCTTCTTTCTAAGCATGATGAATCTTGGTTATGGCATAGAAGAATAACTCACATTCACATGAATCACTTAAACAAATTAATCTCAAAAGATCTTGTGATTGGGTTGTCCAAGCTTAAGTTTGAGAAGGACCACATATGTGAAGCATGTCAAAAGGGGAAACAAGTTAAAAATTCCTTCAAACTTAAAAATATTGTTTCATCTTCAAGACCCCTTGAGCTGCTTCACATGGATTTGTTTGGCCCTTCAAGAACCATGAGTCTTGGTGGCAATTATTATGCTCTTGTTATTGTGGATGGTTTTTCTAGGTACTCATGGACACTCTTCTTGGAATCAAAGAGTGATGCTTTCTCGGCTTTCAAGAGGTTTACAAAACACAAGGAACAACAGTATTGACTCAATAAGAAGTGATCATGGAGGGGAATTCCAAAATGAGAAATTAAGCAAATTTTGTAAGATAGGGATCTTGCACAATTTTTCTGCACCAAGAACCCCTCAAAAGAATGGTGTAGTGGAAAGAAAGAACAGATCTCTTGAGGAGTTAGCAAGAACCATGCTAAGTGAATCCTCCCTGCCCAAGTACTTTTGGGTTGATGTTGTTAGCACATCTTGCTATGTGATGAATAGAGTTCTAATAAGGTCAATCTTGAAGAAAAACACCCTATGAACTCTTCAATGAAAGGAAGCCAAACATTAGCCACATAAGAGTGTTTGGATGTAGCTGTTTTGTTCTGAATAATGGGAAAGAAAATCTGGAAAAGTTTGATGAAAAAGCGGACAATGGCATTTTCATTGGATATCCATCAAATAGTCATGCTTATAGAGTCTACAACAAGAGGCTCATGATTGTAGAAGAATCTGTTCATATGGTATTTGATGAAGTTGATCACAAAGTCTTAAAACCCTCACAAAATAGCACTGAACAGGATGAACAGAACATCATTATGCAGAAACTGGATTGTTGTCCAGAAAAACAACCGATTGATTCATCGAAACAACCGGTTGAAATTCTGCAGCAGGATGAGTTGCCTAAAGAATGGAGAATTCCAAGGGATCTGTCAGTGGAGAACATAATTGGGCAGATAAAGGAGGGTTTTCTACACGTAGCTCTATCTCAAAATTCTGCAGGCACACTACTTTTGTCTCTCAAGTTGAACCAAAGTCTATTGAAGAAGCTCTTAAAGATGAAAAATGGGTGAATGCAATGCATGAAGAGCTGAATCAGTTTGCTAGGAATGATGTGTGGTTTCTTGTCCCCAAAACAAATGAGATGAACATCATTGGATCTAAATGGGTATTCAGAAACAAGCTAGATGAGACCGGTGTGATTACTAGGAACAAGGCAAGGCTAGTTGCCAAGGGCTACAATCAAGAAGAAGGTATTGACCATGGTGAAACCTTTGCTCCTGTTGCAAGATTGGAAGAATGGAGAATTCCAAGGGATCTGTCAGTGGAGAACATAATTGGGCAGATAAAGGAGGGTTTTCTACACGTAGCTCTATCTCAAAATTCTGCAGGCACACTGCTTTTGTCTCTCAAGTTGAACCAAAGTCTATTGAAGAAGCTCTTAAAGATGAAAAATGGGTGAATGCAATGCATGAAGAGCTGAATCAGTTTGCTAGGAATGATGTGTGGTTTCTTGTCCCCAAAACAAATGAGATGAACATCATTGGATCTAAATGGGTATTCAGAAACAAGCTAGATGAGACCGGTGTGATTACTAGGAACAAGGCAAGGCTAGTTGCCAAGGGCTACAATCAAGAAGAAGGTATTGACCATGGTGAAACCTTTGCTCCTGTTGCAAGATTGGAAGAATGGAGAATTCCAAGGGATCTGTCAGTGGAGAACATAATTGGGCAGATAAAGGAGGGCTTTCTACACGTAGCTCTATCTCAAAATTCTGCAGGCACACTGCTTTTGTCTCTCAAGTTGAACCAAAGTCTATTGAAGAAGCTCTTAAAGATGAAAAATGGGTGAATGCAATGCATGAAGAGCTGAATCAGTTTGCTAGGAATGATGTGTGGTTTCTTGTCCCCAAAACAAATGAGATGAACATCATTGGATCTAAATGGGTATTCAGAAACAAGCTAGATGAGACCGGTGTGATTACTAGGAACAAGGCAAGGCTAGTTGCCAAGGGCTACAATCAAGAAGAAGGTATTGACCATGGTGAAACCTTTGCTCCTGTTGCAAGATTGGAAGAATGGAGAATTCCAAGGGATCTGTCAGTGGAGAACATAATTGGGCAGATAAAGGAGGGCTTTCTACACGTAGCTCTATCTCAAAATTCTGCAGGCACACTGCTTTTGTCTCTCAAGTTGAACCAAAGTCTATTGAAGAAGCTCTTAAAGATGAAAAATGGGTGAATGCAATGCATGAAGAGCTGAATCAGTTTGCTAGGAATGATGTGTGGTTTCTTGTCCCCAAAACAAATGAGATGAACATCATTGGATCTAAATGGGTATTCAGAAACAAGCTAGATGAGACCGGTGTGATTACTAGGAACAAGGCAAGGCTAGTTGCCAAGGGCTACAATCAAGAAGAAGGTATTGACCATGGTGAAACCTTTGCTCCTGTTGCAAGATTGGAAGAATGGAGAATTCCAAGGGATCTGTCAGTGGAGAACATAATTGGGCAGATAAAGGAGGGTTTTCTACACGTAGCTCTATCTCAAAATTCTGCAGGCACACTGCTTTTGTCTCTCAAGTTGAACCAAAGTCTATTGAAGAAGCTCTTAAAGATGAAAAATGGGTGAATGCAATGCATGAAGAGCTGAATCAGTTTGCTAGGAATGATGTGTGGTTTCTTGTCCCCAAAACAAATGAGATGAACATCATTGGATCTAAATGGGTATTCAGAAACAAGCTAGATGAGACCGGTGTGATTACTAGGAACAAGGCAAGGCTAGTTGCCAAGGGCTACAATCAAGAAGAAGGTATTGACCATGGTGAAACCTTTGCTCCTGTTGCAAGATTGGAAGAATGGAGAATTCCAAGGGATCTGTCAGTGGAGAACATAATTGGGCAGATAAAGGAGGGCTTTCTACACGTAGCTCTATCTCAAAATTCTGCAGGCACACTGCTTTTGTCTCTCAAGTTGAACCAAAGTCTATTGAAGAAGCTCTTAAAGATGAAAAATGGGTGAATGCAATGCATGAAGAGCTGAATCAGTTTGCTAGGAATGATGTGTGGTTTCTTGTCCCCAAAACAAATGAGATGAACATCATTGGATCTAAATGGGTATTCAGAAACAAGCTAGATGAGACCGGTGTGATTACTAGGAACAAGGCAAGGCTAGTTGCCAAGGGCTACAATCAAGAAGAAGGTATTGACCATGGTGAAACCTTTGCTCCTGTTGCAAGATTGGAAGAATGGAGAATTCCAAGGGATCTGTCAGTGGAGAACATAATTGGGCAGATAAAGGAGGGCTTTCTACACGTAGCTCTATCTCAAAATTCTGCAGGCACACTGCTTTTGTCTCTCAAGTTGAACCAAAGTCTATTGAAGAAGCTCTTAAAGATGAAAAATGGGTGAATGCAATGCATGAAGAGCTGAATCAGTTTGCTAGGAATGATGTGTGGTTTCTTGTCCCCAAAACAAATGAGATGAACATCATTGGATCTAAATGGGTATTCAGAAACAAGCTAGATGAGACCGGTGTGATTACTAGGAACAAGGCAAGGCTAGTTGCCAAGGGCTACAATCAAGAAGAAGGTATTGACCATGGTGAAACCTTTGCTCCTGTTGCAAGATTGGAAGAATGGAGAATTCCAAGGGATCTGTCAGTGGAGAACATAATTGGGCAGATAAAGGAGGGTTTTCTACACGTAGCTCTATCTCAAAATTCTGCAGGCACACTGCTTTTGTCTCTCAAGTTCAACCAAAGTCTATTGAAGAAGCTCTTAAAGATGAAAAATGGGTGAATGCAATGCATGAAGAGCTGAATCAGTTTGCTAGGAATGATGTGTGGTTTCTTGTCCCCAAAACAAATGAGATGAACATCATTGGATCTAAATGGGTATTCAGAAACAAGCTAGATGAGACCGGTGTGATTACTAGGAACAAGGCAAGGCTAGTTGCCAAGGGCTACAATCAAGAAGAAGGTATTGACCATGGTGAAACCTTTGCTCCTGTTGCAAGATTGGAAGAATGGAGAATTCCAAGGGATCTGTCAGTGGAGAACATAATTGGGCAGATAAAGGAGGGCTTTCTACACGTAGCTCTATCTCAAAATTCTGCAGGCACACTGCTTTTGTCTCTCAAGTTGAACCAAAGTCTATTGAAGAAGCTCTTAAAGATGAAAAATGGGTGAATGCAATGCATGAAGAGCTGAATCAGTTTGCTAGGAATGATGTGTGGTTTCTTGTCCCCAAAACAAATGAGATGAACATCATTGGATCTAAATGGGTATTCAGAAACAAGCTAGATGAGACCGGTGTGATTACTAGGAACAAGGCAAGGCTAGTTGCCAAGGGCTACAATCAAGAAGAAGGTATTGACCATGGTGAAACCTTTGCTCCTGTTGCAAGATTGGAAGAATGGAGAATTCCAAGGGATCTGTCAGTGGAGAACATAATTGGGCAGATAAAGGAGGGCTTTCTACACGTAGCTCTATCTCAAAATTCTGCAGGCACACTGCTTTTGTCTCTCAAGTTGAACCAAAGTCTATTGAAGAAGCTCTTAAAGATGAAAAATGGGTGAATGCAATGCATGAAGAGCTGAATCAGTTTGCTAGGAATGATGTGTGGTTTCTTGTCCCCAAAACAAATGAGATGAACATCATTGGATCTAAATGGGTATTCAGAAACAAGCTAGATGAGACCGGTGTGATTACTAGGAACAAGGCAAGGCTAGTTGCCAAGGGCTACAATCAAGAAGAAGGTATTGACCATGGTGAAACCTTTGCTCCTGTTGCAAGATTGGAAGAATGGAGAATTCCAAGGGATCTGTCAGTGGAGAACATAATTGGGCAGATAAAGGAGGGTTTTCTACACGTAGCTCTATCTCAAAATTCTGCAGGCACACTGCTTTTGTCTCTCAAGTTGAACCAAAGTCTATTGAAGAAGCTCTTAAAGATGAAAATGGGTGAATGCAATGCATGAAGAGCTGAATCAGTTTGCTAGGAATGATGTGTGGTTTCTTGTCCCCAAAACAAATGAGATGAACATCATTGGATCTAAATGGGTATTCAGAAACAAGCTAGATGAGACCGGTGTGATTACTAGGAACAAGGCAAGGCTAGTTGCCAAGGGCTACAATCAAGAAGAAGGTATTGACCATGGTGAAACCTTTGCTCCTGTTGCAAGATTGGAAGAATGGAGAATTCCAAGGGATCTGTCAGTGGAGAACATAATTGGGCAGATAAAGGAGGGCTTTCTACACGTAGCTCTATCTCAAAATTCTGCAGGCACACTGCTTTTGTCTCTCAAGTTGAACCAAAGTCTATTGAAGAAGCTCTTAAAGATGAAAAATGGGTGAATGCAATGCATGAAGAGCTGAATCAGTTTGCTAGGAATGATGTGTGGTTTCTTGTCCCCAAAACAAATGAGATGAACATCATTGGATCTAAATGGGTATTCAGAAACAAGCTAGATGAGACCGGTGTGATTACTAGGAACAAGGCAAGGCTAGTTGCCAAGGGCTACAATCAAGAAGAAGGTATTGACCATGGTGAAACCTTTGCTCCTGTTGCAAGATTGGAAGAATGGAGAATTCCAAGGGATCTGTCAGTGGAGAACATAATTGGGCAGATAAAGGAGGGTTTTCTACACGTAGCTCTATCTCAAAATTCTGCAGGCACACTGCTTTTGTCTCTCAAGTTGAACCAAAGTCTATTGAAGAAGCTCTTAAAGATGAAAAATGGGTGAATGCAATGCATGAAGAGCTGAATCAGTTTGCTAGGAATGATGTGTGGTTTCTTGTCCCCAAAACAAATGAGATGAACATCATTGGATCTAAATGGGTATTCAGAAACAAGCTAGATGAGACCGGTGTGATTACTAGGAACAAGGCAAGGCTAGTTGCCAAGGGCTACAATCAAGAAGAAGGTATTGACCATGGTGAAACCTTTGCTCCTGTTGCAAGATTGGAAGAATGGAGAATTCCAAGGGATCTGTCAGTGGAGAACATAATTGGGCAGATAAAGGAGGGCTTTCTACACGTAGCTCTATCTCAAAATTCTGCAGGCACACTGCTTTTGTCTCTCAAGTTGAACCAAAGTCTATTGAAGAAGCTCTTAAAGATGAAAAATGGGTGAATGCAATGCATGAAGAGCTGAATCAGTTTGCTAGGAATGATGTGTGGTTTCTTGTCCCCAAAACAAATGAGATGAACATCATTGGATCTAAATGGGTATTCAGAAACAAGCTAGATGAGACCGGTGTGATTACTAGGAACAAGGCAAGGCTAGTTGCCAAGGGCTACAATCAAGAAGAAGGTATTGACCATGGTGAAACCTTTGCTCCTGTTGCAAGATTGGAAGAATGGAGAATTCCAAGGGATCTGTCAGTGGAGAACATAATTGGGCAGATAAAGGAGGGTTTTCTACACGTAGCTCTATCTCAAAATTCTGCAGGCACACTGCTTTTGTCTCTCAAGTTGAACCAAAGTCTATTGAAGAAGCTCTTAAAGATGAAAAATGGGTGAATGCAATGCATGAAGAGCTGAATCAGTTTGCTAGGAATGATGTGTGGTTTCTTGTCCCCAAAACAAATGAGATGAACATCATTGGATCTAAATGGGTATTCAGAAACAAGCTAGATGAGACCGGTGTGATTACTAGGAACAAGGCAAGGCTAGTTGCCAAGGGCTACAATCAAGAAGAAGGTATTGACCATGGTGAAACCTTTGCTCCTGTTGCAAGATTGGAAGAATGGAGAATTCCAAGGGATCTGTCAGTGGAGAACATAATTGGGCAGATAAAGGAGGGTTTTCTACACGTAGCTCTATCTCAAAATTCTGCAGGCACACTGCTTTTGTCTCTCAAGTTGAACCAAAGTCTATTGAAGAAGCTCTTAAAGATGAAAAATGGGTGAATGCAATGCATGAAGAGCTGAATCAGTTTGCTAGGAATGATGTGTGGTTTCTTGTCCCCAAAACAAATGAGATGAACATCATTGGATCTAAATGGGTATTCAGAAACAAGCTAGATGAGACCGGTGTGATTACTAGGAACAAGGCAAGGCTAGTTGCCAAGGGCTACAATCAAGAAGAAGGTATTGACCATGGTGAAACCTTTGCTCCTGTTGCAAGATTGGAAGAATGGAGAATTCCAAGGGATCTGTCAGTGGAGAACATAATTGGGCAGATAAAGGAGGGCTTTCTACACGTAGCTCTATCTCAAAATTCTGCAGGCACACTGCTTTTGTCTCTCAAGTTGAACCAAAGTCTATTGAAGAAGCTCTTAAAGATGAAAAATGGGTGAATGCAATGCATGAAGAGCTGAATCAGTTTGCTAGGAATGATGTGTGGTTTCTTGTCCCCAAAACAAATGAGATGAACATCATTGGATCTAAATGGGTATTCAGAAACAAGCTAGATGAGACCGGTGTGATTACTAGGAACAAGGCAAGGCTAGTTGCCAAGGGCTACAATCAAGAAGAAGGTATTGACCATGGTGAAACCTTTGCTCCTGTTGCAAGATTGGAAGAATGGAGAATTCCAAGGGATCTGTCAGTGGAGAACATAATTGGGCAGATAAAGGAGGGCTTTCTACACGTAGCTTTATCTCAAAATTCTGCAGGCACACTGCTTTTGTCTCTCAAGTTGAACCAAAGTCTATTGAAGAAGCTCTTAAAGATGAAAAATGGGTGAATGCAATGCATGAAGAGCTGAATCAGTTTGCTAGGAATGATGTGTGGTTTCTTGTCCCCAAAACAAATGAGATGAACATCATTGGATCTAAATGGGTATTCAGAAACAAGCTAGATGAGACCGGTGTGATTACTAGGAACAAGGCAAGGCTAGTTGCCAAGGGCTACAATCAAGAAGAAGGTATTGACCATGGTGAAACCTTTGCTCCTGTTGCAAGATTGGAAGAATGGAGAATTCCAAGGGATCTGTCAGTGGAGAACATAATTGGGCAGATAAAGGAGGGCTTTCTACACGTAGCTCTATCTCAAAATTCTGCAGGCACACTGCTTTTGTCTCTCAAGTTGAACCAAAGTCTATTGAAGAAGCTCTTAAAGATGAAAAATGGGTGAATGCAATGCATGAAGAGCTGAATCAGTTTGCTAGGAATGATGTGTGGTTTCTTGTCCCCAAAACAAATGAGATGAACATCATTGGATCTAAATGGGTATTCAGAAACAAGCTAGATGAGACCGGTGTGATTACTAGGAACAAGGCAAGGCTAGTTGCCAAGGGCTACAATCAAGAAGAAGGTATTGACCATGGTGAAACCTTTGCTCCTGTTGCAAGATTGGAAGAATGGAGAATTCCAAGGGATCTGTCAGTGGAGAACATAATTGGGCAGATAAAGGAGGGCTTTCTACACGTAGCTCTATCTCAAAATTCTGCAGGCACACTGCTTTTGTCTCTCAAGTTGAACCAAAGTCTATTGAAGAAGCTCTTAAAGATGAAAAATGGGTGAATGCAATGCATGAAGAGCTGAATCAGTTTGCTAGGAATGATGTGTGGTTTCTTGTCCCCAAAACAAATGAGATGAACATCATTGGATCTAAATGGGTATTCAGAAACAAGCTAGATGAGACCGGTGTGATTACTAGGAACAAGGCAAGGCTAGTTGCCAAGGGCTACAATCAAGAAGAAGGTATTGACCATGGTGAAACCTTTGCTCCTGTTGCAAGATTGGAAGAATGGAGAATTCCAAGGGATCTGTCAGTGGAGAACATAATTGGGCAGATAAAGGAGGGTTTTCTACACGTAGCTCTATCTCAAAATTCTGCAGGCACACTGCTTTTGTCTCTCAAGTTGAACCAAAGTCTATTGAAGAAGCTCTTAAAGATGAAAAATGGGTGAATGCAATGCATGAAGAGCTGAATCAGTTTGCTAGGAATGATGTGTGGTTTCTTGTCCCCAAAACAAATGAGATGAACATCATTGGATCTAAATGGGTATTCAGAAACAAGCTAGATGAGACCGGTGTGATTACTAGGAACAAGGCAAGGCTAGTTGCCAAGGGCTACAATCAAGAAGAAGGTATTGACCATGGTGAAACCTTTGCTCCTGTTGCAAGATTGGAAGAATGGAGAATTCCAAGGGATCTGTCAGTGGAGAACATAATTGGGCAGATAAAGGAGGGCTTTCTACACGTAGCTCTATCTCAAAATTCTGCAGGCACACTGCTTTTGTCTCTCAAGTTGAACCAAAGTCTATTGAAGAAGCTCTTAAAGATGAAAAATGGGTGAATGCAATGCATGAAGAGCTGAATCAGTTTGCTAGGAATGATGTGTGGTTTCTTGTCCCCAAAACAAATGAGATGAACATCATTGGATCTAAATGGGTATTCAGAAACAAGCTAGATGAGACCGGTGTGATTACTAGGAACAAGGCAAGGCTAGTTGCCAAGGGCTACAATCAAGAAGAAGGTATTGACCATGGTGAAACCTTTGCTCCTGTTGCAAGATTGGAAGAATGGAGAATTCCAAGGGATCTGTCAGTGGAGAACATAATTGGGCAGATAAAGGAGGGCTTTCTACACGTAGCTCTATCTCAAAATTCTGCAGGCACACTGCTTTTGTCTCTCAAGTTGAACCAAAGTCTATTGAAGAAGCTCTTAAAGATGAAAAATGGGTGAATGCAATGCATGAAGAGCTGAATCAGTTTGCTAGGAATGATGTGTGGTTTCTTGTCCCCAAAACAAATGAGATGAACATCATTGGATCTAAATGGGTATTCAGAAACAAGCTAGATGAGACCGGTGTGATTACTAGGAACAAGGCAAGGCTAGTTGCCAAGGGCTACAATCAAGAAGAAGGTATTGACCATGGTGAAACCTTTGCTCCTGTTGCAAGATTGGAAGAATGGAGAATTCCAAGGGATCTGTCAGTGGAGAACATAATTGGGCAGATAAAGGAGGGTTTTCTACACGTAGCTCTATCTCAAAATTCTGCAGGCACACTGCTTTTGTCTCTCAAGTTGAACCAAAGTCTATTGAAGAAGCTCTTAAAGATGAAAAATGGGTGAATGCAATGCATGAAGAGCTGAATCAGTTTGCTAGGAATGATGTGTGGTTTCTTGTCCCCAAAACAAATGAGATGAACATCATTGGATCTAAATGGGTATTCAGAAACAAGCTAGATGAGACCGGTGTGATTACTAGGAACAAGGCAAGGCTAGTTGCCAAGGGCTACAATCAAGAAGAAGGTATTGACCATGGTGAAACCTTTGCTCCTGTTGCAAGATTGGAAGAATGGAGAATTCCAAGGGATCTGTCAGTGGAGAACATAATTGGGCAGATAAAGGAGGGCTTTCTACACGTAGCTCTATCTCAAAATTCTGCAGGCACACTGCTTTTGTCTCTCAAGTTGAACCAAAGTCTATTGAAGAAGCTCTTAAAGATGAAAAATGGGTGAATGCAATGCATGAAGAGCTGAATCAGTTTGCTAGGAATGATGTGTGGTTTCTTGTCCCCAAAACAAATGAGATGAACATCATTGGATCTAAATGGGTATTCAGAAACAAGCTAGATGAGACCGGTGTGATTACTAGGAACAAGGCAAGGCTAGTTGCCAAGGGCTACAATCAAGAAGAAGGTATTGACCATGGTGAAACCTTTGCTCCTGTTGCAAGATTGGAAGAATGGAGAATTCCAAGGGATCTGTCAGTGGAGAACATAATTGGGCAGATAAAGGAGGGCTTTCTACACGTAGCTCTATCTCAAAATTCTGCAGGCACACTGCTTTTGTCTCTCAAGTTGAACCAAAGTCTATTGAAGAAGCTCTTAAAGATGAAAAATGGGTGAATGCAATGCATGAAGAGCTGAATCAGTTTGCTAGGAATGATGTGTGGTTTCTTGTCCCCAAAACAAATGAGATGAACATCATTGGATCTAAATGGGTATTCAGAAACAAGCTAGATGAGACCGGTGTGATTACTAGGAACAAGGCAAGGCTAGTTGCCAAGGGCTACAATCAAGAAGAAGGTATTGACCATGGTGAAACCTTTGCTCCTGTTGCAAGATTGGAAGAATGGAGAATTCCAAGGGATCTGTCAGTGGAGAACATAATTGGGCAGATAAAGGAGGGCTTTCTACACGTAGCTCTATCTCAAAATTCTGCAGGCACACTGCTTTTGTCTCTCAAGTTGAACCAAAGTCTATTGAAGAAGCTCTTAAAGATGAAAAATGGGTGAATGCAATGCATGAAGAGCTGAATCAGTTTGCTAGGAATGATGTGTGGTTTCTTGTCCCCAAAACAAATGAGATGAACATCATTGGATCTAAATGGGTATTCAGAAACAAGCTAGATGAGACCGGTGTGATTACTAGGAACAAGGCAAGGCTAGTTGCCAAGGGCTACAATCAAGAAGAAGGTATTGACCATGGTGAAACCTTTGCTCCTGTTGCAAGATTGGAAGAATGGAGAATTCCAAGGGATCTGTCAGTGGAGAACATAATTGGGCAGATAAAGGAGGGCTTTCTACACGTAGCTCTATCTCAAAATTCTGCAGGCACACTGCTTTTGTCTCTCAAGTTGAACCAAAGTCTATTGAAGAAGCTCTTAAAGATGAAAAATGGGTGAATGCAATGCATGAAGAGCTGAATCAGTTTGCTAGGAATGATGTGTGGTTTCTTGTCCCCAAAACAAATGAGATGAACATCATTGGATCTAAATGGGTATTCAGAAACAAGCTAGATGAGACCGGTGTGATTACTAGGAACAAGGCAAGGCTAGTTGCCAAGGGCTACAATCAAGAAGAAGGTATTGACCATGGTGAAACCTTTGCTCCTGTTGCAAGATTGGAAGAATGGAGAATTCCAAGGGATCTGTCAGTGGAGAACATAATTGGGCAGATAAAGGAGGGTTTTCTACACGTAGCTCTATCTCAAAATTCTGCAGGCACACTGCTTTTGTCTCTCAAGTTGAACCAAAGTCTATTGAAGAAGCTCTTAAAGATGAAAAATGGGTGAATGCAATGCATGAAGAGCTGAATCAGTTTGCTAGGAATGATGTGTGGTTTCTTGTCCCCAAAACAAATGAGATGAACATCATTGGATCTAAATGGGTATTCAGAAACAAGCTAGATGAGACCGGTGTGATTACTAGGAACAAGGCAAGGCTAGTTGCCAAGGGCTACAATCAAGAAGAAGGTATTGACCATGGTGAAACCTTTGCTCCTGTTGCAAGATTGGAAGAATGGAGAATTCCAAGGGATCTGTCAGTGGAGAACACAATTGGGCAGATAAAGGAGGGCTTTCTACACGTAGCTCTATCTCAAAATTCTGCAGGCACACTGCTTTTGTCTCTCAAGTTGAACCAAAGTCTATTGAAGAAGCTCTTAAAGATGAAAAATGGGTGAATGCAATGCATGAAGAGCTGAATCAGTTTGCTAGGAATGATGTGTGGTTTCTTGTCCCCAAAACAAATGAGATGAACATCATTGGATCTAAATGGGTATTCAGAAACAAGCTAGATGAGACCGGTGTGATTACTAGGAACAAGGCAAGGCTAGTTGCCAAGGGCTACAATCAAGAAGAAGGTATTGACCATGGTGAAACCTTTGCTCCTGTTGCAAGATTGGAAGAATGGAGAATTCCAAGGGATCTGTCAGTGGAGAACATAATTGGGCAGATAAAGGAGGGTTTTCTACACGTAGCTCTATCTCAAAATTCTGCAGGCACACTGCTTTTGTCTCTCAAGTTGAACCAAAGTCTATTGAAGAAGCTCTTAAAGATGAAAAATGGGTGAATGCAATGCATGAAGAGCTGAATCAGTTTGCTAGGAATGATGTGTGGTTTCTTGTCCCCAAAACAAATGAGATGAACATCATTGGATCTAAATGGGTATTCAGAAACAAGCTAGATGAGACCGGTGTGATTACTAGGAACAAGGCAAGGCTAGTTGCCAAGGGCTACAATCAAGAAGAAGGTATTGACCATGGTGAAACCTTTGCTCCTGTTGCAAGATTGGAAGAATGGAGAATTCCAAGGGATCTGTCAGTGGAGAACATAATTGGGCAGATAAAGGAGGGTTTTCTACACGTAGCTCTATCTCAAAATTCTGCAGGCACACTGCTTTTGTCTCTCAAGTTGAACCAAAGTCTATTGAAGAAGCTCTTAAAGATGAAAAATGGGTGAATGCAATGCATGAAGAGCTGAATCAGTTTGCTAGGAATGATGTGTGGTTTCTTGTCCCCAAAACAAATGAGATGAACATCATTGGATCTAAATGGGTATTCAGAAACAAGCTAGATGAGACCGGTGTGATTACTAGGAACAAGGCAAGGCTAGTTGCCAAGGGCTACAATCAAGAAGAAGGTATTGACCATGGTGAAACCTTTGCTCCTGTTGCAAGATTGGAAGTTGTGAGGCTGCTGCTGGCCTTTGCTTGTATGAGTGGATTCAAAATCTTTCAAATGGATGTGAAAAGTGCTTTTCTCAATGGTTTTATCAATGAAGAAGTGTATGTTGAGCAACCACCGGGTTTTGAGGATCATCAACATCTCAATCATGTTTTTAAGTTGAAAAAGGCTTTGTATGGGCTTAAGCAAGCTCCAAGGTAGTGGTATGAGAGGCTTAGCAACTTCCTTTTATCTCATGGCTATGAAAGAGGAATGATTGACAAAACTCTTTTCATTAAGAAAAAGGCAGTGGTATGAGAGGCTTAGCAACTTCCTTTTATCTCATGGCTATGAAAGAGGAATGATTGACAAAACTCTTTTCATCAAGAAAGCAAATTATAAAATTATTTTGGTCCAAATCTATGTTGATGGCATCATTTTTTGTGCTACCAAAGATAGTTTGTATGAGGAGTTTGTTGTAGTAATGCAAGGTGAGTTTGAAATGTCCATGATGGGAGAACTTTCCTTCTTTCTTGGACTGCAGGTTAAACAATCAAAGGATGAAATTTTCCTATGTCAATCCAAGTATTGCAAAGAAATCATCAAGAAATTTGAGATGGAGAGTTGCAAGGAAGCTAGCACACCTGTGCCTTCAAGCTGTTATATGGATGCAGATGCTGCTGGAAAAGGGGTAGATCAAACAAAATATAGAGGTTTAATTGGTTCTTTACTCTATCTCACAACAAGTAGACCGGATATCATGTTTGTGTGAGGAGTTTGTTGTAGCAATGCAAGGTGAGTTTGAAATGTCCATGATGGGAGAACTTTCCTTCTTTCTTGGGCTGCAGGTTAAACAATCAAATGATGAAATTTTCCTATGCCAATCAAAGTATTGCAAAGAAATCCTCAAGAAATTTGAGATGGAGAGTTGCAAGGAAGCTAACACACCTATGCCTTCAAGCTGTTATATGGATGCAGATGCTGCTGAAAAAGGGGTAGATCAAACAAAATATAGAGGTTTAATTGGTTCTTTACTCTATCTCACAGCAAGTAGATCGGATATCATGTTTTTCGTATGTCTTTGTGCAAGATATCAAGCAAATCCAAAGGAATCTCACTTCAAAGCTGCAAAAAGGATTATCAAATATCTCAAAGGAACTACCAATGTTGGTCTATGGTATCCTTCTTACTCACCTATATATTTAATTGGATATTCAGATTCTGACTTTGCAGGATGTAAGCTGGACCGAAAAAGTACAAGTGACACTTGTCATCTTCTTGGATAAAGTCTCATTTCCTGGCATAGTAAGAAACAACCTTGTGTAGCTTTTTCCACTGCAGAGGCTGAATACATTGTTGCTGGGCGCTGCTGTGCACAAATTCTTTGGCTTAAACAACAACTTGCAGATTTGGATTGAAGATCAGCAAGGTTCCTTTGCTTTGTGACAACACAAGTGTTATAAATCTCACCAAAAATCAGATTCAACACTCAAGAACAAAGCACATTGACATTCGTCATCACTTCATAAGAGATCATGTGAACAATGGAGATTGTGAGATGAAGTTCATTGAAACAAAACTACAGCTTGCTGATATATTTACAAAACCTTTGCCAAAAGACAGGTTTTTCTTTTTAAGAAATGAGTTAGGCATTCTTGACTCTCAAAATCTCTTTTAAACTGTTTTCTATGCATAAAGTCTATTTGTGAAGACAAATAAGGGGAGAATTGATTTATGTGTTGCTCTACAAACTGTTTCAAACTGTTATATCTCTTTAATTTATGTTTTTAAACTGTTTTTGCTTTTGCTGATAGAAACAACTGATTGAATCGAGGGAATAACCACTTACAAAATATAGTTGATGTATGATCATAACCTACTATGAGAGATGTTATGGATTGCATAGCTTTTGTTTTGTAGGTATAGTTTCAGATTCAATCAAGATCAACACAAGCAACCAGGGATTTGTCTTCATCAAATAGGGGGAGATTGTTGATCAAGTGTGATCAAGTGCTTTGAAGAATCCAAATCCTATGTGTTTGATGCAAGGCTGGTGTTGCTGTTGTGTTTTGGGAGGGATCTGGGTAGAATAGAATGTGATCCACTCCTTTGTTGAATCTAAAACTGATGTGGTTTAAAACCTTTTAGAATATAAAGTGTTTTTCCAACTAAGTGAAAAACAACCTGTTCTTTTGTCGAATCAACCGGTTGTTTTACTCTTAGGAGTTTTTTAAAAGGTTGAAAACTGTTTTAGTTTGGTTGACTTAACGGTCAAACCAAACAATCGGTTGTTTCGTGGTTTCAACCGACTGTTTCTTTGAAAATCCTAACAGAATTTTGTTTTGGTTGTTGAATGTGCTTTAAATGATTTCCAACTGAATACGCTCCTTCATTAATTGTTTTGACCAATCTTTGGAAAATATAAATAGTTTGTTTATGTTTTCAAACGTGTGAAAGAAACAAATTTGAGTTTTTCAGTTGTGAAAAAGTTGATTTCAAGATTTGAACATTCACATCAAGCTTTGGGTTTTCAAAGAGAGTGGAATAGGATTGCAATTGTATTGATTCAGTTTGTTTTGTAAACAAGTGTAATCCCTTCTCAACCTTCTGTATTTCTAGTGTTGTGTTGCCAAGGAGTGTTGTGTGCTCTTGAGGTGGTCAAGATCAATACTCTTGGTGTGTGTTTTGCCAAAGGGAGTGTGTTTCTTGAAGGGTTCAAGGTCACTACTTTGGTGGTTTGTGTATTGTAATCTGGTTTGATTACTTAGTGGATTACCCAGTAGTTTTCTGGGGATTGGATGTAGCTCTTGGCTTAAGAGTGAATCAGTATAAACTGTTGGTGTATTTCTCTCTTACCTTAAACTCATTTAAATTTTGTTTTAAGCTTTTCTGGTATAAACAACCGATTGTTTCGAAGAAACAACCGATTGTTTTTTTGTTGCTTTGCTGATTTAGTGCTTATATTCTTGGATAAATTGATTTTTGTTCTGGATTCACACAAAGAATTTGTTAAACATTCAAAAAGTTTTCAAAAACATCTCTTAAACAATACACCCCCCTCTTGTTTAAGGTCATATAATCTAACAATTTCTTCATCCTTTTGAGCTAAGGATCTTTTGGCCGCCGCCAACTCACCCATGAGGAAAGCTTTTTGGGAAGATTGGGATTTAGAAGATTCTCCTGAAGAAATATGAGCCATAATGCACAAGTGACAAACAATTAGAGAAATAGAAGTTAGTAAGAAAAAACACTCTCAAGTTTGGGCCACTTATGGAGAGATCACTCAAAGCACTCAAAGAAAAATTTCTTCCCTTAAGAAAGGTCTTTCTTAAGGTTGAAAAATGACAAAGCCTTCAACACTCAATCTTAAAGGAAACCACCACAAAACTTAAGGAAAAGAAAAAAAAAAGGACAAACAAAAAAAGCTCAAGCAAGAAAAGCTAAACCAAATTAGAGAAAGAGATAATGACAAAACTTGAAAAGGAAGACAAGCAAGAAAAAGGCACACAAAAAGACTCTAAGATACTTACTTAGCCTTGAATAATGAAGTTTTACTATTGCTAGAAAAATGTAAAAGCAAAAGGATCAATTCCACAATGTTGAAATCAATTTGCCAAATAACATGAATCCACTTTGAGAAATGGTGATTTGACCAAAAAAAATAAAAATGGTGGCGTCTACTTTTGTTCTCTTTGTTTTTTTTTATATACTAATTGGATGTTTATGGAAATAAGATGTCCACAATTCTTTTCAAGCATATTTCATTTACTACCAATTTCTCAAAAAAAAAAGTGTTGGATTCAAATTAATTGATCACTTGAAATCTTATGTTTGGAACAAAGATCTATCTTTACTATCTACCTTTACTTTAAACAAACTTCTAGTGATTTTTAGAGTTCAAAATTTAAAGCAAAATAAGTAAAATCAAAGTAATCTAGAACACTAAGAACATATGACACAATGACAAGAGGTAATAAAAAAAAAATTGGACAACAATTTAAACATTCAAAAGCGAAATAAAAGTGCTAATGAATAAAAGAGGTGCTGAAAAATAAAAGCAAGAAAGTAAGGGCTGAATTTTAAAGTTGCTTGAATGTAAAAGCAAGAAATTAAAGGTACTTGAATTTAAAGACAAGAAATTAAAGGTGTTTGAATGTAAAGAATGTAAAGTGCCAATCAACTCGAAGAAAAATAAGCTCACTTAAGCTTTGATGACCACATGATGTGGGTTGAGTTTAGGATTGCTCATTTTTTTTGTGACACTTTACTTAGATTGGGATTTTTAGCAAGAATATGGTGAAAACTCTAAGAAGATCCCCATTGGACACAAACTTAACCATGTGGTTAAGTAAGTGTGAATGTTCACTTCAAAAGAGCAAAAGAAAAAGACAATGGAAGAATAAGGAAGGTGCGGAATTAAAGAGCAAGGAAAGAAAACCAAATAGAATTGCCGAATGGAAACAAGGAAAACCAAACAAGAACATGATACAAAGAGTAAAAATGGAATGACAATGGAAGAATAGATGAATGAAGGAGAAAGCTTATGTGATAGATTTGAGAAGTGAAACACGCCACTTGGAGTGTGATTGGCCTCCTAGATAAGTGATGATAGCCGCCACTTGAGAGCTCTCAATACTCACAAGATAAGACCTAAATGCTAAGAGGAATTCAAACCTCACTAACACCTCACAATTTTTGCAGAGTAACTTTTCTTCCATTAATTTTAACTTGTCAAATGCACTAGGTAGGCCTCCTATTTATAGGTGAAGGAGCCTTGGAGAACAAGTTAAAGGGGTAGGATGGGAAAAGGAAAAAAATTGGCAGCCTTAGGGTTTGACTGTCAAACCCGCATCCTAGGTTTGTCCTTCTAAAAACTATGTCAAAATGTCTTCCAAAAGGACTATGAACAAGTTAAAATCTACCAAAGCCTGTACTTTGCTCCTAGTGATCTTCTTTGGTATAGTAGGCGCTGAGATCATGGTTAGAAAATCTTGTCCGAGCCTTAGGTCTTGAGTCATGCTCCTAGTCTTCCTCCTCAGAGGTTGGGTCGGGTCAATAGGCGCCTCCTCTCCTAGGTCTTCATCAAGATATAAAGCTATTTTTTTTTCTTTTTCAAAACTTGGGATGCAATTTTGATTGGTTCATATATAAAGCTCTTTTTTATTCTTCTTCTTGTCGTTTGATTTGGGTTATGTATTGGGTTATGTATGAATTTAATTCAATTAAAGAGTTTAATTTAAATGAAATTTAAATAAAATTGTAATAAAAAATAGTGTTAAAATACTAAATTACAATGGGAGACAATGTAAATAAAATCATCACTATGTATGCCACACTCTGCCATGTACTCACCCGTTAACTCTGTTACCCTGGTCGAAAGGTGATTTCTTTCAATGTAAGCTTATCATTTGTTATGGTCCGAGGATAAGAAAACTAACATTTTTGGGGGCAAATTGAATAGAAATTATATGTATTTTAAAAGATAAAAACATTCCTTAACGAACCATACTAATATTTCAGACTACTGAACCCCGTGACTAAATTGGCTCGATTCTTTTCTGAGTTATGAATTTTGGAAACGGAAGTTTCCTTACCGTCTGAGGCACTGCTTTCCCAAACTAATGATGAAATGGAATATGTAATACAGCATGCCCTATGGGGAATCCACTGAAAGCATGACAAATTTTGTGAAATGTTGAGTGCTTGAGTGATTCATTTCATATATCGTCTTTGAGTCACGGATTAAAAGTTTTAACTTCATAGTTAATTTTTAAAATCATCCATTCCAATGGGTCCCTGCGTAATTAGGTCTCAATGGTAGAATTAAAAACAAGACGAACAATAGTTGTAATGTAAATTAAAAATTATTAAAGCTCATCAAAACATGAACCGGAACCGGGTCTGGTACAAGTACAGTAGATGTAGGGAAGTATTGGCATTTTCTACGAGGCTAAGAAAGAAAAGATGATACATTCCAAAACAATGCTCCATTAAGCCATGCCTCCACTTGTTGCTGTTCTGATAATCTGGAAGAGAGCTGTACCAGAAAAGCGAACACATAAGTTAATGGAACTAGAAAGAATAGGACTGTGAAAACGCAAAATGGGAAGAGAGGTAATTACAATCTAACAAACTCCTTTGCAGATACTATATAATCCTTAACGAGATTGCACATGCAAGCTCACATGAACAAATGAAAAGAAGTATTGTTGTTATGAATACAGTGCCCCACATTTTGATTCAACAATAAGTATAGCAATCCAATTCTTTTTCACATTTATTGTGGCACCGAAAGTATACCCTCTTCAATTCAGGGTTCCAAGCCTAAATTAGATAGGTATTCGCGTCCTTTGACTGTTAACCACCAACATTTGGTGGAATAAAGGGCATATCGCATATTAACAAAAAAAAACAATAAAATTATATTATGATTGCTTTCTTGCTTATTTTCTTGTGTAATGATATACCTGATAAGTTGTGAAACATTTGTTAGCATAAAAATAAAATAAAATAACTGTTACTGAGCAAAAAATATGCAAATCGAACTCTTAGATATGCCAACTATATTCCGTCAACAACAAAAGTATACACTCCCCATGACTGGAATAGAGACAAATATCACGGTCGTTTGGCTTCAGAAAATGTTTATGTTTTCATATTATGATTTTTATCATGTGTTCCCTTTCCGTAAGAAAAAAATTTATTTTCTATTTTCAAAGTATATGAAACACAAGAAACAATAAAAGTTGTTTTGACTGATTCCTCTACAAAATTTAAAAACAAAGCAAATTGAAAACAATATAATGCTTTTGTAATTAAAACAAAAACAACACAAAGGATGCTGAAATGATAGTCTTACATGAACCAATGACAACAAAGACGAAGAAACCCAGCAGCAGTGGACCAATAGGATAGTCTTTTCCCTTTTTAGAGGTTGTGTCCGGCACAAATCCTCTTTTGGTAATGTTCTTCTCAAACTTCTCCACCTTCCTGTCAGCAAAGCGCCTTGATGTCGTCTACATAAAACCACAAATTCCACATTTCAATTTAAATTGACATCGCAAATATCAAACAAACAAAATCAATTGACACGAGTTGCATAGCAAAGCATAACACAGGGAGGTAAGGTACGATTGGATTTCGATTTGGACTTGGATGGCACCAGATCAAGTCCAAAAGCTAACGAAACTTCAAAATCACCGGTAATTGATAACCACAACATGCCATGATTAATTCGACGAATCAAATATTAAATAATTAAATAACAATAAAAACCCTAGGTTAACAAAATCATGATTATAACAATAAGTTGAACAAATTTCCGATTCCAATATGCAAACTTGATAATTGAGTAAATTGAATTTGAATTCTAATTTCTTAGTCGATAATTAAAAACGGAATAAATCAGAAATGCATATACGAGAGAGAAAAGAAGAAAAACAATGTCGGCACCGGAAAAAAAAACGTAGGGAAACTACTAGATCTAGATGGATAGTGTGAAAGTAAACGAAGGAAAGGCATTAGAGAATGAAGTACCATGTTTGGTGTCAGAGAAACGGGATCGCCGAGTGGTGGAAGAAACAAGAGATGGCCGGAAAATAAAAGACGGTGTTCCTCCGGCAGCGCCCTCTCCAACCTTATTTTCTCGCGTGTGTGAATGTGCGATCCGAGTGAAACACGGTTTCAGCTATTTACCCCTCTTATTTATTTATATTTATAACAAACCTAATTCTTTACACTACAATTAATTTAGTGGATCCAGCGAGAGTAGCGTCACGGCTTCTTCGCTATTGGGCCAAGCCATTATCTTGGACACGTGGCGTAATATTATTCGAGAAGCTCTTTTAATAACGTGCGTGAGAGACTCTTCCAGAATGGGTATTCTAAATTAAAAAATACTGATTATAATAATAATAATAATTGATTAGTCTTTTTTTTGACGAAATTAAAATAATGATAATGATTCATTTACTACTAACAGCAATAGAAGTTTAAGCGTAAGCACGTTGGAATGATGTTTTGTTAGTATCATAAAGGCAGATGATAGGCGTCAACAAACTATTTTTATCTATAAAAACGGTCGAACATTTTCAGGTAATAAAAAAGTAAAATCAATCTTTTTAATATTTTTCACATGTTAGACATTAAATTAACTTGATGTAATTTATAGTTTAAATTAAATTCATATCTGTATTAATATATATATATATATTAAATTTAAAAGGTTAATATTCTTAATTATTGACCTTTTACAACCTACTTCTTTTATTTCTATATTTAAATTTAATTTAGTTTTAAGAAAGTAATACCAAAATATATATAAATATAAAAAAAATCTTATTTAATTTGCATAAGGTATTATTTTATCTTTAATT
The DNA here is from genome assembly GCF_000499845.2 of Phaseolus vulgaris. Classification (NCBI taxonomy): domain Eukaryota; kingdom Viridiplantae; phylum Streptophyta; class Magnoliopsida; order Fabales; family Fabaceae; genus Phaseolus; species Phaseolus vulgaris. The sequence goes on from NW_027174086.1 coordinate 243,097, forward strand.
ATATCTTAAAACTATAAGATTTTCTATATTAACAATTATACTTTCAATTTGCAAGAAATTAGACATAAGAAGGTGAGTTTTGATAGGAGAATGTAAAAAGAAGAACGTTCTACGGATTCTCCTATTTTGTCTATATCTATATAAATTATGTTGTTTAATTTTCATTATATTTTAGAAACACAATAACTTAGGTGTTAGTACATTATGACAATGGGTGATTAATATAATGACGAAGACGTTTTAGGGGTTTTGTATGTGATGATGGTTACATAGAAAATGATTTTAGAACAAGAGTAAAATAGCCAAGTGCACTTTTTATTATGAAAACCAAATATATTTACAGCAACCAAATAATTCTACACAATATATTTTATTCTATCAAATATATATTTATTATTTGTAAATTTGGATCAATTTATTTCAATTAATAATTATTTTAAAAATATATATATTCAACACTATGGTTATCATTTAATAAAATATCAAAATAAACCTAAATTTATATATTTTAATGTTAGCTTTTTTATGATCAAATTGTTTTATAACAACACAACTTTAGCACAATTACACAAATAAAAATATATTTAATTGACTCATCTTTATATAATAATAAACAAAGTGACGTAAAATTAAAAAATACATATTAAAAAGTATAAGTAGAATTAAAATTGATATAAACATTAAATTTAAATTTATTAAAATAAAATAACAAAATAGTACAAACACACATATGCAATACCAGCTATAGTATAAACAAAGTAAGCATATTCATAGAACGCGAGAGAGAGAAGATTAATAATCTTAATCATCACCCTTTTATAAACTACTACTCAATTCCTCTTATAACACTATTTATATTTTTATTTTTCCAATTTAGCACCCTTTATTTTTATTTTCCTATTTAACACCATTTTTATTTTTATTTCTCTATCTAGCACCATTTCAAAAGTAAAAAAAAAATTAATAAATTAAAAATATTAATAATTTTAATTTTGAATACATTAAAAAGATAAATATTTTTAATGTTTAAAATAGTTATTAATGAATAAAGAAATGAGTTTTTATAAAAATAATAATAATAATAATAATAAAAAAGTGTCTACTCATTTTTAAGCATTAAGTATAATATTTGCATTAATTATTTTGTTAGGATTTTGCATTTAGGACCGACACTTCAATATTATATGTGTGTCTACTACTAATTAATACTAATTGACTTTGTTTTTTTTTTATAATTATATCTTGTAATTTTTTACTTGAAATTAACATGATTATATCATCAATAATAATAAATAAATACTATTTTTTTTTATAGATTCAAATTTTATGTTGTTATAGGATTTAATTTTTTATTTTCTTCCTTCTTAAAAAAAAAATAAACTAAACATTTTTAATTTATTACTTTTTTATTTTTATTTTGTAAAAAATTATTTCTTTATTCATTAATTATATTTCTAACTATTTTAAACATTTTGTATTCAAAATTAAAATTATCAATATTTTTTATTTTTTTAATATTTTTTTACTTTTGAAATGGTGCTAGATAGGGAAATAAAAACAAAGGGTGTTAGATAGGGAAATAAAAGTATAAATAGTGCTATATAAGAAATTGAGTCTATAACTACTCATTTATTTATTTAATTTTAATTTTAATATTTTCTAAATTAAAATAATTAAAATAATTAAAACAATCTAATCAAATATTGCAATATAGATTATTCATTATCGAAATTATCATGCAATTGATCCAAATAAAACTGAATTCAAATTTTGGTAAAATTGTTGAATAATTCGCACCAAAATATAACAACAGCAAAAGTTTTCATTATAAAACTAAAATATTAGTTATATATTTACTTTTTTTTAATTATATAAAAGTATAAAGTTTTTTATAATATAAAAATTAAAATAATAATACTATTTATAATGTAGGGATAAATAGATTTTAATTTACGCATACTAATAATGCATGTTTAGGTGGATTGCAAAACTGATTTTAAGCAAAATTGCTTTTAGAAAATTAATTTTGGTTAAAATTGACGCGAAAGTGTAATGATTTATTTTTAAGTGTTTTTATTTTAAAAGTAAGTTATTAGCAGATCTTAATATGTTGAGAAGAGAATATTCATTTTGTTTGGATTTAAGTTCTTTCACAGTAATAATTATTACATTTGTTGATATATGATCTGTATCAGTATGATAATTAAAATAAATAAGAGAGACTAAAATTATTATTTGTCATGTTTTTAGATATATGAATCTATATTTCTATATTATGATAAAAGATAAAGATAAAATTCTTAAAATATTCTCATTACTATTCTAAAAGTTGTTAGAAAACTTGATTGTTGTATATTTTACTATTTCTTCCTACTCTCTAAATTCATTTATTTATAACCACCCTGATCTTAATTCATCATTCTTCTCCAAAACTTCACCAAAGAAAAATAGCATTATCAAAATTCAATATTTCAGTAAAATATTATATTTTGACATCTGAAAAAGCAAAAACATTCATTTGATAAGTCATTATAAATTATTATTTTAAATTAAAATATAAAATAAATATAATTAAAATATTAATTTATTGAATTGTAAAGTTATTACATCTAACTGTGTAATCATTCTAACACATTGTTTTTTTCATAACAACATTATTCTTTTAAAATATACCATAAAGCCTTTTTTTTCTTGTTATCGTCTTCTGAACTGGAAAACAAGACATATTTTATTTTAGTATATATATTATGAATCCAATCACCAAATTAGGCATCAACCCATCTCACAAGACTATCAATCTTTCTATTTTTCGTCAATTGTATAATTCTTTGGACTGTGATTCTTTGGATTAGAGAACTTTTCGCACCAAATTAGAAAAAAAATATTAAATTATTTTAGAATAAAACTATTTACCAAAATGAATGAATTGTATGGAAGGAGAGGGAGATTTCAGTTCATCTACAGCCTCCAATGTGAACTCCATGAAGAGGTGTCAACCAAGTTGGTTCCTTTGGTGACGTTAAATGAGTTGGTGCCTCCAATCATCATTCTATCACGACGTTAACCCAATTGATTCCTTAGATGACACCAATTAAATTAGTGTTTTCAGACTCTCATCTCCTTCATCTAAATTAAACAACTAACTATGTTTTTATCTAAATTAAACAACTAACTATGTTTTTATCTAAATTAAACAACTAACTATGTTTTTTTCTCTCGTTGTAAGTGAAATATTTTTTATTAGTTCAGATTTATCGTTATCTCTTAGTTCTTCTAGTATATTTATTTTGTTTATATAATGGGAAAATGGTTACTATTGAAAATGTTGGTGGGATGAGAATCTCTTTAACAAATGATATGGATATAAGACTTTTAGGAAGAAGTTAATATCAATTTTGTTTTTTCTAATTCTTAGTTGTTTCTCTGTGTGCATGTGTGTAACTTTTATTTTGTTTTTTTTTATTCTAGCCTTTATTGAGTCTTTGTTTTAAATTTTGTCTTTAGCTATACCTATAATGAGTCTATTGCTTGTATATATTCAAACCCTATGTTTTGATTTAAGTAAGAAAAAAATAGAAGAAATATTTTTTCTTATAACTTTTCCCTTCATTTTTCTCTTTTGTTCATCTCAGTTTCTTTTATAAAATGGTATCAGAGCAATTAGAGCTTTGGTTACTACATTTACTCATGGGTAAAGTTGTTGATCCTTACAAATATTTTTGTTCACTTTACCATGTTAGTTCATCTGATAATTCCTTTCATATTGTTCCTATTATTTCTTTAGGGACCAAGCTATCATCATTGATCTCGTTTATTTCAAATGAGCCTCATTTCAAAGAATAAGACAAGTTTCATTGATGTTACCATAGAAACTCTCATTCAAACCAACTTATTGTTTCCAGAATGGCAGAGTCAATATGTTGGTTGTTTCTTGGATGTTCAAGGTTGTTTCTCCATCCATTATACAAAGCATCATCTGAATGGACAATGTCTTTGCCATATGGAATGATTTAAAAGAGAGGTTCTCACAATGAGACACAATTCTTATTTCTAATCACCAGAAGATGATTTCTTCTTTCAAACAAGATTTTAATAATGATGAGCATAATCATGAAGGTTCAAAATCAAAAATGCAGTCTCAGCAAATTGATTTTACTATTGAGTAGTATCAAACATTGTAAGCTCTTTTACAACGGTCTGAATCCAGTGACAATGTTTTTATTCAAGTCTTGTTATTCCTTCCAACATGACAACACAAACTGGTAATAAATTTTTTTCTTCCTTCAGTTCTTGGATTCTTGTTAGTGGTGTTATTGATCATATTTGTTCATTCTTAACTCATTTCACTTCATATCATCAAATTAATCCTACACTACAAGAAAATCATTAAATAGAAACCAATTTTAGAAACTAAAAATAATTAGTTGCTATATTGACTAAATTAAAGACCATTTTAGAAACTAAAAAAATTATTGGTTTCTAAATTAGTTTATATTATTGATAAATAGTTTTTAAATTGGTATCTAATGAGCTACCAATGTTTTAACTACTAATTATTTAGGTTCTAAATTTGGTAGCAAAAAACATGGTAGCTAATTAGATACCAATTTAGAAACTACCTATCAATAATAGAAACTAATTTAGAAACCAATAATTTTTTTAGTCTCTAATTTAGTCAATATAGCAACTAATTATTTTTGTCTCTAAAATTTGTTTCTATTTAATGATTTTCTTGTAGTGCTATTTGTATCAAATTCCCAAATTGAAATCAAGTCATTGTCAATCATTATGGAAGTGTTTTTCTCAATCAAAGTCATGTCATAGACAATGTTATGTATATTCCATGTTTCACTTTTAATCTTCTTTAAATAGCAAAATTGATTGATAATTTATCTTGTGTTCTTACTTTTGAATCTAATGGTTGTCACATTTAGGACAAGAACTCCTTGAAAATAATTGGTTAAGCTAAGATGCAAGATAGACTTTATATACTCATGATCTCATCCTATCAGAAACTTCAAATCAAACTCACCAAATATGCACATACCATCAATATTGTTAATGTCAGTGCTAGTGATCTAGAAATCCTTTAACATTTTTTATTAGGGCATGTTTCAAACAAATGTATTGATGTTATCAGGACTAAATTTCCTTTTGTTAAATATAAAAAATCATTTGTTTGTGATGTTTATCATTTTGCAAAAAAAAAAAAAAAAGACATTCCTTTTTCTATTAGTACATCTAAATCTAAAAAATATTTTGACTTGATTCATGTCGATATATAGGGACTATACTCAATATCATCAATTCATGGTCATAAATATTTATTAACCATAGTTGATGACTATTCAAGGTACAAATGATTTTTTTTTTTTAAATCTGAAGTTGTCAAGACCTTGGAATTTTTGTTTTTGTTTTTGTTCAAACACAATTTGAGACAACAATAAAAATAATAGTAAGTGATAACGGGACTGAAATTTTAATGACTAATTTCTTTGTCAACAAAAAAATAGTGCATCAAACATCATCTATCAATACTCCACAACAAAATATCATAGTTGAAAGGAAACATGGTAATATATTAAATGTAGCAAAAGCTCTCATGATACAATCTCATTTACCCAAAATTTATTGGTCATATTTTGTGATACATGATGCGCATATTATAAACATGCTTCCAACACCTACTTTAAACCATTTTTCTCATCATGAAATGCTTTACAAAATTGCAGTAAACTTTAATGGATTAAAGGTGTTTGGATCTTTATTCTATGCTAGCATTTTTTTCAACAAACAGAACAAAATTTGATCCAGGGGCATCAAAAAATGTTTTTATTGGTTTTAAAAGAGAGATAACCTAGAGAAATTTTTGTGTCTAGGGATGTTGTATTCTATGAACATGTTTTTTTATATCAAAGGGTTCAAGATACTAGCAATGAAACTAATATTCCTAACATTCATGATAAAATTTTCTTTACTGGAGATCAACCTGTTTTGAGTCAACCATCACAAGCCATTCTTACACCTTGTGATATTGCTGAAAATAAGAGTAATAATAATTGTGAATCAAACATTGAGGTTCCAGAAGAAGTTTGTTTCCATATAGACCAAAACCTCAATGAAGATCATGACAAAAAAAATCAAAATCAGATCAATCTGTCTAAATGAGTACCAGAATAAAAAGACCACCTAAGTATCTAAAGGATTATCATTATAATCTTAATGTTTCCAATACATATTAAAGAGTTAAATATTCTTTTAATTTTGTTTTGTCTTATAAAAATTTATCACCTTCTTACACATCTTTTGTTATGTCTCTTTCTTCATATGTTGAGCCAAACACTTATTCTGAAGTTGTGAAACCAAACTGTTGGATAAAAGCTATACAATGTAAGATATCTGCTTTGGAGTCAAATCAAACATGAGAGACTGCTCTTCTACCTAAGGACAAAATGGCCATAGGTTGCAAATGGGTATTCAAAATAAAATATAAGATTAACGGGATAGTTGAAAGGTATAAAGCAAGGCTAGTAGTAAAGGGATACACACAAAAAGAAAGCATTGACTACCTTGGTACTTTCTCTCCAATAGCAAAGATCACCACCATTAGGTTGTTTCTTTGTCTAACTTCTATTTATATTTGGGAATTGAAACAATTAGGCATAAACAATACCTTTTTACATGAAGAGTTGAAAAAAGATGTATACATGGTTGCTCCTCTTGGATTGACTTCTATTCAACCAAGACAAGTTTGTAAATTAAAAAAGGTTTTATATGGCCTTAAGCAAGTCAGTAGAAAGTGGTTTGCCAAACTATCATCCTTTTTTCTTTCTATGGGATATACTCAATCTATGAATGATCATTCCTTATTCATTAATTCTCCTGAAGGATATTTTACAAGATTATTGGTGTATGTGGATGATATAATATTGGCAGGAAATGATAACGAGAAGATTGAGCAAATCAAACAAGCCTTGAATCAAACGTTCAAAATTAAGGATCTTGGGGATTTAAGATATTTTCTTGGTCTTGAAATAACACGAAGTAAGAACGGGATACAGTGAATCAAAGAAAATATGCACTGGAATATTTAACAGATGCAGGTTTTTTGGCCTGCAAACCTGCACTTATTCCAATTGATAATCATGCAAAATTATCTTCTACTGGAAGTGTTAATTTCACAGATGTTCAAGCCTATAGAAGACTAATTGGAAGGCTTATGTATCTCACTAATACTCGACCTGACATATCATTTTTTGTGCAAGAACTTTCTCAATTTCTTGCTAAGTTTGCAATTGCCCACTAGAATGTAGTAATTATAATTCTCGGATATATTAAAAGATCTCCAAGTCTTGGTTTAATTTTCTCTTCCAACATTTAAAAGTTTTTTATGATAGTGATTGAGGCACATGTAGGGATTCAAGACAATCAGTGACTGATTTTAGTGTGTATCTTGAGAATTCCCTCATATCTTGGAAATCAAAGAAACAAAGAACAATATCAAAGTGTTCCTGTGAAGCTAAATATAGGGCAATGACCACTGTTACATGTAAAATTCAATGACTAACTTATCTTCTTCAAGATTTCAAAGTTCCTTTTGAGCAGCCATATATTTTTATACTATGGCAATGAATAAGCAAGATACATTACAACAAATCTAGTGTTTCACGAGCGTACGAAACACATAGAAATATATTGTCACATTGTTAGGAAAAAATTGAAGAAGGGTCTCATACATTTTTTTCCCATTTTTACCACATAGCAATTGGCTGACATTTATACCAAAGACTTAAGTCATCAATCTTTCAAGAGTATTTGTTCCAATCTAGGTCTCATCAATATTTTCTCCCCAACTTGCAAGGGGTAACAAATGATATGGATACAAGGCTTCTCAAAGGAAGTTAATATCAATTTTGTCTTTTCTAATTCTTAGTTGTTACTATTTGTACATGTGTCTACCATTTATTTTGTCTTTTCTTATTCTAGCCTTTATTGGCTTTTTGTTTTACATTTTGTCTCTTTAGCTAGACCTATAATGAGTGTACTACTTGTATATATTCAGACCATCTGCTTTGATTTAAGTAAGGGAAAAAATAGAATAAATATTCATTCTCATATCCTTTGCTTCCTTTTTCTCTTTTGTTCATCTTAGTTTTTTTTATAATACCCTTTGGATTTATAAGGGTTTAACAACTCTCAAAATTACCATATACATGTTTCACTCCAAACAACGGAAACAAAAAAAAAAATGAAAGCATAATATATGAAAGAGATTAGAAAGGAAAGAACAAGTCATCTTCAAAAAGATAAATTTTATTAGAATTTACTATTTGATCTAGCAATTCAAGATGGGAAACTAAAAGAAAGATTACCAAATTTTATTTTATTAACATATTTCCACTATGTATCTAGTAATGTTTATTTATAGGCTAGACTAAATAGAGCGAAGAAGAAGATATGATTAACTCTAGTCTAATCTAGATGATTAATAATCAAAATAATTTAACTAAGATAGTACTTACACAACTAATTAATTTTTTAACAAACTAAACTATGGTCTACCTAATATTAAGGTGGTGTCAACTCTCCAAGCGCTTCTAATAGAAGTTTTAGTTTAATCACTAGATGAATCCCACTCAAGCTTATAAAATCGACTTATAAAGTGAGGTTTGCACTCACTTATATACTATGACGTGTGACTATATATTTATGGGTAGTCTGATAGTAGCCCAATAGCGGGTGACCGATAAGGCTCAAAAAACTCTCACTAGAATAAATTATAAATAAGCTTGACAAAGATGCACCTTACTCCTATGTATTTTAATTCATAATTGAAAATCAGGAACTACTTAGTTCAAAATGTCGAAATTATTTGTTTGTGTTAATATATTTTTTTAATTTTAAAATCTTTATCTTTTTAGAATTTTATATTTTTTATAATTCACGCTGATTGGAATATAAGATAATGCGAGAAATTATGTTTAATACTTACAAATCATACAAATGAAGGCAGTGTAAACTAATCATCTGTTGACTGTTTGCACGAATTTTATTTGGGGGAAACATATCTTTTTTAATTTTTCAAAAATAAAAAAGAGGGTATTGAATAGAAGATGTTGCACATATTCGTATACTCGCACAGTTAATTTTTAAAGATGCGTATTTATTTATTACAAGTATCTAAAATTTATTTGGGCGTATAAATGTAGTGCCAAAATTATATTTTTATTTTGCTTTTCACAAAAAATTGTAGGTTGTTGTGATGTAAAAAAATAGGTGGTAATAGTCAAAAAGTTGGGCCTAACGAATTAGCCCAAGCGTTTTAAAGAAAATAAAAGTGGTCGGTATAAAAAAAGGTGGCAAATAGAGAAAATACTGTACCAAGTCATATGGGTCCAGACTTTTCGAAAACATAGTGTAGATATAAAACGATTGGCAAATAGTAAAGATTTTGGGCTAGCTAAATGGACCGAGGATTAAAAACAAAAATATAGTGGTGCATATGTGCTGCAAATAATAAAAGGCTACGAGTGGGAATATTAAAAAGAGGGGCCTAAACAGAAAAAGGGGTCGAAATCAATTTTAATGACAGATAATGACAAAACAAGCAGCCGTAAATTTACCAAACCTAAACCTATTCAATCTGCAAAAGATATTCCGTACAACTAGCATTTTGTTAGCTGTGAAATCATATATCTTCATCTTTTTAATCGTATCAAAATTGGAGAAATGGAGTATAGTAGAACTATTTATCAATGTATTAGATATTTTCTTCAAGAAATTAAAACAAGCTCTTCCTTATATATTATTTATTTCCCCATATAAATATATAAATTTTTTCACGTGTAAACCCTAAAACTAGCAAGCAAATACCAATATGCAAACCCAACAACAGGTATTGACATTTCAAATGTTCAACAGGTATTGACATTTCAAATGTTCATGTGTGGTGTTGAAATAATGACTTCGAGTTACTTGAGAGTTCTCCACTAAGTGTCAATCTCCACTAAAATATATTGAAGTGCGAGTGTTTAACATATCCTTGGGTGTGCACGTGTTCGCTTATGAACCCTAACAATAAGTCCAGGTACGACTGGATGAAACCAGTAGGGATGTCAAGTTTTAAGAACATTGATCAGTAACGCACATTTGTCGAGCTTCCCTAGTCGATGAAGAGTTTTTCAACTGCCAAATTGTGAGTTTATACTACAAAAATGTCTTTTCCTTGCAGAACATGAGTTGCCTTTCTTGACAAATCCTCCAACTATAGTGTTGATCGTCCCCCTGATGTCATTGGAATTTTGCTAAGGTTGCTCCCTCTATTCTTGTTTAGCTTTGGAGTCACTTGGTCCTAGTGATTTTCCCTTTCTCTACCATGGAAACCACCCGCCTCCTAGATAATAACATCTTTACTGAAATTCAAATTGGTGTAACTATCGTACTTACTAACACACATTCTCTTAAAGGCTTGTGTAGTATTCAGAACAGAGGTAGAAGAAACTTTGGCCACCTTATTCCTCGTGTAAGAGTTCTCCTATATGCTGATATATCGTGTTGCTCAATCACGGAGCTCGTCCATGTTAGCTAGTCGGTCTGCATACAATGTGTCAAAGTTTTTTCTCGAGTGAAGGTCCATCAAAAGTGCATGCATGACCACCACTAGGTGTAGGTTGAGAATAGGTATTCCACTACGATAAATTATTCCCATTGAACTTTCGTATCTCATATTTTGTTACCATGAATTTAAAATTGACTTATGCATTTCTAATTATGAATAATACTGTCTATTGGAACAATGATTGTAGATCGTGAACTCGTATACCAGATTAGTTCCAAGGAAAGTGAGGTGTTTCACCAATGGATACGCTTAAATACCTCATCTTTCCTTGTCAGAACTTTTCTAGACATGCATTTTTATACCACACTCTATATCGAATGACAAGAATAATTCTTTTATGATGTGAGAGATTAGACTAGTTGCAATCACAAAGCATACTCAAATTTTTCTATAACTCTATTCTAGCAATAACAACAATGAAATATAATCATGAACTAAGATTTACCACTATTAGGTACTAGAGTAGAAACATAATAATTCACAACAAAAATAAAAGAGGAATTGATGGTTGAGAGGTCTATCATGATCATGATCGAAAGAGCATTGGTCTTCTGAGCTAGAAGAAGGTGGTTTGCCTTGCAAGTTGAGTTGTGACTCCAAGTTAAGAGTTTGTCGAAAATGATGAGGGAAGATCCACATGCAAAAGATTTTCTGACGCTTAATTAGTAAAAAAACATAGAAATTTTTTAAGTATATATATGAGATTGATATGTATTTATAGGTCTTTTGTTCTTGGATTGAGGTGTTCAATAAATAAAAAATATGATTGATTATTTAATATTTATCATTCTATCAATTATTACTATATAAATATCCAAATTATACCATTACATTTAATTTAATTGAATTGTAACCGATTTGATTAAACTACATCCAATTTAATTGGATTTTATATTATTACAGGCATCTTTGTATATCTCATATCCGGGTAAGTACAATAAAAAATGCAATGACATGAAAAATTGGATTATTTAATCTAAATTTATTTTTATTCTAGAACTTTTTTTCCTATTCCAGATTACTTATTTTTTTTTAAGAAATGTTTTTGTATATTTATTGTTTCGGTAAGAGTGTATTTTTTAAATCAATTCAATCCTTGGCTGTTAATCTTATAGTCATCGATTTAATATTCGAAATAAATTTTTCTTTCCAAATTATATAATAAGAAAGGTTTATTTAATACTTTGGAAAGTCTAATTCAAAAAATAACATGAAAAAAAGTTATGTGATGTTGTTTTCTCATGTATGTGTGAATGAAAAAACAACCATATTTACATAGGAGAATCTCAGGCCACCCTTTTCTTCTTCATTTCAGAAAATGTGAAACAACTAAATTGTCTTTAAGGATTTATCAAATTTCATTGTATCACAAAAAAAAATAATTCCTTATGGAAGGATCATTCGGAAACACCTTATAAAGAGATTTATCATTACAGAAGGAGCTTTCCAAAACAATTTAGAGTTCATTTTAGAATGACATTTCCTAATAAAAATCTCAATACCACTAAATCAAAATTTTGATTGAGAATTAAAAATAAAATAATTGATTGAAAAATAAATAGGAAATAAGTTTCAATAAGAGTTTTTCAAAAAGAGTTTATCAAAAATATTAAACTAAGTTATAATTAAGCAAAGAAAATAATTGAGAATTATTGTATGTATGTACTTTTTGGTCGTGAGGAATATGTGAAAGTTGAGATCTGATGCGAAGATGAAATTTAACTAAACTTAAGTGTAAATGGAGAAGAAGTGAAAGGAGTGAGCAACTAAATAAATGAAAGGGAAAAGGAAATTAAAAAATTCAGAAAAATAATTAAATGCTATTTGATAGTCTTTCCTTAAACTTAGTCAACTGTTTTTGGGATGATATTTTGTAGGTTTAATTAAGTTTTAAGAAAAAATTATAAATTTTTTCAAAATGTGGTAGAGGAAGATGGATAAAATTAATGTGAAGTTGTGGAATTTTGGACTTTGAGGTATCTATCAATTTTCGTTAAAGTAATCGTTTTGTTAACTTTGAAATTGACAATTTTTATTCGATATTAATTGATTTAATGTCTTTTTCAATTAGTGCAGACTTCTTTCGTACTAGAATCAATCTACCTAATTTTTATGTTCTATACATTTTGATTGTTTTTTTTTATTATTATTTTAGCATGAGTTTAATTTAGTTTAGAGTTTAACATTTACAGATGTAAATGAATTTTTAAATAAAAAATATTTTATAAATTTAAATATTTTTAATTGGATTTTTATTACAGAAATTTGTTTTATTTAATGTTCAAAATATTTTTTACTTTTATATAAGTGTTTGTCATTTGATTTTTTTTGTTTGTGGAATAACAACTTCTTATCAATTTTTATTTTTTCTTTCTAATCTCATCCAACTTTTAAAGAAGAGAGTTGCGACAAGTAAAAAAATAGAGAAAAAAAGAAACAAGTTGATCAATGAATTAGAGAAGAGAAAACATACATAACAATCATATTATCTTATTAATAATAAAAATAAATAAAACAAGATATTTATAAAAACTAAAAATATTTAAAATATTCAATAAAATGAATATTCTTAATAGAAATTCAATTAAAAATATTTAAATTTATAAATACTTAAAATTTAATTAAATTTATTTTAAAATTTGTTTTGTGAAGGAGTTCTATGAAAGATTAAAATTTTGTGTGGGAATAAAAATTGATGACTTGACATTTTGGAGGAAAAAAAAGCCTATGAGACCCAACAATATTTCGAGCTTCTGTTGAACTCTGGACTTAGACTTTTAGAATGATAATAAAGACGTAGCTGAAGTAGAATATTATTATTCATGTATGGTTAAAGAAGCAAATGAGTTTATATACAATGCATGGGAAGAAAATAACAACTAGGTCACTAACTGATAACAGAAAACGTAAACCATATTAATTGACTAACATCTCTCCGTTAAACTTATATGGGTGGGACATCAACCATAAGTTTACAGCAAAAGTCCAAGAATGCAGGACCAGAGATGGACTTGGTGAGAATGTCTGCTATTTGGAACCTGGCAAGAAGATGAACTAAAATGATTTTGTGTTGTTGAACATAGTCTCTGACAAAATGTAAGCCAATTTCGAAATGCTTGGTGAGTGAGTGCATTACGGGGTTGGCACTGAGTAGAACAACACCCAGGTTGTCTGAAAATAACTAAGTTTGAGAGATATGTAGGTGCAACTCATTCAATAACGATTGCAACCAAAGAACTTCAATTAGAGTTGTAGCAATGTTTCTATATTATGCTTTTGTGCTGCTACGCGATACAACTCGCTGCTTGTGTGATGACCATGCAATGATGTTGCGACCATAGTAAACACAATATGTAGATTTACTGTCATCTACGTCACTACCCCAATCAACGTCACTAAAAGCACGGATAGTTAGGGAAGGACTTTGTTGAAGAATCAGACCATGAGTGCGAGTACCAGCTAGGTAATGGAGAATGTGTTTGACAACTTTCCAATGATGATCTTGTAGACTATGCATGAATTGACACACCTTGTTTATAGCATAGGACAGTTCTGGACGAGTGATGAGAACATATTGGAGAGCACCTACAAATGACCGAAACATAGATGGATCGTGCATGGCAGAAAAAGCATCTTTTTGTAGACAAAGGTTGGTTTGCATGGGTGTTGGAAGAGGTTTAGCTTCATCCATGTGAGTGCAACGAAGTTGATCCGTGATGTATTTTTGTTGTGGTAAATGTAGACCACCATTAGGGAGATGAGTGACTTGAACTTCAAGAAAGAAATGAAGCGAACTGAGGTCTTTGAGAGCAAAACAAGCATTGAATTGTTGTCATGGAAGACCCTATAATTATAATATCATCCACGTATATTAAAATAAATATGGTGTATGTGGAATGAAAATTAAAAAACAAAGATGTGTCACTTTTGGTGGAATGAAAACCAAGGAAGTGAAGGTTGCACTTAGTTTATGGAATCATGATCGCGAAGCTTGTTTTAACCCATATAGAGCTTTATGCAGTTTGCATACTAAATGTGGAGATTTTGACACGAATCCTGGTGGTTGGGTCATGTAAACGTCTTTGATGGTTGTCGTTTTACTGTCAAATTAATATGATTCTAGCGTAGACTTGTCTAACACTAGAGAGATGATAGTATAATTGTGGCCAGATGACCCCAAGTCGTCTCCAAACGAATCCAATAGTCATTCAGTTAACCGAATTCAAAATCTATCTACAAGCAATGAAAAGTTAGTAATAACAATAATAATAAAAAGGGGGTTAAGATAATTATGAAAAAAATATAAAAGAGATTGAAATAGAAAATAAAAGGCGGTTGATCCCCAAGTTCTTCCACCATTGAATTCTTCACAGGTTCCTTAAAGATTAATCTTTTCTCAATCCTCCAACAGAGCTAAACCAGATTGAACATGCGCCGATCTGATTCAACTGAAACTCACCAGTAAAGCATGTGTCTACTGGTTTAATCAATACCCATTTTGTTCCATGCGTATACTCCATGGGAATGCTTACCTCCTCTCTCTTGAATCATGCGCCCAAGAAATTAATTAGAACAATGTGAACTAACTAAGAAACTAAAGTTTAAGATAAGGAAGACTCTCAATCATGCGTTCAAGTACAACCTCTCACAAAAACTAGTTTTCCAGGAGATTAGACAATAAAAACAATTGCTATAGAGAATTAAAAATCGAAACTTTTATTGAACAAAACCTCATAACTCAATGGGGAATTACAAAAGAATCAACCAAAAAGGTTTAGCCTTCCATGCGGAGGCAAAACAAAAGAATTACGAAGAAGAAAAGAAACTAAGAAAACCCTATGAAGCTCTCCCCTTTTCTCCTTGATGCTTGTGTCCTCTTATAGGTTTTTCTGCTCCAAGGATCTTGGGAAAATATTGTAGTTTATATTTTGTTAACAGTTTCCAAGTTTCCATCTTTATAGAATTCTAGTATTTTGCAGAAGATTTGCTTCCAATTCTGTTTCTGAGATATTGTAGATTTTATTTTCTCTTTCTTCTCCTCAAAATTTGTTTTATGTTTTGATTCAAAGAAGCAATTTGGACTTTTGCATATTTGGCTCATTCACAAAGGTAGACAACTTCATATCATTTACCCTAAAAACACAAAATTACCAAAAATAATAGTTAATGCCCAAATAAACCCAATTATAAGAATATTAATTAAAACAATGGATTTATTTATTATTATAATCCAATAATCTATGATTAAGGCTAGTGAGTGTGAATAAATATATGCTCATCAGTCTTCCTTGAGGTCTCCATTCAAGAAGGCGTTATTGATGTCGATTTGGTGGATAGGCCAGTAAGCGGAAATGACATGGGATAAAACAAGGCGGATGGTAGAAGGTTTAACGACAGGGCTGTAGGTGTCAGTGTAATCACACCCAACAATTTGGTTGAACCCCTTAGCAACCAATCGTGCCTTGTGACATTAAAAGGAGTTGTCGACATTATAATTATTTTTTAATAACCACTTGCACCCAATAGCTTTTGCACTAGCAGGAAGATAAGTTAAGGACCCCTGTATTATTGGTGAGAAGAGCATTATATTCATCGGTCATTGATTGCAACCATTGAGGAGAAGACAGAGCTTCGTTGATAGAGGTAGGAATGTGGGATGTTGTGGTGGCTTGAGACATGAAGGATTTGGGTTTAAAGACACCGACCTTGGAGTGTGTTGTCATGGAGTGTGTACTTGCATGACCATTGTCAGTGGAAGATATTGGCAACAAGGGAGATGGAAGAGGATCAGGAACAGAGAGAGAAGAGTCGAGGTTAGTATGTGAAGCAGATGCAGGGATAACAATATGTTGAGGAGAACAACGATATGGTGGTTTAAGTAGCCAGAATTTGTGTGTGTAATTGTGGTGGGAGTGAAGTTATATTCAGGTTCGGTGTAAGGGAAAAGATCTTCATTAAAAACATGTCTAGATATATAGACCTTACCTGTAGGAGAAAGACATATGTAGCCTCTATTGTGTAAGCTATAACCAAGAAAAAGACAACATGCAAATTTAAAATTCAGTATGTAATTGTTGTAAGGCCGAAGTAAGGGATAACAAGTACAACCAAAGGTTTTTAATTGTGTGTAACTCGGTTCTTTGTGAAACAGAACAACACAGGGAGATTTATTTTGAAGAACAGGGGAAGGTAAGATGTTAATTATATGCGTGGCAGTGGTGAAGGCTTCACCCCAAAATTTTATGGGTAAGGAAGCAGAAGCAAGGAGAGTTAACCCCATATCAGAAATATGTTTGTGCTTACGATCAATGGAACCATTTTATTCATGTGTGTGAGGACAAGTGAGGCGATGAAAAATACCATGCAATTGAGTAAAGGATTTGAAACATAGGAATTCCTTAGCATTGTCTGTTTGAAGAGCATGGAGCTTAAACCCAGTTTGATTTTCAGCGAAAGTTTTGAAACATATAAGAGAATTTAAAGCTTGTGATTTATTATGCAGAAGAAAAAACCACGTATATTTAGTGTGTGTGCATCTAAGAACTAAATGTAGTAATGTGTACCATTGGAAGCACAAACAGGAGCGGGACCCTAAATATCAATGAAAATTAAAGGTTCAGTGTATTGAGTAACATATATGTGGAAGAGAAGCTTATGAAGCTTTCCACATATGCATGGAGCACAAAACTCTTTTTGAGGTGTATATGAAATGTGACAATCATTCAAAACATGTTGAACAACAGAAAAATTACAGTGCCCAAGTCTGTTATGCCAAAGTTGTAAACTTGGGATCTTAGGTTTATAGGAAGCATATTGGATAGAGTGAGAAGGCACATGAAGAGATGGTGGAAACACATAAAGCCCATCTTTAATTACTCCTTGAAGTAAAATCTGAAGGGTTGCCTGATGTTTAACACACTAGAGGTTAGCATGAAATTCAAAGTAAACATTGTTATCTTTGGCAAATTGAGCAACACTTATCATATTTTTTGTGGTAGGGACATGCAACATATTATGCAGGTTGTACATGGTGTGTGTATTTGGGTCAGTATAAACTGCAAACCCAGTGTGATAAATATGCGTACCTTGTCTATTGTTGAGCTTGAGATCATCATTACCTTGATAAGGTTGTTTGTGAGTAAAGAAATTAGAGTCTTTGGTGATATGATGTGTGGCACCCGTATCATGATACCAGAGAGGGTCTTCTATAGTGGACGGTGCTCCAAGAATAGATGGTGTAGAATCGTAATCCATGTGAGATGTATAATGTGACATATTAGCATTGTAAAAGTGGGTAGTAGGAGGGTCAACCTATGCCAACATGTGTCTGTTGTGTGACCTGGTTTGTGGCAAATTTGACAGATCGGTTTTGCAGAATTCCAAGAAGCATCGTGGTTGAGAATGGGACAAACGGGTGGACAAAGACTATATGGACGAAACCCAAATGGATGTTGAGATCAGCCTCCATGAGAAGAATAGTTGGAAGGTTTCTTTTTGTGCTGGTTTTTGAAATTCCATGAAGTGGATACCGTGTTTACCTGCAGAATAGAGTCATGCGCCAGTTTGTGCTTTTCACAACGTTCTTCTTGCGCTAGAATGAGGGTTTCAATATCATCTACCGTGTATGGATCTTTGCAAGAAAGAATGGAGGCGATGAAACCATCAAAATCTGCAGAGAGCCCATAAAAAATGGCATCAACATGGTCAGCAATAGATATTGGGGAACCAACCGCAACAAGGGAATCTACAATTTTCTTGATGTCAGTGACGTAAATGGAGATGGATCTGTCGTTCTTTTGGAGTTTTGAGAAGAAGACAAAACTTCTTGACAATGGCACGAGTGTGTGAAGCAAAGTCAGTGAGAAGACGACACCAAATTTCAGCAGAAGAATCCAACCCAACCATCTTGATTAACAAAGAAGAGGACACAGAAGCAAGAATTCATGCCACAAGGAGTTGATCTTGTTGATGATAGGTGCTATATGTAGGTTTTGTCACTGTTTGGTTGTTTTGAGTCAGAAGTTCAGAGGGGACTTCAGTTCCATTCAAGAAGTGCATAAGTTGGAGACCACGCATAGTGGCAGTAACTTGTTGTTTCCATAGAAGAAAATTTTCATCATTGAGCTTGAGAAAGATAAAGGTATGAAAATGGTGAACAACAGAAGGGTTAGTCATGCACTGATCAATGGGAGAGAGTTCAGAATGAGAAGGAGAAGAAGAAGATGAGGGGGAAGTCATGGGAGGAGAGAAAAAAAAATTATGGCTTAGGATACCATTTTAGAATGATAACAGAGACGTAGCTAAAGTAGGATATTATCATTCATGTATGGCTAAAGGAGCATATGATTTTATATACAATGCATGGGAAGCAAATAACAACTAGGTGAATAATTGATAACGGAAAATGTAAACCATAACAGAAACGTAAATCATATTAACTGACTAACATAGACTTACTTAATATAGTAAGGACAATTTCTTCCTCCACCTCCATGATTTCTTACCACCTTTATACTTTTGGTAAAAAATCATATTTGTCTTTAATAAAATTAAAATTTAAGTAAATATTATTCTGAATTCTATAGTTTTGAAGTCACTTTTATATTCACAAATAACTTCTGAATTATATAATTTGAAAGAGAAAGTAGGTTTCTGGATTTTACAATTCGAAAGTCATTTTTCGAATTGTAGAATCCAGAATACAAAGTTGATTTTCAAATTCTACAAATCAGAAACTATTTTTTGGATTTAAAAATGACTTTCGAATTATAGGATTTGGAAATCAACTTCATATTCTAAATTCTAGAATTCGTAAGGTATAATAATTTTTGAATTGTGAAATTTTGAATACAAAGTTCGCTTCCAAATTCTATAATTCAAAAGTCATTTTTGAATCCATAAATTCCAAATATCAAATTGGAAGTCAACTTTGTGTTTCAAATTAATTCAGAAGCATTGTAGAATTCAAATACAAAATTCGCCTCCGAATTCTACAATTTGAAAACCGTTTTATGGATTTAAAAATAAATTGTAAAATTTAAAATTCAAATTCAGTTTAAATTTCAATAATTATGGAGTTGCCGAAAGAAATTCCCTATCATAAGCTCGTTGCCAGTGTTATTCTCACCCCTTTATTCTATTCCTACATCCTATCTAGTTTTACAAAAGTATCCTACACGAAAGTATGTTTCTTGGTGTATCAAGACAAGAAAAAATATGTTTTTATACTACATATTGGAAATATGTTGTCGTACACAAACAATAAATTTGTCTGTTCATCATGTGCAAAATGTCTGTGATACTGAGAAATTATTTATATTACATATTCTAAACTTTTAATGCAATGGCAGTAAATACAAGATGAACTTTTATAAACCTATATCACCTATTAATCTATACTTATATATAAAAAAAGCTTTAAATTATTTTTCTATTTTATTTTTATTTAATATTTTGTTTTATTAATTTATTTTTGGCTATTTTTAGACATTTTATCATTTTAAAAGTTAATAAAACAGTTTTTTAATTTTAAAATTTTATTTTATTTTATTTGTTCTCACTTAACTGATCGGAGTGCAGAGATATTCGTACGTTAATCTAATTTTATTTTTTATTTGTGGTCACTTAACTGACATGAGAGTAGAGAGATTGATTATCCTATTTAAAATAGTTATTAGAAGCAGTTTTGAATGTAGAGCAGTTTTTAAATTTTTTTCTCTCTTATTTTATCTATCTTCTTCCTCTAATCTTTCCAAACTCAATAACATACCTCTCATACATACAAATACACATGAATAACTAAAAACTAAAAAATACGAATACGCAGTATTAATAAAGTGTATCCAAGTAAATAATATATATATATATGTCTGTGTTCATAAATTATCTTGTTGATAAGTTAATTTATTTTTTAAAATCATTTTGATAAAAATATTTTAATTAATGTTCTAAAATATATTGCTGATGTATGAAAAAGGAAAGTAGACCTCTTCAAATATTCCGGCAGAGTGGTATAGTTTAAGGTATAGGGTAGAGTCTTTGTCCAAATACAAACACAAAAAACAAAAATGATGTTCAATTTTTTCACTACACTGCATCGAACCCCAAAAACAAAACTATATACCACTGCTTAATTGTTTATACTTTCTACTTTTGACAAGTTTTAATTCTGACTTCTCAATTACTACTGTACTCTTGTTCACATTAACCACGTGTCCCATTAGGTTTCCATTAATATATATTATATTATTTTTCTTCCTTTTAAATTCCAAAAAGTGAAAAAAAAACTCTAATGCATCTACAAGGCACCACTCATCATGCTTCTTCTTAGCTCATTATTTGTCCCTTTATTTCACATTACCATCTTTTACAAGAGGCATTAGGCAACAATTATTGAAACTAAGAATCTTCTCTGCCTCGCATAAACTTTTTGGTGAACATTTCTTCTAACAAAACACATCACAAAAAATAAGATTATTCCAAGATTTATTACTTTATGTAAATTTAAAAGAAAAAAAAAATATTTGTACAATATTCATCCAACACATCGTACACATTCTTTCACCCATAAAGATCAACCCTCCTTTTAAAATTGTTTAAAACCCACATTCAACTAATCCTGCCCCACTACTGTGAACCTTTCATAACATTTTTTAAACACGGTTTCAAACAAGAATTTGCTCCATTAATGTGATTAATTACAATATTAAAAGTTATGATGACACATGAAATGTGTGACCAAAATAAAGATGAAGAGGGAAAACACTGACTTTAATTTCATACCTAGGTTGCGTGTTCTCCTAAGAATAGTAGTTGTAAACCTCTTTGTCTTCTTGGGATTGGCAAGTACTTTGTTTGGTTTAGTGTCCACCTTATTCCATCCTCATACATATTAAAATAAATGAAAGCTATAGTGATCTAACTTCTTAGGTTAAATTATTTTAAGATTCATATATGTTGCTTATTTCTAATCAACTGGTTTCTTTAGTAGGAACTTTACTTTTTAAAAATTAATAATTATAATAGTTGATAGTGAAATTTAAATGTATCAACATTTTTTTTAATCCATCACCATGATATTCCCCTCTTACTGTCATCTCTATTTAGTATCCAAAAGTTTTTGGATTATTTTAATTTTAATTATTTAGTTATGTATTAAATATGTCTTTTCTTTCCTATAATTTTATGTAAAATTAGTTTTATATTTAAATTTTAGATCTTTTCAATATTTTTAGTAGAAAAAATATTAGAATAGATCATTGTTTCTTTTACATGAAAATGAAATTCTCACGTAAATATAAATTAAAATGTTAAAATATTTTATGCTAATGTAAATTATAATAAAATTTATGTTGAAAATTTGTTTGTTAATATTTATTTCAATAGTTTCTTTTAATTATACAAGTTTTCAAAAAGTTTAAAATTTAGAATAAGAAAAAATAATAATTTGTTGTGTAAAAACATATTTAATCTAGGTGTTTTGAGTTTTGCCTTGTGTGGTGTGCATGAAGTTGTTTGGTTTAGTTGACCAACATGGGTGCCTTGCGTAGGCAGAAGATAAAGTTAACAGAAAAGGAAAATTGGTGGCCCGATTAAAAGTGGTTATTGGTTGGAGATGCTTATGTTTTCATTAGTGGGATGTTGTGGATAGAAGTGATTGGGCAAGTATTTTGCCATATGATGCAAGAATACTGCTTTCTCTATCTCTCCTTAAAACTATCCTAACCATGCATGCTTAACCTACATTCATCATAACCAAATCTCATTATTAAAATCATAAAAACATTATTAACTTACTATTATTAATACAAGAACAAAATGCATCAAATCTTATATGAATTTTCTTTCTCATTTTCCCCCTATATATTTTTACTCAACACTGTCTTGTCACTTTAGTGAGATTATTCTTTGTAACTACTTTTGTTTTGATTTATTAAATTTAATTTTGATAGCATTGGTCCCAATAATAACTTATTATTATTATTGATGTAGTGGTGAATACTAGAATTTAGAGTCGACAATGATTATTAAAAAATACTTGTGAATGAAAAGTGAACAATGCGGCCGACATGCTTACATAGTGTCACGTAGGTAGACATGTTTAATTATGTGATTGATTCTGCTATTTAATTAATGGAATCACTGTTATATTTATGTTGAGTTCATGTATACATACATACATGTACTTATAGAAAGAGTAAAATATTTTTATTGCTAGTAGTTTCTTTAATTATCAGTTTTAGTTGTAAAGTTCAAATGCCAAATAAAAGCACATCCTATGATGCTCTTAAAAATAACAATAGTAGGTAAATAGTTTGTTAAATGAGCACTCCCTTTAATTAATATTTATATTTATAAACTTTTATCTATGAAAAAATGTCACAGTATATTTTACTTTTTTTATATTTTTTCATTATCATTGTGGATCAAATCGTTGATGAAAGTGATATTTAATTGAATATCTCATTCATAAATTCAAATTATCATATCATAAACAATTATTAAAAAATTGCTGAATACAATTTAGAACCAATATAAAATTTAATCAAATGTATAATTAAAAGTGTTGCTAAGACTATATAGTAGAAAAATTATGATAGATTTGAATAATAAAGTCTAGTTTTAGAAAAGTGTAAGTGTAGTTAACTCTAAAAGGGAGAGAGTTGAAGAGAACCTTAATTTTTTTTTCGTAGCAGATAAAGATAGTTTGCATTTTTTTTATCATTTAATAAGAATAATAATAATATAATGAGATATCAACACACAAAAAATTATCTTGGTTTACCTAACTCGAGCTACATCCAGTTCCTTTAAGCAATTGTTTAAGAGTTTTCACTAACCAACTGGTTATATGAGTACTCTCACATCTTTAGGTTACAACAAGTATTCATCTGTTTATGTTACATTTTCTTAACCTCCCCTTAAGATTAAGAACTCTAAAAAAACAAAGAACACTCTTAAACAGAGCACAAAGAAAGTTCACGCGAATATAACTTCACAGAGTGAAGAATTACAATGGTCTCACACATAACCCTAAAGACTTAATGCTCTAAAAACTAGAGTAAACGATTACTGCAACACTCAATTTTTTTTTCAAGATCACAATATCTCTTTGTTGTTGATTGACTTGCCTTTCTTTTCTTCTCCACCTTCAATCTCCATATATATGAACTTGAGAACCTTATTTGGTTAGGTTTGGATATTATAGTATATTCATACCTTCATCCTTTTCGTCTTAGACACTCAAAATAGAAAGCTTGAATTTGCAATCTTTCCATTTTTTAATCTATTTAAGAAACTATTTTGAAAGTATTTGCAATATAGGTTAGTAAAAACAAATCAAAACATAATAAGCAAATAATTTCATTTGAGATCATGAGTGACAGAAAATAGGGTACTTGAGATTTTCAAATTCAAATTGTTTATGTTTAAAGAGGATTGAGATATATTCACAATTCATTAGAAAAGATATTCGCAAGATTTATTTGAACAAATTTTTTTAGGAAAAGAGGGATTTAAAATATACACGAAAGATAGGGATGAACAGAGTTAATGCATAGATTCAAACTATATATATTCTTCTACCTTGTAGTTATCACTTATTACTAAATTAATTCAACTTTGATTCATATTTACATTTTGTATGTGTGTCACCATATATGTAAATCTCACTCTTTTTTTGTCAAAGTTTGTGATCATATTCTATTTAGAAAATTTTACTTTTTTATAGTTGATTAGTATGTAAATTTTAGTCACCATTACTATATTTCACAAAATTTCGACAACATTTCATATTATTCTTCAAGTGTACGAAATGAAATTACTAATATATATGAAAATGTAATTAACTTTCAAAATTTCCTGCTAGACAATCCAAGATTTAATAAATGATTGTTAATACTACCACTATTGGTTTTTATATGAAGTGAATCAAAGGGACAATTCAAATTTGAGTTGTACTAGTCAAGTTTTTCTATTAAATCTCAAATAGGAAACTAAAGTGCATTCAATATGCTCAAATTATGGACTTCCCAAAATTTAAATAATAAAGTTTGCAGGAGGTTAGACACTCTTAAATATCAGTAGGTTCAACATATAACAATAAGAATATGAAAATTTACAAAACACAATCAACAAGAACATTAGAAAAAAACCTAACAACTAAACCTAAATTATAAATAAATTTTAAAATTATAATATATAAAAACATGTATAAGTTTATGATTATAAAAAAATGATAAACATTAACATTAAAAGTGACCGCGAGCATCAAATAGTGTCAATATGAATGATATTGTTAGAATGACAACATAAATATAATGTAGTGGTAACACAAATATGAAGTTGTGGTGACAATAACAACAAACTCAAATGAAGACAAGTCAAATGGTTGTAGTGGAGGCAATAGAAAGAAGACAACGATTAGAAAAATAACGATGTGGACACAATGAAAAAGAAAAAATTATATATCTCGTCACACAATGATGCAATTTGAGTGTATGAAAACACAAATGACGATGATTCCCTTCCTAGTTGTCATCATTTCAAACTTGTGATGACGATATTCAAATCAACCATCGTCATTTCTAACATTTGATAACGATTCATAAACTAACTATCATCATTAGACAGATTTTATACAATTCTCATCATAAAATTACTCTTATTATAAACCACAATTTTTTTTCCAATAATAATTATATAAGAACTATAAAAAAATTGTAAATGAATTTTTTTATCATAATGAAATTGTTAAATATTATAATACTAAATTAACACTTACAACATAAATGTTTCACTTATCCAAATATTTCACACACATATAATTAACATTATAACTTAATATTTTTTAAGCATATTTTTAAAATATAATAAATTCAAATAATTAACTTTAATAATTTTTAAAAATGTGTTTCTTCCAACTATTTTCACTTTCACTATTGCACATATCTAAAAAAATTTACCACAAAACTTCTAAAAAAAGCAAGGAAATAGAAAGGTGAACAAATATAAGTATACAAACATTTAACATTAAAAAAAACTCTAACTTTCTTTTTCTTGTAGGTTATTTGTTTTGGGTGAAAGAAATATAAGCTTTAAGTTAAAACTAGTAAAAAACGAAAACAAAAAAACGTAGTGAAAAAAATTGTTTTTATTTGAAGTTTTTTTTTTTTAACATTGTTTTTGAATAATCTATAATAAAAGAAGCAGAGACGTACCAGTTCAGTTATTACCATAAAAATAGAAACGAAATCTTGAAACATTACATATTAACTCTTTTTTATATTAAAAAATGTTATTAACTATCTAATTAACTTGGACCTGGATAATTTATAGTTTTAACATATATAAAAGAAAGATCCAAATTTATAAGTTAGTGGGGGAAAAGAGTAACTGTCCAAAGTAACATGCTTATATATTACACCATATATAAGGAAGTTAAAAAACTTAGTGTTGCTCTACAACATTAATATTCAACCACATTTATGAGTAGTCTCCAGTGAGAAAAACGAGAATGGTCTCCAAACTATTTTAGGGTTGACTTATACTCCCTGATTTTTGTAGAATTAAATATATTAAATTTGTATTTTTTTCACCCTTAAAATAAAAACATAAGAAAATAAAATTTACTCTTCTACAAATTAAAATTATATTATGTATTAGTTAAATTATTAAAACTCTAGTTTTAAAATTTTATTTTTAATTTTTGTATAAATTATTTTTAAGTTGTAACTTTTTTTTTTTATCTTAAATCCAACTATGTCAAAAGTATATTTGTAATTTTTATGGCTATTTATTTGCATTGAGGCATTGTCAATTTGGCTTCCACCTCTGGTACTACACATACAAGAATTAGGCATAGTGGCCCTCCATTATTGATAATGAATGTTTTAATAGTAGTTTTATTCTTGGTTAGGTATTTAATCATGTTTTATTAAATTAATGATCTTTTAGTACTATTTTCTTCACTGTCATTGTACGTGTCCCACCGCTTCATAGTTTGTCATGGTAGGTTGCGTGTCTTTTCTCAATTTTAGGATTATTTTTCTTTTTCTTTTTCAGTATTTATCTCATTTAGTTTGCTACGTGATGAAAAAAATAAATTAAAAAATATAAAATATTAAAATGATTATATTTTTCACTAGAACTTAATCGCATGTTTATAAAGAAGTATCCTCTGTCGGATTAAGGTGTGTGAATTTACAGCACTTATTTTGATTTGATTAATGGTTTTTATTAATTAAGGTGGTTGATTAGGTTTGTTTATCACGTGACAATTTTAATCCTTAAACGTTTACCCATCAAATTGCAATTAACACGTATGTGTATATTTAATAATTAATAATATACACAAAAGAAGATGTTGAAGGGGAAATGGGAATGTCCATGTCTAAAAACAACATCACTTCAATACTAACAAATACTAAGAGATTATTTTTAATAATGGAGATTCTAAAAATATTAACCATTACTTTCTGTGGAGCAAAGTGGTGACATTATGTGGATGAAAATTTTACCTTCTTGGGTGGATGGGTTCACTTAAAATGAAACCTAAACCCAATTAAAAAATCACCTTCTGTTTCGCAACCCCTCTTTACTCTTTTTTTTTGGGTGAATGGGGTTTCAATTAAAATAAAATTCAATTAAAGCACTTGTAATGTACCTACATCTTTTCATGTAATGTACATTTTACCTGTTTTACCTGCTTTTCTTCACCCATTTCCAATTATATGTAAATTAAAAAATTCAGAAGTGGCATTGGTTCATTTAAAGTGCATCTTTTATGTTCATCCTACCGAAATTCAAAAACTGAAAGTCACAAATCCAACTCACCAGCGCGACACTCAGGTACTCACGGCACCGACATAGTTTTATTTTTATCACTTTCATTTGTGTCTCCACTTTTATACACTTGTATTCATTTTACAAAATAAAACATAGAAGCGCCGTTAACGTTATAATGGCTTTGGGAGTTAGGATTTATAATTGTTATCATCGAGATAAGGCTCTCAGAATTCGAGGTGGTTAACTAGTTTTTTTTTTTTCAAGCTTTAATAAATCGACTCCATGAGAGTTCTACCTGAAAAAAAAAAAATTCCAAAGTTAGTAAGAACATTAGATTTTGTGTATATAGTGAGTATAGTATCAAATATAAGTTTGAGATTACTCCCTCTGAGTGATCATCTATTTATAAGCTTTTATGAGCTTGGATTTTGACACCAGCTTTTCTAGATTTTAATGTGTTGTATTGTAATATCATTTCATGAAATCTGAATATCATGTATGTAAATCGAAGTATTCTATACTATAATAAAAACTTTTATGTAATATAATAAGAAATATTACGTAAGTAAATCAAAACATTTATGTAATATAATCAGGGACATTGTGCAGGTAAATCAGAACATTCAAATAGGTCAGGATATTGTGCGTTAATAAGATTGATTTCAATAACATATTTATCCAAATTAATGTTATTATATGATGATAATTCCATAGGATTTCATCAACAATAATCCCACAAATCTTGGTCAATTTTACTTTGTCATGGGCCTTCCCATGATTTAGGCCGAAATGAACACATTCGACTTGGACTTGATCGGTATATGTACGATCTGAACTTGAGATAGTACAATAATCTTCTTTTTAGTGATGTTGCTAAGAGTTACTTCACTCTAAAAAAAGGTAAAAATACTTGAGGTAGTATAACATAATTGGCTTGGAAGTATGGAATATGTATTAACCATGATCCAAGAATAACTCAATGCAAATTTTTCCAAAAGATTATACATGAAGGGTTTATTGCTTGAAGTACCATTTGGTAAAAAGGATGTAATTGCTTGCAAAAGTGTGACTCATAAGTTAAATAAAAGAAATATTCAAAGTTATTACGGGCTTGCAGTAAAGAGTAATGAAAAATAAGGTTTGGTATTGAAGATGATAAAGTAAAAATCAAGGTTTGGTATTGAGAAAGAAAACAAAAAGCAAGATAATTCATGTTAAAATCATGAATAAGTAAAAAGAAAATGAGGAAAAACGTGAAGAAAAGAAAATGGTGATTAGATAACATATATGTGCTATAATTGGATTATAGGTATGTCCTTCTTCTTTAAGATGTGCATTTTGTTATCTGAAAAACCAATACTTTTTGAAAGCTCATCCTCATTATAACCAAGTAAAAGGCCTCAATATTCATGTTTCTAATATGTTTGTGATATGAAGATGAAATGAAAAACAATTGTGATTTGTTATGATTCCGTGAAAATATAGAGAAACACCTCTCTGTGAGCATATGAGAAGAAATTCCTTGATGAATTGATGAGTTGTTATTTTATTGTTGTTTAATGAATTAAGTTGTTTTGATATTTAAATTCAAATATGATTTAGTTAGTGATATACATTTACTTTGCTTGAGGTCAAACAAGTTATAAGTTGGGGGAGTTGACAAGTGCCAAATTTCAGTAGTAGTATTTCATATTAAAATACATGCACTTATTAATATTAATTGATAAATAACTATAAAATAATTTCTCATTTATGAATTTAAACATTTTTACATAATTTTTTATTTTAATTTGAATAAGAACCATTTATTCTCAAATTTGTGTTAATTTCAGGATTATAGGGAAGAATGGAGATGAAAGGGCAAAAGGAAAATATACAAAGCTAATAAGGGAAAGCTGGAATGCACCAACCCTCACCCAAGCTCGCCTAAATTCGCCCAAGATAGAAGCTTGCAGAGGATCTCGCCCAAGCAAGCCCAATCTCGCCCAATCCAGTGATGTTGGGCCTTTCTCCATGCAACTTTTTCAGGCAAAAAGTCACTTAGCCCAAACCTAACTAGGTTAAATATGAGGCCTACTGCACAACCCTAGACATCTAGTTGGGAGTATAGAAGGTGTTAGAAACCCTAGAGGAGACAACTATCTTCTTTTCTTGTTCTCAATGCTTGTAATAGCCAACATGAGTGACTAATTCTACCCTTTGGAATTGAGAGTAATATGTTCAAACTCTTATGTATTGAGGTGATATTTAAATATAATATTTTGTTCTTGATTAATGATTGGTATTGTCATCTTATTTGTAATGCTTGTTTCTATGATCTAGATCCTTAGATTTCACTGGAAAGCACTTTAAGTTTCTGACCCAAATGATAATGCTTAACATATTTGATTGCTAAGAAAATAAAATTGAAATGTTAATTGCTATCAACATTTAATCATAATTATAAGAAATTTTTATAAATATACGAGGAATCGACATGTAAGAGACTCTCTTACTAATTTTATATGCAAGGAATCGATATAAATGATTTTTATACGGACATCAATATGAATCAAAGGATAAAATATTATCATGCTATTCAAAATACAAAGGTCTCAATCCCAACTTTCTCAATTGAATCAACTAACTATTTACTTTGTTTTTATTTAAATTTCATGCAAACTATATTGTCAATATCAAATCAAATCCAATTATTGTACATATTCTTATACTTAGTGAATATAACTATTAGGATTTTAAATAAATGTTGGGGTTCGATACCCGTTTTTAAGGACAAATTATTACTTCTGAGTTGATACACTTGCCGTAAAAGAATCATCAACAATGTCTACAAAAAATAACTCAATGAACTGTG
Organism: Phaseolus vulgaris; assembly: GCF_000499845.2. Lineage (NCBI taxonomy): Eukaryota > Viridiplantae > Streptophyta > Magnoliopsida > Fabales > Fabaceae > Phaseolus > Phaseolus vulgaris. Next base: position 273,354 of record NW_027174086.1, read on the forward strand.
TTGTCAAGTAGAACATATAACAAACATTTTAAACATTTAATGTTTATCTAGGGAGTATTTTATTGTTACAACTTGTTTATATCTTAAATTCAAGTTAAGAACTCTTGTGGTGTGGTCTAGTAGACCATCTATTACTCATTGGACGACTATCACAAAACACATGTTAGAAAGTTCAAATAATTTAATCTCATTCAAATAAATAAAACACTTAGAATGATTGAAGACCATTTGGAGGAGCTCATATCAGGCCACTAACAAGGGTTATGTCTAAAAGGGTTAAGAAAGAAGAAGTCAAAAAGAAGAAGACTCCCATATTTTGGAGTCTAGATCATAAGAATTTCTCCTTCCCCTCTCTAGTCTTGTAAAACTTATCAATACATGTATAAATGTAAATATAAATATTTTTCTTTGTAATTTGTAGAGACATAAACCAGTCTTAATTGAGCCTCAATTAAACCTTATTTGAATGATCAATACTCTAAAAGACCAAGTCAACTTTTGGCCAAACTATATAGGAGCTCCTTGAAGTCCCACACTCCATAATTTTTTTTTTAAAATTTAGTGTTACTAAAAAAGAAATTACATGTTTGTTATTTTTAAATTCAATTCCTCTATTACTAATAGAAAATTAACATTGAAATGAAAAATTAAGAGAAAATTAGTAATATGTTTTGAATTTCTTGACTAAATTTGTGTAGTTAAATAATTTAATTTTTTTTTCATTAGATGGTCACCAACGCGCCAATGCACTCCAATGTGGGATGAATCAAAGTTTTTAGTCTACTGTAATTAACAAATAAGTCTAACGCATCAATTTTTTAATAAGATCATGAGAGGTCAAACTAAAAGGAGTGCCCACTTTTTCACCTTCATTTTTAACCATCCATTTTTAGCACAATATATTAACAATATTGAACAACTTACAGAACTTGTTTAAACTCTAAAAAGTGACGCTCCTCATAGATAATGCTGCTACTATACTACTACACGAAAATATTATTTTATTAACATGGGAGAGTATTGGTAAATTTGATTGATGGACATGCAGACCCATTGAGTGTGTTTTGACCCATCCCTTATTTGACTCATAAAAAGTTTGTTGAAATGGGTTAACTGCTATAAGAATTGCAAGTTAGATTTTTTATTCTCCTATTTGTGGATTTGTTCATAAAACTTTAAGAAGAAATTTTTTTTATCCATACTCCTCCGACTAACTTAGTGTCGTAGTACTTTTGCAGGTATTTTATCCTGTTATTTTTGGAGGACTTGTCAGACGGAGACGCCGAATACAGGAGTTGTAAGGACGAGAAGATGGAAGCTACAATAGTCATTTTGAAAGGTACTCGACCTTGTAAGAACATTTTTTATGTTTTATTTGGATTTGAAAATAGATTCGATGGAGTGGATTTGAGAAAATTTAAGGTGAAAGTGAATGGAAAATGAAGTAATTTGAATTAAGGAAAAAATGATAAGAAATAAAAAGAAAGTTTATGAAGTTAGTGAATGATCTAATAGGTGTGATTGATAAAATATTATTTTTATATAAATAAAAGTGTAAGATTATAAATGTATCTTTATAATTAAAATAAAATATGATTAAATTGTTTTATGCATAAACAAAATAAAATTTATGTAAAAATATTTTACAAACTTTTTGACATATATATTTTGTACAAATAAAATTCCTAAATTATTAAAAATTTTAATAAATATAAATTCTAAATTATTTAATATAAATTAACAAAATTCTTAAATTATTAAAAATTCTAAATAAATAAAAATTTAATTTAATTAATATCAGTATTTAAATAAAATATAAAATTAAATTATCTATAAATATAAATCTAAATTATTCATTATCAATATTTAAATAAAATATAAAATAAATAAAGAATGTACTGTGTGTATGGTTGGAAAAAAAATTAAACTTTTCAGAAGGGCAAAAATGTAATAGCATTTGGTCTATACGATTTCTCCTACGATCTCTTCAAAGGTACAAGGAAAGTTTTCTTTATTTCTTTCCTCAACTTCACCCTCTATTAATCTCCAATCACTAAATACAAATACCTCCATATCCCCTGCACCTCGATAATAATTGTAAAAAATTATTTTAATCATTTTAAAAAATTTAAATGAACCATAACCTCACATTTTTAAATAACTTTTGCACTCTCGCATCCCATACTTCTCTTTCAGTCGCAACACTTCTATTTTTCTCCAATCACAATTTCATCATTTTGAGTGTATGTGAGAAGGTTGACGAAAAGATTCGTTGTTTTCGACTTCCAATACGAAGATATTATTTTTTTAGTTTTGTACTTTATTAATGTATCTCGTTGATTTTTTTCTAGATTATATGACTTTTAAAAAAAAATAACTGAACAAAAACACACTCACCATTAATTAACACATCACAAAATTTACCTTAATCATTTGTCATGAGTCTCTACTACCACTTGAAAAAAGAATGTAACAAATTCTCTACCATACTTAAAAAAATATTGTTAAAATTAAAAAAAATATAAAGATAAAAGTGTAGAGAGAATTTTGGAATTAAAAATAATAAGATGATCCCATATTTTTTGTAAGAAGTTGGTGGAGTAGCGAACACAACCCAACACGCATTGTGATGAGTAGTAAATTTTACATTTATTGAGAGTAGGGTAACGACAGAAACACATAGTGAAACAAAAGAGGTCATTGTGACAGACAAAAAAAAATAGAGAAGTTGAGACCTTTTGGGCAGAGCTCCCACTCCAAAGGACAGAAGAAAGAAAGAAGTGAGTAGTGATGAGCTAATGAGTTTTGTGGGCACCTCTTCAACTAAAACGACCTCAATCTTGCCACTCCCTTTCCCTCTAAATTACCACTTTGCATTTTCTTATGCTCCCCAACTACTTTCCACTTCCCATTCTGCCCTTCATCTTCCACTCAATTTATGCCCATATGCCAAATTCTTTGTCCAACCTCTGTCTTCTTCTTGCCTCCTATGAGGTAAACACATCAAGAAAAGGTCGCACCCAACCCGGTTATCACTCTTAGGGTAGACGAATTTCTTATGACAACGTTTATGCATTATCACGCCTTATTATCGCAATTCAATTTACACACAGATCAACCTTCTATCTACCTTTATTACTTTCCTCTATGCCTTTCTTCCTTCCAACATGCCTCAGTTCTTTCAATTCGCTCTTCATTCCATCACAATCATTCTCGCTTCCTCAAAATTCATTAATTCTAACTTACTGTTGTGCTTTTGCACAAAGGTTAATAAACTTCACTTCAATATATTGAATACATGTTGATATATGAGTTGGAATATTTAATTATGACTCAAGATGCGTTCTCCTAAAATATTTACTTTTGATGAGAATTTTGGTAAAACTTTAATGAGAATGTATACATTAAAATCAAGATGTAATAATTTCTTAATTGGACTTAAATATTTTTTAACGATGCCTTTGAAAAAAAAAACTAAGCTGAATAAAGAATTTAAAATATATTATAATAAAATTTGTTTTTTGGATAAAAAAATTAAATATAATAAATTAATGAGAATAATTTTATTACTTAAGAAATTAAATAAATTCAAATTATACTTTATTAACAAGATTTTTCAATTTTTTCATATTTTATTATTTCTTAAATATGTCTTTCATTTTTAGTTTTTTTTATTCCACCTTATTCGCGATATCATTAGTTTGATTTTGATTAGGACATCTTCGACTTAGTCCAGGTCAAAATCTAGTACACTTACATTAACTTTTTTATTGATGTCAAAAGAAAATTTATATTAAAATTGATCTTAGTTAATTTTTTATCATTGCTATTATAATTTTTATGATCTGCGTTAAGGGTATGAGTTAATGATTCTTTTACCAGGATCATCAGTTATTTACCAATGATGTTAAACATAACATTTAATAAAAAAAATATTTGTTTGACACTATTTTTCACCTTACAACTCAATAAATATTAATATTTTAATTATTTATAGAAATTTATAGTTTTTTAATTTTGAAAATTATTTTAATTCTTCATTTTTCTTATATTTTCATTAAAGAGATTTTTTTATTTTTTTATTATAAATATTAATATTTTGTTGTGGGTGTAAGGTGGAGCAGGGTGTCAAAATATCATAACTCTATTTAATATGACTCAACTAACATTATTTTCAATTCATATAAGTTGAGATTGTTTATTCACTGACATTAATAAAATGTAGGTTATAAGGTTATTTCTCAATTAACATTTATTTAGTTTTTCTCCACCAATATTGGTAGGACTATTTTTTATCAATATCATCCAAGATTTTTTTTTATCAATGTCAAAGAGATTATTCTTTGACCATTGTAAGTAAAGATTTAAGCCGATATTAATAAGACTTATTTTTTGGTTGACAATGCTACGGTTATTTATTTATCTATGTGTACATTTGAATTATTTCTTGATTGACTTTTTTCAAAGTTTTCTTGATCCATTTGATTAAAGTCTAATAGATCCTTGATGATCTTGATTAAGTGTTGTTCAATGAAAAATGAAAAACATGAATATGCTTTGTCTGTAAGATGATAGTTTTCAAACAAATCATGTGAGACATAAGTGCTCCATCTAACCGACGATATAACACCTTATGGTCTTTTGTTACGTCTGATAAGAAACTTTTTGATAAGATGATATGCATAAATAGTCTTAACTAACATTATTCTCCATGAATTATTCTACGTTTATTATGTGTTGCAGAGAATATCTTCATCTTCATGTTTACCAAGAAAATCTTGTAAAGCTCCTGTCAAAATCAAAGATCTCTTGAATGATGAGCTAAAGATCCTAGCCACATCAACAAAAATCCTAACCCGCTCTTTATCAAACCTAGAAAGGTTACCTACCACATATGATTTACTGCTTTACTCCAATTCGGATAAAAACTTTCAGAACTAAACTTGATAAGTCATGTCAGCTATCAAAATGTTGCTTAAAGAAGAGAAAACCATTTAACATGGCATGAAGCACAATTAATGCATCTTTACATCTTTGCATAGATAGATGCAAGCTTGAAGGTGAATACCTAAAGTGAAGCTTCTCAACGGGCAGAAAAAAGATTTATGACAACTCTTTTCTCAACTATCTGTATAAAGCAGTCTTCTAAGTTGAAGATCAAGAACAAGTGATTAAGAGTTGTCGAAACACTGTCAATATTCTTGCTCAAGGCTTTTTGTGCTCTAAGCTTCACAAGAACATTGTTTGTGTTTGCTTTAGTAAACTAGAAGAGTCTATAAACCTTTTATCCATTGAAATACATTAAATCTCAATCTAGTGACTCAAATCCTATGATATAGATCACATTTATTTGTAAACCCATTTTAACAAGAGTGATTGTGTTCCAAACAATACTAGTGTTGTGTTAGTTATGTGTTTAACAAAAGTGTTCAAACAATACATGGTTTATCTAGTTAGGAGTCGTTAAGTTTCAAATAACACTCAATTGTAACTTTGTGGAGTTAGTCTGCTTAATGAACTTGATTAGTTGATAAAAACTAAACATAGTCTACTTTTACAAATGATAGTATAAAAATCTCCAACGCAAATCCTTCTTAAATCTCTTTAATAAAAAGAATGAGAGTTTTTAACATGTCATTTTCTACACGTAAAAACTTGCATATGTTATTATTCCATTAGATGCAATTTTGCAAAAAAATTACGATTGTTTTTTGAAGGATGAAATGAAACCATATTCTTGTTGTTGAAATTTGAATAATTTTTTTTTTATGTTTTAGAAATTATTTTTTATCAATGTTATTAGTGTTATTTATATGATACTTTTTGTACGTAGTAATTTTGTATTTGTTGGTAACTAAACTACTCTATAAAAAAAAGGTTAAAATTTAATAAAATTAAATTCCCCTTTCTAAACAAAACATTTCAAGAATTAAATAATTTACAATAAATAAATTCAAATTTAGCATATTTAATTTTATAAAAATACAAAATTCCCGTAAAATAACATAAGTTAATTATTTTTCTCCCTTTTGGTGTTTTAGATTTCACAAACTTTTTGTAAGACTTTACACACAAACCAAACATACACACACATTTATGAAGAAAGGATATTGTAATTGGAGATTTTCAGATGGAGTTGTGAAGTTTGGTTTCAATATCGGTAATAAAAGAAAGCATTTAATTTTGAAATTCATAGATGTTGAAGCGATTTTTGGTGGCGTAAAAAGCAGCTTGCATACATACGCATTGCACATAAAGTTAAATCTAGGAGAGAGCATAATATTAAGAAAGGGGAAAAAGGGAGAAGAAGCTGAAATAGGTAAGTGGGAAACAGTGAGGGTGGTGATGTGGAAGAGTGAAAAAAAATAAATTGTGAAGCTAATGTGAGAGAGATTTAGAAGTGTAAGAAAAGGGAAGAATAGAGATTGGAATGATGCGTGGTCTCTACAGTTGTTGTAGGACTACCTACTACTCTTTTGACTATGGGTCCTGGCATGGCAATTTTGATAAAGTACGGGGTATCAAATGCCATTCTGAGAAAAAAGCTTATGCTGATTCTTGAAATTTTGGTTCCATGCAGGGGTACTTTTGGAAACACAAAGTACAGCTAAACAAACAGACGCACGCACGCACACAGCTAACGACTTAGCGTGAAGAAGTTGTCTACTGCCATGGATGGATAGGGATGTGAACACAAAGCAAACCAAAGTTAACAAAGCCTCTCATTTCTGCTCAGTGGAACTATGCCTTTTCTGCACTCATTTATTAATATTTCTATTATCAAATTCTCTTACTCGCTTTTTTATAAGCGTCTTAAAATAATGTATATATTCTCTTCAAATTATTTTTATTATTTTATGAGTGGATAGTTTGGAAAGAGATAATGCCCTATAATAATAACAATAATAATAATATAGAAAAAACATTTGTGCTTTGCTACCGTATTCTTATCATCTCGCCTTGCCAAATTCTCCTATCTCAGCTCGATGAACTCGTTGTTTTAAGCCTTTTTAGCTTCTTTCTTTGAGTTTAGTTGTTGCCTTCCTACTTTCTACAGTGAGCGGTTCTGAGAAATAAAAAAATTTCTCCAACACATTCACGTGCTTGTGTTGTTCTTGTTTCGTTCTAGGGCCATGAAGTGCAAGCTAGAGCTTCTTTGCTGAGTGATAGTGAAAATCGAATCTTTTGTAGGTTTAGTTTTGGCCCTTCCTTTTTGTTCTGCGTCTTGGTTGGTAGCTGCTGCTAGCTGACAAGATAATAAGGAGTATCAGTTTCTGTTTAGAATTAGAAACCCAGAATCTTGTGATTCTTTTATTCTTTAAAGGGTATTTGAATTTTCTTATCTGCCTCAGAATTTCAGTGTTCATTTGCATTTCTGAATTTTGAGCTATTGGGGTGGATAAGACAGCATCTTATCAAGGTCACATCCCTTATTATTAATATTATTATTACTACTATTATTATTATTATGTCCTTTTTATTTTTTCTTCCCCTTCAAACCTCTTAGTTTTTAGGAATTGGGTTTGTGCTGTTGTTCTTCAAAATCTTGAATTTCCTTCAGTTACAAGTCTAAAAAGCTTTTAGTGAATAGGGGTGCGTGTGAGTTAGCCTTGAGGGGATTCTGTGGATTTGACAGCGGTTCTCTCCTCTCACCCAAGCCTACCTGGAATCAGCTAGAGTTGACACCCACAACCTCTTGGAACTGTTTCTTTTTAACTTGTGTTGGTTACTGTTGTGGATGAGTTTGCTCCATGTAGTTGGGTTTGGTCTAAAAGTGGGGCATCTACTTTTGGTGCTATGTTGCTGGGTTGTGTCTGTCATTTACCTTAACTGGTTTATTAGCAGTGGAATTATGGACACCAAGATGGGGTTTCCAGGTGGTGGTGGGGGTGGAAAGATGTGGCACAAATGGTGGGAGAAGATCTCAGGGCAGGGTTGCAAAATCCATCAACAGTACTACCAGTATATTGGCTCTAAGGAAGTGAAGAGAGCGTTGTGGAGGAAGCTTTTGCTGACATGGGTGGTGGGTTGGATTATAGTATCTTTGTGGATCTTGTGCTACTTGAGCTTGCAAGGTATTGAGAAGAGGAAAGAAACTCTGGCTAGCTTGTGTGATGAAAGGGCTAGGATGCTTCAGGATCAGTTCAACGTCAGTATGAACCATATCCAAGCCATGTCAATTCTGATCTCCACCTTTCACCATGCCAAGAACCCCTCAGCCATCGATCAGGTACTACTCTTTATTTGCTATCGCAAATCAAGACCTAATTCCTCACCTTTTACTTTTAGTTCTCGTATATTATGCTCCAAGGTGATATTTTAGCTTAATTTTTATGCACACGGGGTTATGAGGAGTTGTTTCATTGTCATTAATTTTGGTGTCTAACAGCATTTCGCACCCCTCTTTTGTGGAAAAATATTGGGGTTTTAATATTATATTTTGGTAACAAGGTTATTGAACTTGAACTTCTGGAAAAGATGGAATAGGTACCGATTTCTTTTGACCTATCGTCTTTATCTCACCTCTGCTAATCAATCTAACTTCCAAAACTTGCAGAAAACTTTTGCAAGGTACACAGAAAGAACAGCTTTTGAGAGGCCTCTTACAAGTGGCGTTGCATATGCTGTAAGGGTGCTCCATTCTGAAAGGGAACAGTTTGAAAAGCAACAAGGTTGGACTATCAAGAGGATGGATACTCTAGAGCAGAACCCGGTTCATAAAGATGATTATGCCCCAGAGGCATTGGAGCCATCCCCCGTCCAGGAAGAATATGCTCCTGTCATTTTTGCACAAGATACAATTGCACATGTGATTTCTGTTAATGTGCTTTCTGGAAAGGTAGGTTTCTTATACTCGTCAAATTTTAGGTGGAGCTCATCTGAGCTATATATAGTTAATTATGAAAATGCTATGCAAATGAGTTGGATGTTTTGATGATAATTTTAATCCATCCATTCTAAGCTCTTTATTCCTGGTTGTATGGTTTTTGACTGGTCTTCTAGTGGTCATTCACTATGTTATGGGAGAATATTTTTGAAGAAAAACTATGTCTGCTCCCAGATGGTTGTTTTTGTATCCTTATTCTTCCTTTCTCTTGGCCGTCCTGATGGGACCGCTCCTAATAGAGAATAATAGAATACGTGCGTGAATAGTCTCTAATTTGATGAATATCACAAAGCTGAATTGAGACACGTTGTTCCTGTTCAGTGCCTGAAATGTATTGCGATGTTTTTGGAGTTATGGTTGTCACAGTTATTCACCTGTTTATCAACAGGAAGACCGTGAAAATGTGCTGCGTGCAAGAGAATCAGGCAAAGGGGTTTTAACTGCACCCTTCAGGCTGCTAAAAACAAATCGTCTAGGGGTTATCCTGACATTTGCTGTCTACAAGAGAGATCTTCCATCAAATGCAACCCCAAATGAAAGAATTCAAGCGACTGATGGGTGTGCCAAAATTTTTAACTTTTTTGCATGACTTTCATTAAATTTTTTCTTGTCAGTTTATTTTATCATTCATATAATTTAAATTATTCCCTTTTGGTCATCTAAATCTCTGAAGTAACTAGTCTACTAAGTAACTAATCACTGTATTTAAATTTTCAGAGAGAATATTCATGAACTCTATTAATGTAAGAATGGTGAACATTATTGGCTCTTTCTTGTGATAATTAGAAGTTTTTAAAGTAACATATCTACTTTTAAATTCAATGAAGCTGATATGAAAAAGAGAGAAAAATATTATCAACACAGTGTTAAAAGGAATGGCATTTTTATGTCTTCACTGATGCTTGCTGGCAGGTATCTTGGGGGAGTCTTTGATGTTGAGTCATTGGTGGAGAAATTACTTCAGCAACTTGCTAGCAAGCAAACTGTAATTGTTAATGTGTATGATACTACAAATCATACTCATCCAATTGCCATGTATGGCTCAAACGAATCAGGGGATGAGTTCTATCGTGTCAGCACTCTTAATTTCGGAGACCCTTTTAGGAAGCACGAGATGCACTGTAGGTAAGAATAATGCTATAGAAGGAATCTAACATCTCCGTCGGGCTTATTGCTCAGTGTAGTTTGTAAGAATAACGGTGCCATCTTCAAATAGTAGAAGATATATTAAATACAAGGTGTATTAATGTCACATGAATTTATACTTCACAATTTTGTACTTTGGGGTTTTGCTGCTAGCTGTACTTAGTTTAGAGTTCTTTTTATCTGAAGTTGTCACACCTTTTTGGGTTCATCGATTCTGTTGATTTATATTAATACATTACAATGATTAAAATGTGGAAGATGTCATAAGACTTGAACTATTCATCAAAATTAACTTTGATGCTATCACAGGTTCAAGCAGAAACCACCTTGGCCATGGTTGGCAATAACTACTTCATTTGGTATCCTAGTTATTGCATTCCTTGTTGGATATATTTTCCATGCCACTGTGAATCATATCGCCAAAGTAGAAGATGATTACGGTGAGATGATGAAACTTCGGGAACGAGCCGTGGCGGCTGATATTGCAAAATCCCAGGTATGTAGCTTTCCTTAAAATATACTTTTTTTTCTTGTTTTGGCTTAACTCATTTTGATCATGTGGGCTTAATCAACAATAATTGCAGTTTCTTGCTACTGTTTCCCACGAGATCAGAACACCAATGAACGGTGTTTTAGGTAAGTTGTATTCTGTCTATACTTTAGTCTACAATATCCAATGTTTAACTATAAACATTTCACAAAAAAGAAGAGCTTGAATCAGCCATGACCCTTGTCTAAATTTGAATTTTCAGGGATGTTGCATATGCTTATGGACACAGATCTAGATGTAACCCAACAGGAATATGTTAGGACAGCACAGGAAAGCGGAAAGGCTCTCGTGTCACTAATAAACGAGGTTTTGGATCAAGCTAAGATTGAATTTGGTAAGCTAGAGCTTGAGGCTGTGCTTTTTGATATACGGGCAATATTGGATGATGTATTGTCACTGTTTTCTGAGAAGTCTCAAGGAAAAGGGGTAGAGGTAATAAATCTCTTGTCTACTGTTGTCCTTTGTCATATGATCGAATTTTCAAAATGCGTGTAGTCTAATTATAGTTAATAACTTTTCGTTACTTTTTTTGGGAAGCACAGTTGGCAGTTTATGTGTCAGATCAGGTTCCAGAATTTCTAATAGGTGATCCAGGAAGATTTCGACAAATAATTACCAATCTCATGGGTAACTCAATTAAGGTAAATTTATAGCTAGAGAGAAGTTACTTAGTCTGGTATTGTAGTGTATCATAAAAGTCATTTAGTGATCTTTCCTTGTGCCATATCCTTGCCTAATAAGCATGTTACAGTTAGTCTCATGAAAAAATCTTCTAATTGTGTTCTAGCAAAGCACGACTATTAGTGGAGCAAAAATTGATGTGTATTTCTTGAAAGTATCATCAAAACTGATTCTGAAATATTTTGGCAGTTCACTGACAAAGGACATATTTTTATCACTGTCCATCTTGTTGAGGAGGTTGTCCATTCAATAGAGGTTGACAAAGAATCCAACTCAGAAAATACTTTGAGCGGCTCTGTTGTAGCTGATAGTCGCCGGAGCTGGGAAGGATTCAGGGCTTTCAGTCAAGAGGGACCTCTTGGTTCCTTTTCATCCCCCTCGAGTGATCTTGTCAATTTGATTGTATCTGTTGAGGATACAGGTGAAGGCATTCCTCTTGAATCTCAGCCCCGCATCTTCACACCATTCATGCAGGTAGGTCCATCCATTTCCAGAAAGCATGGAGGAACAGGTATTGGCCTAAGCATTAGCAAGTGTTTGGTTGGTCTCATGAATGGAGAAATTGGATTTGTGAGCATACCCAAGATTGGATCCACATTCACTTTTACCGCTGTATTCAGCAATGGTCTCCGCAGTTCAAACGAGTGTAAAATTCAGCAAACAAACAGCCAACCTCGGTCAGCATCTTCAGAATTTGAGGGAATGACTGCATTAATTATTGACCCAAGACCTGTTAGAGCAAAAGTGTCAAGATATCACATCCAACGGCTTGGCATTCATGTTGAGATGGTTTCTGATTTAAACCAAGGTTTGCTAACCATAAGCAATGGGAATATAGTTATTAATATGGTCTTGATTGAGCAGGAGGTTTGGGATAGAGATTTAGGTTTGTCGTCTCACTTTGTCAATAATACAAGGAAAATTGATCATGGGGTTCCCCCAAAGCTGTTCATTCTTGTTAATTCTAGTAGTTCTTTTAAAGCTAGTGTAAACTTGGGTGCTGATAATCCTACTGTCATCACCAAACCTCTGAGAGCAAGTATGCTTGCGGTCTCACTACAGCGAGCCATGGGTGTCCAAAACAAGGGAGCTCCTCGAAATAGAGAGCTCCAAAGTTTGTCTCTTCGCCATCTTCTTTGTGGCAGGAAAATTCTAATCGTAGATGACAATGCTGTGAACCGTGCTGTAGCAGCTGGTGCATTGAAAAAGTATGGAGCAGATGTGGTTTGTGTTAGCAGTGGGAAAGATGCCATCGCTTCCCTGAAGCCACCCCATCAGTTTGATGCCTGTTTCATGGATATTCAAATGCCAGAAATGGACGGGTATGTATGCAACTGGAATACTTTCTTTAAGAATCTGAATTTGTCATTTGGACTGATATTCGAAATCTCTTAAAACATAGAAAAGATCTTTTAATTATTTTATAGATCTGAAAGATAATTGCAATATTTACTGAACAGTTTACATCAAAGGAAAACATGTTGTGTTACAAAATTGTCAAACAAACTAATGTATATTAGAATAAAAGGTGTTTGGAGTCTAACTTGCCACTGCAATACTATAATTCATTTGACATTTCTGTAAACTAAAGACATGTCTCATTAAGTGAGGTCGGGTACACAGATCAAATGATGCCATTGAGCTTGGTTAGAAACAAAATTCTTGGGGAAATTATTTACCATTAAATCTCTTGCAATAATTTTCTTTAATGTGCTTCTTGGCCTCTCTCGATCCCTTTTTAAAAGGGCTAAAATCCATGCAATGTACTATCCTCATTGTGCCTCTATTGACCTGTACATGCATCACAACCATCTTAGTCGATTTTATAATTTTCTTGACAGTCTAACAATATCTCCTAATATACAAGAATTCAGTATCTTGTTCTTTTATCTTCACGTACTCATTTTTATTATTCCCACTTTTTTTCTCTTGATGTCCTTTTAAAACTCAATCTTTACTACATAAAGTATATTTTGATCATATAATAGTACGATAAAGCTTCTTTTTGAACTTGGTAAGCACATCGCAATCATAAATAACCCTCAGAGGGCATTTGGTAGTACCGGAGAATAACCCACTGCACTGGCCTTCCAATCGTTGACCACAATAATGGCCACAATCATTTGCCCCACTATCTCTATATACCGAGATATAAATCTTGTAGCGTCTAATTCCTTAATTTACTCTTCAACCCATACGTGATGTGAATTCTTCAAATTATAATGTCCACCACCTTTGAAGACTTATCTTCTAATGTACCAATATTCCAAGCATGAAGTCTATTCAGGCACTGCTAGGGTAGTTGCATTACTCTCACTTGTCTAGAAAGGTGAGAACTCTTGCTTATTGAACACTACATTTGAGAGTTTGATGTAGCAGAGGTAGCTCATTCGCCATTGTACTCAGGTTATACAAAGTGATATTTTCAAGTAATCATCTATAATCCATAGTTAGTGATCTGTGTTTGAACTTTCAGCAAATTTCATGTTGGTTGTCAAGGGACAAACACAACTCTCTTTAGTCCGGGCCTTGGGACCGGCCATGAACCCATAAATGGAATTAATTCATTTGTCCGTGTAAATAAAAATTATTTGAAATATTAATTTATCTACTTTTTATTTCTAAATCCTTATCATCATGTTACAATTCACTAATGACAATTCTTTTCCAACAGTTTTGTAGCAACAAAGAAAATTAGGGAGATGGAACAAAGTGTGAACAGAGAAGTATCAATGGAGGACAATGCTACAAACTGGCATGTACCCATTTTAGCCATGACTGCAGATGTGATACAGGCTACACATGAGAAATGTCTAGGGGGTGGCATGGATGGATACGTTTCAAAACCATTTGAAGCTGAACAGCTCTATAGAGAAGTCTCACGGTTTTTCCAGTCATATTGAAAAGAAAAACACAGTGCTGATCTAAACAAGAGGTTTATTGATAATGGAAGCATAGCTGTCTGTACTCCAGGACACTCTGAATTGGGTAAATAGGTTCAGAAGTCTCCGAAGAGTATATTCCCTATTTAACAGGCAGTGCATGTTTTAATACTTTACCTCAAAGTTTGGTGGTTGTTCACTAGATACCGAAGAATGTTATATTATCTCATCTGAAAGAAAAAGAAAATGGAACAAAGGGGAGAAAATATTGTAGAAGTTCAGAAATGGTTCATTCTACCTTTTTGACCTATTTTGTTGTCTGTTCTGCTGTGTTTTAAGGTCCCCGGTTTAAAACATTGTTTTTGTGGCAGGGAGTGTACATAGGAGCCAAGTTTGATTGGTTGCAATTGAGTTGTAATTGGTTGTTAAGGGTAGTACCAAAACCCATTATTCTTCCATGTAAAGTCAGCCGCTCTTCTCATTCAAAACGATGGAAGCTGATTAGAAGACTAGGGTGTATTATAATACGGTTCTAGAGTCTCATCCTTGTGTATGTAATAATACGACTTACAGTAATCTAGCCTAGGCACGTTACATTTTATGTGTATTGATGCATGCATCACAAGGGCTTGATTCAGGTGAAAGGAAGAAAATTAGCTTCTTGGCATCAAGGAGAGGAAGTGCATACCATCAAATCTTTGTACAGGACTCACAATAAAGATGGTGATTGATGTATCACAGCAGCTTGCTTCCTTTGTTCTTAACAGTGCTGGAATTAGGCTTGCAAACATGTAACTGATACATTATATACTGTAGTGTTTGAATGATCCACCATTTTTTGGCCGATTGTACATTTCCAATTCTGGATTTCCTTTGACTCACTCAATGCCTTGCTTTGCCATGACATATCGTGGAATGTCTTTCCTTTTGTTTTGGATCTCAATAGTAAATTTTTCAACAGGGTTGAGTAATGTTTTCAACACTTTATTTCTCCCTCACATTTAATGCAAATTGCAGTATTGTTCTCCTTCAAACTTAGTAACAGACACGCTTTGTTCTTTCTTGAAGGAGGATCTGGATTCTAGTTACAAACATTTATCTTCTTTCAGTCATTCACAGGGAGAAGCACAATTGAGCAAAAACAGTGTTATTACTTTTTGGTCAGTAACAATTTGTTTTGCTACAATTTTTCGTGGTTTTAATCGATATCTCCCAATTCCAACTACCTCGTCTGTTTATTGCTTAATCCAGTTAACTTTAAAAAAATTAAATAATAAACATTGGTATAAACTTATTCCTGATATAGGCTTTTTTCTAAAACAAAATTATTTTTAATGTATCAATTTTTGGATATGACTAAAAATAAAAAATAAAAAACTAGCCAAAAAGGAAAAGATTCAATAAAAAGGTTTCCTTGAGTTGAGTAAGATCAATTGATCTGGTTATATATAGTAGGACTTGTGTTGTGACTTGTGAATGGATAGTTTTCACTTGTCCCCCGAATATTCTCTTTCATAGTAAAAAATATAGCATTTTTTCTACTTTATTGTTTCGTTTGAAGTTCTTAAAGAAATAGTAAGAGGTCATAGGAGAAAAAAAAAACTAAAATTCTAAAAGGAACATCAAATATACTGTTGTTAAAACAACAAATACAAATTAAGAATCTGAAAATATTAAAAAGTTGAAAAAAAAGTCAACTTACATCGGAAGTTGCAACACCTTCACAGTGAATGCAACATTCTGATGCCAATGCCAATGCCAATGCATAGATCACAGACATGATTCATTGATGAGTTCGAAATTCGATAAACTAAATGTTAGAGAATGCAAGTCCTTCACATCTCCATGAAGTTACTTAAGTACGTTTCACTGCAATAGAACTGATATTTACATTCACTTTTCTCCAAATCATGTAAGTTTCAGACACTTGATTCTACAATAATTAACAAGCATACATCGATGACTAAGTCAGACGCTTTTCCTCTTCCCAGCAGAGACTCTGACAACAAAACAGAACTTGTAAAAGTTGCATCCCTTCCCTTGACAAAATGTACCACTAATTTCACGTACTTCTTAAGGATTTGAATTTTGATGGGTGGTTTAGATAATGGAAGTGACCTCCATTTCCATGATGTGATGTTCTTAACAAATTTGTTACAGTTCCTTCTTCCTATGCTATGCCTAGAGCATTCAGAATTGTTGGAGTATGAAATTGTTAAAAAAATGGTTTTTTGAAATGTGATGGTATGGCAGATATGTAGCAATAATTGGATAATAATTATAAGGGCACTTGATTGTTGGGTGGACAAGAGTGAAGGGTTACGCATTTCAGATATGGTGTGTGGGGCTCACTAGTTCTGTCAATTTCGCAATAAATTTTTCCACCGATTTAGTAAATACTTATTTCATTACCAGGAGGAGCATGTGACGTCAACGTTGTACACGGGGCACAATGAAGGGGAATTGGTTCCAACTCACATGAAAACGAAATGCTGAACCAATTATCATTTCTTCAATGCTCAAATTCAAAACAAGGAATTCAAAGTCACGTGGTCTTACTTTTATACTGCATTTATGTTCACCATAGATACTCACTCGAACACTTATGAGATATGATACGGACATGGTAAATTTTTTAAAATATAAGAGACAGAACACGAATTTATATATTATATAATTATAAATTATATAAATTAATAATAAAGATTTATGTGCTCAAGTATGTTACAAATTATTTTTTTGAAGTAGAAAGATGTTTTTCATGACTGGTTCACAAGAATTTGTTTCTTATTTTTATAATCATAATAACAATTTATATAATAAAGTTTAAACTTTTAGAAAATTAATATATATCTTTTTAAAATTGTATTAGAACCGTACTAAAATTGTCATAAATCTAACAAATACTTTTTGAATTGGACACTTCACGGATACATATCCTACAGGTGTCATACGAGTGTCGGTGTCCGATTCTATCAGACACCGACACACCATTTAAGAGAAGTGTCCGAGCTTCATAGTTATCAACCATGTCAAAGGAGTTTTTATATGTACATATAGAAAAATGTTACTTGAACAATCGGGAATTGGATGCGTCAAGATATAATCGTCTATGTAATAAATAATAATAATATTTTAATTAATTTATGGAGTTCACAGATTTGTGTTGGAAAATGTGGAAAATTTGGTGGTTCTAATTTTAGGTTTAAACATTTTTGGATGCAAATTAGTTGTTTCACTTCTTTTCCATTTCAGTACTGTCGTCTTCTCCTTCATCATTTGTTCAGTCTTCTTTCGAGCTTCTCTATTTCAGGCTCTCATCCAGCATTGTTCCAGGCTTTGTCTCTCTTCCACCTTCTCTTGCTGCCTTTCTCTTCCACCCTTTCTCGTTCGTCCTCGTGCGGGAATTATGCATCCTCTTTCATGGTGGTTGGGTGGTTCTATTGGTGTTCTTACATTGGAAGTGTTGTATTAATTTCACCAAAGGTAATACATTTTCTATTCATTGGTTTATTAAGTGAAAGATTGATCTTTTTTTATTTATTTTTGTTGGGTGATGAATATGTTTAGTTTCACCAGAGATAATACATTTTATGGAAATTTGAAGTTACTGTTCCTGTTGGTTGGGATGGGGAGAAAGTCACTTAAATGAGGTGTTTGGAGGCCATGAGAGTATGACAATGTCAACTTAAAGAGTGACAGTATGTGGTGACCCTAGTAGGAATATGTGGTGACCCACATTACTCTTCCTGCACAGATGTAATGGAGATTTTTCTGGAAATTTCAAGTTAATGTTCTTGTTGGTTGGGGTTGACCATGAGGTGGGGAATAATCTAGATTGTTTGTCCCTGTTATTTGCCATGTGGTGACCCTTGTAACATTATGTGGTGACCCAAAGTTAATTTCTTGCACACACATTTACAAAATACATTTTCTCTTAATTGGTTTATTTTTTAAAGATTCATGTTGTTTGATTTTTGTTGGGTGATGAATAATGTAAAGTGTTTGTCCCTGTTATTTGCCATGTGGTGACCCTTGTAATATTATATGGTGACCCAAAGTCAATTTCTTGCACACACATTTACAAAATACTTTTTCTCTTATTTGGTTTATTTTTTAAAGATTCATGTTGTTTGTTTTTTGTTGGGTGATGAACAATCTAAAGTGTTCGTCCTTGTTATTTGTCAAGTGGTGACCCTTATAACATTTTGTGGTGTCTGATAAGTGTCTAACTTCAGTAATATTTCATATTAAAATATAGACACTTATTTGTATTAATTGCTTAATTACTTATACAATCCAAGTAGCCAAGAAAATGACCAATGACTCAAGAGACAATTCACACTGTGAGCAGTCATCTTAGCAATCAAGTCAAGGCCCCACCAAATATCATATGGACCTCACTAGAAGAAGAACTTGGCATAGACCAGAACATCAACTGTTCTTTCTTCTGGTCTTCTTAAAAGACAAAAACATGTTTGTAAATAATTTGGGCTCACTTTTGGGGTCCAAATAGCAAAATAGGCTAGAGTTAGGTTCACATAGCATAAAAGGGAGTGTACTCAGCGAAATGGGCTTGTACCTAGCCCACTTTTTCAAGACAAGGCACCTAGAATTAGGGTTTTTAACCTTCCTTCTAGAAGCTATGCCTAAAGGTGTGGTTTTGACCATGGTCAACAACCTAGGCAGCCCCTCTCCCTTGTCATTTCTACCCTTCCCCCATCTTGCCCACCAAGGCACCCCTTCCTATAAATAGGGTGTCTTGTCTTCTAAATGTTTTGGGTCTTATCTTGAGTGTGTGAACATTTCAGGTGGCGGGTCCTCCTTCACTTATCTTTGAGTTTCCCACCCTCCAAGTGGCATGATCATCTTCACCATTCTTCACCATAAGCTTCCTTCATCTCATCTCTTTTTCCATCATTCCTTGCGCCATTTATGTTAATCTTTCATGTTCTTGTTTGTGTCATTTTCTTTTGGTCATCTTCATTCATTCTTTACTTCCATTGTTCTTATTTACACCCCTTGGATCATCATCACTTTATCCTTGTATTTTTTTCTCTTTGCCCTTTTGAAGTGAACCTTCACACTTACTTAACCACTTGGTTAAGTTCGTGTCCAGTGGGAATCTTCTTAGGGTTCTCACCATAAATTGCTAATCTCAAAATCATAAATAAAAGCAACCAATTAAAATGTGCAATCCTAAAATCAACTCACATCATGAGCTAATCAGAGCAAGGTTTTAATTGTGCTTATCTTTCTGAGTTGATATTTTGCACTTAAAATTCCAGCACATTTTAAATTTTGCTTTTACCTTCAAACAATTTAATTTTTGCGTTACAATTCAGCACATTTCTTTTTCCGCCTTTAAATTCATGTCATTTACAAATCCACTTTTTATTCATTAAGCACTTTAAATTGTGCTTTTGAATTTTATTTTGTGTCAATTTTTTTCCTTACATCTTTTGCTTGAGTCTTTTGTTCTTAGTGTTCTAGAAATCTTTCTACTTATTTTGATTTTAATTGTGAAGAGTTAAATAAATAAATAAAAAAACAAACGAGAAGCTGTGTGAGTAGTGGTTGATTTAATTGCAAACATAGAATGCAAGTGTTCATATGATTTGAATCCAAACCTAACATCTTTTTTAAAAGTGAAAAGTGGAATGACAACAAAAAATATACTTAGAAAAAGGATATTGGACTTTTGAATCCATAAAGAAAAACAAAGATAAAAGAGTTTTGAAAAGCATTCACATTTCAACTTTCACTTTGCAAAATTCTAAAGAGGATTCTAAGTATATGGCAAATTGTGTTCATAACTTTGGAGTTTAATCCCTCTTACTTTCTCAATATGTGAGGAATCAATATTTAGGTAGCATCTTAAGAATTTTATATGCGAGAAATCGATATAAATGATTTTTATACGGGTATCAATATCGATCAAAGAACATAATATTATCAAGCTACTCTAAATACAAAAGAGTGAGAAAGATGAAACTCAATCCCTATTTTTCCAATTGAAGCAACAACTATTTGCTTTGTTTCCTCGTTAATCATTGTCATTCCAACAAATCCCAACAAACTTGAGAGAATACAATATGGTTGAGGGAGGACAGTCAGTGTAGAAGAATGTGCTTGGTTGAACCGTAATTAGTTGGAGTAGTGTGAGTAGAGAGAATGTCCCCAAATTGTTTAGTGATCCCTAATTCTACCTTCGCACTCTATGGTTGTGGGAGAATGTGGTTAACTGAAAATGTCGTTCTGCGTGAATGTGGTGTGGTGGGTTAAACCATAATTGCTTGGGAGTTATTCGATTTGGACCACATGGGAGAAGAGTATCTTCGCTCGAGCCATTTCTGCTCCAATTTAGCTCAAGCCACTAAATTTAGTGGGAGCAAAACTGCACCCGTCCACCATTGGATAAATTTTGCTCAAGCCACTAAGTTTAGAAGAAGCCAAACTAGACCCCTTCATCACTGGATAAATTTCGCTTTAGTAGGTAATGCATTATAAATGGGATTATGAGTTCATTATACAAGACTAAGTACAACATACCTACTCTGAAAATATGACTAATGATTCAAAAAAAACAAAGTGTATATTTATTTACTTGTT
Organism: Phaseolus vulgaris; assembly: GCF_000499845.2. Taxonomy (NCBI): domain Eukaryota; kingdom Viridiplantae; phylum Streptophyta; class Magnoliopsida; order Fabales; family Fabaceae; genus Phaseolus; species Phaseolus vulgaris. Next base: position 294,112 of record NW_027174086.1, read on the forward strand.
TTTCAATGAATACAGAACAAAATGACAAGCTATTGAATTATTTTGTATATAAAATAAATTGTGTGGAATTTGTTATGTACATATTGAATTATTTTTAATTTTTTCTATGGGTTCCCCTCCTATAGGCTAATTCCATCCCTAGAAATGGCTAATAAGCCTTATAATACTGTAATAAGTATCTATATATAATATATTTCTATGTTTCAGTACAACAATAAAAAAAGTTATGTTGATTGTTTGAAAAACATTACTAATCTAAATTATATATTATATATATTAGCTGAATTTTAGAAAATATTTTTAAACAATTATGTATCACCTCCGTTGCCTCTGAACTCTGAATTTGGGAATTCGATCCTCCTCGGCTAGATTAACTCTTCACCTGTTCACATTAATCTGACAAAATAAATATAACTTGTGCCACAAGTAGAAATAAATAAAGGTAACTTTCGACCCTACATTAACTAAACTTATAGAATTACTCAGTAACAGAATAATTTTACTTTTTCAAAAATTTCAAATTGATTTTATTCTTAATGAAAGATTAATTTTTCTTTACCGTTAAATTAATTAATGAAACTTTTTTTATCTATAATTATAATTATAGCATTTTAATTCTCAATATTTCATTTTTAACGAAACCTTTTTTTTTTATCTATAATTATATATAAAAATACTTGTTTTTCTTACACATTTTAATTCTTAATATCTCATTTACAGTGTGTTAGGATTGGAGCATCACACTATAGTTAAGGACGGAGGAGATAGTGTCATCCCATTTGGATAATGACAAAAATGAAGGTGAGGGAGGGGAAAAGAAAAAGTTGAGTGAGTGAGTGATCTTCTGAATGTTGAAAAGAAAAGAGAGATGAGTGAAGAGATAGTTACAAACCTTCTTTATTCATGCATGGAGAGATTCCTTATTTTTCGAATAATCTCATTGACGGAGTGTTGAATGCATTGACTACAAGGCTAATATCATAATATATCAATAAATACACTCATTCACGCCTAAGTTAAACATATTCAAAAAAATTCACAATGCCTATTCGATTATGTATGAAAAGACACATAAGACTTAATCGATTATGTCTTAAAAAATAGTTGATAATCGATTAAACATACAACATAATCAATTAGCCTATATTTTTAGGAGGATAATCGATTATGTGGTGTGTGTTAAAAATACCTAATTGATTATGCTATTTAAATATTCAACATAATCGATTAGGTTCTTTTTTTAAGGGATGGCATAGTCGATTAGGTTCCTAAAATGAGTGGGTTATCGATTACGTTGTTTTTTTAAGGCAAAGCATAATCGGTTATGTTCATCTTTTTTTTCCAAATTTTCCAATTTTTGTTTTTTATGATTTTTCCTGGTTTTTAAAGGCTTTTTTTGTGTTTTTTTTTATTTTGTTCTAATTTAATATTCTGTTTGTATTTATTTTTAGAAATTTTAAAAAAATCTTATTAATCATAATTAATAAAATACATTATTTGAATACTGTTAGTTATTATTTTAGTAATTTTTTTATATTATATTATTCAGAATTTAATTATATATTATAATAATTCAGATTTTGATTTTATTAATGAGAATAGAAAATTCATTTAAATATTTAAATTCTAAAAATATAAATAATAGAATTTAATTATATTTTATAATAATTCAGATTTTGATTTATTAATGAGAATACAAAATCTATTTAAATATTTAAATTCTAAAATATAAATAATAGAGTTCAATTGATATATTATATTAATTCAAATTTAATTTATTAATGAGAATACATAATCCATTTAAATATTTAAATTCTAAAAATATAAATTGTAGAATTCAATTGATATATTATAATAATCTTGATTTTGATTTATTAATAAGAATACAAAATCCATTTGAATTTTTAAATTCTAAAAATATAAATAATAGAATTAAATTAATATATTATAATAATCTAAATTTTGATTTATTAATGAGAATTTGAATATTTAAATTCTAAAAATAGAAATAATAATATAATCATTTTATTAATGTAATTATTAATTTTTTCTTTTATTAATGAGTATCCATTTTAATATTGAAAATTTAGAATAATTATATCAATTTTTTATATTAGACTATTGAATTGAGATACTGGTTTAAATTAAAGATATTTATGTAATTATTTTTTATGAAACTTTTATTAATGAGAATTCATTTTAGTCATTCAAATTTAAAAATTATAAATATTTGTTGTTATGAACATTTCATTTTTTTTATACTAGGTTATAATTACATTATTCATGACATCGTTGTCCATGAAAGGCAGAAAATCCATAAAAGTAAAGGTCTAGCACATAATGATGTAGTTCCTCTTACCCAATGAATGGGGATTGAAGAAGTTATTGATTATTCACGATATTTTAGTACAAAATGTTAGATGGTGGTCTATGAGAAAATATTTAAGAAGTTCCATTTTTTGCCGCACTAGGGTTTGAATTTCAAAACCATTTGAATTTCCAAGGATTACAACAATTTCTTGGAATGAAACTTCCATATTATGAGGACTTAGTGAAAGTTTTTTACACAAATCTTAAGTTCACACCTATTGATGACCTTTCTATTGAGATTTGTTCAAAACGAATTGAAATAGGACAAATGGATTGGATGAACGCAGCAAAAATCTGAGGTATGGTGGCGTTAAGTTAACCCTTGGAACCATCCTCGAGGGAGAACATTTTGATCGAGCAGTGGCGCTATCATCCATGATTCGTCAAGACGTACAATGTGAAAATGTCAAAAAATGAATGACAGACTACTACATTGCACATGGGTGCACATGTTGTGCTCTCATGGTAGCAACTTCTCACAACTATTGAATGAAGATATTTTTATATTATGGTGCATAAAAAAGAATATATTGATTAATTGGTCTGATTACATCATGCAACATATGATGAAATGTTGGGATAACAACATGCCTCTGCCTTATGCCATTTTAATAACACAGATCATGCAAGTGTATGGGTTGAACTTGTCAAACGATTCAACAATAATTCTAAGATAGAATCATTACTTTGGGAAGAAAACTATGAGGAAATAAAATATATTCCAGGTAAATAGTGTTTGGCAACTTGGTAGGACCAGGCAGACGAAGAAGATAATGAAGGCCTATCATTGCCACAAGAACATGTTCAAGGTGGTCAACCTCAGCACCATGACACCAAATTGTTAACCTAAATTTGGGACAGAATACAAAACATCCAAGAAAGTATGAGGACCAAGAGGTTGGACATCAGTACACGTTTAGACATGTTCGACACACGTTTTAACAGAGTTGATCAAAGGATGGAGCAACTGGAAGATATCAAATGAGTGATTGAACGTCATCAACGCCAATTGTATTATGATTATGTTATTGTTATGAATAAAATGAATAATAATATAATTATATTTAAATATTTAATTTTATTTATTTATTTAAATTTTACATTATTATATTTTTTATTTATAATTGTAATTTTACATTATTTTAATTAACTAAAATGTGCACAAAATTAATTAATATTTCACTTTTATATATATATATAAGGGTAAATTTATAATTTTACAATTTACACCATTAAAAATAATTTAAAATATCCTTACAACCATCACATCGCTCACATAATTCAATAAAATTTTTTCACACTTCCACTCCCCACACCCTCGACTTTCAACACTCCAATCCAACAAAGCATTAGCCTTGTTTGAAAGAGAATGAGAGTGAAAATGGGAGAAAAGAAGAAAAAGTGGGTGGAAACATTTGTTGTTTAGATGTACGATGAAATTGAGTGCATTTGAGTGGAAAGTGGTAGATGATATGATTTATTTGACTTTTTTGTAAAAAAATTAATTGTGTTATTTATTCTTTTACAGATAAACACTCTTAGCTTAAAATTATTAATAAATTAAATTAAATAAAGATAAATATTGATATATGTTGACACATATATTTCTATATTTGGATAAAAAAATTGAATATAAAAAATAATAAATATTTTTATAACCAATATTATGATTTTAATGATACAATTTTATTGTTAATTGATTTACGAAAATTTCATATGTAATTTTTTTTAAATATTAAATTCATATAGTTCTCATATTATTAATACATACATATAATTTTATTTATCAAAATTAATGTTATTAAAAATGATTTTAAAGTCATGTTAATATAAAATGAACATAAGTATTTAAAATATTCAAGTTTATAATTAATTATTTTTTAAAATTTAATTTACATGCGTTATTATTTTTAAAAGTGTTGTAATTTATAATTATGAGTACTGATAATAAATAGTGATTAATTTATATTAAAGTCAGAACATAGCAATTCAAATAACCACAATCAATTATGAATAATATCATATTCGGATTATCTCCAACGCTGTGATCGATTACAAGACCAAACGTAATATGTTAGCATGCAAACCTTGACCAATTACAACACGGTATCTAATTGATTATACATATGTTACTCCAAATAACAAAGCTCACCTTTTGTCCAATTTTTGTTTGTATTTTTGGTTCTTATGTACACACTATTCACATTGGTCCATTTTGTTATATTATTGGCAACAAAAAGTGGGGATGGAAACCATCGTAATGGTCTCCCTGCAGCTCCATATATTCTTCTCTTTTCTCCATAAATTTTTATATTTCTAAAAATATTCCGCAATATTATGGATTACATAATCTAAAACTTTTTTTTTTAAATTTGTAATTAACTTTCAGATTACATAATCTGAAAACCTTTTTTCATATGCATGATTAGTTTCTGGATTATGTAATCCGGAAGTCTTTTTTAGCTTCCAAATTACATAATCTGAAAGTTTTTTTTCAAATGCGTGTTCGAATTACATAATTTGGAAGTTACTCTTTGGGGGTGGCACAAGAAGAATAAAAAGATATTTTTATGTTTTGTATGGATGACAAAAGAACATATGGAGGTGCAGGAAGAAACATTCCATGGTAATCGATAAGAATGGTAATCGATTATGGGCCAAAATTTGATATCATTGCATGGCTCTTCAACATTCCTATGCATGTTGATGTAAGGGACACAAAGGTTATTGTCTCAAATAGAGCTCTATTTCACCTCAAATCTTTAGAGAGCTGTTTCTTTCTGCACATCCATATATTCTTCTTTCACCTCCATAAACTTTCATATTTCCAAAAGTACCCCTCTATAATATTTCGGATTATATAATCTGGAAGTCTTTTTTCAAATTTCTAATTAGCTTCTGATTACATAATCCGCAAACCTTTTTTCAGATGCATGATTAGTTTCTGGATTATGTAATCCGAATGTCTTTTTTACCTTCTGGATTACATAATCAAAAAGTTTTTTTTCAAACGTGTGTCTAAATTATATAATTCGAAAGGTAAAAGAAGGATAAAAGGATATTTTCACGTTTTGTATAGGGGTAGCAGAAGAAGCTATGGACATACAGGAATAAACAATTTCTTTAGAGATGTCGAGGGGCCAACTTTCACTCCTCCCTCCACTTTCCATTTTCTCAAATTAGTCCAAAATCACTCTTCCAAACATGAACAATATCCTACCTTTCTCACCCCCACAAATCCACACAAATAGTAAGTACACCCTTTTAAACAAGCATTAGTGTTTCTTACTTCCTAAGTTTTTTTTTTCTTTCTAATTTTCCTGATCTCTACTCTCCCACCTTCAATCTGTTCTATATCTCTAATTAATGACATCAAATTCCTTTCATCTTAAATTTAATTTTTTAAATAACATCTTAATTTAAACCAAACAACAACAAAATAAATAAATTATATAACTAAATATGTATTAAAATTAATATACATACTAATATCTAAATAAAAAATTATTAAAAAAAGTAACTTAATAAAATAAAACATCATGATAAAGTGGCATACACATAAATATTAGCGCATGTATTTTGTTAGTTTTAAAAAGTAATATATTTATAAAAATAATTGTTTCAATGAAAATGAAATTTATTTATTCTTTATAGAAAAAATTACATTAAAGTAATTATTGTAATTTTATCGGTTAACTTTAAAAGAGTTGAATATAAATTTTACAAGAGGATAATTAAGATATAATACACTAGTAAGTGAAGCAAAATAATAATACAAAATTTATATTAGTTCACTTAAAGCAAAAAGCTAAACAACAATGTATTTTGTTGCTCAAGATAAATTACAAGTATTATCATTGCCATTCATTTTTTTACTATTTGATTATACAAGGTTTCTCAAAGTAAAGTACACAACCTCTCTAGGTTGTCCACTAAACTCCCTTGAGTTTATCACTAATTATATAATGTCTCTTCAAACTAAGTAAACAAAGTCTCTTCAGATCCTACAACAAAAAAATTGTTTGATACAAGATACACATTTCTGAAGTGGATATAAAATTTAAGTTTTTTTAACTCTAAAAGTTGTAACATCTCACTATTTCTATTTGCATTTGTATTGATAAAGTTTTTATTATTTTGTTACGACGTAGAAATTTTATGGTGCAAAAACCCCTTATATGGAGTGAACATTTCCAAATTTATATTTATATATATAAATACAAAAAAATAATGAAATATTGCAAGGTCATTTAAATTTATTTATTTTCATAAAGTCATTTGTTCTTCAAGCTTGGTGCTTGACGCTTCATCAAGGTAGAAAAGTTTTAGAACATTTTGTCTTGACCTTCTTATTTCTTTATGTTGCAAACATTTTATGCTTCATCAAACTAGAGAAGTTCTTCAACATTTTCTCTTGATTTTTCTTACTATTTCTCTTGTTCTTCTTCTTATTTTGTGGATATAAAGAGTAAAATTTTCATTATAGATGTCTTTTACACTTCTTGTTTACTCTTGGTCCAAAAATTTGGTCTAATTTATGATTTATATAAAAAGAAACTAAAGAATACATAGTTATAAAATTAAAATTAAGATAATAAACTAAACAATTTTAGAAAATTGCAAGTTATCATAAGGGAATTAATTATTACTGTGTTTTAGACTTTTAACAATGTCGATATGTCCGAGTGGTTAAGGAGACAGACTTGAAATCTGTTGGGCTTCGCCCGCGCAGGTTCGAACCCTGCTGTCGACGATTATTTTAAACTTTTTGGTAAAAAAAAATTCATCAGATAATGTTTATTCTAGCATCCGAGCCCAATTTTTAACATTGATATATGGAGATGGTGACTGAAAAATAGGTTGGAATTACTTGATTTTTCCATTTTTCTTATAAAGATTGTCAGAAAAATTTGAAAATATTTATATAAATTATTAAAAAATTTGATATTTTTTTTAAATACTAATTTGAATAATGTAAAATAACAAAAAAAATAATGGTATATTAAATTTATTATCATTAATATTAAAATATTTTATCATAAAATTATACCTAAATTAATTACTTGAGTCAATTTTATATATTGTTTCTCCCAAATGTCACATTTTCTTTTAAAATTCCCCAACTACACCCCCTTCCTAGTTTATTTACCCAAAAACCACTTATTTTATTTCTACTGAACCTGTTGCCCGTGGCCGGATTCAGCTGTCAAGGATCCAATTCCGTACGAGTTTCTCTTATTTATTTATTTTTTAGAAGGTTTTTTTAAACATTACAGAAAAATTAAATGAAAAATTAAAAAAAAGTTGATTAAATAAAATTGATTTTTTTTTCTAAAATTCATTTATTATGTGTAAAATATATGCAAAAGAATTAAATTTACATTTAAAATTTGTACTTTAATTAATTAATTTTGAATAGTGAATTTATAAGTATAGTATAAAATATAAATTAATCAATAGAATAATTATTTCTAAATAAATTAATAGAATGATTATAAGTTCATTAATATTAAAAAATTATGATTATTATATTTAGTAAGTTTATCCTTTTTTATATATAGTGGTGTTTTACATTTTAAGATTGAAATAAAATTTTCATTTATATATTAATAATTAATCTACTCATTTATTTCAATTTTAAACTATGAAATTGAACTTAGTAAAATTAATAGTTTAAGAAATATTGAAAATTATATATAATATAAAAGAATATCACTATTAATTGGCAAAATAGAACAATGGAAAATGACATTAAAAACATGAAAAGTAACGACAAAAAAATAGCATTATAAATGATAAAATCAATAAAAACGTGAAAAGCAACAATGAAAAATAGTGATAAAATCAATAACAGAAAATGACACTAAAAATGAAAAATCATTATACTACACTATTTTTTCTTATAATAATCAAATTTATGCACTAATGAATTATATCCTCAGTGTTTAGCTTGTTCAAATATTTTGTTTGGACAAAGAGTTTAATCTTTTCCTCACATTTGTTTAGTGAAGAGAATTAGTCAAAATTCTTTTGTCTTGAACCGCTAATAAATTATCTTTGGAACAACATTTGTTGTTATTTTTGAAGTAACAAGTTGGCTCTCACTGGATTTGAATAAAGTTAAATATTTTTTTTTTACAAACTAGTATATTACCTACTCGATAATCACAAACAACATAATAATTTATTTTGGTTCACTTACAAGTTAGATTAGGTTTAGTTTTTAGAAACTTTTCAAAGGGTTTTATTAATCAAAAGTTAATTACAAACAATAGTACATAAATTATTTTTAGTTATTCTTTCTCAATCTTCCCATCAAATTAAGAACTCGAGTATTCTTTATGACGGATGATCATTCAAGAAAATACATGTTAGACCATTTATAAGATCAATGACTAAGAAGATTGAAAAAGGAGGATTGAAGAAGAAAAGGTCTCAATGAAAAAATTTCAATTGTTTAACTAGTAGAATATTAAAGTTTTTTCTTCTTAGATTTGTAAAATTTGTATAAGAATAAATAATTTATATATATATTTTTAGACCTGTAAATATTCTTTGACTTCAAAGTTGGGCCTTAATTTGGGCCAATCAAGACTGACCAACAACAATAAGCAACGAGGCACCATCAAGAGGAGCATGAGAACATGTCACCTCGTCAAGTGAAACTTGCTTGGCACGTGATGTGAGTTGATTTTAGGATTGCACATTTTATGGGTTGCACTTTGTTTATGAATTTTTGTTTTAAGCAGAATATGGTGAGAAACCCAAAGAAGATTGTCACTGGATACGAGGTTAAGTAAGTGTGAAGGTTCTCTTCTAGAGAGCAAAGAGAAAAACACAATTTATGGTGAATATGATGATAAGGGGAAGAATTAGAACAACATAATAGAAGAATGAAAATATGATAACCGAATATAAAAGAAGAACACAAGATCATAGATGGAATGGAAATGGCACAAAAAGAAGGAAAAAGAGAACTAGATGAATGGATGAAGAAAGCTTATGGAGGAGATGGTGGTCACGCTACTTGGAGTGGTGGAAGACTCCAAGATGAGTGGTGAATGGCACTTGAAGTGCACAAACACTACATTTGAGAGCACTCAAGACTCACTAAACACTCCTGCAGAGTTTCCTTTCTATTTCAAAATTCAATGTCAAATACATGAGGCAAGACACCATATTTATAAGGGAGGCGTGCCTTGGTGGAAAAGAGTGAGAGGAGAAGGGAGAGGGAAAGACGACCAGGGTTTGACCTAGGGTTAATGCCGCCCCCTACTACCTAATTTTTAGAAGGTAGGTCAACAAAACCTAAACCTAAGTACTTGTCTTGAAATGTGGGCTTGACACAAGCCTAATTTACTAAGAACACCCTACTCTAGCTTATTCTTCTATTTGAACCTCCAAGGTTAGCCTAATTTATTTACATAAACTTGTCTTTTAAAAGGATCAGAAGGAAGAACATTTGTTGCTCTAGTCTATGTCCAGTTCTTCTTCTGCTGAGGTCCTTCTGAAGTTTGGTGGGGCCTTGTCTTGGATGCTGAGATGAATGACTTAATTGTGAAGTGTCTGTTGTGTCCTTGGTTATCTCTTTGTCTAGTTGGGTTGTATCAGCAAGTTTCTTTGGTAGCTTTCCTTGCAAGTAACTCAAGAGACTTGTCTTGCAAGCTACTTCAAGAGTAGAGTGTCTTAGAAGTTACATGTACATTACATTTAGGTAGAAGTTGAATTTGAGTTTCATTTAGGTTAGAGTACAATAGAAGTTATCCGATTCTATAAATATCTCTCTAATGCATCTTGTAATCACTTTTTTAATTTAATGAGAAATGATGTTCATCTAGAAAATTTCTTTCTCTCAATTGTCACAAAGAAGTTATCCAATTCTATAAATATCTCTCTCATGCATCTTGTAATCACTTTTTTAATTTAATGAGAAATGATTTTCATCTAGAAAATTTCTTTCTCTCAATTGTCACAAAGGAGGAGAACACTTTCTCTTAAGTTTTTTCCACAAAAGGAACCTTCCTTAGAAATTAGAAGTTGCTTCCCTTGGAAGATCTAAAGTAGTCGAATCATCTTCTCCATTCTCCATTAGAATTGGGTTACATATCTTCTTTCATACACTATGAAAATGTCCTTTTCTCTCCGTCAACCATTAAGATCTTCATCATTCGGTATCAATATCTTTGGTCTCGAAGAGATAAGTGAAATTTATTGTTGTTATTGTTTGATTTTGTGTTATCTTAAGTTCGTACCATTTATATTCTATAGTTTTTGGTTCAATCCATTTAGTTACTTCATTCAACCAATTCTTGTACTGTTAGAATTCTATACATATTTGTTGAGTTATTCTTGATTTTTACTATTATATTTGGTCAAATTGTAGAATTACATGAGGTTTGGTTTTGAAATCTTAAAAGTTTTGTCTAAAGTGATATTTAGAACCTGTAACATCCCTGATTTTTATCCATATATAATAAAATAAAAGTAAAACAAGCAGTATCTAATTAACATATGAATATATACAATTATTTCATAATTATCCCTCTTCGTAGGGATTTTAATATATACACCAAATTTTTTAAAAACAAAGAAAGTATTCAAATTAAAGTTATCTCATCCCCCAGCTGCTCATCGAGGAGCTCTATTACCTTCAACCTCGTATGCTCCCATGTAAAACACGATAATCACAAATAAAGAAACAAACACAAACAAAGAACATGGTAAGCTAGCTATATAAAAATTTCTATATAATTTCAATTTCAAATTAATAAACATAATTCATCAAGTCTCATACAATTTCTTAAACCATCAAGTGTTTATTAAAATTCATAATTTATCTTTCACATGTTAGACTTCTACTGACTCACATCACATAGACACTTGACTCTACTTCCGGAAGACTCGTACGTTCAGTTAGACTTAGAGATCTGCACCTGTCATACTATATCACTGTGAAATCCACACAGCTATACATATAAATAATCTCAATATCATCTCTCTCCTTGTATGATAAGGTTAACTCATATAACAAGTCAACTTAGTTATCTTTCAAACAACTTACCCATTCATATCCATTCATATGAACCCTCTTTCGACTCTCACTACCTGAATAACTTTATCTATATGATTCCATTATCATAGGAGAGTCAGGATATCTCCTTTTAGATGAATCCCTAGTCAATGCACATTTTAAACAATCTTAACACAATATTTTCTTTCTTGAAAAATACTATGTCTTGATTAAAATTCATATTCTGAACCTCACAATATCCAAAAATCAAACAATCAAATCATACCAAAATTTAGAATTTCCAAAACACACATCAATTCATTCACTAATCATATAATATGTGATTAAAGAATTTTTCAATTAAATATAAATAAAATAAAAGTGTACATAATTTATAAGTAAAACTATATACAAATAAATAAACCAACCTTTTAAAAGCAAATATAAAAATTTCAGTTATTTTTTTTAAAATCTAGCTTGAACTCGCTTGAGCGAGAATGAGTCTCGCTCAACTGAAAATTCCCTCAACCTAAGAGCACCCCAAATTTCACCATAGGTCTCGCTTGAGCGAAATTTTATCTTGCTTGGGCGAAAAAGGACCCCTTATTTTTCATTTTATTCTCGCTTGAGCGAGATATGCAAATTTTTTTTTGCATAAACCTATTTTACCAGTTAAATTCTAAACCAACATTTCATTCAATTGATAAATTTATAAGTCTACACATTACATTGATAGTTCATGCTCAGAATTATATAAGCACCCTCATTGAGTCATTAAGTTGTTATATCAATCTATAAACATATATATGATTTCTAAATCCAAATCATTTAAAATCAAACAACCAATTCTCATCACACATTTCATTTAAAATGATACAACAATCTATTCAAATACATTCATTAACTCATTCAATTCCAAACTCATATACATTCTACAACATCTACTATATCTAAAATTTCACATTTCAATCTCAAACAAATTCCAATCTACACAAAAACAAGAAATCCTACAAGAAAATTTGAAACTGGTGGCCACATCACCCCCACATCCAGATCTTCTAACCTAGGGTTCTATTAACAATTTAAACTAGCTTCCCTTACCTTTACTTGAGCAAATGCTAAGAGCTCCAAACCTACCAAAAGGTTCAAAGTAGCTTAACCTGCACCACAGAGTCTTGATAAAAAATCTAACTATATCATTAGGACTTTGAGCTAACAAAGACTAATCCTAAAGCTAAAAGAGTCACATACATAAATTTAGATCGAGACAAACCTACAAATTCAAAATTTGACTAAAAGAAAAGAGTAAAATTGAACTTACTTTATCAAAGATTCTGATCGGCTAGTCTTGTAGTCTTCGCTGCTAGGATTTTAATGGCAGACTCCGATCGTCAAACTGATGAGTGAGGAGGTCAGAATCTTAGAGAGAAGGGAGAGGAAAGGAAAAAGGAAACTTCTAGAGAGATGGTGGTTCTCTTGAAATGAAACCTGAATAACTAGATTTTCTGTTTATATGTTTTTTTCATTTTAATAATAAAATATTCAGGTATCATTTAAAATATACCACTTCTACTCTAGGTTAATTTCTAGATCCTTACATTCTCCCCAACAATAAAGGTTTTCGTCCTCGAAAATTGACTTACCAGAAAAAGAGATAGGGATAGGTTTTTCTAATAGTTTCTTCTAATTCCCAAGTTGAATCACCAGATCTATCATATCACACCACCTTCACCATATTGATGGTCTGACCTTTGAGCTTTTTACTCTGATGATTTTCAATCCTAGCTGGTTTTGCTTTAAAAGACAAGTTATCCTTGGTTTGCACATTATCCACTTCCAACACGTGACTAGGGTTTGGAATTACTTTCTTGGTTGTGATACATGAAAGACATTATGTAGGATTGCTAATTGAGGAGGTAGAGCAATCTCATAAGCCACTGGACCTATCTTCCTTAGGATCTTATATGGTCCAACAAACTTAGGAGATAACTTCCTCGGTCTGATAGCTCGTCCTACACTCTTGGTTAGTGTCACTCTCATGAACACATGGTCTCCAGTTGCGAACTCCAAAGGTTTTCTCCTCTTATCTGCATAGGATTTTCTGCCTACTTTGAGAAGCTTTCATTTTGTCTTGTATTTGCTTCACCTTCTCAATGGTATGTCGAATTAACTCTGGCCCAACCAAAACTGTTTCACCATCCTGATACCAACATAAAGGAGTTCTGCACTTCCTCCTATACAAAGCTTCATATGGTGCCATCCCAATACTGACATGATAACTATTATTATAAGTGAACTCCACCAGAGGCAACATCTCATCCCAACTTTCCAGATGACACAAAATACATGTCCTCAACAGATCTTCTAAGGACTGAATCGTTCTCAGACTATCCATTTGTTTGAGGATGATATGCAGAGCTCATTCTCAATCTTTTTCTCAAAGAATCTTGTAGACTCTGCCAAAACCATTAAGTAAACTTGGGATCTCTATCTGAAACAATACTAGAAGGCACTCCATGCAATCTCAGAATCTCTCTAATATACAATTGTGCTAGCTTGGCCATAGATATCATTAAATTAACTGGAAGAAAGTGAGCACTCTTTGTCAGTCGATCAACTATTACCCAGACTGCATCATGACCCCTTACTGATCTTGGTAAATGAGCAACAAAATCCATAGCAATGTTATCCCATTTCCACTCAGGAATATCCAACTGCTGCAACAAACCACTAGGTCTTTGATGCTCTACCTTTTCCTTCTGACATGTCAAGCAAACAACAACATACCTTGCTATTTCTTTCTTCATTCCTTACCACCAAAAGGACTCCTTCAAATCATGGTACATCTTATTCATATCGGGATGTAGAGTAAGATGACTCTTATGACCCTCTTTTAGGATCATTCTCTTCAGCTCTTCATTTGTAGGTATGCAAATTCTGCCATTAAATCTCAATATCCTATCTTCACCAATCACAAAGTCCTTAGCTTGATTTGTACCTAGTAACTCCACAATACTCTTCAGACTAGGATCCTCTAACTGCTTTTCCTTTATCATTCGAAGGAAAACAATGGTTATATTTAACTTACTACAACTAAAATGATCAACAAGGAATTTCACTCCCAAATTTAGATCTCTGAACAACTCAACCAACTTCCATTCTTCAATCATCATGGCTAACACTTGTATTGACTTCCTACTCAAAGCATGTGCAATTACATTAGCCTTCCCTGGATGATACATCAGCTGGAAATCATAATCCTTCAAAAACTCCATCCATCTTCTTTGTCTCATATTCAACTCTTTATAATCAAACAAATAGACTTTTATGGTCACTGAACACCTGAAATTGAGCTCCATACAAATAATGCATCAAAGTCTTCAAAGAAAACACCGCAGCTGCCAACTCTAAGTCATGAGTAGGATAGTTTCTCTTATGAACTTTGAGTTGCCTTAAAGCATATGAAACTGCTCTTTTCTCTTGCATCAAGACACAACCCAATCCCTAATGTGAAGCTTCACAGTAAACCTCAAAAGGTTTTCCTGTATCAGGAATCACTAACACTTGAGCACTAGTTAACCTTTTCTTCAGCTTTATGAAACTCTGATCACATTTGCTAGTCCAAGCAAAAGGTTTATCTTTGCGAGTTAACCGTGTCAAAGGAGCTACTACCCTGGAAAAAAATTCAATGAACCTCCAATAGTAGTCATCTAAACCCACAAAACTCCTTATCTGAGTGATTGTCTTAGGGCGTTCCCATTGAAGCATTGCCTCCACCTTGGCTGGATCCACTGAGATCCCCTGAGCTGATATTACATGCCCTAAGAAGTTGACTTCCTTCAGCCAGAACTCACACTTAGAGAACTTAGCATATAATTACTTCTCCATCAAAATTTCCAACACTGTCTTCAAATGTTCTTCCTCGGTCCTTGAATAAATAAGTATGTCGTCTATAAAGATTATAACAAACTTATCCAAGAAAGGACGAAAAATTCTATTCATGTAATCCATGAAGAGAGCTAGAAAATTTGTTACTCCAAACAACATCACCACATACTCATAGTGTCCATAACGATACCTAAATGTTGTCTTCTGAACATCTTCAGCCTTTACCAAAATCTGGTGATATCTAGATCTCAGATCAATCTTTGAGAACATTGAGGCTCCATGTAACTAATCCATCAAATCATCAATTTTGGATAGAGGATACTTGTTCTTGATGGTCAACTTATTCAACTGCTTGTAATCTACACACAACCGAGACCCTCCATCTTCAACTTACTTCTTTAGTCCGATCAACTCAGCTGGAGCCATTCTGTAAGGTCCCATATTGGTTCAGCTTCAGGTACTAGATCAAGGGAGAATTCCACTTCTCTCTTAGGAGGTAATCCAAGTATTTCTTCTGGAAATACATCCATGAAATCCTTCACCACATGTATACTACATATTTCTTCTTCATTCTTAACTTCCATCTAAGTTAAGATTACAAAGAACCTTGATCATTCTTTAAATTATGACCACACATGCTAAGCAGACATCATATCTGACTCCTTGGAATCTAAAAACACTATTTTCTGTTTACCAGAATCTATGAGAATGTGACTAGCAGATAGCCAATCCATCCTTAGGATAACATCCAAGTCCCGAAGAGGTAGACAAATCAAATTTTTTTGAACTTGCGTCCCTCTACTATTACTGGACATTCAGAGCAAATTGTAGAGGTTAATACTTTTCCCGTTGTAGGTGTAGAGACCACTAGTTCAAACGATAATTGTTTTACTAGAAGACCTAACTCAGCTACACATAAACTTGAAACTAAAGAGTGTGTCACTCCATAATCAAACAAAGCTTTCACACATCTACCAACTTTATAACAAACATCTTGTACCAAATTACCTGACTGAGATGTCTTAGCTCCTGACATAGCAAACACTCTCCCTGTTGCTTGAGGTCTACTACCTTCACTCCTAAACTGTTGAGAACCACCTGATGTCATTATATTTTCTCTCATTTAAAATTTGTCATATATTTTATGTGCAATTAGTAATAATTAGAATAGACTTTATTTAGATTTTTCCAAATCCAAATATGTTTAGATGGTATGGTCAAGAGAAGGAGTATAAATAGAGATTATTAGTTGCAAAAAGGAATCACAGAAACATGTGCTATAGGAAGGAAATGAAAGCATGAGAGAGGCATTTTTCATGTTTTCTCATGTTCAACCAAGACAAAGCTCATGTAACTGAAGTTTCCTTTCTCTACTAGCATGGTCAAGTGTCAAGTTACATTTTTATATTTTTTTATATTGTTTAACTTTTCTTGAGCTATTTTTTCCAAGTTCTTCTCTTATTTAAAACTCTAATTTCAAAGCCAAGATGCATCACTTGAATGTTGATATTTATAAATAACACCATTATAAATTATACCTTTTGAATGATAATCTAACTTTGAGGTTGTGAAGGGATTTTTCACCCTTTGTTGGCTGATCAAGTTATCATCTTTTCCAGCAATTATCTTTTTCTAAAGCTTTCACATTCCTTAACAACAAGTTCAGACTATGCAAAGTCTAAAGGAATGTTTCATCAAATGAGAAATCACAAACTTGAAAATCTTAATTACGTGATCCTACAAACCAGTTTTATCCAGATGACTGTCAGCACCTTTGTTGAAATTAGAATTTATTATGATTGTCTAATTAAAATATATAATATGAAAAAATCATTAAATAAAAATTAATTTTAAATGTACAAATATTTTTATAATTAAATAAAATTAACATTAATATTTTAAGTGAATAAATTAATTTATTTTACTTCACATTTAATTTTATATAAATCATTATTATTAACAATAATTTTTATTCAAAAGGAAATTTAACAACAATGTGTAATATTAATTTATATTAATATTTTAATAATAAATAATAATTAGAATTAAATTTAAAATTTTGATGAACTAAATTTTTAAAAAACAATTTAAAATAATTAACTTCTTCTAAATGTACTTAAAAAATAAATTTTAAATAAATAAATTTACTTATAAATAAATATATTTTTATATAAAATATTAAATTGAGATTTTGGAAACAAATTTTAAACCCATGTCAAAATTCAAAAACGTTTCTTCAATATAAAATTAAGCAATAATAAATAATTAACCTTAAATTAAGAATTGCATAATCAATCTTGCATAATAATGTTTTTTTGCAATAAATAAAGTTATCAATATATTTACATAAACATTTTTGTACTCTTGTATCCCTATATTTATTAACTAATTTCTTAGTTTCTATTATTTACAGACCTACTCAGAAACGTTAAAAACATTTTATTGTATAATTAAAAATTAAATAAAAAATTATTATATTTTATAAAAAAATTGTTTTAATTTGGTAAAAAATTAGAGGTGGTTTGTTATATAATTGTAATATTATAAAAATGAATGAAAAAGTATTTTGAAGATTATTTGTAGGTATAAAGTTTTATGATTTGATTAGAAATGGTGATAATTGTTTATAATAAAGTTTGTTTATAGTTGGTACGTAAAAGATACGCTAAAGTAAAGGGTGATTTAGAAAAGAATATAAAAGGAGGGGAAAGAAGAAAGAGAAAGAGAGTGTGGGAGTGGGAGAGATGGATCCAGACACGTTGGCAAAGGCATTCGTAGAGCACTACTACTCAACCTTCGACACCAACCGCCCAAGCTTGGCCAATCTCTACCAGGATGCTTCCATGCTCACCTTTGAAGGCCAGAAGATCCAAGGCGCTTCCAACATCGTCGCCAAGCTCACTTCCCTCCCTTTCCAGCAGTGCCACCACACCATCTCCACCGTCGACTGCCAACCTTCCGGTGTCAACGGCGGCATGCTCGTCTTCGTCAGCGGCAACCTTCAGCTCGCCGGCGAACAGCACACTCTTAAATTCAGTCAGGTACTCCCTCCCCCTCTCCCTCTCTCTATCTCTCTTTGTTAGGGTTTTCTTCACACTCCGATCCATCCATTTCCCTTTCGATCTGCTTTCCTTTCCTTTAGTTCTCTGTTTCTCTTTCCGTGTTCAATTGCTTGGGCCGGCTTTGGTGATCGCCTTTACCTGTGTGTATTTCTTTGAAAATGTTGCCTTCTTACTCTGTGAAACCTAAATTGTTACGTGTGTAGAGGTTTAGGTTGTTATTAATGCTATTTACTTCGGAATGTGTGAGGGACAGAAGAGAGTGGGTAAAGGAGGAAGTAGGAAGGTTATTGAATGATGGTGTTTGATGAATTATAATCATTGGTGAGAATGGCCAGTTTGTGATTGGAAATCTAGGGTAACTGTAGAGTCAAGGTTTTCTTTTTTGGTAATCATAGTATTGGTACCTATTATTCATTGGGTGTTGTAGCGTACAGAATGTGGATACTTCCCTCTTAATGTGGATACTTGAGCCAACCAATGTTGGTCAAGGTGTGTTTAGAATTGAAAGTGGCAACATAGTTATTCATCCTTTAGTATTTTAATTTTAATGGACTGTATTCATTGGATCAAAGTTGTTTTTTTTTTGGATGGTTATGGATTGGACTACAGAACATCTGATGGATCATTATTGTTCACAAGTGAAAAGTTCTTCAAGGCGGTCTCAATTTTCAGATGCTTTGGAAATGTTTCACGAGCCTAACATTCTTCCACATGTGTTGTTCTTGTCTTTTTCGTTGATATCAATTTGCAAGCAAAATTATTGCACTTTTCTTTATCAGTGCCTGGGTAGGTTATCTGAAAATCCTTTCTTCCAAATTTCAACTTAGATTGAATTTGGGGTCAATTTAGAAGCTTGTGGGGGACATCCAACTGTTTTGTTTCATCAATTGCTGTCAGAATGATTTCTTCCTATCATTCTCACTAGGTTCTAATGGAATTCCACAAGAATTATGCTAGAGGCTTCAAATTTAATGAAATTTCAATGTCTTCAAGTAGAAGTCATTCAATTCTGACCTCTTTGTAAGCAGGTGGGATTATGAGTTGGGTATTGTCAAGGTGGCGCACCAACACTCAGTCTCTCCACCAAAATTGTTTGTCTCTTGTTAGAGGAGCTGAATTCCTTATTCTGAAGGGGAAAATGATGGGTTGTCAAAATCCTGTTTTTTTTCACTGAAATGTTGTCTTAAGTGTCGAAAGTGAAATTTTGCCGAATTTTTTTATATCCATATCAACTTTTTGTTATCCCTTTCTATACATGTGCTCTTACACTTGTAATTCTGTATTATATTTTTCCTGTGCACGTAGAAATACTTTGTATTTTGGTGCGCGTATCCTCGCTTTTTCTTGCTCTACTGTTTATCTAATTTCAGTCAATCACTAAATTTGTCATTCTCTTTCCAGATGTTCCATTTGATGCCAACTCCGCAGGGAAGCTATTATGTATTGAATGACATATTCCGTTTGAACTATGCATGAAGATAGACCCAGCAAATACATGGGCTGAAAGGCCATAGAAGAAGTTTGCCCTATAGCTAGCTGTTTCAGATTTGACATTTGAAATTTAAAAAGGGTTATTTTTGGTTGGTTGTGTTGAATCCTTAATTGTGTCTGTTGTGTTTAGAATTTTCTGTTGTGACTGATTTGAAAAAAAACCTTCAAGGGTAAATTGTTGAAAGATTACTGGGTATTGGAGATTGAAAACTTTAATATATTTGTGATCTGAGATATTGGGTCCAAGCATCTTGACCCATTTTACCTCTATAAATTAGTTTATGCTTGCAGTCATAACATAATGTTTTGTTCACCTAAGGTAAGAAGCGGGATGTTTATCTTTTCTCTTTTTCCCAGAAAAGATAATCAATTTAGATGTTATTGTTGTGTAATTATTGTGGTTAAAATGGGGTTGTTGGTTTGTAAATATAGACTTCTATGGCACAATGTTGAGTAGCTGGTTTCAAACCTGAATGGTGATTATTTTCTGGACACTTGTTTAGTGTTAATAAAAAATTATTTTCATTGGAGAGATGATCAGATGATGCTGATCAGTAGTGTTACACATACAGGTGAGTGATATAAATAAGATTAATCCCTTTACCCAGCAATGTGAATTTGACTTGCATTTGCGGTTATGTCAATGACGGCTGATTAAATCAAATCTGTATCGGCTATAGCTTCCATACAGACTTGCCAAATTCGGTAATAAAATAAGATAAACGAGAAAGAAAACCTCTATTTAACATTGTAGTGGTTGGGACCTCTTTACGTGGTAACACCCCAGAGCGAGAGTGTTGCTTATGGGTTTGTCACTGTAACAATGAGAGCAATGTTGACGGTAGTACTAACATATCATCCAACGATGCTATATTTTCAGATGCCATCTACAACTCAGGGAAATGCGATAGAAACTTAATCCATTCAATTTGAAACCCCACTCTACATGCATTCAACACAATTCTATATTTTACAATCCAACAATGTTCACGTCATTATCACTATACAATCAAGACTGTCTCAAACTAATAAGTCAGCTAGTAAGCATCTAAAATACAAAGACCGTCGAAATGGTTATTCAGAAATTAATCATTCAAAAGAATGAGAATTAGCAAGGGTAGCGTTGCTCCTAGGGAAATGGATATAAGTCATCTTCCATAAATAAGGCATTCCCCACAGAAGTGGTTGATGATACTTCGTCACTCGTACCCGCCACAAGTTCAGCCTGCCAAATATTGACAAGTTATGCATTGACAGCACAAAGCAACTGCACTCTATAGTCAAAATGGTTGATAGCTTTATAGTATATGTTTACTACTTTGGATCTTTTAGGATGTAAGGAGTTTCAGAATATAGAGTACTAAAACACTCAAGTTCTTCAAGTTTTGTGTCCAAACAGATTGAGTACGGAATGCTCAACGGAAGCCTCATGCAATACAATGTCTTAAATTTTCAAGTAGTGGCAAACTAAGAGACAATGACTATGACCACTCTGATAAAAGGCATACACTTGACACTGTCGTTTTTAAAATAATTTACCTTAGATTGACGATATTTCTCAAGCATGCGACGATATTGGTCACGAGCATCTGGTGAGTCGACCATGGACATCACCCGTGAAACAGCCTTTTCAATTTCTACATCCACCTTCTGTTTTCGGAACACCTTGAGAATATCTTCATCTTCATCATCATTTTCATTAATGTCCATCTCTGGTCGGAAACCTCGTAAACCAGCTCCTTTTCTTCTCCATCGTAGCACGACCTTGTCCAAGATTCCAACTGCCCATAATACCTTGTAATGCTTCCTAACCTGGTAACCCCTCACATGAGCCTGCCCAAATAAAATAGAATTTGGTTGACATCAATGATGTTAAAGATCAAAGTATGCACGCCAATGTTTGGTATTAAAATCAAAATTATTCACCTTACAAAGAATCATTAAGTACTATTTCTGTATAACTTATGAAAAATATACACGTAGTTCTTGGTATTCATTTTTTCCAGGCAAACACTAAAGTTGACATTTATTACCTGTATCTTCACTACTTTTTGGCGCAATGATAAGAAATCTTTGCGACCTTTCCAACCACGATATTTCTTCTGAATTGATAAAGCAGCTGAATTATGTTCACGTGAGCTTCGAAAGGCAAGTTTTGACATAGCAGAAATTTCTTGAATGCTACCAATGCCACCTACACTCGTACCACAACTATTTATACCTTCTCTTGCTCTCCGTTTTCTAAAAGAATGTGACCGAAAAGCCGATTGTATCCGCGCAGCTGCCTGAGTTACATTTCTGACAGCAGCCAAGGTATGTTTGAGTGACGCCTGATCCTCATTGGCAGCAAGATTTTCCTTGGAGACACTGGTAACAGTCATATCTGCCTGAAGCTGGGCAGAACTTTTAGATAATTCACTCTCTTCCAGTACAAGTGATGATAGGTGGCTTGTCACAGCTACCTCTGAAAGATATCCTGCTAGTCCCTTGTTCCCATTGCTGGCTGCAATAGATGCAGCAGTTTTACCGATTGGGTCTTGTGCAGTTGGATCTGTCACAGCTCCAGCAGATGCTCCAGAAGCTACAAGTGAAGCGACCATTTTTTCCCTACATAGAATAACAAAACTTCAGGAAAATAACATCCAAAATACTTTAAAATGGAACAGGTAATTTTACTTCATGATCATCAGTTCCAGCAAAAGACTGGATGAACCAATTATCGTTATTAATTAGAAATTAAAGTCCACATTTGCCTTTATTGATTATATACATGATCAACTAATTTCTGATGAGAAGCAAGCATGCTACATGCGGGTTTGTTAAACCCTCAATGTTGCCAACAGCCAACCAACCTAACACAGTCTGCATCTCTAGAAATTCAATTTTCAGACTTGAATATCTGAAATGCTTATCATATATTTTGTCTAGCACTTAGGGCTTTAATACATTTCTTGTCCTTGTTATCTTTCCTTCCATCTGTTTTCTATTCTTCCAAGGAAAGAAATTTATTCACATATTTTACCAAGCACGTGTTGTTTCCTCAAAACTATAAGAATGCATGTTTTCCCTAACTTCGTTAACAAGCCTTGTATAGCAATATTAACATATTTCACCAAAGTTAAATAATCAGTTAACATAAGCAAGCCCTCTAGATTTCTATTACCTTCCGAAACGGGCAGCCCAATGAAGGGCAGTCCACCCACTGATGTCACGGAAATTTATATTCACTCCACAACTAAGAATAGGGTTCAAGGCCCACTCAAAACCCAACCCAGCAACCATGTGAATAATGCCTTGCTCTTTCTTGGACAGAGAGCAGTCTGTCTCTTCATCTCTTTCCTGAGATCTGTAAGAAAGCCACTGTTGAAGCTTATCCTTTAGAAGTTCTTCGAGAAGCCAATCAGTAGTACTAGTCGACGTACCACCACCAACTAGAAGAGTCTCTATAATATGGCTCCATGAGTCATCATCAGCTTTCTGTTTTATGAGAGGAATTCCCGATTCTATGTTGTCATTCTTTATTGTTGATGTAGAAAGAAGCATCTGCCCTAATCTAACAAGTAATAACAGCTCTTCAGGACTTCTAGTGGCTTCTGTTTTCAATTGAGTACATTGGGTGCAACTATAGGTCTTGTCGCGATATTCAAACTCTCTGACTTCACTGCAGGACTCCCGGTTTCCAGAAGTAATGCACAGAGTAACCTTTCCGGGAAGGTAAGGTGGAGCTTCACAACAGATTACACCATCATGAATTATCTGAACAGGAACTTCAACATCACCAAGCATGCATGCCCAGGTAGAATCTGAGGGGTGACAGAGAAAAGACCCAACAATGATGACCTACGCAGAGAGAATGGAGCTTTAGGAATCAAATTTTGACAAAATCAACACAAAATAAAGCTTCAAGATAACAAAGTTGACAGAGAAAAAAAGTGATACTCCTCTTATTCAGTCTTAAATGTCCAAAGACACAAGCTAGATTAACATTTCCCTAACCTAATTATTTATAAATAGACTGAGATTTATATATAATTGCTTTACACCATCACTACAACAAGAATTTTTTTATAGATTTTAGCAAAGTCAATAATATAATTTAAAACACTTCAGGAACCGATGTAAGGTATAAGCACCAACAGTTATTAATCAATGAGCACTTTCACTTCATTGTCTAGAAGATGCCACTAATGCAAAGAGTAATAAATCATTGCACAGGGGATGCAAGTAGTTTGGCTTTGAGGGCACAAACCTTAGTGGTCTCAGTGGCATAACCCCATTCTGGGGAGAGTGTCTTAATAGTAAATTTCTGTTTGTGTGCAATGGTCAAGCTTGAATCTGCATCCAGAGGAGCTACTATTTGGCTTTGGTCAAAGAATGTTCCATAGTAGTCAGAATTAGTTACTCGTGTTTCCACCATAGAAGAATATGCAGGAAATTTGACTTCACCCACCCCTTGAGGCGGTGAGAAAACAGCTGCTAACATGAGTGGGGAATCAGAAGTTGAAGAAAATCCAAAATATGCCAAAAAAAGTTAAGTTAAACAGATGAAATTATATCATACAGCTTTGAGAATTATCACTGTTGAAATTGAGCCAGTGACTCTCTTCCTGGTTGGAAACTGGTACTAGTACCCTTCCCAGAAAAGATACTGAATTTTCCTGCTTTAAGAATCAAACATTTTAAGAATTGCATAAACACAAGAGAATCATTTCAACATCTGAACAAACATAAATTGCAAAATCATATAAATTCTATGAACTAAATCATAGAAACACTTACATTTCCAGCCGTCAAGTATACATTTTTTGGTGGTAACTTGACAGAAGTTGAGGACTCGCATGATCCAAGCACCCCTGTCCATAAAGCCTTTTCATTTCCGTCAGGGTATCCATGGTCTATTAGTTCATGATAACATTCACCACCATCACCTATAAAAGTAAACACTTTTAGCATCTTTTTTCTTCCTCTCTTACGAGGTGATGTTTCCACAATGAAGAAGACAAAGCAAACTACAAGGAGCTGAATTTCAGTTGAAATTCAAAATATTAAAGTTATAAATGAAGGAATTGAACGGATGAATTACTAATTTAGAAGGAAAAACTTCAAGCAGAACGAAAACCATAATAACAACGTACAAAAACTTTTGGCCACTAAAATAACAAAATATTGAGTTAGCAGTGTCAAAAACCCACACATACAACCTGTAGATTCTGAATGGGCAAGTGAGCTTTAAACAACCATAACTTTTGATATACATGTAGTTAACAAGGCCCATATGGTGTCAACAGAAAGCTCATTTTGAGCCTCTTGTTGCACATTTGCAACCCGGATTACCCTTTTTGAGACTAATTTTGAACCCTCAATCTACTGCATAAGTACATTTTGAAGCTGTTTTAGTGTTGTTCCTTAAGCTTTTCATTAAACTTAGTATTTTCCTTGTTTATGCTGTGTTATGATCTCCGTGGCCTCTTTTAAAATAAGACCACAACCTTTTCTCTCAGACTTTAAATTTGCTTGCTATTATTAGAGGTTTACTAAAACCACATGCAATTTATCAAGACTAGTACCATTGTTTTATTTTCTTTATCAACCATAAAAGAAGAAAAACACACAATATCTTATGTAAGGTATGTAATTTCCAATCAAACCTTTACAGCTTGTTCCACATTTTTATATGTTTTTATAAAGTCTACTGGAGTAATGTCAATTTCAAAAATCCCTAGCTGTGAGTAAGCTTTTAAAAACCATTTTTTATGGTTACATGGCTCATAATAAGAATCACTTTCTCTTAACATTCATGTTGGGAAAGAACCAAGTCCCACAATAACTGGAGATAGTGCCAAAATAATGTATATAAACTACGGGGCAACCTCCTCCTACAAGCTAGCTTTCGGGTTGAGTTAGTCCCAAACCCAAAACTCATATAGTTCCCACATTGCATATAATAATTTGGGAATTAGGTTTTGATGAGAAAATTAAACCAGCTAAACAGAGACACCAAACAAGATGGTTATGATAATAGTGAACGATTTAATCAAAACATGCATGCTATAAATTTCCACCAACAAATTACAGAAAATTAGTGGGGCAGTGTAAGATGCTGAAGCAAGAAGTGTTACATAAGTAGAAGACAATGTATGCGACAGGTTAAATTACAATATAGATTATGCACTCAGACATTTTACTAATTTAAACTATATGCTCTCAACAGATGAAGTTTGTTTTACCTTGTCCTCCCTTATATTCATCATAAAATAGCCCTTGATCATCAGATCCAGAGAAAGCTGCAGATTGATCTTGATTGCTGATCACCGTTTGATTGTGTAGAAGGTTTGGATCGTGGGCAGCTTCGTGCTTATTGCAGAAGGGAGCAATATCTTCAAAGCTGTCCTCATTCAAACTTAATTGTACCTCTAGTCGGCGCAAAGCTTGAGTAACTACAAGCTCAGATGAGGTTCCTGATTCTGCATCAGTTCCATCCATGTGATCCATTTTATTGCTCAGAATGAATATATCAGACGTAACTTCTGTAGTTCCAGAACTGGAGAAACTCTGATTAGGTTCATATGAATCAACAAGTGTGGATGTTGACCCTGGATTCTGATTAGAATATGGGCTAGGACTCTGACAAAATGCAGAAGAGGAACTTGGTGACAATTGTGCACCGGCTCCAGAACTTAGTCTTCCCTATAACATGAGTGCATATGTTAAACCAAAACTTGAACATGGGCTGCACAACAATGTCGCTATGCACATGCTGAATAAAAGAATATGATCAACTAATTCCCATCCAAGATACCAAATATGATTCTTAAGATTTAAGAATATCTTCATTTGAGAAAAGGAAAGAATTAGTGCAGAAAAGCAATACGATGATGCAAATCTTAGGAATAATCACTGACTTTTCTTATATCAATTGTCCTTATCTTGGAAAGAATTAAATTCCAAAGATTCATAAGTAGGAAAACAGTTATCCAAAGTGCATTTGGTCTTAAAATTAGGATATGGGAGGTGAGATGAGATGTAGGCATCCATGTTGGTTAGTTCAGGTAAGTAAAGGAGCATAAAGGCATGCTCATAAACTTAGGGAATAGAAAAAGTTTCAGGAAGGTGAGAGAATGCACGGGGAATGGCTTTAATTCATAGTTGAATTGTTTTGCACAGTAATCATTAAAGAGTCTAATTTTCATGAACTATCAATATAAAGAATTTTACACCGCCAATCAATTAGAAGATATTACCTATAAAGTAATTAATACAAAAATCAACAATTTTCATCGTACATGACAATCTATGATTAGATGATAACGTAAAAAAACTTTTACACTATCGTTCATACAAATTAAATTCACTATTAAATGATCATATGCCTCTTTGGAAGCATAAGTGTACACTTAAAAAGGAAGTTTGAAAATAGAAAATGCGAGAGGGAGTTACAACTTACAACACGGAAGTAATATTAATGAACAAAACAATCAACATACCACTGAAACAAGAAATACAAACAGCACATTGACATATGCATGAACCATCTACAGAAAGTAAATATTTAAGAATACAAGATAAATGTTTGAAATTTCTCAAAACAGAAAAGTGAACTAAATTATTTGTGTTTCACAAGAGAAAGGTAAAAAGGGAGGACAAGTGTAAGAAAAATAACTAATCAGAAACGGGTAAGACAGTGAGCAATCTTGCATAAAAGGGTTCCCAAAATTTTCTGGAGGGACAATATGCACAAGGGTACAAGTATTATTGTCATGTTTATCTGATATTACATATTGGAGACTCACCTCACTTGTGTTTCTATAATGCACAAGAACAATATGCTCATATTCCCTGCCATGAAACAATATCAACGGTGATTATGAAGAACTACTACAATTACAAATATACAAGCATATCTCAAATAGTATGAACATCAAAGTTGATTCTGTTTCAAAGTATATAGGCTAATTCAATCTTTGCAAATCATTTAATGTTTAGTTAATAGGAGGATTTTTTTCCTGAATGCTGCATGTTTGTTTTAAAGGTTACAGCATTTTGTGATAAGTATAATAGTAATGTATGAGGGATATGTAGTTAGATAATAGTTAAATTTACTCACGGATCCAGCATCCAATAGCTCCGCCTCTGGAAACTAGGGTTCTGCTCTCCGTGTGCATAATAACAATTTAAGGCTTCAACATTTCCAACCTATTTATGCAGATTATTAAAATATTTCCAGTGAAGAAATCAGTATATGGAATACCATGCAAAAACAAATGGTGACCTAAACTCTAAATATAGCAACAGTAAGTGAACAATGTTCAGAAAACATACTAAAAAGTACCCTTGAACAAATGTTATTTATATGTAATATATATAAAGGATAACTTATTTTTAACATGGCTTCTCTAAATTCTTATTTTTAACTTGAGAAGCTAATTTTAATTTATGGAGAAGCTCATTTCATTTTTATTTTATTTTATTTTATTTTTTCTAAAAGTATTTATGAAGAAACTTGTCTAATGCAATTGAAAATGAAACTTCTAATAAGGATTTTTAAAATATTTTTAAATAATACCATCTGTCACTAGTCACCTGTTTGAGACATCTATTCAAAGTTTTGAATATACTTTTTCAAACAATTCAAGAAATCTTTCCTCCCTCTTACATACAGATTTATGGCTGCATTTCTACAACTGAGACCCCCTCTAGACACTTGCTAATAAGTGTTCCTTTTTCATGGAAACCTAATAATCACAACAGCACATACACTAGTAAGTAGCTACCCACCTTCAGTCGTTCGTGTGCTTCTCCCACAGTTCTTCCATCTCTTTTCTTGCGCCAGTTATGACCATCTTTCCGGAAGAAACGCAGGACTCTTTTGTTAAACAGAAACAAGGATCCACCTGTTAAGTAGATCAAATAATAATGCTGACATTCAGCACTTTATAGTCATTCTAAATAAACAGACAAGAATAACAAAGGTTGTCATTTTTTCTTATTTCTACAATCAATCTGAAAAGGGAACACGGCTGTTACTGGTTGGCTGTTGCGGGGGCTCTTGGGTGAGCAGGAACTTTTCATGATTCTGTAAAATGTACATCACTTCTGCAGGCTTCAGCCATCTGGCTTGAGCTTCGTGATGCAGATCATTAATATCGTATTCGTAACCTGAAACAACAACAACAAATAAATCAAACAAGTTAGAAACCTTTCTATCAGCATCATCATCACCATCGTTTTCTTTTCTACCTTAAAGCAGATGAATTAGATAAGACGGCGACATTTTTATCCATTAATAAAAACTTCAAATTCAACTAACAACTTAAATTTTTCTTCCCTGCACAGCACCAATCAATTACTCCAATATCACATTTCATTCGGAAGCAAAATGGGTTAGGGACAGCAAAATAATCTATTAAATTAAATCAAAATGCTAAAAGCATGTTACATAGAATATACTAAAATGCTTTAGTGTAACTGCGAGTGTTTATTTTTCACGGATTCCAAACAATAACAATAGATTCCGAAGCTCACATGGTCCCAATTAAAAGCAACAATGACAGAAAACTAAACAAAATGCATACACACAAAGTCATAAGTGATGTGGTTCATTTCCACAACCCAATCAAACCAAGTCAAATCCAATCAATTACTCCAATATTACATTTCAACTACCCAAAACCCCAAAACATTAGATATCCCAATTTCCCAGTTTCTTTTTCTTTTCCTAAAGAAAACACGATTAAGAAAACAACAAGACACTTTTACCAGGTGTCATGGTATTGAACCAGAGGAATGAAAAGCTAGAAGTGGAACGGGACACCGAGCATTTTTTTGAACTGGAGAGACTTCTAGATTTGGTTCGGTGCGGTGCGGTCTACAACGCACGCGCGAGTTGGTTCCAAAAGATGGATCGAGAAAGGAAGTTGAAGAAGCAGAAAGTGGAGACACACAGAGTTGGTGTTGGTCGAAACTTACTATGGATTTGAGGTTGTGATTAAGGTTAAGGTTAACCAAACGTGCTTTTATTACACAACTTATTTATTGTAACAAGTGTATTAAACAAGTAGGAGACCAAGACCAAGACCAACGTATATCCGAAACTTTATTTAAGATTGCTATGTCTTGTTTTTCCCACCTCTTTAACATATTTTTAGTTATTTAAAGATCTACATGAGAAATACTTTGCAATTTTTATAAAAAGACTTCAAAGTTGGAGCAAGTTTGATTTTTCTGACCATTAAACACAACTAGTTCTTTATAGTCAGAGTTTACCTTTTCTCAACATGTTCAACTACCTTTCTAAATATTTAAAGAAATATAAAAGACAAAATGAATATTTATTAGGTGGTTATAAAAGTGCAACTAAAGATAAAGAATATTCTAACTCTTCAGTTATTTTTGTCTTAAATATTTTATTTTTATTTCAATCAAATATATTTAATGAGCCCAACCCATTTGAATGGATGATCTATAAAATAAAAAGTTTTATGAAGTAGTACGGAAACACAAGCTTGTGTGTGTATATATATTCGTATTTTTATTATAGTAAAACTAGTAGAAATACATATACAGAATAAAAATTAAATAAAAATAATAATTTTATAATAATTATTAAAATAAAAAATGTTACTGAAATTTATGTTGCAATTATAAAAATTGTGTATAAATTTCAGTTATAAAAATACTTTTTTATTTTATTTATGATATTATAATTATATAATAGAATATTTATAATTTATCATCAAAATAAAAGATAAAAAATGTTTTAAAACAATTTAATTTTTATTAATATACAGTAAAAATACTTTCAATTATATAGAATAAGTATAATTAGGTATACGATTGATTGTGTATAGAAGCAAATATTAAAAAAAACAAAATAAAAGTATTATTCTATTATAAATTTTAAAATACGTTGAAAGAAAGCAAAGAATTAATTTCTTTTGATTTTACAACAATATTTTCATTTTTCAATTGAGAGACCAAACCAAAAAAATTGGTATTTCATGCTTCGACTTCCTTATTTATAAGAAGGTGATTTCTATTAATTCATTAGTTATAAGAATAATTAAGCAAATTTAACTTTTTAATTTGATAAATAATTTACTATTTTTTTAAAATATGTTACCCATATTTTTTTGAATTTCAAAAAACTATTTAAAAATCATTTAATATAATGTATTTATGACATATTTTCTTTTCTGCAAAGTTAATATAACAATTATCTTATATTTTATTATTGAGAAAAAAATAAATTAAACTATATGCATAAATTTGAATAGTTAAAACATTTTAGAATATATATATATATATATATATATATATATATTATGTTCATCTCATTTCATGAGATAATAATTATTTTTTTATTATATTTAAAAGTTGAGTTTTATATATTATTATTGTACAATCCTATCTAATATAATAAAATTTCACATGATGAACCTATAATGGACAATATGATTCATATAAGAAAAAAATGTTTTCATTACTGTATATATAATCATAAGATATACTATTGGACTTTAATTACTTGGATTGTTAGTTGGTATAGTTCAATTACTTGGATTGTTAGTTAGTCTAGTTGATGTGAGTAATTAATTATTTTTTAAAATGTTATATTGTTTTCCAAATTCAATCTACTAAAAAAATCAATTATTAAAAGTCAATTATGAATGTATTAACTTTTTCCTTCATGAGTATTTTTATCGATCATTAATTGTAGGTTCACTACTATTTTCGATGCACTATATTAGAGTGTGATTTTATAATAATAATATGATTTATACTATAAATAAATTATCATTGATTTAATGATACATGTAAAAATTATTTGTATCTTTATTCTTTTTAAACAATTTATCGTAATACGAAAATCTCCTCCTAATATTTTTATTTTTTTCTCAAATAAAACATCATAATCTAAAATTTATTTAATAATCTAAAATTTATTTAATAATCAATGTAATATCTCTAATGTTTTGTTTGTATCTATGTATACATTATACATGCGGATGGAAAAAGACGGAAATTTTTTATTTGTTTCTAGTCATTTAGACAAGAAAGATGAATGAGGAGGGTATAAGGTATCTTGTCATGGTTGAAGAGAAAGTGAAACACAACAGAGTAAGCCACATAAGATTTTTTTAGTTTTCATTTCTGCCCCAAAATAAATGTGCTTTTGTGCATTCCAGTGTAATATTTGAAAAGAAAACATTCTCAAAAATATTTTTCTAATATTAATAATAATAAAAATCATCATTAATATTACTTTTCTTATATAAAAAATATATACTTAATATATATATATATATATAACATAATGTAATATAAATTAAATAACTATAATTATTTAGATTAATATATATATATATATAACTTAATGTAATTTAGATTAGTAAAATAAAAATAATATAATTATATTTAAATTTTTAATTTTATTTCTTTATTTTAATTTTACATTATTTTATTTTTATTTATAATTGTAATTTTATATTATTTTTAATAACTAAGATATACACAAAATTAATTATTTTTTTTCTTTTTTATACACAAGGATAAATTTATAATTTTATAATTCACACTATTAAAAATAATTTAAAATATTCTTACAATCATCACGTCACTCATAAACTTCAATAAACTTTCCTCACAAAACTATTGTAACATACCTTAATCCAAACAACCTCACTTTCTTTACACTTTCTTCTTAAATAAATCACTTCAAATTCACTTCCTCAAATCCTCTTCCCAATCCAAACACAACCTAAAATGTAATTTATAGTAATAATTTATAAATTCATTAATGATTAAATGGTCATATTAAGATTCTTATATCATTAAAGAATGATATCAGTGTTATAAAATTAAATTGGTTAATTATATTAGTGTTATATCACTATAAATTATTATTTTTTGTTAAAAATAAATTTTTTTAGTTAAAAAATATATTATACCTTTATATAATAGTATAAAATATTATAATAATATAACATCTGATGATAAAAAATTAATTAAGATAAAAAATTCTGACCTGAATAATAAATTAGAATTAATTTTTTATTAGGCCATTTTTATTGTGAAAACTATTTATGAGAGTTTAATTTGCTTTTGTAAGTTTGACCGTGTTATATCACTTTTAGTGTTTTTTTACTTATACGAAATATTTGTATCACATTTTAATTAATCTTTTATTTGATTATTAGTAGGAAAAAATATATATATTTTTAAGATATACAAATATTTATTTATCCTTATGATTTAGAAAATCATTTAAAATTGAAGATTTTAAATTTTATGTTATATTAAGAAATTAGATTTTAAACTATGATTTTTATCTGAAAAAATAAATGAATTAAAAAGAGAATTTGAGGATGTTCGAACCTAAATTATGATTTCATTTAAATTTAGAAAATGATATATATATATATATATATATATATAAATTTAATTATAAACTTACGATTGAATTCTAAAGCTTAGTACTGAAAAAGTTTTTTCTAAGTGTGAAAAACTATTTCTCCAAAGTTAAAATGAAGTTTGGATTTATTATTATCATTTCAATTAATAACTATTGGAACTTGGAAGCATTCTTTGATTTTAATAATTTCTCTCTAAGAATATGATTATTCGTCTTTAATAACATTTTTATTTTAATAAAAAAAATTATCCACATATATATTTAAGACTTTTCTTACAGGATCCCTATTTATTAGAGGAAGTATTTGGTAGAATGAATTTTTTCACTGTTATAAATACCTGAAATCGAGAAAGTATTCTTTTTTACTTTAATTTATCTTTTTACAAAAATAATATTTCCATCGGACAATGATTTCTTAAAATATTTTTTAATTAGGTCTTTCAAAAACATGAAGGCGAGAATAGCCATCTAAAGTTAAAATAAAAAATTATTAAAAATAATATATTCTAATTAAGTCATTAATATGGCAACGAATTTAGAATTTCAGTAAAAATAACATATTACTCCTTAATTTTAATAAAATTTATATGAATATTTCAACAATATTTTTTACCAGGTAAATGTACTTTATAGTTACTTTTAACAATCATAATATTTACTATTCTAGACTTTCATAAATCATAATTTTTGAATGTGAAATTCAAAATGTTCTGATATTTTCAGTAGTATGCATGTGCATGTATTTAGGTGAATTAATGAATGAAAACAAAATGGAAAATATAAAATGTAGTGTGAATGAATGGGTTGAATGTGTTTTGGCAACATATGGAGAGAGCAATGATGTGATCATAAAGAAAGACCTAGTCCTTATTAAACACAAAAGACAAGTTTTGTGTGTGAACCTGGCTAGAATATACCGTCCTGGTAGCTGAAGAGTTAATTATTTTTAGTTGACGTGGTAGTCATTTGAGTTTCTATACTCATATTGACTTTGTCCATGTTTTAAAATATATTATTAATTTTATTTTTTATTATAATTTAATGTAATACTATATAATCAAGCAATGTCACGTATAAAATAGATATTTACATTTTATAATGATAATGAAGTAAAAAAGTATAAAATGAAAAAAAATACTTTAATTATAATATAAAAATATACAAGTGAAACATAGTTTAAGTATCTTTATCTATTTCAATTCTAATTTCTTTTACAATAAATTTTTGAAGTCATAGTGGGCATTTGTTTCCTTTTTAAATTAACACATACATAATTTTTAAAATAATGTAAAACAAGAAAAGAAAATAATGATTGAAATTGTTACACCTTTCATTATAATTTTTAATGAAATTAAAAAAATTGAAACGATTTACTATAATATAATTAAAATCAATCAAGGAATGTTAGGATTTGCTTTAAAACTATGCGTGTGAGATTACTAAATGAATTAACCATGAAGAAGATGATCAAAATTAATGATGAAATCTATAAGTGATAAGGGAAGAAGAAGGAGCTAATTTTTCCACTATAAAATGTTAATGTGAATGGAGGGACAAAATTACAAACATGGGATCATGTTGAATCTGCAAAAGAGCCAGACAACATTTTAAATTCAGAAAGGTCAGACAAAAAATGAACTACAAAAATAGAAAGAAGATTATTGGAAGGTGATAATCAAGAAAATTGTCAAAGAAAGAACACAAAAATGATAAGACAACATAGGGCAAAATGAAGAGGTGTCCGAAGGGGAGGCAACGGTGGACTTGATCACACGTGTCTTAGAGACATAAAACGAAATGCATAAAATAGTGGGTCGACTAATCCAACCAGGGTGGGTTGATCATGAAGCTCAATTCATGTTAGACATGGTGCATCAAACATAAAAAATAGTGGTGACTCAAAGAGTGTTTTCTACAAACCAAATAGGCCCACAAAGACTAGCCACATACTGGATTTTATAAAATCTAATCCAAATCCAAATATTTGAATTAGATTTTAAATATAAATTGCATATTTTTATAAAAATAATTTGGATTTTTATAAATCCAAATTTAAATATTTAGGTTGAATTTTAAATCTAAATCTATATTTTTATAAAAAATAAATTAAATTGAATTTAAAATTAAATTTATATTTTCTAAAAAAATAACATAGTATTAATATAATAATATGTAAAAAAAAGCTTAATATTATATAAATATTAAGAAAATCTAATAAAATTATAATTTAATAATGCTAAAAGTTAACATTACAAATAATCATGATACAGAAAAAGTAATTGTATACAATTACAACTACAAATAAAATTGGTGATTTTCCTAATATTATTGCTAAAGTAATCAGAATGAAAAAATCAATTATTGGATTTATATCTTATTGTATAGAATATTCTCTAAATATAAATATATTTTTTGATAAAAAAATTTGGTGATATTATTGTTTGTATAACATGGTCCCTCCCACGTGTATATAATTGAAGACAACTCAAGTGTATATAATTGAAGAAAACTCAAACAAAATTTTTAAAATTTTAATATATGATTTTGTGAGAGTTAAGTTTTTTTTTTATTGAACGAGTTTTAGTTTTAAAAAAAGAAAATAACAATAATAGAAATAAATTATTCTAAGAATTAAAAAAGAGGAAAATAAAGTATAAATGAAGAAAAAAAGAATGGAGAAGTATATGAAGGAGAAAAGAAGTGAGAAGCTTAGGAGTTAGTGTGTGATATTCCTGAAACACCTTGCTTGTTAACAAAGGTTATATTGGTGCAGAGGAATGTCGTAGGTGATTGCTGAGTTAATAAAAGAAATATAGAATTAAATTTAGATTGGATCAGTTCAAAAATGGAGTAGTTTATCCTAATTGATTTAGAGCACAACAAAAATGTCAAATGAGGTTAGCTACCATCTTTAAGTAACTTGATTTTTTATGATGGTATAAGAAATTGCAATATAGAAGTAAATAAGGTATGGCAAATAGGTAAATTACTAGGAATAACACTTTTAATGGGCACGAAGAGATAATCCTTAGAAAATTTGAGGAGACGGAGAAAAGGGATTATAAAGTGGTGGAAGAAGGGGATAAAATAGATCATCAATGAAAATCCCGAGTATAACTATTAAGGGGATATAAGACTTAGTAAAAGGTAGATATATTAAGGAAATTATTAAAAAGAATGACATTAATATGATGTGTATTCAAGAAACTAAGAGAGAAAACAATTACTAAATAAATGTGTTGTTAAATGGGGGGAAATAGAGATATAGATGGATACAAAACCCAACAATAAATGGAGCAGAGGGAGTCTTGATGTGAGAGATCTGTGTGTAGAAAAGGCTTCTTATGGGTAAAAAGGAAAATGGGGAGAGAAAAACACAAATTTCATTAGTTTATGTATACTCACCATGTACGTAAAATGAAAGGAAACAACTTTGGGAGGTATTAGTAAAGATAAGAGGTTATGCTAACAATGTAATTTGGTTGTATGGTTGAGGATTTCAAATTTATAAGAAAACCAAAGGAAAGAAAAGGATAATCACAACATGGAGTAAACATGAGAGAATTAAACTAACTTAACACTTTTTTTTATATTATAGGAAGTCATAAATTTACCATTGATTGAAAGAAAATATACCCATTATAAAGCAAATATTACAACCAGGAGCAAAATTAATAGGTGATAAACCCTATTCGTATGAAGTTTTTTAAACAAAACTAAGTTACCTTTTAAAATATAATATAAAAGTCAACCTAAGTTGAATCATAAGAAGACATTCTCATCAAGTCCATTATTTGATAATCTTTCTTTTACAAGTTAAAAAACAACATAGTGATAATAAAAAATAGAGTAATGAAATAGATTGTGTAATGACAATCGTCTACTAGATTGTATATCAACACTCAAATTGTAAAAATAGAACTGAAATTAATTGGAATTGAGTAACAGAATTGAATGAAATTATAAAAATGAAATTGAAAAAACTGTAATTCAAAAAATTAGACTTAAAATGCATAGAGAATAAAATTGTAGTAATAAAACTAAAATAGAGCATGTATTAGACGATTCAAGTAAAACTAAAATAGAAAACTAGACTAGGTTGAGGATAAGTGACAATTCCGCTCAACTTTCA
This sequence comes from Phaseolus vulgaris, assembly GCF_000499845.2. Taxonomy (NCBI): domain Eukaryota; kingdom Viridiplantae; phylum Streptophyta; class Magnoliopsida; order Fabales; family Fabaceae; genus Phaseolus; species Phaseolus vulgaris. The sequence goes on from NW_027174086.1 coordinate 331,476, forward strand.
TGAAGAAGTGTTTGATGAAGACAATATGTTTGAAGGTGTATAAAAAGTGTATATTATGGTCTTAGTTAGGTTAGAGTTGTTTAAGTAGCCTTTTGCATTTTGATTCAACCTCATACTTCATAGCCATGGTGATGAGCTTAAGCACAAGGGTTTTAAAATTCTGCTCAAGTTTTTCAAAACTATTTTACTACACATAAAATTAATCTGTTGTTTGATAAAACAATGGATTCATTTGCATTGCATCAAAACTGTTTTGATATTTTCAAAATTTTGTTTTGTCTCCAAAATCAATTTTGCTCACATGTTCACTTTTCAACTGATCATAGGTTGGTTATGTTACCGCCAAGTGCTTCTTCAAAATACAATTTTTTCTTTCAAATTTTAACCTATTGTTTTATAACAGTTTTCAAAACTGTTTTGAGAAAACTGTTTTGATTTGAATCCTATAAAAAGGGAGCTTTATCTGATTTCAAATCATCCCTAGCAATTACAAAGTGTTTACAGATTTCAAGTGATTTTCATTGAGGTTTTTCATGTGAGCTTAGTTTTTGAAAGTTTTCTTAAAAACTTTTAAGAGTTCTTGTGTTGTTTTCTTTTGGCTTGGGAGTTGAGGTTTTGTGAAAGTTCTGCAGCAGTGAGGATCCGGGTTTGAGTTCCTTAGTCTGCAAATAAGGTGTTCTCTTTCCTAATTCTTTTTTCTTGTAAAAGTGTTTTTGTATGTATTTATTGATAGTGTTTCTAGAAGTAAGTGTATTGCTGAAATAGTGTGTTTCAGCTTGTGTTCTTGGTTCTTAAAGGGTTCAAGAACTGAGTTGTTTGTAAAGATTGCTTTGTTTTAGTGGAATCCATCTTGGTGTAAGGTGAGACTAGATGTAGTTCTTATTGATAAATCTATGTGTGTCATTCTTATTCCTTAATTACTGTCTCTAAAACCAAAATCTGAAAATTTGTGATGAAATAAACTTGTTGTTTCAGAATTGAATCAATCTTTTTTTCTCCTGCATTGGCCAAAATCTCATTCTGTTTTCAAGATTTTGATAAAACTTTAATCAAACTTAAAACTCAAGGATTTCTTAATCTTTGACATATTTATTCTTAAAATTAGTCTCATAAAAACGATCTTGGTTTTAAAACTAAATTGAATCTTTGATAACTCATTGTATTCAAAGCTTTTATCCTTTGATACTGTCATCAACATTCCCACTGTATAAAAATAAGAATTGCATTAGATAGAATTCTTAAGTCAGAAATAAAATCTATTAATCCTAAAACTAATCTGTTGTATTTCTAAAATTGGTACTCGAACAAGAAAATCAATATGTTTTTCTTTAAATCAATATGTTTTTTTTCCTGTCATTATTTGCGAAAATTTCCCTAAGTACAATTTAGAAAACAAAACATAACTGAAATTAAAATTGCAATTGAGATAAATTAAAATTGAAAGGAATTAAGTAATGAATCGTGTTTTTTTTAAAAGGAATGCATTGAAGAGAAGATGTTCTCAAACAGGGTTGAAACCAAGAGAACTATTGTCTTCTTTCCTGGTTGGTCGATCTACCTTTCCTCTAGAAATTGTCACCTTGTCCTCCTTGCACTTCTCCACTCCTCATCTTCATGAACTCCACGCTCGGATGATACCTGCAAAGGAACTCTGATGCTCAAGTGAGAATTCGGTGTTCGGCACTCGATGCTATTAGTACTGGATGATGACATACCTGATTCTTGGAATCTGTGCCTATTTATATGATTATCATGAACTTTTTTTTTTATTGGACCAGAATAGGAATTTGGATCATGATTAGGAGTGTATTACCTAATGCTTGACCATTGATTAATCTTGTTAATCCCATGTTTAGGTGTAATGGTTTTGATCGTGTCGATCAGCCTTGACCGGATGTTAGATCTCCAGTTGTCGTACAAACCCGATCAATTCAGAAGAAAGTTTAGATATGAAAATGCAAAAGTTTCATAAATGTTGTTTCATTTATTATAATTAGCATAGGGCAAAAAAAAGTGTAGCAAGTTAGACATTATTGACACTAAACCCATATACAACAATGCAGAACTAACATGAATAACTGATTATGAAATTGTCTTTTGTTGTTTATATTTAGAATATGATATAATTATAGAAATATGGAGTTGATCTATTATAATCAAAAGTATCTAAATTGTGTATGTATTATTAGGAGTTTATCCTTGAACCACCATTATTTGATGTTTTATATTTTTACTTTATTGGAAGCTGAAACTCAAGATTACATTCGAGAAGAAAATGATGATTCACATTGATAAAATGTATAAACAAATTAAAATTAAATGTTAATCATAATAATTAATTACGTTTAGTTATAAAAGTGTAACATTAAACTATAGTTTTTAGTTGCATAACTATGTTTAAATTATATATATTAGGTAGTTGAAAATTTAATTACCATTGTAAATTTTACATTATTTTTATTTATGTTATCTCTAATTACAAAAATTTATAATATTATTTTTATTAATAATTTTTTTTTCTTAAAAATGGAATACATTTTTTTTAATTGTTTATAACTTACTATATTATAATATTATAATAATAAATATTGAAACTAAATGCACTAATAATATTTTTAGAAATATTAATTTGTAGTATGAAGAAATAGACCACTTTTTCAATTATTATAAGTGTTGTCTAATCTGTAGTTTTAAAACAATAAAGTATATCTCAACTTATTTTAAGATGTTATTTACGGTTTAATTTAGAGAGCTTAAATGTTTAAATTTAAAATACTCTAAATACAATGATAACAACTAAAACGTATTTCTTAAAATTATGAATAGTGTTACCTTAATTTTGTGCAAATGGCATGGCTTATTATAATAATTTAAATTTATGGTTTTAAAGAAAGAAGTGTAATCTTAATTAAAAAAAGAAAACCGTTGTCTAAATTTAAAATTATATTTATTTTACTTTAAATTATGTTTTTAATTGATGTTCAAGTTAAAAAAAATGGTACAGTATTAATGAACCCTTTGCATATTGTAAAGGGGATTTGGACATAATCCAATATTAATTGTTAGTATTTTTGTAAGAATCTTTTCACAACATTTTTCCTTTGGAGTCACTTTACGTGGAAAACTTTTAAAAGTACCTTTCACGTTCATCTGATATATTATTCAATCCGTATAGGATGCTTATATTTTTTCACTTTATTATTAATTAATAACTAGTATCCAATGAAGTATTATTATTTTTCTATTTAAAATTATGATTAATGATATTATTTTACAAAATTTAATGACCTTTCAAGGAAAATGTTTGTAAACATAATAAATAAAACTAAATAATACTTATCAAATTTTAATTAACATAAAACTGATTAATTTTACTTAAAGTATACAAATAAATAGCGAGGAAGTTCCACCCTCCTCCAATCCAAATCAGTTTTGTTATTAAAATTGAAAGAGGTATAATTAAATAATTGGAAAATTATATTGTTTTACAGAGTGAATAGGTGAATCCATTAGAGGCTCTAATTCCTTGCTTCTGAACCACATAATCGGTGGAAGTTGAATCCCCAATGATAATTAGCATGCATGGGAAGCAAGTTATTCTTAATCCATCTCCAGTATCAAAGCATATACATCACATGCAAGGTGGCGGTGAATCCAAACTAACGTATCCTCCAACCATCTTTGTCCCCCACAACAACATCTCACTCACTTCCAACGTTGCATTTATATATATACAATCTCCTTCCATAAACCCCTCACAACGTTATTCACCATTTGTGTTCCACTCAAACATTTGCAAACAGTACTAGTTGGAAAACATGTCGGATTGGGGTCCAGTGTTTGTGTCGTTGGTGCTCTTCGTGCTCTTAACTCCAGGGCTGCTGTTTCAGGTGCCTGGGAGGGGAAGGTGCGTGGAGTTTGGGAACTTTCAAACAAGTGGTGCTTCCGTACTCATTCACTCCCTCCTCTACTTTGGCTTCATATGTGTGTTTTTGCTGGCTATTAAGATCCACTTGTACCTTGGCTAGTTCATTTGCACCTTAATCACAGCCACATATACGTTTATCATTTTTGTTGGGGTATTCGTATAGTTCAATTCAGACATGTTTCTGTTCATTATTTCGCGTGGGTCTATTTTTACTTTCTTTTGTTCTTGATACCTAATTTGATCGGTTGTTGTGCCTGTATTCAGTTTTCCTCTTAATGAATGTTAGTACTTGATTTTATTCTTATTCAATTGGGTGGCCGAGTACGTTCAAACTTTGTTTTTATAATTGGAAAAGAAATACAAACCAAATTAATAAATGAAGAAAAAGAGCAGCAAACTAGTGTTCTCTAACAAAAACAATTTATACTATTTTTTATATATAAAAAATAATAAATAAATACAAATAATTTAAGGAGTGATTTAATCCTTATAATCTATCTCAAACTCCAAAAAAAAAATATCAACAAATTCTTATCCTAAAAATAATCAAATAGATCCGTTCTTTGCAATAGTTAGGATATATTATCACATTAAACTCTAAAAAACATACAAACAAAAACAACTCACTAACTAGGCACAAAAACAGTTCCTACTATATCAGCAGTATTGAAGGAGGTAAAATTTAGGCAAGAATCATACTATATCCAGGTATTAGACTCCCGCAAGTATGATGATAAGAGAGACCTGTGCCTAGAAAGTTTTAACAGCTTGTTTTTCACTATTGGTGATGAAAATCCTTCAGAAATTCGGTTCTTGGCGGGTAAAATTTTAGGGGTACACTACTAAAAAAAACAATAACAACTTATTATGAACTTATTATGATGGTGTAATTTACCTATCATAAAAAGTGGTGCAGTAATACTTATGGCTTTCGCGGCAACTTCTCCTCCCAGACTCTGAAGTTTCTTTGGCACTGAATCCTATAGCTTCTGCGCGCGTAGCTTCTCTTTTTTTAATCTTTAAATACTTCTTCTCCTTCGTGGTTGTGTGAGGGAGAGAGATTAAGATGTTTAAATACATTGCATGCTTTGATATGAACACCAGGTGTCCACAAAATTGGAGACCGACACTAGTAAATGATGACAATCTAAATTTCAATTGTTGAATATCTCGGAGCACCTCTCTTGTTTGCTGTTGGAATATATTTTTATTGTATTCTCTGTTCTTATCATGAAAGTGCATAGGGTTCGAATCAAGCAACATTTTCAGGTAGGCAGAAATTCAACCAAAATACAATTTGGAATGAGTATATACGTTAATTGTTTTTTCCTTTTTTTTTTCATTTGTTCTAGACACATGACCTCAATATAAAAAGGTGTATAATCAAACATCATATGGAATGAATCATTACAAGATCACTCTGCTTGAATTCCATGAGACCATCAATATGGAATAAACATGTTGTATTTAATATAAACATGTTCTATGTATCAAAAGTCTAACAAGTTAATAAGAAAATATCGTTATCGGACATAATAAAACGTGATGTTTTATTGCGGCTTATCTTATAACTTCCCATGTCAAAGAACTCTGATCATTGTGTCACAAGTACCTTTTTTTTAATATTTTACATATAATAAGTCATAAGTCTTTCAAGATTACATTTAATTTTTTTTTTCTAACAATAGATCTCATTAATGGAATTAGTTGATGAATTTTGTGATGTTCTAAACCATGCGAGAGAGGTTCATAATCTTATTAGTGGTTCTGTGAATGTTAATGGGAATGTGGAGAACGATGAGGTTGACGATGGTGCGAGATTCTAGTAAGAAGGTGGCATTGAGTGGTTTGAGGAGGAGGAATGAGTGGAACTTGGGGATGTTGGATTTGAATGTAGAGTTCACCAATGAGGTGGAGAAGCCTTTGCATGGCATGCCCATTCTTAATGTTATTGCAGATGACAAGGTTAAGGGTCATTAATGTTAGGTAGTCTCCCCTGCTTTTTGTGCCATAATCAATCAAATGAAGGAGCTCATAACTGCAGCAGGCAAGAAGGCCTATAGTTTGGTTATGGGAAGACCGAACCCAGCTAAACTTGCTAACTTTCCTGAGGTGAAATTTATTACATCCTTAGTATATATTTCAGTCTGCCTTCATGTAAAACCTTTCTAACAGTTTGATTTCATCAGTGTGATGTTTTTCTATACGTTTCTTGTGCCCAAACTGCTCTACTGGATAGCAAAGAGTATCTAGCTCCAGTTATTACTCCCTTTGAAACAATGATAGCTTTCAATAGGTACAGTATCATGGTTAAACTTACTTTTTATTTTAAAAATGTCTCTCTGATAGTGTTCGTATGGATTCCTAATAGTTTTGTGTAGCCTCTCTATGTTTTGTTTATTCTAAATCCTTGACTTACTTGATTTATGATTTGACCATATTAATCTGTTTCCAGGAGAAGCCAGTGGACAGGAGCATATGTAATGGAATTTCAAGATCTAATTAATTTGCTTCAAAGGGAAGTTGGAGATCAAGAGGAAGAAGCGCGGTTTTCATTCTTGAAGGGTGGATACATTGAAAATTTTGAAAACCAAGATAGTTTTTATTCCTTGCTTCTATGCTTGCAACTGAATGATTACTTCATAATTCAGTAATAATAATTAGTGAAGCTGTGTTGTTGTTAATCACGTTGTATCATATAAAAGAAAAATTCCCTTGAAGAAATACAGTTATATTAGAACACTTAATCATCATGAGATTGTTGTTGTTTCATGGAATACAAAATTTCCGGCTAACATAACCCATAAATTGACACAGTTACTACTACTTATAATGTTCAAACCCATTTTACCACCAACCTTGAAACTTAATGCTGGTAGTGATTCAGTTATTTATTCTGAGTTACCAAATAAGATCATAAATAATAATTTATTTTCTAATGAAAGTCTGTAATTTTATCAGAAAATGTTGGGGAAAAAAGAGAAGTCCTTGCTTTGGTAAATGCAACAGAGAAGGCACCTAAAGTAGATTTCATATGTTGTGTTTAATTACTTGGGACATTTTTCTGTGCAGATTTGTGTTGGGAAGGTGACAATGTTGCATCTCTATCAAGGGGCATTTGTTGACATTGGCGGGGTACATGATGGGTAGCTATCAATACTTTCGTTTCTCCTTGTAGTCTTCATTGAATATTTTCTGTATAGTCATAATTTCCTTGTTGTTTGGAACGGTGCTGTACTACTCACATGATAACAAGTTACTTCCACTATCATGATCTTGCTAATTGAGTACACTTTTAGAATGTGCTAGGTCATTAATTCATGCATAATGAATCTCTCAGGGGGCAGAGGAAACTACTACATGCATTTTCTAAAATGGGGAAAAGCAACTTTGTAAGTATATTAGCACTGAAATGCTCTATTGACATGGGGAGTCAGGGACAGAAACAAGTATTGAAAGATACATCTTGAGACTAGTTAAATCTTTTGATTTGGATCTATTGTTTTGATAGTAAAAAAAGATTTATTGTTTAAATACAAGAGAGAAGTATCAGTTAGTAGCTGATTATTGAAGACATGTCAATAGTATTCAGTTTATAGTTAAACAATCCAATTCAGTAAATCTTTAAACACTATTTTCTCTTTATATTGAGACATTAATTAGTACATATTTTATTCCATTTCACGAAGTTTTATTGTCAACGCACTCTAATATTCTAATGAAAGGAAATGCTAGATCAGGAGTAGAGTTTTTAGCCAATCGATCTTATCAGGGGCTGAATATGCCTAGTGATAAAGCCTCCCAGACCCATACCTCATATGGGTAAACATCTGGGTATGAGGATGAGAAGAACAATCAGACATAAACTGTGATTTTTGCTTTAGACTAACAAGTATTTGGTTCTTGAGTGGAGGAGGTCATTGGTTGGTGAGTTTGGCAAGCAAACCTACTCCATGTTGCAGGTGTCTTTTTCACCTTTCTCATTCTTGGATATGTTAAATTTGTATTTCTTCCTAAATTTATTTAGGCTTATTCATTTTTAATGAGGAATTAAGGTTCTTAGTTGAGGACAAAGTTGTTGCATAAGTAGTAGGATTTGAATAAATTTGCAAATTGCAGATAAATATAAAAAGAACAAATTAGATTAACACCCACATTAGAAATCTGAGATTAAATTTAAAGGAATCCAGTACTACATCAAACTAATTTATTTGAATTTGGATGTAAATCCTCTTAAATTATTAAATAATGTAATGTGATATGATAATATCAGAAAGAAAATAAAAATTTATTTCTTTATTAAATTTAGTTAGTGAATTAATGCTTAATGAATTTTCATTTAATAAACTATATTTTTTCTTTCCTCAACATAAAGCTATCAAATCATTCAACAATATATGAAAATATTAGAATTGAATTGATTGAACGTGATAACGATAATAGGGTAATTTAAGGTCATTATGGATCATGGATTGGACAAGTGACTTAACAAGAACCACTTTCTCCCATATAGGAATATCTTGCATTGAATTTGCATTAACTTTTGATTAATTCAAACTCCTAGGCAAAATAAAAGAATTGGTCTGTATTAATAACCTTAACCACAAATATTGGTACTCTAACGCATAATACGAAAGTCACAACCTATTTTATCTCTTTAAATTATATAAATGGTATGACATGAGTTTTATTTAAAAAATTAAATGAATAAAAAATAAAAGTCTATATCATCACCACTATGACAATATTAGCCTTGTCATATTTGTGAAATTCGCTTCATGAATCATATGATGCCATTAGATTTAATAAAAAAATCAAATTCTCAAAGATATTATTCACTATGAAATTTCTTTTAAAATATTTCTTTACTTACTTTCAGGGCCTCCTTTGAAATTGCTAGATCCAATTCTTTTAAAATTGCAATGTGCCGCCAATACAGAGAAGTCCTTATTTGTTATTATTTTCTACACTATTAGTTACCGTACATGTCAACACTTTGCTTCTTTGCACTCATGATGTGCTTTTTTTTTTTTTTTTTTTTCTCTTTCAAGTCAATAAAAACCTTATTGGTACAAATCCAAATTAATTATTCACAATTCTAGTAATTTCTCTTATTTATAGTCAATCACTTTTCACATAATTTTTGTGTGTGATATCTCTTTAAACACCTTTTCCACAATAGACGCCTTTTTAGTTTTCCATTATTTGTGGAAAAGGTGTCTTCACGGTTGCTTAAATGAATTTGAGCTAAGGAGTTGTATTTTAAGTTTGACAAACATTCTTAATTATTGCTCCAAGTGTAGAAGTGTATTTAGCATTTTACTTTGTGTAAGTATATAATTTTAAGTTACAGTTAATTAATTTGAAATTTATTTATTATTAATATTATTATACCTTGTAGAGGTCATTGACAATTATTGATTATTATTTCTCGTTATTTTCTCGTGGTTATCTTGTGTTCATTGCATAAGAAAACTAACACTTTGGTCATCAAATATTTACTAGACGTGTAAGTTTTCTATTGTTATATTTCCTACCTTAATGATTAATATGAATTAACGAATATCTACCTCTTTATAGGGCTTTGGAGATTCATTCGAGATTGCAAGGTCTTTCACATCTAGCTAGGAAGAAGATATAATTAATTGCACCTAATATAACTTATTTGTCCCACCACTATTTAATTATGATATAAAATATATTATATTTGTGTTTTAATTTGCAGTGTTCACATCAATCGGGAAGCTATGAGTGTGGATATTATGCAATGAAGTACATGCACACAATCATATCTGCAAACATTACTGACTCATGGAGAGACGTAATAAAAATTTTACTCAAATACCTTAATTATTTAGTTGTGAATTTTACTTTTTATTGATTAAGTCAATTTTTTTGTAGTTATTCAACGATCCATCTCTATTCAAAGATAAAGATATAAAAGACATTAGAATGCACTGAGCTTCATTCTTTTTAAGTGTTTATGATAAGATGTAAATTTCGTGTTAGTTTATTAATCAATGAATGAATTTTTCTGTAAATTGTATGCAATTATCTGGATAACATTGATATGCAGGTTCATAGACAACAGTTAAGTCAACTTACTATGTAAGTTTTTCAACCGACATAGAAAGTGCAGAGTTTTTATAACTCCCGATTCTATGTCGCCATCAGAACCATCATAAAAAGTCTTTTTTGCACTAGTGGCTGTTTTGATTTTTTTGTGCTTTTCCAAAAAGTGGAAAACTAGAAGAACTTGGTAATGGGCGCCAAATTCTAATCTCCATTTTTCAATTTTGGATACTAAAAGTACACTGGAATTCTGTTATTCGGTTGGCAAATTCCAAAAGAAGTTGGTGATTTTTTTTTAAATTGAATTAAAAGTACATTTTGATTGTAATTTTATCGACTTGGTTTCCATTACATAACAATTGATCTCCTATTCGATAATCTCCTCTCAACACTTGTCCTACTAAGAATTGAATATTTTGATTGCGACTCACTACATGACACTTATGCAAGTTGTAACAATTTCTCCTAAATTATTAATCAATTGGGAATTAATCTTGTGACATTGGCTTTGATTCTAATTATTAGATCAAACGCTTACAACTAAGTCAAAAGTGATAGCTTATATTCATAGTGAATCTTTCTACTTAAAAGTGTAATAATACAAGAACTACGATTCGATTGTGACTTGGCGCACTTGGTATTCGCCATGGGATAATTGATGTCACATGCAACATATATGAGAATACTCAAGCAAGCTTGTAAGAGTGAAGAATATAGGAGAGGAGAAGAGTAAATGAATGTGGGTTTTGAAAGAGAGGAGAGGCACCTAATTATAGGAATTGGAGACTTGACCTACACAATCACAAACTCTCATGATTTCATGGAACATGGAAGCTAAGGATAATGTGAATCTCCTTATTGCACCTGTAGGGAGGAAATTGACAAGATTTGAACTAAACCATGCATAAAAAGTCCAATTGGACCCACAATTACATGTGTGCGAGACCCACCCTTTTGCTATCCATTTTCTAAGTGTAAAGAGTGTTTTGGTATATAAACCCATTGAGAGTGTGTAATCTAGGAAATGTAAGACTATATGTCTTTTGTAATACTCAAAATTCACAATAAATACTCCTCATTTTTCTATTAAAAAATAATCTTGAGACAAACCATAACCCTTAACTATTAATTTATGAATTATTTTTAATATTTAAATATAAAATGTTTTTTTTCGTATTGAGATCAAAAAATAAAAATTGATACATATTATTTTGACTCAAGGTTTAAAGTGGTTGTAAGTCAAAAAGCTTAAGTGTTTCCTCTAAGTTAGACTCATGTTGTATTTATAGGGAAATTCTCTTTAAACCTTTTAGAAGGGGTTATGAGGTACTAGAAAGCAACAACATTAGTTGAAATGAAAGGGGTGAAGTATAGGAGAATAAATTTCCTTTCGTTTTGTTAGTTCTGGAAAATTCGGTAACAAAATATGTCTTTTATAGTCCAATGATTATATGTATAATCATCATACTGGATCATCCTAGGAAAGATCTCCTAACCACTATATCACTTTTCATTTGGTCAAGTCAAGCCAAGAGCTGAGAAGCGCTTGTGTCAAGTTGTTGTTGAAGAAATGATCTTTAACTCTATGCACATATTGTTTGAGTATATAAATGTTTTATTAGACGTGAAGGATGAATGTACAATGTTGTTTCATCTAACAGACGAAACACCTACATCTTATATGATATGTTGTTGAAAACATTTGTTTTACAAACTATGAATGATCTTGTTTTATGCTTTATTACTTTTAGTACTCAGTGAAAATCATAGCATGTTTTGATTTTTGCTCTAATAATTAAGAAGCTTCCATGGACTTGTTGGTTTTTGTAGGAGGTTTGTTAAGGACTTTAGTACCATTGTAACAATTTTAAATGAACTAGTCAAAAAGCATGCACAATTTAATTGGGAGGAGAAACAAGAGATAAAGACTTTGCTGCCTTGAAAGAAAAATTGACATGCATCCATTCTTCTTTTGCTTAACTTTACTAGATCCTTTTGAACTGAAATGTGACGTAGTTTGGTAAAAGATAGGAACTTATGGATTTATTCCCAAATTTGTGTTAATTTCAGGATTCTAGGAGAAAATAGAGATAAAAGGGTTAAAGGAGAATTGAGAAGTTAAAGACAAGATGAAAAGAAAAAGTTGGAACATTGGAAGCCCAAACTCACCTAAGGCTCGCTTAAGCGAGTTCATTCTAGTGAAGTTGAGTTTTTTCTCGTCAAAATCGCTTAAGCAAGCAATATCTCGCTTGAGCGAGATATCACTTAGCGCAAACCCAAATAGGTTAAATAAAAGGTGTGAGACATAACCCTAAACATCATTGGGAGAATAGAGAGAGATAGAAAATCCTATAGGAGACAGTCGTCAAGAAGAAACACTTTGGATCTTCTTTTCTTGCTTTCTTCCCTTTGGGATTGAGAGTAATCTTTTCAAACTCTTATGTATTGAGGTGATATTTATTTGTAATATTTTGTTTTTTATTTGATGATTGGTATTGTCATTTTATTATTAAAGTTTGAATCTTTATTCATGATTTTGATCCTTAGATTTGACTGGAAAGCACTTCTAAGCATCTGACTTAAATGATAGTGCTTAACATATTTTAATGATAGGAATGGATTTGAAATGTTAATTGTTTTATAACATCTGTTTGTAATGATAAAGAGTTTTTATAAATATGTAAGAAATCGATATTTAGGAGACTATCTTAATAATTTTGTGTGCGAGAAATCGATATGAACGATTTTTATATGTGCATCAATGTCAATCAAGATGAAATGTTATATGTTGTTATTCATTGAAAATACAAATGAGTGAGAATGATGAACCCCAATCCCAAATTTTCCAATTGACTCGTCCAAATCATTTACCTTGCTTTTATTTAATTTCTTACAAATTCATGGTACAAACAATCTTTCAAACAAACTTTGACACATCTATTTAGTGAATATTATACTTGGGATTTTAGAAATGTTCCTTCTGGGTTCGATATCCATCCTTAGGGATAATTTATTACTTCTGACTTGATAGACTTCCCGTAAAATAGTCATCAATCTTGCATGAGAGTTTTTACTGGCCTCATATGAAACATGATGTGCATACATTTTTATGATACATGTATTGTTTGCAAGAAAGCTAAATCGAAAATCATGCCACATGGTTTGTACACTCCATTACCTATTTCAGAACATCCTTGATTGATATTTCAATGGATTTTATTTTAGGTTTTCCTTGATCCAATGGAGGAAAGGATTCAATTTTGTGGTGGTTGACCAATTTTCTAAGATGACCTATTTTATACCTTGCAAGAAAGTAGATGATGTATGCCATGTTGTTGACTAATTTTACAAAGAAGTGGTAAGATTTTATAGGTTTCCTAAAAGTATTGTGTGTGTTTGAGATTCAAAATTTCTTAGTCACTTTTTGGAGGACTTTGTGGAGGTAAGATTGGAACTAAATTGTTTTTTTCAACAACTTGTCATCCCCCAAATAGATGGACGAACTTAACCAATAAGACATATTAGTTATGAATATATGGCTAAGACCTTATAAAGATAACATCTAAAGAAAAGCTCATGTAAGACGATATCGTGAAACTGACTAGGCGATATCAAGAAACTAAGTTAGACGATACCAATATATAGATCAAACAAAGTAGTTGAGAAAATCTTATCAGATGATCCTAGTGCTCAAGAATTTATTTGAAGATATTGTCAGATGAAATCCTTGTCTAACACAAGACAAACGATATCGAAACAATTACTTACAAGTCATCAGACGCACAATGAAGATTGAACTAGACAATACAAATATCTTCAACTCGTTAAACGAACTATTGTGTCAGGAAAGTGTCCATACATAATCTTTACATTCTTAGGATTTTTAATGTTTCCAAATCTTATTTGATATTTCTAAATCAAAGAAAACAATATTTTCAAATAAGATTATTGATTAAATGATTTTGGAAAGTTTTCGCATTTGAGTATTTAGAACAAAGAACTTGAAAATCTTAAATACCTTATGCTTAAATGTTGTGAAGGAAAAAGTTTTCCCTATTGGTTTTAAATGTTTTCGAATACAACTATGCAAATAAAAATAAATTTAAGGTTGTATTTAGAACTTTTTTGTATGAATAGTATTTCATTGTAACGTCTTCGAAAAATTGAGCATGAATATTTTCTATATTAAAGAGTTTTTCAAATATGTTTAGTGGAACAATATCCATATGTAATGTGGGCGTTAGTAATTTACCTACGGATAATGTGTCCGTGGATAATGAAAACAGTAGCCGCAGGTGAAACTCGAAACCAAGTCCATTGAGGAATATCCATAGAAGCTTTAACCATTACACCAGTCAAGTTTTGTTGTCATGTTATGATTATTATTATACTTATGAGTATAATTATCAATATTCATATAATTAATAAAATAAAAATTAATAACATTATTCATATGTTTAATATCATTATTATTCTTAATATTGTTAAATATTCTTAATATTCTTAATATTATTAAATATTCTTAATATTATTAAATAATCTTAATATTAATAAATATTCTTAAAATTATTAAATATTATTAATATTATTAATATTATTAAATATTGTTAATATTATTAAATATTATTAATATTATTAAATATTATTAATATTATTAAATATTATTAATATTATTAATATTATTAATATTATTAATATTATTAATATTATTAATATTATTAAATATTATTAATATTATTAATATTATTAAATATTATTAATATTATTAAATATTATTAATATTATTAAATATTATTAATATTATTAATATTATTAAATATTATTAATATTATTAATATTATTAAATATTATTAATATTATTAAATATTATTAATATTATTAAATATTATTAATATTATTAAATATTATTAAATATTATTAATATTATTAAATATTATTAATATTATTAAATATTATTAAATATTATTAATATTATTAATATTATTAAATATTATTAATATTATTAAATATTATTAATATTATTAATTTTATTAAATATTATTAATATTATTAATATTATTAAATATTATTAATATTATTAAATATAATTAATATTATGAATTACGATTTTATAATTATTCATATTATATTAATATTTTTAATATTATGTATATAATTATTATGATAATAGGTAGTAGGTAATAGAGATTCGTAGGTGATAGTTTGTAGGTAATAGAGATTCGTAGGTAATAGTTGGTAGGTAATAGAGATCCATAGGTAAAAATTGGTAGGTAATAAGATTCGTGGATAATAGTTGGTAGGTAATAGAGATTCGTAGGTAAAAGTTGGTAGGTAATAAGATCTGTGGGTAATAGTTGGTAGGTAATGCTGAATTTACTTACGAATTCAGAATTTGTGGGTAATGTCCGTAGATAATGTTGTTTGTAGGTAATGTCCGTAGATAATGCTGAATTTACCTACGGACTCAGATCCGTGAATAAAAATCCGTAGATAATACGGATTTTTTTTGTAGTGTCTCTTGCAGCTACTAAGTATTAGGCACTCCATCAAATGGATGTTCATAATATTTGACAAACAATATTTGCTCATTTAATATGTTACCACTGAGGTTTCTTTTGAGGTTTTTTCTGATGAACAATATTTTCTCATTTGGATATTATTTAAATTTTTTCTTCCTTAAGCAAGACTTTTTATGACTAAATTATGCCTTTTTATGACTAAATTATGCTCTTGATGCTTGCTTTAAATTGTATAAAGCTTTATCTAACTTCTATACCTTATCATTTCTTTATATATCTTTATGGGTTCTCAATATATACAACCTTACTTAATTTTGTGTAATTTGTCATTCAAAGTGAAAGATGTCTCGTACAACTTATTGTATTTTTGTGTAAGAGAGACAAACTTTAGAATAATCAATTTTAAGTTTTTAGAAGTACCATTTGTTATTATAATTATGTTTTATACTTATCAATTTTAACTATCCCATTCAATTTTGTTTTGAAATTCATCTACTTTAATTATTTGTGTTCTAGTTGGTAGGTCATGAGCTCTTAGAGCTAGTTATTTTCTATTTTTAATTTATAAAACTCATAATAAGCTTCTTGAGCCTTCTCAATAACGATAATAGCTCCTATCAGCTCAACAAAGAGGAACAATTAGATCTCAAGAAAGGAAGAAAAACCTCAAACAAATTCTTCCATACTCCTTCTAAAAATCCCCGCACAAGCAGCCTGTTTCGTCCGGTTGACTGGGATGTCTTCGTGCGCGACCTCAACCGTCAGCTAGGGTCTCCTTCCCACTGGTTACCTGTGGATTCCTGCAAAAAAGAGGACAAAGAGGCGCCCTAGCGGACGTTTGCACTCCGACGCTCAAGTCAGCCAACAAGAAACACCAAAACTGTGCACCTCCGTCTCTGAGCACCGCGTATGACACTCTGAAGGTGGTAAAAAGAACTGTGTATTGTGTGTGTGTTCTCTCCCTCAGGCAAAGATCTTTCCCCAGTCCCTTGTACGTAACCTCAAAGCACGAGCAAGCAACTAGAGAGTTCTGGTAAATTTGCCAAAAGTTCGAACCCCCTTTCCAACATTCTCAGCGCTATTTAAACTACCCAAGCATTTAAAGCGCCTTAAAGCGCCTTTAATTACAAATGTAACGCACTCAATCAGCGTATCTAATTAGAAAACGTAGCGCATTTAAGACGTTGAAACGCTTGGGAGCCATTATAGTATCTGAACGCTCGAAACGGAAACTGTGTTGAATGACTTTAATTACCTGGCACTTGACTAAAGGGTGTTTCTATTCTGACATGGCTGTCGTACATGTGGAGGGCCTCACGACGCCGTGACCCCATCTGGGGGCGTTTCTGCCCATCTGGGGACGTTTCTGCGTGTGAGTCCTCCTGCTCGGGAGTGCTACTGCGCTAGGGGTGACTCTTTGGGTGCCAACTCATGCCCCCAATCATCTAGTCACTTACTTTGAGAGCGTATCTGCCTTCCTCTCGTACCCTGCGCCCGGCTACCCTGGGCGTGACCTTCCTCTTGGGTCGTATCTGTCCCAAAGGCGTCTCTGGGGAGGCAGGGGTACTTCACGAGTCAGGCTGCCCTACATTGGTGCTATCATTATGGCCTTGAAGCCACCTTTTCCTTCTCTTTATCATTGCCCCGGGTTATCGGGACCTGAGGGCTTCCCACGGCGTCGCTCCCTCCATGGTCTTTCCTACCCATGGGCATCGGGGAACCACACTGTGATTGCCTTGCTTTAGTACTGTTCGATCTGGCGACGCCTTGCCTTGGCGACGCCTTCACCTAGGCGACGCCTTGCCTTGGCGACGCCGGCACTTGGCGTCTCTTCACCTAGGCAACGCCTTGTGTTGACTTTGACCCCTGGTGTTGACTTTGACCTTGACTTAGTCAACGCCCGGGTACAGGACGGTACACAGCCAGACTAGGAGAACCTTCCTAATGATTATTACATAATGAAAAAATATAACAAAGATACACACCTCTGGATGTTGCACCTCACAACCTGTAGACAACCTATTATGTAAAATTTTCCAAAGAATAAGAGTCTTAGCCGGCGATATAGCAGGTGATTATATAAGAGCACCTTAGTCACTAGAGACATCAGAAGAGAAGAAAAACCACCAAGCAGATTTATGATTCAAAATCTTAGAGTCCTCAAGCATTCAATTATGAACATCTCTTTCACCATAAATAACAACATTTTTCATACTTTGAATATCAGGCATAACATACAAAGAAAAGGTATAGCCTTAGAAGAATCAGTCCAAGCTTGTGATACCTTAGAAGAAAGTTTAATTCTTTCATTATAAGGAACACCAACAATAATAGAAATACATCTAAAACACATGCCCTTCCAGAGATTTATATATATACCAGATCCCACTGTCCCATAAGTATTCTCAGAATCACATCATACAAATTTGTGATACCTGACCAAATAGAAGAAAAACGAAATATAAGAATTTTCTAGTATTTAGATCTTAAGAACCTTGCCCGTTAAAGAAAGAGTCCAAGACTTTTGACTTTAAACAAAGTTTCAAACAAGTTTTAAAAGATAAACTTTATTCTTAATGTGAAAATTAGTGAGTTATAACCTCTCTTCCAATTTGGAAGAACAAATATTATTTCAGTTAACGTGACAATTCCCTTCTTAATGTCACCAATATCCCAAATAGTTATTTTTTATTTAAGAAAATGTAATCTATCCTTAAATTATTAAATAAAGACTTAAACGTAAAAAACTAAGAGGTTACATTGTTGATTTTGGCTTAATCCCAAGTCCCACATTGGTGGGTTCATTGTTTGGGAAGGAGGTCTGAGGGTTATAAATTAACCTCTTCTCCTTCACTGTAATATATCCTAATTTGTAATATCTTCTCCCATAATAATAAAATTGGGTTGTTTTAGCTGTGCTCGGAGATTAGGCTAAACTGGACGAACTCTGTTAACAATTTTCTGGTGTGTTTTTCCTCTTTATCTCTTTTATTATTCCGCTCTATTTATTGGTATTATGCTACTTTCTTTTCTGTTATAGTATTCAATATTATTTGTCGGGTAGCTCGGTTAGTTTTCTGTTTTAGTGGGGAAATTACCCGATTTTCCCAACAAGTGGTATCAAGAGCCAAAGGTTCGCCCTTGGGTTGTTTGAAATGGTTTGTAATATTGAATACTATATTTTGAGTTTGTAATGGAAAATCAAGAAGAAGAAGTGAAGAATGTATCCAGAGTGTCGGGCTCCTCGTCATCATGGTCGAGGTTCCCGGCGTCCACTTTGAAATTGGTAGTGGAAATATTTGATGGCACTGGACATTTCGGCATGTGGCAAGGAGAGGTCTTGGACTATCTTTTTCAGCAGGGTCTTGATATTGCTATTGAAGGAGAGAAACAAGAAGAGGTAGAGGAGAAAGACTGGAGCATCATCAACCGGTTGACATGCAGAACTATTCGATCCTGCCTATCCAGAGAGCATAAGTATGCTGTAAAAAATGAGACTTCTGCACACATACTGTGTAAGGCATTGGAGGACAAGTTTCTGAAGAAGAATGGTCAGAACAAGCTCCTGATGAAGAAAAGGTTGTTCTGATTTGACTACCAACAAGGTACTACTATGAATGCACACATCACTATGTTTAATCAATTAGTAGCAGACCTGTTGAATTTAGATGTGAAGTTTGAGGATGAGGATTTGGCTTTGATGTTGTTATCATCTCTTCCTGATGAATTTGAACATTTGGAGACTACGCTCCTTCACAGGAAGGAGAATGTGTCGTTAGATGTTATTTGTTCTGCTTTATATAGTCATGAATTGAGAAAGCAGGATAAGATGAAAACCAAATCAACGACATCAGAAGAAGCATTGGTGGCAAGAGGTCGTCAGCAAAGCCAGACAAAAGGGAGAAGAGGGAGGTCTAAGTCTAAAGGTCGAGTCATTGCCAAAGATGAATGTGCTTTCTGTCATGAGAAAGGACATTGGAAGAAAGACTGTCCAAAACTACAGAAGAAAGAGAAGGCTTCGCAAGATGCAAATGTTGCAGAATGCAAAAGTGATGTGGAATAAGATATCACTTTAATTGTCTCGCTTTGAGCATCATCGTATCCAGATGAGTGGATATTGGATTCAGGTTGTACCTATCATATGTGTCCCATTTGGGAATGGTTCTTTGAATTTCAAGAACTCGATGGCGGGGTTGTTTACATGGGTAATGATAATCCATGTAAGACAGTCGGGATAGGTTCAATCAAGTTGTGGAATCATGATGGATCCACTAGAATTTTGCGGGATGTGCGGTACGTGCCAAAGTTGAAGAAAAATCTCATCTCATTGGGGGCTTTAGAATCTAAAGGCCTAGTTGTGACAATGCGAGATGGAATTCTTAAAGCAACTTCAGGAGCACTGGTGATGTTGAAAGGCGTGAGGAAGAACAATTTGTATTACTACCAAGGTAGTACAGTGGTGGGGACAGTAGCAACATCAACTTCTAGCACTAAGAAGGAAGTCGAGGCAACGAAGTTGTGGCATATGAGGTTGGGACATGCTGGAGAGAAATCCTATTAAATTCTTACCAAGCAGGGATTATTGAAAGGTACGAAGGCTTGCAAACTTGAATTTTGTGAGCATTGTGTTCTGGGAAAACAACGAAGAGTGAAGTTTGGCACTGCAATTCACAATACCAAGGGTATTCTGGATTATGTGCATTTAGATGTGTGGGGACCTGCCAAGACTCCGTCAATCGGAGGTAGGCATTATTTTGTCATTTTTGTGGATGATTTTTCCAAGAGAGTTTGGGTGTTTACTGTGAAGAACAAAAATGATGTGCTTGGAATTTTCCTTAAGTGGAAAGCTCAAGTTGAAAACTAGACAGGAAGGAAGATTAAGGTTCTCCGAATAGACAATGGAGGAGAATACAAGAGTGATCCGTTCCTGAAGGTATGCCAAGATTGTGGCATAGTCCGACACTTCACTGTTAGAAAAACACCACAACAGAATGGGGTGTCAGAGCGTATGAACAAGACACTTGTGGAGAAAGTTCGTTGTATGTTGTCTAATGCTGAGTTAGGCATAAAGTTTTGGCTGAGGATGTGACATACGCTCAACATCTCGTCAATCATTTTCCATCATCTGCTACAGATGACAAAACCCCGTTAGAGGTATGGTCTGGAAAACCTGCAACTGATTATGATTCTTTGCATGTTTTTGGTTCTATTGCATATTATCATGTGATTGAATCAAAGTTGGATCCACGGGCAAATAAGGCTCTTTTCATGGGCTTTAGTTCTGGAGTGAAGGGATACCATTTGTGGTGTCTAGAGGTAAAGAAGACGATTATCCGCAAGGATGTTACCTTTGATGAATCTGCCATGTTAAAGAAGGTAAATCCAGAAGGAGCTGATAGTACTCCGCAACAGGTGGAGTATGCCCCGAAGCAGGTGGAGTTTGAGCAGACAGTGGTGATCCTAGCACGAAATACCACAAGCGACTCTCCTATGGCAGAAGAAAAGTCAGATGAGGAAGAGGTTCCTACCCAAGAATCTCAATAGCAATCAACGTCAATTGCAGTTAGAAGACAGAGACGAGATATTCAAAAGTCTGCTCGTTTCATGGATATGGTTGCCTATGAACTTCCAGTTGTTGATGACATTCCATCCACTTACCCAGAAGCCATTCTGAGTTCAGAGAGTGGTAATTGGGCAGGTGTGATGGAAGAAGAGATGCAGTCTTTGAAGAAGAACAAGACGTGGAAGCTGGCACAATTACCAAAAGGTAAGAATGCAATTGGGTGCAAATGGGTATTGGCAAAGAAAGAAGGATTTCCTAATAAAGAAGATGTTCGCTACAAGGCAAGGTTGGTTGCTAAAGGCTTTGCTCAAAGGGAGGGAATTGATTATAATGAGGTATTTTCTCCAGTTGTTAAACATTCCTCCATTCAAATTTTGTTGGCCTTGGTAGCACAGTTGAATTTGGAGCTAGCTCAACTTGATGTAAAGACCACGTTCCTACACGGTGATTTGAAGGAAGAAATCTATACGACTCAACCAGAAGGATACAAGGTTGCTGGTAAAGAAGATTGGGTTTGTAAACTTAACAAATCGTTGAACGGACTGAAACAATCTCCGAGACAGTGGTACAAACGATTTGATAAGTTCATGAAGGATCAGAAGTACAAGAGAAGCAAATATGATCACTGTGTGTATTTGCACAGACTTCAAGATGGTTCCTACATTTACTTACTCTTATATGTTGATGATATGCTGATTACAGCAAAGAGCCAAGTTGAGATTGACAGGTTAAAGGCTCAGTTGAGTAAAGAGTTTGAAATGAAAGATTTGGGGGAAGCCAAGAAGATTCTCGGCATGGAGATAAACGGGGACAGAGAGAGGGGGAAACTTTGGCTGTCACAAAAGCAATATTTGCAAAAGGTACTACAACGTTTTGGTATACACGAAGATAGAAAACCTGTAAGTACTCCACTTGCTCCTCATTTGAAATTGAGTAGTCGTTTATCTCCGACGACTGATGAAGAACGAGAATACATGGCGAAAGTCCCATATGCAAATGCAGTTGGAAGCTTGATGTATGCAATGGTGTGTGCGAGACCAGATATTTCACAGGCTGTGAGTGTTGTTAGCAGGTACATGCATGATCCGGGCAAGGGTCATTGGCAAGCTGTGAGATGGATTCTACGGTACCTCCAAAATACCTTAGATGTTGGATTGTCATTTGAGCAAGATGAATGACTTGGTTAATGCATAGTTGGATATTGTGATTATGATTATGCAGGTGATTTGGATAAGCGACGGTCTAGAACTGGCTATTTGTTAACTTTAGCAAAAACGCCAATTAATTGGAAGTCTACCTTACAGTCTACGGTAGCTTTGTCTACGATAGAGGCAGAGTATATGGCGATTACAGAGGCTGTGAAGGAAGCAATTTGGCTTCATGGGTTGCTTAAAGACTTGGGAGTTGGTCAGAAACAACTTAAGTTATATTATGACAGTCAGAGTGCTATTCATTTAGCAAAGAATCAAGTCTTTCATGCACGGACGAAGCACATTGATGTTCGTTATCACTTTGTGCGTGAGATTCTTGAAGAAGAGGAGATTGTTCTCCAGAAGATTCACACTACGGAGAATCCTGCAGATATGCTCACCAAGGTGGTTACAAGGGCCAAGTTTGAACATTGTTTAGACTTGGTTAATATCTTGCACATTTGAAGTTGGCACCCGGAGGCGCAAATTTGAAGCACTGCAAAGTTTGTTTTTGTTATGTTTTGAGAAGATTTGTATTAGGTGGGACTTGAAATTAATCCAAGGTGGAGATTTGTTGATTTTGGCTTAATCCCAACTCCCACATCGGTGGGTTCATTGTTTGGGAAGGAGGTCTGAGGGTTATAAATTAACCTCTCCTCCTTCACTATAATATATCCCAATTTGTAATATCTTCTCCCATAATAATAAAAGCGGGTTGTTTCAGCTGTGCTCAGAGATTAGGTTAAACTGACCGAACTCTGTTAACAATTTTCTGGTGTGTTTTTCCTCTTTATCTCTTTTATTATTCCACTCTATTTATTGGTATTATGCTACTTTCTTTTCTGTTATAGTATTCAATATTATTTGTCGGGTAGCTCTGTTAGTGTTTTGTTTTAGTGGAAAAATTATCCGATTTTCCCAACATACATTACTTTTAAGTAAAAAATTAATAAAATCACTTTTTATTCCACACCTACGATAAATTTAAATTCACATGTTTAAACAGAAAAAAGGGTGGTTGATTTAGGTAATGGAATATGCATATATAAATTTCATATTTTATTTCTCTTAAAGTACCATCGAATATATAAATCGTAAAAAAGTTTCACTGCGACAACCATTCCAACCGTGATATGGATGTTTTTGCAAGCTTGAAAACACATATTTCCAGAATGAAGTCAAATTATTATCTTTTTGTCATTTTTAACAATGAAAAAAATCTTCCAATAACAAAAAATAACGTTTTAGTAAAATATAATCAGATGAAAAAACAAAAAAAATGATCCTGTATTTAAAGGAAAAGGAGAAATGTGAGAGAGAGGCGATTGAAAAGCAAAAAGGGGAGTAAAAGAATAAAGAGATGCAAAAAAGACATAGAATTAGAGTGTGAAGAAAACTTGTCCTTAACGAAAAGTAACGCGAGATTGAAGATGCGCTTACAAGTTATGCTCTAGATTGCATCAACCTACAAGGAAGTTGGTGCTATGTTTTTTGTTTTCAATTATACCTTGCTTCCTTGCTTCAATTTGCTGAATCAAATTGCCTCAAACCCAGATCACAATCAGTCTTCACTTTCCTATTTAACAAGCCTATACCTACATAGGAGCATTCAGTTCATTGAAAAGTGAGAGATTGGTTAAGTGGTGATCACTATATCTAAAACTAGTTGCTACATTTGTTGTGATGGCAGCGGATTGGGGTCCTGTGGTGATATCAGTGGTGCTGTTTGTGCTGTTAAGTCCAGGGCTATTGTTTCAGCTTCCAGCCAAGGGCAAAGTGGTGGCTTTTGGGAGCATGCAAACTAGTGGCCTATCTATCTTACTCCACACCATCATCTTCTTTGGACTCATCACCATTTTTCTACTTGCCATTGGTGTGCACATTTACTCTGGATAATCAATCATCCCCAATCAATCTCCCACTATATGTTGTTTTTATTTTTCTCTATCATTGCTGTTTTCCTTTCTTCTTTTTCTCTTCTTTAAATTATTTTGTCTTCTTGTAACTCTTCAGATGTGATCAAGGATTGATGGTTTAATTTCTTCTTTCATTTTATGTTCAGCTATGTTCTTTTTACTCATTTATGTAGGACAAATACTTGAATCTTCATAGTTTCCAAAAAGGTTTTTCTACACCTTAACATCTTAATTTCCACGTGTCTTCTGTCTAGTTGAATGGTTCATAATCATGGTGAAATGTTAACTTAATTTTAAGTAAATATTTACATCTTTGGTCACTGCTAAAATTGTGTTTGAGTTGAAACAATTTTTGAAATTGATTTTATTTTTAAAATAAAAACATCTAAAAGTAAATCACTTCACCACACCATTAATTATATCCGAAACAATTTTACAAAATTAATTTTATTCAAAAGAAACACTTGTTCAAATAAGAATCATTTATCATCTATGAAATGCTGAGGAATGCAAAAGTTAAAGAATTAAGAACAATATTGGATTAGATTTATGATGTAATCTTACCTAGGCAGATCAATTCTCTAACCTAAATTTAACCAATTTGGGTGTGTTTCTTTTTGCGGTCTTGATTTGGATTAAACGTTACGCATTTAACGTGTATAAGTAATTTAAATTTTAATGTTTTGTGAAGTAATTTATTTTAATTTATTGTTATTATGAAATATAGCTTTTTTGTTTATTAAGATTTTATAATCAATCCTCGTGACCAAGATCCTCCCGCACCATATTTCCATATCATGGACCCTTTATCTCCCTCTCCTTCTCCTAAGTTTGATTATGCTTGGTCTGAATTAGAAAAGAAATTCAATACTCGTAATTCATATTCTCTTCATAATATTTTAAGTAATTATCATTTGTTTCTTTCATATTTCTCTTTTTCTTTCTCTTTGTCTATTATTATTGTTCCTAATAGTGGTACTTGAGAGTTTGTCCTTCTTCCTTCTAATAAGAAACATGTAGAATGTAAATGGATCTATGTCGTTAAATTTATCCTACTAGTTAAGTAGATCGTTTCAAAACCCATATAGTACGTAATTAAAGAATACACTTAAATTTATGATCTCAATTATTGTAATACTTTTTCTCCTATAGTTAAAGATTAATATTGTTCTTGTGTTTCTTGTTGTAACTGTTGAGTGTGAAGCCAAGACCAATTGAACTGAGTTACCATACTTTAGTGAGTGGGTTTAATCATTGTGCTCACTTTATAATCTTTATTTAAAGATATCATTGTACTTGTAATTCGGTATGCAACAGTAAATAAATAAAACCTAATAGTTGCCCGTGTGGATATAGGTTGTAGTTGGTGAACGATCCACGTTAAATCTTGTGTCATTTATTTTCTGGCGTTGTTTTATGATTAAGTGTGTTGTTTCCGCGTGCGTTTTTCCCATCAATTGGTATCAAAGCTTGGTTTGTTTAGGCACTAGAGATCTGATCAGCAAAAACTAATCAAAGACACGCAGAACCCCCGCACAGCCAGCCCTGCACTGTCGAGCACCAAATTCTCCTTGTGCGCCACACCAGAACCTGCGACAGCCGCCACCTTCGTGCCCCGCACAGCCAGCGCCGCCGCATCGCGCACCAGAACCTGCATCGTACCGCCGCACATTAGCTCCGCAACCATGACTACCTGTCACTTGTCTAAGGAACCGTCACCGTCGTGTGGATCTGCAGCGGCGTCGTCGTCGCCTGTGCCATTGTCAAGATATGAAATTAGTTGCACTGAGTATTTCGTCTAGTCGTTTTAGGTGGCAGAAGACGGAAAGTTCCAAATCGAAAAATTCGATAGATTTCATTTGGTGGAAAATGCAAATTGAGGATTTGCTAGTTCAAAAAGATTTGGACGTGGTTTTGGGTGACAAGCTAGAAAAGATATTTGATGCATAGTGGATAAGTTTGGATTTGAAAGTTATGTCCGTTATGCGACTCTTGTCGATCAAGAATGTTGCGTTCAACATTCTAAAGGAGAAGACAACGAAAGGTATCATGGAAGCATTGTCTAACATGTACGAGAAGCCATCTGCCGCAAACAAGGTGTTTCTGATTAGAGAATTGGTAAACACAAGGATTACTAAGCACATCAATAAAATGAATTCGATCTGGTAAATTAGCATTACCTACGGATTACCCACGGACATAAAAAGGACTTTGGCCTAAAGAGAAGAGGAGATGAGGAAATTAGTTGAAAGAATGCAAAGATTAGAAGCGACTCAAGAGAGACAAACTAGAGAAAAGAGATGATAACCAATAAAAACCTCTAGAAGCTACACGCATTATGGGAGTAAAGAAAAAGACCAAGATTGGAGAATGCATAACTTTGAAGAAAGGTGCCATCAACACCCACCACCAAAGCCCTCTTTTCCTTTTATTAAATTGCCCAGCTTTAGTGAGGAAAGTGATCCCAATGTGTATTTAGGATGGGAAGCTAAAGTAGAACAAATCTTTAATGTGTATGAGGTCCAAGAAGACCAAAATGTTAAGTTAGCTTCTCTAGAGTTTTTAGATTATGCCATGCAGTGGTAGCATCAAACTGTAATGGACATTGGTTTGAACAAGAGGCCAATCGTGGTCTCTTGGTATGATTTAGCGCACGTGGTTTGTTCTTCCTCATTATAGGAAGAAACTCTTATTGAAGCTCCAACGACTTCATCAAAGACCTAGGAGTATAGATGAATACTTCAAAGATTTAGAAGTAACTTTGAGAAAGATTAATATGCATGAAACTGAAGAGTCAAAGATTGCTAAATTTATGAGTGGATTAAGAAAATAAATTCAAAATGTTATAGAACTTTATGAGTAAACATATTTGGAAAATTGGTTCACCTAGCCATTAAGGTTGAATCACAACTTTTAAAGAAAAAAATCTTTCAAATATACTCATAATGATGGATTTTATAACTTATCTTGGAAGGGTAAAAATAAATTTTCAAAACAAGATAATCCTTCCAACTCCTCTAAAGAATCCACCCCTACAAACTTCTAAAAATCCTTCTCCTTCTAGGACTAAATCGCCAACAAAAACCTCAAGCACAATGTTTTAAATGTTTAGGTTTTGGGCACATAGCTGCCAATTGTCCAACCAAAAGAACCATGATGGTTAAGGGGGGACTAGTTGTAAGTGACTACAGTGATCAATCTTCTAGGTCTAACTCCCCTTCCCCTTCAAAAACCCCTAGTGAATATGAATGTGAACTACCTTGTGAAGATGACTTATTTGTGGAAAGGCGAATGTTGGGAACAATTCCAAAACCTTTGGATGAAACCCAAAGAAAAAATATTTTCCACACTCGCTGCCTTATCAACAACAAGTTATGTTCCATGATAATAGATGGGGTAGTTGTGCTAATGTGGCAAGTACAAGAGTAGTAGAGAAGTTCGGATTATCGATTATCTCTCTTACAAAGCCCTATAAACTTAGTGAAAAGGGTGAAATCATGGTTAATAAACAAGTCCTCATAACTTTTGCCATAGGAAGGTATACAAATGAGGTTTTATGTGATGTTGTGTGAATGGAAGCAACACATATTCTATTGGGAAGGCCTTGGCAATATGATAGACAAGTTTTATATGATGGACATACCAATAAAATGTCTTTCAACTTCCAAGGGCATAAGGTTATCTTAAAACCCTTCTCTCCCAAAGAAGTTCATGAGGACCAAATAAAAATAAAAACCAAAAGAGAAAGTGAAAAAAAAGAGGAAAGTAAAACGGGTCTCTACATCTCATCTTGCAATCAAAGCAATAATGTTGACCCATACAAAACTAAATGCGCCTCCTAGGTATACTCCCTCATTCTTTTTTTCATTACTTAAGAATTCTAAATACTTGACATCTTGGACAAAGAAGTTTTGGGATGAAATTCAAACACCTCCTAAAGGTTCTCACTTTCTAACAGGATTCTCATCAAAAAGTCATTTCATCCCCAAATATTCTTTCCAAACATGACCTGTATATAGAACTCAACCCTATGAACTCCCAAAGTTTCAGGAACATAAGACTACTTCACAGCCGACATCTCGCAATATCTTATTTGTGAACAAATTAACTATATCATTTGCAAAAGTTCTAAATTCGATGACGAATTCTTTCCAACATGGGGGCATGATACGACCCAAATAGCCAAGAAGATGACCAAGGACACAAAAGACACTTCATATTTTGATAAGTCATCTCAGCATCCAAGACAAGACCCCACCAAATGTCGAAAGGACCTCAGTAGAAGAAGAATTGGGCATAAACCAGAGCATAAGATGTTCTTTCTTCTGGTCTTCTTACAAGACAAAATGTTTGTAAATAAATTGGGCTTACTTTAGGGGTCCAAATAGAAGAATAAGTTAGAGTAGGTTTACATAGCACAAATAGGAGTGAACTTAGCAAAATGGGTTTGTTCCAAGCCCACTTTTCACGACACATGCACCTAGAATTAGAGTTTTTAACCTAGCTTCTAGAAGTTATGCCTAAGGTATGGTTTTGACCATGCTCAACACCCTAGGCAGTCCCTCTCCCCTTCCTTTCCTACCCCTCCCTTATTTTGACCTCCAAGTCACTCCTTTCTATATAAAGGGTGCCTTCCTCCATGTATTGACACATTATAAATTTGAAGTAAAGAAACTCTGCAGGAGTGACTTTGTGGGACTTGTGAGCTTTCATTTTGGGGTCTTATCTGGGGTGGGTAACATCTCAAGTGGCTGCTCTTTGCACCACTCATCTTGGAGTCTCCTCTTCTCCAAGTGACGTGTATCTTTTTTCCCCCATAAGCTTTCTTCAACTTTTCCTCTTTTTATCTTTATTTGCACCTTCTATTCCATTCCATATATGTCTTCTTCTAGTCTTTAATTTCTTCTTTGTTTTATTCTTCTTCTTTAATTATCCTTGCCTTAATTTCTGCCCTTTCATCATCCACACCATATTATTGTTTTTTTCTCTTTGTCATTTTGAAGTGAACATTCACACTTACTTAACCACTTGGTTAAGTTTGTGTTCAGTAGGAATCTTCTTAGGGTTCTCACCATAATTGGTAAAAATAAAAATTCATAAACAATTTGTCACCATAAAATGTGCAATCTTAAAATCATTTCACATCACTCTCCCTTCCTTCCCTCCTTCCCTTTCCACTCTCATCCCCAACCAAACAAATCCTATAAGTACAAGTGCAAATGACAAATCTTGTGTCTAATAACCTAATTCAAATGCAAATAAAATACTTTTAGTTTTAATCATTGTTAGATAAAAATATTTAGATTCATATTTTCACAATAAGTCTCCCTCTTGGGTTAGTGAAGATAATAATAACATGCAAAGTAAAGGAGATAAGTAAGAGAAGTACTCACTATCATTTAATTTAGTTTATTTTTCACAACAAACTACATCTGGTTCTTGACCAATAAGTCAAGTTTAACTAGGTAGATTAATGTTGAGTACACTAGAGTATTTTTTGGGTTAATAGCTACTCCTACCTAATTTCTTGAGAATTCTTTCCCAAGTCATTCCTACCTCAACAAGTATTTTTTCCCAAATCACTCATGGCTATTTCCTTGAATATTATTTGTCAAACAACTAGTCATGACCAACATTTGAAAGTTGGGTATTTCAACTATTAATAAATCATTGGGTCTGATAATCAGGGAGGTTATATCTAACTAGCGAGAACACAGACACTGACGTGTCTATGTATCCGCATTATTTATTTATATTTTTTTAGTATTTTTTTTTTCAAAAACAATTTCTCTTAATAACATTAAAATGATAAGTTAAAGAGTATACAGTTAAAGAGTAGTGTTATTCGCATTTTTTATTTCTCTTTCTTTAGTATTTTTTTATTCTTCAAAAACAATTTCTCTTAATAACATTAAAATGAGAAGTTAAAGAGTATAGAGACTCGTTTAAATTGTTCCCATCTTTTGCACCCAAATCTAATGTTCCTTCGTGTTAGAACCTTACGATTGGGGAGTGAGCGCGACAATCATTCTCTGATTCCTCTACTTTGCTATGAATTAACAAATAAAAAACAAACAAAATATTAGTATAACATGTAAAACATAGATTTAAGAACACGATGACATACCTTCCCTACATAATGCTTTCTCAACATAATGCTCTCTGGTGAGAGAACCTATTTTGAAGGTGGCCTCTAAAATCATAACTTTATGAAAAGTTAAGATGATTTCAAAAATCAAAACCTAAAAGAAGAAAATATAGAGGAAGAGCAAAGATAAAGAAACGGTGATGACAAAAAACTTAAAAATCAAATTGGAAGTAACTTTTTCGTAAAATATGAGGAAATGAGAATATAATTTAGTTAATGCTCTGTATGATTTCATTTAAATCCATAAAATTGTTACCAAAAAGGGTCTTATGATGACTTTCATCATGTACCTCTGTCTCCTCTTGTTGAGTCCTTCTTATCACTCTAGTCACATGTTTCAATCACAATTTCAGAAGACAAATTAGTGTTTTACAAATTGAAATGCTTATAAAGAGAATTACTTATTGTTGTGATGAAGTGCGCAACTTTTGAGTCTTTCCGTTCCCTCTAGTCACAAACTTCAATTACAATTTCATGAAACAAATGTCAAATTAGGATTTCAGAAAGATTAATCAAAGAAATGAAAGTATGATTTTACATGAAAGTGAAAAGGAAAGAGAAAAAAAAAAGTGAGAAGTATGGTAAAAAAAGAATGTGTTATGTGTAGTGGAGAGAGAAAGTGGGAAGTAGGATACGTGGGTTATGTGTAGTGGAGAATCATAAAATCTGTTTCTTAAATCAATTCTAAAATTCTAAAATTTTAATAAAAAAAAGAATATAAGTTTAAATCAGACAAGTAACGTATCAAATCTCCACTCTCATACTAAAGTGGTCCACAAAATATTACAAATATCTTTGATTTTTTATTTAATAGAGAAGAAGATCTTTAAAATAGAAAAGTAACTAATCAATCTCCAGTTAAATAATAACAAATAAAATAAATTTTAAAACTAAAAAAATATTTTATTAATTTTTAAAATTATAAAATGTCCAAATAACCAAAATAAATTAATACAATAAATTATTAAGTAAAGATAAAATGAAAAAAAAAATTAAGAGTAGTTAAGAGGAGAATAAGAAATGACACAATGACCATAATACAATAATAAAATTAAATATTAATATAAGGATAAAATATAAAAAAAAATAAGAGCAGTTAAGAGGGGAATCCCCTTTATATAT
Source organism: Phaseolus vulgaris (assembly GCF_000499845.2). Taxonomy (NCBI): domain Eukaryota; kingdom Viridiplantae; phylum Streptophyta; class Magnoliopsida; order Fabales; family Fabaceae; genus Phaseolus; species Phaseolus vulgaris. The sequence continues at coordinate 362,934 of NW_027174086.1, forward strand.
AGGTATAGATGACAAATATACAATGTTTAAGTATTCTCTTCTAGTTCAAATGTGCTTTCACTCTAGGAAGAGATTGTGTCTTATGATGGTGGATAAGCATTATCTCTCCTATATGTTTAAATGAACACTTTTAGTGTTTTTCTTATAATTGTTTTTAATCCATTATGATAATAGCATTTATGTTTTAGCCTCTAAACTAATTCTTTTGAAACTTTTAAGTAATGCTTTTTATCTTAGCATCAATTTGACATGGTATCTACTCCACTCTCTCTTCCTATGATGAAGATAATCGTGAAAGATTATTTATATTTGTTGTGCGACTTTAGTTTTTATGATGATTTTTCTTTGTCTATCAAGCTTAAAAATACTCATGTATTTAATGTATTTTGTCCATACACAATATTTTTAATAATTAGAAATGTTTATTTCTCTAATTAGCATATCCTTTTGCACCAATTAATGGTTAAAGTGAATATTGTACAAGGTAGACAATTGGAGTCAAAATTGAAATGTTCTTACGTCAAGAGGTTTTGGTGACAAATACTAACTCTTTTTCCAAGAGATAATTTGGTATTAACTTAAACTTGCATCTTTAATGGATCTCTTTGACGAAGAAATAGACATTTCTTACATCCAAATAGTACACAAACACAAATATGTATATTAAAAAAGTTACAATATTATTTGCATGCATCGTCTGATCCTGTAAGCGTATGTTTTGATTATGTAAGCACTATGTCAAACATGAGAAAATGTTGCACAATATTATTTCATCTGTCGCAGGAAACATTTGTATCTTACATTATCTGTTTCATTGAACATTAATCATCTATCAAACGATGTATGATCATGTTTAAACTGTGGTGTTTTTAACACTTAGTCAAAAAATTTATATTTTTCCTTGATACGACCATTAATAGTCTTATAAAATCAAATCAGAAGTTAATGAGAAGCTACAATTTCGCAAAACCTTGAGTGATATAGAAAGTTTGGTGGAAAAATTCATTTATCCCACTATAACAAGATTTAATATTTCTTATCTAATGAGAGTTATGAGTCAATTTATACCGAATTTTCACATTGATCATTGAAATGTTGTAATTAGCATTCTTAGATACCTAAAATGAAACCCAAGACAAAGATTATTGTATAAGAACAAGAGAAGTCTTAGAATATTATGATTATGAATTCCATTGAATCCAAAAATGATAGAGTGGATGAATCATTTCAATCGTCCAATATCAATAAGTTGATTGTTGGGCTCTTTCATCTTTCATCCTCCAAAAGTAAAAAGCAAATCAGATTGATTGTCGCATTGATTACACAATATTGTGTACTCTTGAAAAAGTAAAAAATGAAGCGTTGTTTACCGATGTAATAGAAGAGCTGAATAGAAAGGCTGAATATAGATTTATGACTATAATTACATGGGAACTTGTATAAATTAAATAATTATTTCAAGTTGAAATTTTGCAAAAGTGAACATATGAAGTTATACTATAACAACCAGAAACTCTTCATATTGCCTCCATATGGTGTTTCACGAGATAACTAAATATATAGAGTGATTTTCACTTTATTAAAGAAAAGTTGTTGTACAGGGATCTTCTTACTAAGTTTGTTAACTATATAATAAACAACACACGCACACATTCTAACTAAATCTTTAAAAAATACCTAAGATTCAGTATGTATGTTCCAAACTTAATACATAATTGTTTATATGTTCCAAACTTGGTATATATGATCCAGGAATGCAATTTAAGATAAATTCCTTGTCTTTTTTTGTAACCATATATACGTACAAACAAAATCTCTCTCTCTCTCTCTATCTATCTATATGTATGTATATATATATGTATATATGTATGTATATATATATATATATATATATATAAAAGATATGTATATATCTTTTATATATATATATATAAAAGATAAAACACAGTAAGTTGAATACACTTTATTTTCTCCATCATATTTATTCAAGCGTACTCAAATTTCTAACTCCAATTCAATAACTCCATTCTCAATTTTACATGTACAAAAAATTGCTAAATAAGACAACCTTCGTCTCGTGAGTCATCATATCACACTTTCCCTTTAATTTTATAGTACGTATACCATGTTTGGAAATGGAAAAAAAAGTAAACAGAAGCCTCTACTTCAAAATTTACAAAAGTGAAAATAAAGAAATAAAATAATTGACAGTAATAGACAGCACCTGGAAGAAAGTCCTCGATTCTTGATTCTTCAGAACTTGGCCAATTGTAATAAAAAGAGAAGCCATATCCACAAACTTTAGTACTTTTCACAAAAGCCTAGTATCCAAAACTCCTGCTTCTGGTGAGGGAAGTTCGGTAATCTTCGTTGTCTATACCAGGATCGCACTAGTCAACTCCATTATTTATCTTTTCACATAAGTTTCCACTCTGAAACAGCAAAAATTGTAATGAAGCCCATAGACTCGTGAGTCGTGATCCAACAAAAATGTGTGATACGATCAAAGAGATAAGCTGTGCTGTTAAATCAAATATAAACAACAGAAATGGTGAATTCCATACAGGCTAATTTAATAATTAGTAATTTGCAAGATATTGTAGTTTAATACATATAAATTATGTAGCATAGCCAAGCAACGGTAGAATTTGCCTACCTGGCCAGAGAAAAAAGGAAGAACTTGCTAACTTATCCAGCCTCAAGCAACATTAATATACCTTCAGTCATTTACTAACAAGAATGTCCAAAACCAGAGGATGTAATTTTTGTATCTTATACTCTTCACTGTTTTAAAACAAACCAATCTTGCAGATCCTACTCTTGATTGAAAAAGAATTTTACATTTCTTTTATTGGGTTCTTTTTTCAAAGCCATATACCAAGACACTATCTTATTCTCATAATTTTCACTCTTCTTGGAGCTCCCAATAGAATTTGAACCTAATTTTTTTACAATGAAGCATGAATTCTTAATGTATGAAAATTTGTTTCACAAAAAAAACTACAGTAACCTACAATAATGAAAGAACAAAAACCTTCACCACAGCTTTATTGTCAAACAGCTGATCTGCTACATTCTTTTCCTGTGTGGTAATAGCAAATTCAGATTCTTCATGATACTGAATTGCAGCCTATCTATCTGTGATAAGGCTATTGCCAATTCCCCATGAGCTGTGGTTATAAGGGGCTCATTAGGTAAAGTTGAAATATCCTATGGCTTGTATCCTTAATCTTTAAAAAAATGAGCCATTAAGGCACAAGTGTAACAATTTCTAAGTCTAACCTGACAAATTCTCAAACAAGCCAGATGTGAGAAGGAAAACAACACTGCGGAAAACAACACTCATATTTCTAACTCCAATTTCAATTTTTCATATACCTCAAAAAACGCATTTTTATTCGTCCAAATTCAACGGTAAAAGTCTGAAAATTCGAGGGGTTAAAAGGGGGAAAAGGACACAAAAACTAACTGGGAAACTTCCTCTTTGGTCCCCACAGAATAGAACACATACAAAAGAGATCAGACAACTAAAAAGATCAGTAAACACTCGTAGTCTTAATGGTAGCCAAAAAGACTTAACTTATCCAATACACCATCATATATGAAAAATATCTATCATCAATTTCCTCTGATTCTAACGATAAAAGATTAACAAACAGAACCTAAATTTCAGTAGCAAATAAATAAGAAACAAAAAATAATGTTTCTTACCAGGAAGATCCTTACGCGGCGAGGCGAAACAGAAAATAGAACGCCCCAGAACGGAGAGAGCGGAAACGACGGCAGCCACGTAGAACACCATCACCAATCCGAGAACCCACGGCATCAGCATAAACCCAATGAAAAATGTCACCGATCCGCAGAGCATGAGAGCCACCGAAATCCCCAGAAGCAGCGACGCGAACCCTGCCGGCGTTATCTGAGCCAACGCCGGCGATCGCCTGGACGAAGAGTCCGGCATGAGCGGCGGAGAGCGGAGGAGGTTGAAGACCAGAGCCGACAGCTCGCAGAAAACCCTAGATTGTTGATCTTGCTGTCCTCTCATGGTGTTCATTTTTGATAAAAAAAAATGAAGGGTACAAGAAAAAAAAGATGCAATAATTGGAAATCTTGGGAAAGCGATTTAATTCAAATGAAAATGGGATTTGGAGAAAGGAGGGAGATGAGAAATAAAACGAGAAAAGATGGGGAAAATTGGAATTTGGTGAGAGGAGAAGTGAGAAATTGTGGGATATTTGATTTGGTGATCTTGCAACTAATTACACGTTATCGTTTTGTTTGTTGAGAGTGATGGAATGGGCATGATTATGGGGGAAGACAGGGAAAGTACAGGAGAGAAAGGAGAGAAGAGAAGATAAGAGGGGTTGTTCCATTGAAGGGAAAAGTTGTTGGGTTAAGTTTGGGTTTTGGTTTCGCAAAATAACTGATTATTCATCAATATGCATGCATATCCAGAAGTTTACATAAAGGTTTGGTACAGCTCCGTTGCTTCTAATGAATGCATCATAAATTAGGAAGATAAGGGAAGACTTTAGGGCGGTATAATATAATAATAATATTTAATTTTTATTTGAAAAACTATACGACTATCACAATGGGGCTATTCAGGAACAGTCATCCGTTTAAAATTTAATTAATTAAAAATATGTGTCAATTATATTTGCAATTTATTAAATTTAAATAAAATAATTAAATATTATTTTTGAAATATGAACTCAAATAAAATTTCTAAATAAAATTACATAACAAAATATTATTATTAATAAAATTAATCCATTTAAAAAAAATTAAATTACGCCACATAATTAAATTTAAATAAAATTATCTCTTTAAAATAACTTTATTTTTATAAAATAAAATAAAATTCAGAATTAAATTTAAATAATATTTTAATTATTAATATTTTTTTATTAATAGCACTTTTATCACTTGTTTTTAAAAAAAATTGTTTAAATAAAAATTATTAACAGAAGTAATAAGTATAAGTAAGTTAGAAACCATAAAATTTTTAATAGTAAAAAAATAATTAACTTATTAAAATATCTATATTTATTATCACGGTATTTGAATACTTATTTAATATTATTTTTGAATTTTACAGTGTATAGTTACGTAGTTTTATCATTTCTATAATAATCTATAATAATGTAATTAGATGAAACATTGAGATGTTGATTCGAAATCAATATTATGTAATGTTAACGTAAGTAATTTACCTATGAAATATGAATCCATAAGTAATAGCAGTCCGTAGGTAATACCTACAAACAACAGTCTGTAGGTAATACTCACGAATAACAGTTCGTAGGTAATACTCACAGACAATATTTCGTAGGTAACACCCACGAACAACAGTTCATAGGTAAAATATGCACACACAGTACCCACTAACTGTATTTCATGGGTAAATTCGTAGGTAATCGTATATCTATCAAAATGTCTATTCATGCATTTAAATGAATGTCTTTTTTTAAATCTGTATAATTTAACATATCCAACACACATTTAATTTCAAATTCAAACATAACATAATTGAAGTCTCGTTATATGAAAGATAACATAATATAAAATCAAGTCCACTAGAAATATCTAAAAATCCAAACAAACTTGAAACATAACTAAAGATCCTTAATTCAAAAGTCAAGTCAAGTGAACTTGTAATGTAATTTGTTGTTAAAAAAAAAATTGCAAACATAATCCTAATATTATTTTTGAAATATGAACTCAAATAAAATTTCTAAATAAAACTACATAACAAAATCTTATTATTAATAAAATTAATCCATTTAAAAAAATTAAATTACGCCACATAATTAAATTTAAATAAAATTATCTCTTTAAAATAACTTTATTTTTATAAAATAAAATAAAATTCAGAATTAAATTTAAATAATATTTTAATTATTAATATTTTTTATTAATAGCACTTTTATCACTTGTTTCTAAAAAAAAATTTAAATAAAAATTATTAACAGAGGTAATAAGTATATGTAAGTTAGAAACCATAAAATTTTTAATGGTAAAAAAATAATTAGCTTATTAAAATATCTATATTTATTATCATGGGTATTTAAATACTTATTTAATATTATTTTTGAATTTTACAAAAATGTGTATAGTTACATAGTTTTATCATTTCTATAATAATGTAATTAGATGAAACATTGGGATCTTGATTCGAAATCAATATTATGTAATGTTGACGTAAGTAATTTACCTATGAAATATGAATCCGTAGGTAATAGCAGTCCGTAGGTAATACCTACAAACAACAGTCTGTAGGTAATACTCACGAACAACAATTCGTAGGTAATACTCACGGACAATATTTCGTAGGTAATACCCACGAACAACAATTCATAGGTAAAATATGCACACACAGTACCCACTAACTGTATTTCATGGGTAAATTCGTAGGTAATCGTACATCTATCAAAATGTCTATTCATGCATTTAAATGAATGCCTTTTTTAAAATCTGTATAATTTAACATATCCAACACACATTTAATTTCAAATTCAAACATAACATAATTGAAGTCTCGTCATATGAAAGATAACATAATATAAAATCAAGTCCACTAGAAATATCTAAAAATCCAAACAAACTTGAAACATAACTAAAGTTCCTTAATTCAAAAGTCAAGTCAAGTGAACTTGTAATGTAATTTGTTGTTAAAAAAAACTACAAACATAATCCTAATAGTCTGCATAATCATTATCGTTAACTTGTTGTTGCCTGGGTGGTTCCTTTTTCCTTGGTGGTTCTTGTGGCGACAATACTTGTTGAGATTGTTGTTCAACGGAACTATGTGCTTCGGGAGGAAGGAAAGGAAGAATGATATTAACCAATGATTTCGGATGCTCGGTGAGTTTATCATTCTGTTTCTTATAATTTGAACTTCTTCCTTTAGCAACAAAACATTTGGTGAATCCTTAAAGGAATTCAAAGGTTGATTATATGTGAGAGTATTACCACGTTTAAAGTTATGAGCTAGGTCTCCAATCCCGTAGATTCAACCTTTTTTCTTGCCACCTGCTGCAAGAACCCAACTTTCAATTCTAATTTTGTCTTCCTCTGCAGAATCTATGGGGGATGATCCAGATTGTGATCTACAAGATGCAACCTCTGATATGACTTGGGAAAGTCTACTATGAAATTCTTCCTATTATTGATACAAAAAAATAATGTCATATGTACAATATATAACTAAAATAAAGAAAAATAACAACAAAATGTAACTCACGTGTGTATCTCTCGATCTTTCATCAACAAATTCACCATTACTTTTTCGTATATGAGAGTATTATCAAATATCTAACCTTCAAACATTGTATAATAGAATAATATGTAATCATAAAACATAATTCAAAACCAATTACAAACAAAGTTCAATGCAACTTATATGTTTCGTTAATACATACCATGCGAATGACATGCTCATGTGTATTAATGGAGCCACCTGTGTGTAAAGAACCACTCGTGTTAGATGTTCAGTTTTTTTGGTTTTGAATACACTTGGAACGAAAGTCAGGTGAATTCCACTCGGATAGTAAAGAAGTCCACACATCATCAAACATCCAAATAGGCTTTTTCCCATTTTTTCTAGCTTCCATGAACATTTCAGATAACCTATGTGCGACTTTTGAGTGGAAGTTTTTTTTAATCCTTTCCTCATCTTTAGGTTTCCAACATACTTTTTTCTATGTAAACACAAAATTTGTGGTTAAAAATGTGAAGATTTTTTTATTACAACACTTAAAAGAAAAAATAATTGAGAATTCAATTATGAAAAATGCACTACCAAATGGACATTTTAATTAAATGCAACAAGTATTGTTGATATTAAATATAAGAAGAAATACTTTAAAACGTTCGAAGAAGATTTCTCTGTCTTCATCAGTCACTGAACCTCATGTAAGCCATGGCTAACAATATTGTTGTTTAATGGTGAATGTTATTGCCTGTGATGCAACCCTACATGGATGAAACCTTAAAAAAACAAGTAATGAAGAAATTATTAGATAATAAATTGATAAAAGAAATAATGTGAAAGATTTTATTTATGATCTTTACTTACCCATGACCTTAAGGTGAAATCATAGGAAGAGCATGACCAACTGAGAGAGTGTCATCCTCAATGTTTGATTCTGTATCACCTCTATCAAGATAAATTTGTGCACCTTCCCCAATAGCACAATCATTGATTCTAGAAGGCCCTAATAGCGGTGAGGGTGTTGATAATGGTGTAACCCTTGGAAATGGTGATGGTGCTGATGATGTTGAGGGTCATGTACCTGATGGAGAATGCGTTGATGCCACAACTGGGTTGGGGAAGATGTGGTGGGAGAAATGTCTCTTCTTGATTGAGAGGGTATGTTTGCAATCCTAGGACATGGGAAAGTGTAGTTGTAGGTACAACATTTTCTGAGATAGGCATGAGATTTGGGGCAGGAGAAGATGTATGTGCAAGAGTTGGGGATGGGGAAGGTACAGGTGCAATAGGTGCATTTGGTGGGGGTGGGATATTTACTTTAAGCACATATCGTGGCCTTTTACGCTTCATTATCCTTTTTTCCCTTATTTTGACTAGATAAGTAAGGTTTTGATTGGTCACATCCTACTGAAGACATCTATAACAAAAAAATTATATTCTCAATTATAATTGAAAGGAACATACTGCAATTAAAAACACATAACATAATAAAAAATTTCTTTCACAAAAGAATCATTATGTTATTACATAAACAAGAAAATAGCAACACTAACAATCACATAATGTATTCATAACACATAATTCAATTATCATCAAATTCATCTTCTTCATTGTCTTCTTTTGAATCATTTTGTTCAAGTTGCCCATCTTCACTATCCTCTCTAGTATAATCATCTTCAGTGTCCCCATTTTCACTATCTTCAAACTCCTCTTCATTGTCCTCTTCTTGGAAATCTTGAAATTCATTATCTTCGTCCACTTCTTCAACATCAACCTGTGAATGTTGGAATCACGAAATACCTTCAACTTCATTTACTTTATTTACATGTGACATTTTATCTATTTGGTAAGGAACATCATCTTCCATATCAAGAGATTCAATGTGACCTCTAGCCTTTGTTTTAATTGCAACACACCAACTTTTTTTGTCCTTTCTTGATGTCGGATAAGGGACATAATATACTTGTCTTACATTATGTGCAATGATAAATGGATCAAAGGGTAAACACCTTTTTTCCATGTGAATGTCCACAATTCCATATTTAGGATCCACTATTGTACCTCTATGTGATGGATCAAACCACTGACAATAAAATACCACCACTTTCTTTGGGGAGCTCAGAGAATTTCACTCTAGCTCATATATGTGTTCAATGATTCCATAGAAATCATCATGGCCTCCTTCTGTGAGCCCCTTTACATAAACACCACTATTTATTGTTTTTTCCCCCTTACTCCATGTATGAGTGTGAAATTTGTAACCATTGATGAAGTAAGTATGCCATTCATTAGCACATGTGAAAGGGCCATATGACAATTCACTTAAGTGTATGTTTCTTACATTTAAAGACACACTTGTAACCTACAAAGGCAAGATATACTCACTTATTTATATTTTTTTAGGTTATATAACACATAACTTAATCACATTGAGCTGATCAAACTTGACCCGTAAACCATTCAGGGAAATGTGCATGTATATCATTTGATGCATTTGATGAGCTTATTTGTTTAGATTGTAAGAATGAACTGTGGAACATATTAACACAATCAAGAATGGTTTATTTAGACGATCAATTTTGTCAAAAATTGAAGTCAATTATTTGATATACTCACTCGAGGATATACGAACCCATCATTTAACCATTCTCATACAAACCAAAGGATCAAGACACCAGTCAGAATAAGAAAAAATAGTTGATGGTGTCTTGGAAGTAACCCAAGATCAAACCTTTAACTGAACAAGAGTGAACAATTCTAACACATCAACCACACCACCTTTAAAAATGACATTATTTTTGTGTTTCCAATTCTCACTTACTATAGCAATCCAAATCGCTCCTCAAACTTCATACACATATTCAGATGCACTACTCATCAAAAATTGCAAAAAAAATGATAGAATGAATCATTGTGTACTATGAATGCTACACCAAGCCAAACAAAACATTGACTTCAAACGAGCCAAGCCATTCTACACTCAAAAAACAGATGACGACAAAACTCCTCTTCCATCCCGCACGAACTACACAATAGACTTTCGACCACAACCCCACGCCTTTCCAAATTGACCCTAGTAGCAATCTTATTTGACAACACCCTCCAAGCAGTGACATGGGCCGAAGGTAAAGCTTTGCACCTCCAAAACTTATCGAACACAATTTTATTTTCTCCTTCTACATCCCTCCTTAAAGAAACATAAGCCGATTTGACTGAATACACTAAAAGCTCCTCATCCTTCCAAACCCAGCTATCCTTCTTTTCCTAGTCAAGCCTCAGTCCTTGAAGTTCTTGTAGAAGTTGAATCTCTAGTGGCTTTTCCCATTCAAAAAGACTTCTTCTCCAAGCTAAACGCCACACCCAAACACCATTACTCCAACCCCTAAACTCAGCCAACTTAGAGACTTTGGATGTTCTCAAGGAAAACAACCTCAGGAAAACGCTTTTCAAAGCACCTCTACCCACCCAATTATCCTCCTAGAAACAAATTCCCTTCCCATTACCAATCTTCCAATTGAAAGCATCATCAAAGTTCCGTCAAACCTCCTTCAAATCTTTCCACCAAAGAGAATCCTTACTATTTTTCCCACCGTCCTTCAAACTTCTCCAACCTCCATATTTAGAATCAAGTATCTCCTTCCACAACCCTCCCTTATTTGTCCCATACGCCAAATCCATTTTCCTAGTAACGACATAAAAAACCCTTAAATCAAGGATTCCAAGACCACCAACCTCTCATGGTTCACACACCATTTTCCAAGATTCCCAGGCAATCTTTCACCCTTCCGACCCCCACCCCCATAAAAAGTTACTATGAAATTCTCATTATCTCATTTACCACCGTAGACGACATTTTTAATAATGACAAATAAAATAACGGGATAGAAGAAAGCACTAACTTAATCAGACAAATTCTCCCAGCCATTGACAAAAACCTACCTTTCCACCTGCTCAGTCTACTCTTCAATCTTTCAACCACACCACCCTAAAACGCTCCTCTCTTAAGGCACCTCCTACCGACATACCCAAGTAAGTAAAAGGAGTTACCATCACGTCACAATTTAGAATAGTCACAAAACGCTGAAGTGTTGTTTGATCAACCTCCATCCCACCAATTTTACTCTTCAAGAAATTCACCTTAAGCACAGAAGATAATTCAAAACAAAAGTGGATTAACCTCAAGCAAATTGTGAACCCTCATAACCAAAAATTTCTTCTGCATTTTTTTTATAATTTTGTATATTTTTGCACGTCATTAGAGTTCTGTTTTCTAGATTTTGTAACTTTCGAATTGTATAATAAACAAACGAAAAACGTAGTCACCACTAGTAAAAACATCATAAAACTTATCTTAATTATCAATTTTACCACAAATTATTACAAATAACTACCACCATTTAAAAATAAAAAAGAAGACATAATATTTGCTACTATACTAAAAAAAAAATATTGTTGAATTTAAAAAGAAAGTAATGGAAGTGGAGGTAGAATTTGGGTTGATCGGAAAAGAAAAGATCGAAACTTATTCTTCTCGCAAATGAATGAGGCCTGAACCAAAATCACTAAATTAAAAGCTAATGATGTTTGTCCCAGGTTATCTCTGGAGAACAGCTCAAATTTCAAAATAAATGTAAAAGATGGAGGTAAATTCTAGAATGTAGTAGATTTATATTGATTTCTAGATAATTCTACTAAATGTGATGGTAGGTTTAGACATAAAACATGATCGTGCTTTTAAACGTGTTTTTTTAAGTCACGTTTTTTTGCATTTTTTAGTTTGTATTTTCTTATTCTCAATGACCCATGTTTTTAATGAATTTTTTATTTTCTTAATCAACTATTTTGTTTTATTTATTGATGTATTTAAATGTGATTTATTTTTTTCATCAAAAAATTTGAAATTAATATATGGATTTTAATTTTAAATTAATGTTTGTATTTAATTTTCAAGTACATATAGTATATTAACTACAAGAAAGATCTATACCAACAAAAAACAAAAAGCAGGGACTATAAAAAAAGAACTCACTAACAAGGGTGAAGTCTATTAAAGTTGGACACAAAAAAATGTCAAATATTGTATCCACAATGGAGACCTAACTCACACTAAAAATTATTAAAATAATAATAATAAGTTAACATATAGAATAGGGACACAAAGTAGATGCAATGAAAAACATTAAGTGACAGAATAATATTGAGTCTAGAATGTGGACACAAAGTGGATGCAAGTTAAAAATTATTAAAATAATAATAATAATAAGTTAGCGTCTAGAATGTGGACACAATATAGATGCAATAAAAAAATAAGTTGCATAATGATACAACGTCGAGAATAAGGACAAAAAGTGGATGCAAGTTAATATTTTATTAAATTTAGTGTAGGTCTAGGTGACACTAATATTTGTTTTCCAGGTAGTGTCCCCAATGGGAACAGAAAGTGGATGCAAGTTAATATTTTATTAAATTTAGTATAGGTCTAGGTGACACTAATATTTGTTTCCCAAGTAGTATCCCTAATGGCAACAATTTACTCACATTTTCTTTCTCACGTAGTGTCCCCAACAGTGACGCTAAGTTTAATTATTGTTGGAGGTCCCACATATTAGGACATTTCATAGTATATAAGTGAGTGCAAACCTCACCTTATAAGCTGGTTTGATAGGGTTGAGTTAGGCTTAAAGTTCACTTCTTAATATGGTATCAAAGTCATTTTGAGCCTATCTAGTGATTGTTTGTTGGGCTTATCAGACCACCTGCTATCGGTTCATTATCAAACCACCCATAATATATAGTCTCATGCACAAGTTGGTAGCCTTGGTGGGAGGGGTGTGTGTTGGAGATCTCACAACGACTAGAGATTACGACATTTCATAGTATAAGCGGGTGCAAAAACTTAAAGTCCACTTCTTAATAATTATATAATTTTATAGTCATTTTAGGATCGAGGTCTACCAGCGCCACGATTGGCTGGATCTTCCTCGGCCGGTCCTTCCTGGGGGTGCGGTCTTTTCAGAAGGAATTTCTCACCCTGAGGGGAGAGGTGTCGGCCCTTAAAGGCTCCACCCGGAGGCTCTCGACGTAGCACTCTCGTGCTTCTTTCTGGTCTACGTGGACTATGAGAATGTCCCCTGTCCTCGAAGGGAATTTCATTGCGAGGTGAGGGGTTGACACTATGGCCATTAGCCGGTTGATGGATGGTCGGCCAAGGAGGATGTTGTAGGAGGTGTTGGCGTCAATGACCAAGTATCGGATTTTGATGGTCCTGGTGTTCTTCCCCTCTCCGAAGGTGGTGTACAACTCGATGTAACCCTTGGTACCCACCCTCTCGCCCAAGAATCCTACCACGTGGTCGTCGTATGGCATCATCTCGGCCTCGGCCATCCTCATAGCCTTGAAAGTTTTCCAGTAGAGGATGTTTACCGAACTTCCTTGGTCCACAAGTGTCTTCCGTATGGTGAATCGGTCTACGTCGACCGCTATCACCATCGGGTCGTCCTGCTGGCGGTAGTCTACACCCTTAAAGTCATCGTCCGTGAACGTGATGGGTGGCATCCTCGGTCAGAATGCCACCACGTTTACCTGGTGTACTGCCCGGAGGTGTTTCTTCCGGGCGTTGTGCGTGCTTCCTCCCCTGGCGAAGCCGCCGACTATAGTGTTGATAACCTCTCGGTTATCTCTCCTATCGGCCTCCCTGGGGGGATCCTATCTTCGAGGGGGGTCGGCCCTCGCGGGTTGTCGGTTGCCTCTGTTATCTTGGTCATTTCGGCCGCTTTGAGGTAACCTCGTCCGCCTGGGTGGATCCACCCGGCCGAGTGGGTCTCGGCTATTCCTGACGAAACGACGGAGATGCCCATCCTGGATAAGTTCCTCGATCTTATCCTTAAGGGCCTGACACTCGTCGGTTGAGTGTCCGGTGTTTTGGTGGTACCGACATTGCTTCCTCCGGTCGGCATTATTTAGGCTGGCCACCTTCCTTGGGGGAGGGATCAACTCGGCGTTGAGGGCCTCGTCCAGAATCCTCCCCCTCTCGGTCGTCAGGGGTGTGTATCTTGAGAACCAAATCGGTCGGTCTCGGTTGTCCCGGCGTCGGTCATTTCTTTTACTCGGCCGCCCCTGGCAATCCTTTTCTTCCTTGTTTTTCTCCCCACCGGCCTCGGCACGGGCCTGGTTACGGAATTCTCTTAGCTCTTCCAGCTGCATGTACTTAGCAGCTCTCTTTCTCAGCTCGTCCAGGCTGTAAGGGCCCCGGACGCAGGGTCGTCAGCATGTGGTGCATGGCAACGTCCGGGCTCAGATTCTGGATGCTCATTGCCACTTTACTGAACTTGTCCACAAAAGTTCTCAGCGACTCTCCCTTCTCCTGGAAAATGCCTACCAGGGCGATGGAGGTTAGGCGGTGCGGCCGGCTGGTCGCGAACTGAGTTTCAAACTTTGCTACGAGCGTGGCAAAGCTATCGATGGAGTTGGGTGGGAGCTTGGTGAACCAACTAAGGGCTGCTCCTTTCAAGGATGTGGGAAACACTCGGCACAACACGACGTCGTCCGAGGTGTAGAGACTCATATGGGTGGTGTAGGCGTCCATATGCTCGTCCGGGTCGGTCGACCCGTCATATCGGTCTCGGTTGAAACCCTTCCACTTCTTAGGCAATGGGACTTCGATGATGGTGTTGGTAAAGGGGTGTCGGCGGTTTGGGTCGGCCGTCAAGGTCGTCCGGGTGGACCTGATTAGGCACGACTCGTCGCCCATCTTGGTGTCTCGGGAAGGGGGTCGGCCTCTCGTCCCCTCGGCCACATCTGGGTCGGGGGGAGAGGTGTATCACTTGCCGACAACATTCGTCGGTATGACGGAGGGTCCTCCCTCCCCCAACTTCTTCTTCATCTCTTTGTTCTCCCTACGGAGAACTTGCAGCTCTTGCTCGTTTTTCTGAGCAGCCTCCTCGGTCTTCCTTCTCATCTCGGCCATCTCTCTCTAGAGAGATAACAGCAGCATCGTCTGGTCGGCTTCGGTCATTCTCTCCATGCTTCTGGTTGAGACCATCTACTTTTTTCCTTCAGCTAGTTTCCCTCGACCCCACGGTGGGCGCCAATTGTTCCTGCTAAGGAGATGGGACCTAGAGAACTATTGAAGTCTTCTTCTCCTTCCTTCGGTCGGTCAGGTAACTGGGTGGTGGACTGGGATTCTTCTCGTCCTCCTGCTTCTCCTTCGGCACTCGGCCTCGGCTGAACACCGGATGGTGGGGTACCTGCGAAGGCACTCTGACGCTCAAGTCAGTAAAGCGGGTGGTCAGCTCTCAAGTAGGTGAACAGTAATAAATGACATACCTTACTCTTTGGGATGCGTGCTATTTATATTATTCTAATGGGCCTACCTTGTTGGGCCCGTTTATCGAGGTGGATACCGCTTAGGGTTGCATTACCTAATTCTTAATGATGGATTAACTTCACTGATCTTGGTTTGAGCGTTTAACTGTAATAGGGGTCGGCCGTCGGCCAAATCATCACGACATTGGTCGGCCATCGGCCATATTCTAGTGGTCTCGGTCGTCTTCGGCCAAGTCTTCTAAGGTCTCGGCATCTCGGTCGTCTCGGCCAAGCCTTCTAAGGTCTCAGCCTCTCGGCCTATCGGCCAAGTCTTCTAAGGTCTCAGCCAGGTTCTCCTGGTCTCGGTCAAGTGGACTCGGCCTCGGGCAGCCAGGTGGGCCTCGGCCTCGCCCATACCGGTACAATATTTAAATAAACTTGTCCTTTAAAAAGACTAGAAGAAAGAACATCTGATGCTCTGGTCTATGTCTAGTTCTTCTTCTGCTGAGGTGCTTTTGAAGTTTGGTGGGGCCTTATCTTGGATGCTGAGATGACTGACTTAATTGTGAAGTGTTTGTTGTGTCCTTGGTTGTCTCCTTGTCTAATTGGGTTGTTTCATCATAACTTAGCTCTTTTTTAAATGTGAGAGTCTCTCCTAGATGGGGGGTTGGAATAATAATCAATGGACGTGAAATTTGGAATGGAGAAGAACTATGTTTGAATGGGAAGTCGGCGAGGAAAGACAAATGAAGCATTTGCTGGAAAATAAGTGCCCGATGCGACAGAGTAAGGACTCATGGGTTTGGAAGGAAGGGGAAAAGCTCAAGTATTATGTGAAATCTACATATAGGATCCTGAGAAGTGAACTACGTGGGGAAGAGAGGTTCTCATATGAATACTTTTGGAGTATTAAAGCTTCCTTGTCTATGCAAACGGTAGCTTGGCGGGTGTTACTAGATAGGCTCCCAACAAGAGTAAATATGGAGAATAGAGGGATGGATCTGGAAAGTAAGTTATGTGTTCTATATGGAGATGCAGAGTAAATAACTAATAATCTTTTTTTCAAGTGTATAATTGTGTGGTTGGTTTGAAGCATTTGCAACCATTTTTTTTAGAGGAGACACCTTCATGGGAAACAAGAGCTCATTTCCTTCTTCATAATTTAGGTTGGGCATCTAAAGTGGAAAATAGAGTTTGAGGGGTATGTAATACCAGTGTTCGAGAAGATTTAGAGACAAAGAATAACATTATTTTTAAGAACGATAAAGTAGATAACATGGAGATTTTTACACATGCACAATTCAAGGGGTGGTCTTGGTTAATGCGTGAAGAAAACTTGACTAATTTTACATATCTCCAATGGTGTATGACGCCAAAGGACTATTTGAGGACACGAAAAAACCTAGCTGAGAACCAAACTTTGTGAAGATGGGTTAGAAGGGTTTCCAATCATTCCTTTTACTTGTCTTTAATTAGTCTGATAAGGAAAGTTGTGAGTGTTAGATGTTGTAGGTGTGTACCCAATGAGTGTTGGAAGGTGATTTTTTTTATAATGGCTTTGATTTTGCATTCTTTTTTTGTTGAGTTTCTGTTCTTATTTTCTGTTCTTATGCAAAAAAAGCCAGGAAGGGTCATGTTTTGTTTTGTAGTCAAGGAAGAGTTTGAATTTTTTTTTACACCCCTTCTGTTGGTGTTTCTATTCATGTGGTAAAGGGGCAGTGATATCAAGGCTACAGGGAGCACCAAGGAGGGGTTTGTATCCTTTGTTGTTTCTCTACCTAGCTCACCATTATACGCTGCTACAAAAGGATCGTTAGTAGGAGTAGCTCTTTGGTCAGAAAGCATCCCAATGATGTTGATAGAATAGCTGTGATCTGTTTTGGTTGCATGTGAGATTAAGGAAATGCTGGCAGCAACACAAATGAGGCCTTTAGAAGTTACAACCTTACCATTTTCACTCAATGATGTTCAAGCAATGCAATCTTGGTGGAAAATTGCAGTGGAAATGGTTGAGCTCTAACTAGATTCATTTGGTGATGGCAAAATACTTCTGTAATCAAGTATAGGCACTACTGGATTCAAACAGGAAGGCAAATAGCTGGAGGGTGGCAGATGGATCTGTGCAAGGTGGTCTGCAGCTGTGCCATTTGATTAAACAAAAAGCTTAGCTTTTTAGCAATCTATGATAAATTAGTAAATTAAATTATGTACATGTTAGATGATAGAGTAATAATTATGTAAAGAAAGTAAATAATATCAATAACTATATTAGTGAGTTGTTTCTTAAACTCTGAATTTTTAGAATTTTTTTATTGAAGTTGAATGAAATGTGGTGTTTACAATGTGAGTAGTACTATTTCCTTTTCAACTTCTTTAGATGATAATGTTAATAAGATAGTTTATCTTTTATATATGGGTTATCATGCATAATATTAAAATCCATATCTTAATTTTTAATTTTTTCAAAAAATAATAAATCACATTTTTAATAAAAAATTATTAAAAAAATTTCGTTAAAAACGTGATTCATTAAGAATAAGAAAACACATTTAAAATGAAGCAAAAAAATATAATTTTAAAAAAATAAAATAACATAAAAACGTTGAAAGCAAGATTTAAAAAAATTGAAGACGCACAATTTTTTTTTTAAAAAAAAAAAAGGAAGCGTGTTTCCGGATGTGCTTCACTAAGAAAAAAACATGTGTTTAAAGCAAGCTTTTTTTTATTTTAAAATTCTACTTTCAAGCAATTTTTTAAAATTTATCCATTTGGATTTTGATAAAGAAAGAAAACAGACAATAACTGTTATATTTGCACTACAGCAGTTATTCATACTTTTTCTTAGCAGAACAAGTATTCATATATACCACAATGAGTGATGATTAACTAACCCCTATTTTATTGAGTGGATAGAACATATATAGAAGAAGGAAAGTTTAAAGTAGAAATGAAATATAAGAAAAAATATGTAGATGTTTATAATTTGTCTATGATTACTCTTATTATAAGGGAAGAAACATTAACCGAAGCAAAGAAGTGCAGTTTTATGAAAGCGCACACACAAACAACACTGCTTAACTTTGTTCCTACTTCATCATACACGGTAGACACTTACAGCTTCATTACATCCCAAAGCAATTTTTCCTCTTTTTTTTTCCTTTTCAAATAAAATTGGAACGGCAAATGTGCTGGTGCATTGGATCTTCTGCAGGAAACACCACTCGGATCCCTACTATGGTAACCATCCTGCCATGTAATTGCTCATGCTTGGACCTGCTGTCACCACTGATACTGGATCAGGCTGATACCTGCACTTCAACAAAAATCATTATTAAAAAATTATTCAAATCTGAAAAGCTTTGACCAAATAGTTACAGTTATGCCAATTAATCAGGTAAGCTATCTCATCTCAGCCCCACTTCTACACTAGTCATGTTTACATCAAAGATTCACCCCTAAGCATAACCCTTACAGTAGTGAACCATATGATACATTTTATTACAAGAGTAATACTGTGAACTGTAAAGTGAGCAATTATTGAGTGAACAATGAGTGCATACCCAATTTGTAACGTTGGCTCACACTCCAATGGTTGAAAGAGTGCGTCACCCTGACCTTGACCTGGATGCCTGCCATATCCCATGTCTTCAACTCCAGGATTCAGTTGGAGTGGATTTATTTGATACCCTTCCAACTGCTACACAACACACAAAGTCATTATTTATACCCATCAATTGTCAATATGACAATATCAGTTGTTCTGGGTTTTAAATGCAACACAGATACTAAGAAATGTTTTAAATGCATTGTTATATCTCTGGACCATGACCATACACTTTGAGGGGTGATGAATTTTTACATATATATATATATATATATATATATATATATAAGTTGATGAGTTCTAACTTACCCTTTGTCTGAGAGACCTGTTAGCCTCACTTAGCAAGTGTTCCTACACAAGTGACAGAAATTAGTCAGCAAACTCAGGTACATGACAGAAGAAGATGTCAATTAAACGGTGGTAACGGAAGCCAAAAAATTGTTTTATACCTTACGCTGAAGATCAGAGAGCTGATCCAGCATGAACTGCGTCTGTAAAGGAAACAAACTTACAAAATTAAAATACAAATACGCACATTCGTATAGTTTACATGTTGTCAAGTCATGTTTTTCATAAGCCTCAAAATAATAAACAGTTATATACATACATTTTTATTAAAAAATAAATAAAATAAAATGAGACACTTCAGAGTATCTCAACCCTTATAAAAAAAATTCACAACAAATTTCTTAACTCCTACCAATTAAAGATTCAACAAAGCAACACATTAATCATAATAACATATCAAATCAAGTTACAGAAATCTAACAAATACCATTACATTTATCCACCAAAAAAATTACACCCTTTTATATATATATATATATATATATATATATATATATATATATATATATATATATATATATCCAAGTTTTCTTCGATAATCAGAAAACAAAAATAGCAATTTCCTTGTTATTTAACCCTTTAAATTTTAATAATCATGTGTCCACAATACTATAATTTCAGATGGTTATTGGTAATCAAAACTTGAAACTTGAGTACCCTTGTTGATCTTATTTGCTTCAAGGACGAATCTAGCTGCCTTTCGAGAGATTCGAGCTCTTTGCTGCTAAGAGGGCCAAGATCTTCTCCCATAAGGTTCCTGAGAGGGTAAAAGTAAAGCAGAAACAGTGTCTTTGATGAGAGTATGAACCAAATAATGAGGCATATTAGAAGGCCCAGTAGGGTATGAGTACCTCTGAGACCGTTGTAGGGCCTCATAACGTGCCTTCAGCTTCAAATACTCCTGTTGACTGCTTAACTCCTGTAGTTGGGGTAGCAAAATCAAACTATATAATAATGGAACACATACCATTTCATACATATATTACCCTTCTTAAATCTATTTCCACCTGGACAACTTCCTTTCAAATGTTTTTATAGTTTCTAAATAAAGCTAAATTTGATAATTTTTTTTCAAAAAAAAATTATTTAATATTATTTGCCACAAGAATTAAATTGCTTTAAATTCTATTTTTATTATTCATTAACAATGTGACATATATCTAAGCATGTCAGCTTACGTGTGCAATGTCAAAATGATCAATAACACCATGTGAATAATGACATTTATAGACTTTTAAAAAAAATAATTTTAAGAGAACTAAAATTAAAGAAAAATTAAATACTAAAATCAAATTTAATTATTTTTATAGTTACTAAAAAAAGTGTATAAAATTAATAGAAAAAATAGAAGGCTTTGATACAACATATACTATAAGCTTTATCGTCTAAATTTTGTTTGATTGGGATTAGCCTAACGCATTTAAAAATCCATATTCTAATTCATTTATCTTTTATATATCTAGGCTTTGTGTATACATATAGTTTTAACTCACCGGGTTACTAAACCGACATATACCAAAAAAAATCAACCTATTAAAAATTGCAAAATCATTCAGTACAGTAAAGAAAAGAGAGTAAACATGCATGGAATACACAAAAACTTAAGGAACAACTTTTGAACACGAGTTGTGGGAAAAATTTAACCATAACAATAAAAGTTTTAGGATGCATTCCGGAACAATTCAAAATTTTAGAAATTTAAATTGTTTTTATTTAATTTTTTCATATTTAAAATGTTTTGACTCTTAGTTTAAATAACATAATATAATTTTACTACATTCACAAAAAATATATTTAAAACTTAAAATGTTAAAACTAAACGTTAAATAATTTAAATTATCAAATATGAAAGGCATAAATGTGACAAAGAAAAACTACGAAAATTTTTAAATTCTGCAATTTAAATAATCAAAATTACTCTTTTACATTCAAGTTTTATTTTTTTCTTCTTAAATTATCTATCCCAGCAACATATTGTGACAAAATATTTTAAATGCTTAAAAAAACTAAACCTTTAAAAGTTTTCATCTAAAAAATTTGAATTTACTCAAAACTGCATATTATTCTTATTTTCTAAATAGGGTTTGGTTACAACAATATATAAACATATTCGCAACAAATAAAATTATGTTTTGGTACCATGATGAATAGAATAACATTGTTTTAATTCAGAAATATAATGTTTATGTTAAAATATGTATGTTAGCTTTTAAGATTAAAAAAATTATTTATGAAATTATGCTGATACAAGTAACGACAAAAGAATAATGATGACGTGAATTAATTGTAAATAAGATACAAGTGCCTAAAAATGCATGCACGAGTGTAGAACACAATTCACAATATACACAAAACATTTACGTAGAAATCAGTAATGACAGAAGGCAGTTAAATTAGAAATTAGCAATAACATAAGGCCAATTAAATGCACCCTCAAAGTAAAGTTTATTTTTCTCCTTTTTCCTCTATAAGTAAGCCATATTTGTTATCAATGGCCAAATTCATGCATAATATCTCTGACACCTTTTGTTGTTACAGAAGTGCAAATACTTACTGTGGAGGGAGGATATTCAGCCCAGAACATGCCATTATCAAATTTCCATTCTTTTTCCTTCGGCAACAAATTGCAGCTTCAATTCTAAAAATTTACCTATCCTATTTTTTACATTAATTTACTAATCCATGGGAATGCCAAACATGATTTTTCTAATTAGATTTAAAAAAAAAAAATAGCTATGGCTCGTGACACATTTCCTCACTGAAAAAATCAAACTTCAAGAGCAATGCCATTCTACAAAATTTAAAGGATAGTGCCTCAAAATGGACTTTGGTGTACAAAATATTTTTTGTAACAACTAGACTATTACCTAGCACATTTGGATCAGAGAACTAAGAGAAGGAAGTACTAAAAGCAAATGATACACCAAAGTGCCCTAATTTGAGGCAATCTCTAAACTTGAAAACATATAGACGAATTATGAATGGACCAAAAAAAAACATGAGCAGTAAAGGACTTTTATTTTTATTTTTAATTGATATGATTCAGTTTGATGGTTGTAAAAATATCTCTTGTAAATATTGTTTCCTACTTGTTTCATTTTTATTTTATTTTGTCCACATAACCTTAATAAACCAAGCTCAACCACACCGACCAAGATCCATACAGATGATAGGATAAGGCTTGACTTTTGTTGTTTATATAAAACTTTCATACCAAACTACAATATATGAGAAAGTTAGCATTTTTATAACTATTAATAGAGTATATTTGCTGAAAATAAAAGTAGAAATCAAACCAAACACAGTGGCTTTTCGGAAATAACATAATAAGCTAAATAAATTATATTTTATATATTATGATCGTACTTTTGCATAAACAACATTTATTTTGTATAAACAAAAAGAAATTTCGCAAGAACAATAATAATCTTTGTTTGAAGAAAAAAAATCGCTAGATTATGCATTAGTATAAGTTAAACGTTTTACAGCACAACTAATTCACTTATATCAGTCAATGAACTATAAACAGAACAACTCTTTCTTTGCTGAAGTAAATAGAGGTATATTTTCGGTATTTCATTATTTTTTATTCTGAATATGTGTTTATCCCACTGAAATTCTTTTTCAAGCAAGAACTATATATTAAGGTGATATTCCTGCACTGGACAATTTTTGATTATGCACAACCAGGTAACCTTTGACCATACACGACACAGCGTATATCGACAAGCTAATATGAAACAGTTAATTATTGTTCCTTTAAAAAAATATTCAACTAAACAGTTGAAGCTCAGGAATCCCAATCCCATTGTAAGAAAAACAAAAACAGAAATGGATGAAGGGGAAAATCAAAGATCAAATTAGGCAAGTTAATTAATTGGCAAAAAAAAAAAGAATTTAAATACGATAGATAGGACTATTCACCATTACCAAGGCTTCCCGTGTAGACACATTAGCCTCAGGTGCACCATAGTTACATTTCTGGTACCTCTCTAGCGTTTTGAGCATGCTGCACGTTTTAAGAAAAACATATATTATTTCTGTAGGCAACATGTCAGAAGTGTAACGCACTGCAATAATCCAAAATGAATTGACTAAAACTATATTCTACAATACAAATTACTGTGCAATAACAAATTAACCTTATTCTTAAAACATCTCTTTACTTCAACCGTGCTTTAATTCCAACATCAATATGAAAATGGACACGCCTTCTCATTGCAACAACTTAAGTTAGAATTAAAAATAATAATAAAGTATGAGAAACCCATTTAAAGGCAATCCAAATGCTCCTTGGATGTGTTGGAAAAACCACAATAGGTGTAGAAAATTGGTAAATTAATGAGAAATGAAAGATCTAAGGGGAAAAGGTAATGTTTTAGGGCTGATATAAAAAACCATCAACTATCACCAACCTATGAATTTCTTGACCAGGACAGAGGGTGATCGGCTAAAGAACTTTATGCATTTCCTCAAAAAATGAGTGTACTAAACATGGTGATCAGTTCTATTCAGATGAGAAGAAAGAAAACATATTTTATTTAAACTGAAGGAAATAAAAGCTTTAAAAGATGAATTTTTAAGTGTGGTCTAACGTTGAAATTATTTTTTTTTATAACCTACATGAAAAAAAAAATTAAATTATCCTTTTTTCCGTTTTTCTCTCTCCATTTAAAACGTAAAATTGTTTACATTATGTTTGTAATACATTTTTCTCTATTATAATTACTTTTTTCTCATAGTTTTCCAATTTTCTCTTCTTATCTCTATTGCATAAGAATTTATATAATATCCCATCACCAATGTTTACACTATTTATCAATAGATTGTACAAAATGAGTAAGTATTGGATTTGACTATGAGACTTCTTTCGTTGATAAACGTGATAACATCAGGCCAAAAAAGGAGCTATATACATTTAGGGTAAAGTAATTATAGGGGAAAAAAAAACTGGTGTCTATGAATTAATGTAGGTGAGGTAACATCATTTGTGTGGAGTGACAACTTTAAAACCCAGAAGAAAAAGCATGGAACATAGTAAGTTACTACCAGAATTTTCGGTAGATCTGAAAGGATCGGAGAGTTATTCTCTACAAATAAAATAAACATACTGACAGCAAGAAGTAGTGAAAGTTAAACCTTCGGAAGATGCGAATTAATTTGAAATGCCCTTAACAGAAAATATCTGTCTATCTGGGTAGAAAAAAAATGAAGTGATTGAAAAACATGTATGGAAGGAAAAGCAGGAGTAGGAGAAAATGTCCATTCTGATTTAACAAAATGTCTCTATCATGAAACGTTCAAACGAAAATATCTGCTGTCAGCAACATGGAGAATTAATTAAGCAAACGATTGACTCCAAAGTGAAAACTCCATTTTGTTCTTTGGTCATGATTGTGGATCATGAACAAGCCCAGGTACCGAAGAGCTTGACCAAAATAGAAAGCACGCAAGCTAAGGCAAACCAGAAGACAAAAGAAAAAAACCTAAGTGAATATAAAACAATTAAAAAAGCTTGAAATGGGAGAAAAAAGCAAAATTAGAACAGATCGACGGTGAGAGATGCAAGAAGGGAAAACACTAGATGGAAATAAAAGAAACCCTAGGCTGGAGATTTTCTTTTTGTTCAAAATAAAAGGCGTATTTATTTGAGAGAGTGAATAAAGATGAGATGAGATAGGTGGTTTAAGTGATTTTGAAGAGTGGAAGAAAAAAGAGAGTGGCTGGTAAAACTGAAAATGGAAGAAATAATTGAATATTTATATGATTGTTTTCTTTTACACGAGCTAATTACACCGAAAAGAGGCCTGACCCAAGAGTCCAAAATTACTTTTGGGAAACGCTTTTGAACCAGATCTGTTTGATGGAGCAGAAAAACGGCAAACTCAAATGCTGGGTTTAGCACCAAAAGAGGGAAAGAAAGAGAAAGGCGAAGACTGAGCGAAAAACAATTTAAAAAAGAAACGAGGGCAGAGAGGAGAAAAAGAAAAAAAAAAACAGCAAAAATAGAGTGGATACAATACAACAGTGATCCTCCCTTGCTTAATTTATTTGATGTATGTCTGTTGGGGTTTAACGCGTTTCCAGTTGCAGATCTAACAGCAACGCGATTGCAGAAACCCTCAACCTGCTAAAAACGCCGAGACATTTCACGGAAACGGAAAAACCCAAACAGTGAAAAAAGAAAATAAACTTTTCTCCTGTTTTCTCAAACAAAAAATACTGTCTGAAAACAGCAAAAATCAAACGAGAGAGATTTCGAGATCTTAAAACCTAAACAACAACAAAAAATTACAACAGAAAGTTGTTACCCACGACTCTTCTCTTTCTGTGTGTATGTGTATGTGTATGTGTGTACATAGGAAATTAAGAAAGCGAGTTTTATTTCATTTGGAAAATTTAATTTCAGTGATTCGTTTGTTACATTTTGGTGAATATGTCTATATAAATATATACCTTGAACTGCTGCAAAACTCGTACAGCTTTCCTCTATTGGAGAAGATGATGAGAGCAACCTCGGCATCACAAAGAACGGAAAGCTCGTAAGCTTTCTTCAAAAGCCCGTTCCTTCGTTTAGCGAAGGTAACTTGCCTGTTGATCTTGTTCTCAATTCTCTTCAACTCCACTCTTCCCCTTCCCATTCTCTCTCTCTCTCTCTCCCTCTCTCTCTTCTCTCTCTCTCTCTCTCTCACTCTAATATCCAATCAGCGGAAAACAAAAGTTAAAATAAATCTGAATAAAAACCTGTGAATATTTTCCTGGCTCGCTCGCTGCGTGTATGTCTTGTACACGCATGTACATTTATATAGCCAGCCACGGGAGAATGAGATGGTGTCAACTCTCGTGTGACCTTGTTACTTTGTTGTGTGCCAGAAAATATATTTTTCTAATTATTTTTCTCCCTCTATTATTATTACTTAAATAAATGGTGAATGATAATAATTATTTGTAAATGAATCCCAGCAAAACCATCTTTATCAAGCCCTAATGCAAACTCCAAAATCAAAACCCCTTCTACCTGTCATTTTCTCCCTGCTATCACCCTCTGGGGTGTTTAACACACTGCTAACTCCATGACAACGACGCGCCCTAAGCAAATCACAAACATAGTTTTGTAAGTGGGGAAGGCGTTTTCTGCTACGCGTAAAGTGGACCTAATTTAAGGATATACTCATAATCAATTTTCAAAACTAAATCAAATTACCAATATATATTCTGGAATCACTAATACTAATACCTCACTTAATCCCTTTTGTTCATGGAAAAATGTAATTCAAATATCAAATTTTAGTATATAACTGCATCCAAATCTTAACTTACACTTTCTCACAACTCACCTATCCGACCAAGATTAATCATTAATAAAACTATTCTTACATCACAAATCTTATGAATGACAAATATATAATATGTGTTTTTAAGTTTAAAACACACAAATTAATACAAAAAATACATTAATAAGAATTTATGGAGCCAAAAACTAAAATAAAACCTAAATTTATAGCTTGTTAACATTTGAAAAACGTATAACAAGTTTATTAGTAGAATAAAAAAATAACAAAATATTTTAGGTTGTTTTTATTTTGAAGAAAAAAAGCTTAAAATAGATAATTATTATATTTTGTTTGCCCCTTTTTTTTATCGGTTTGACTGATTTCTTTTTTACCAATTTTGACTAATTAATCTAGTCCTTTGATTTTGTGATTTATTTAAATGAGTTACCTTATAGATTTTTCAGTTCAACTGCCCAATTGGATCAGAAATTTCAGAACACATATACCAATCAAAATAAATAAATAAAATGATACATTTTATAATTCACATCATCTTGCATCCATCTTGCTAAAAAAATTACATATCTCTCTTTTTTGTCATCTCGCTATTAAAATATAAAAATTAATGTATGAGTATCATTATCCAATTTTGAAAGCTAAGAAAAAGTTATATTCTTTAAACATATTTTATTGGGAATTAATCTCTTAGTGTATGAAATTTTGAATTAAATTGTATCCTCCTATCCATCTTTTATCTATGTTGGGATATGAGGACATTAATTAATAATTATTCATTTAAACTGTAAAAGTTAACTTCATTGATTGATAAGAGGAAAGTTCGATTGGATTGGAAGGTAGCAAAAGAAAGGAAAGCTATTGAAAGAAAATGAAACGATCACAAAAGACTTTTGTACAAACTACTCCCTACGTTATATATGTACATTTTAACATCTTTTTTTCTATATTATATATCTTGTTATAATATGAGAAAATTATTTATTATCTTTTATAAAATCTCTTACTTTTTAATAACTATTCAATATTATTTTTAAGAGTAAAGTAGTCATGACATAAAAGATAAAGAAAAATACTCTATTAGGAGAAAAAACTTGCAGTACGGATGAATTATTAACATTATTAAAACATTTCATATTTATTTCTTAACGATTACTCAAAGATTAGCAAATTGTATTTTTAAATGGAAGTAGTAATTTATGTTAAAAAAAATGTAGTAATTAGTAAATAATTAATAAAATGTTGAATTGAGTGCTTCCGCGCATGTTATGTTATACTAGGTTGATTAATTTTATATAATAAATTTTGCTTTCCCTGGTTTACTGATTATGTATTAATAGTATGTGGGATCCTAACAAAGTACCAAGTGTCTGAAAATATCACTTAAGGAAATAAAAAGTACGAACTTTTATTGTAGAAGATAGCTTTTATTCTGTCAAAAATAAAAATAAAAATATTTAATTATAATTTTTTAAGTAATTTAAAATATTAGGCATGGTGGTTTTAATATTTCTTAACCACTATCCTTAATTAGATGGACACTACTTAACAACACCCGAATAGTTCATAATTACATCATAGCAAGTTTAAGGTAATTTCTCATGCCAATTTTTTGTCATTGTTTTGCTCTCATTTTTTTAAGGTATTTAGAGTAGTTTCTAATATTAATAAATTTTTTAAATTAATATCTAATTAGTTATCAAGATTTTTAGATATCAACTACTTTAAATTTTAAAATTGGTAACTAATTAGATATTTATTAATTAATTAGATACCAAATTAAAAACTACTTTAGATATCAATAATTTTTTACTCTATAAAATATTATTTAATTTAATCAATATAGTAATTAATTATTTTTATTTAATAATTTTTTAATAGTATAGAAATTATTTAAGTTACTTCAACCCATATAAAAAAGCAAAACATAATCTATACAACTATATTACATGTATGCTGATTGGAGATATTGAAGAAAGTAAAATAAACACTAATTAATAGAGTATGTATTCAGAGTGAGTAGGTAAAATTATTATATATGATCTAGAAAATTAAAAAAAATGTCACTACTACTTAACCAGAAAAAAAAAAGAGTAAAAGTAGGTTATCTCAATGCAACATAAAAAGGTGATAGAGACACACATTTTGTTTGACCATCCAAGGCAGTTAAAATGTTGCTAAAATATATTTTTTTAACATTTGAATGAAGATAATATCAGATTAATGAAATGATCACTCGTTCTAGTACAATCACATACCAAACAGAAAATTTATTTCCATTCTATCGTAAAATATCTATAGACATATTTTTTTTCATTTAATTTATTAAATAAAAGTGGTGAACATAGAGAGTGAATCATATTAGTGCTACGTGTCAAAAGAAGAAGTGGAGGGAGTCAAGTTAGGGTTCGTGCAATCATGTGACCATATGGCATTGAGAAGTGGAAGTAGTACTCAGAGTATATTCTTGGAGATAACTTGAGTAACGAATCCTTAAAATATATATAAAATGTTTTTTTTCATGAATTTTCATAAATAAATTATATATAATTTATCAATTGTTAAATTGAAGTTAAATCTAGACCATGTTTAAGCAATTAAACCTATAGTACTTTTGGACAATCTTTAAGACTGATAGTAAACAATACAAAGAGTAGAATTGTGCTATAGATTTCTCATACACTTTTAAAATCTATTTTACGGCACTTTTAATAAAAACGTTTTTAAAAGGAGATAAAGAATACACGAGACTATACAAAAATTTATGTGTTGATCTTAATCATTAATAATAAATTTAATTCTTGGTGTTATTACTTACTTCTCCTAACAATCAATTTGTGTAAGTATTATTCAACCATCACTACTTCTACCCAACCTATTTATCATTTGTACTTGTTTTTCCAATTAAAGGTCCAAAATATTACTCATCCAATACTTTCCTTAAAACTTTATACTCTCTTAGATTACAAGGAAAAAAATGGCACGTAGAATACTATTAGAGTGAGTATCACAAAAATTCTTTTAAAAGTATTGAGAGATTTTCTATATTCATCAACAATAAATGCTTAATTTAGGAATAACAATCGAATGAGGTAAGTGTATATTTAATTATATTGGTTCTCATTTCTAAAGTAATTTTTTTTTTTAAATCTCTCCTCATTTTTATTTCTATTGAGTATAAAATCTGTGTTGCATTGTTGTTTCTATTGGACGTATACATGACACTCTTATACCCGCTTTTCTATTATCCTAAATATTAGTTAAATAGTTTCTCACAAAAGATGAAAATGGCATCAAAGAAAACATGATACTAAAAAAAATCAATGTTTAAATGATAATTTTTTTTCAATTTCAAATTTTAAGAAATTATAATTATATACGTTTGAACACTCAAAATTGATAGTAAGACATTTCACATAATAAGAAATAAAAAAAATAAAAAAAAATATTAAAAAGATCACACCTTCCGAGTTAAGGATCATTTTCAACCAATTTATTTTTCAATAAGAGTAAATTCCTAGTTGCTTTGAAGATTATTTATTTTCTTCCTTTTCTTTTGGATTTGTCATCAGTCTTGGTAGAGTTAATTGAGAAATTGATAATCTCAACTTGGTTAAACTTATAATGAATATTTGTTATGTTTGTATACTTTGCTCTAGATCTCTAGTGATTCTCGTGCTTGAGTTGAAACTTTCTTTAAAACTAGAAATTGCATGTAATGGAAGCTATTTATGTTCTTCATAGAACACTAGGATAGATGATTTGGAGTGAATGTGACTTTGTCACAATATCTTGATTTCTATGCAGGGATTATGTTTTGTTTGAAAACAATTTGAATGTTTGGAATTGAGTAAGAATGTTATTTGAATTTTTGGTTAAAAAGTGATTGTTTTAGAATGTTTTGAATATGATACTTTTGTTAAGAAGTTGACATAACGACTAGATTATACATGATAAGTTATAAAGTTTTTTAAATTAAGTTTTGAATATGGTTTAGATAAGTAGAGTTAGTTCTTATAACTTTCCACATTAATTTATGAGTTTAATGTGAATGGAAATATATATTGAGTTTAATGATCAAGGTTGAATTAAAATGAGTAAAGGAGATATTTTAGCAAATTATAGTTGTATTGATAATTTTGAATTTGTTTGAGTTGTATTTCTTAAATTGGTTTGGGTAAAACTTTGAAAACAAATTTGGTTCTAGTGCATGAAGTTGATTTTTGAATATTTTTTACTCAAGTAAAAGATTTTACCTCAAGCAAAAATTCTACATTTTCTCTTGTTAGTGAAAATTCCAACACAGTAGACAATACAATATTGTGTTGTCTTCTTTTACGTTGATAAAGCATGAATATGCTTAGACGATTTACACATAGTTTTAAGCTAACCTCATCCTGTATGAACATATATATGTTTATTCTATGTTATAGGGAATGTATGTTGTTCAAAGAATACTCTTAAACATGTTAACTGAGAGTGACTGCGATTTGAAAGAGTACTCAATTTTAATCAGGAGTTGTTGTGTCAAAGAATACTTGTTTTAGTCAGGAGTGCCTACATCCGAAACCATATTTGTTTTAGCCAAGAGTGTGGTTGCATTCTCAAACAATACTTGTTTTAGCCAAGAGTGGTTGCCCTCCTAAACAATACTTGTTTAGCCAAGAGTAATTTCATTTCAAACAATACTCAATTTTATCCAAAAGTGGTTGGGTTCCAAATAATACTTAAAGGGGTTAGCCAAGAGTGGCTACGTTCCCAAAGAATACTCGAAGGGGTTAACCAAGATTGACTACAAGCCAAAGAATACTCCTTTAGTTAGTTAGGGGTGACTATGATTTGAAACAATACTTGTTTGTAACTTCGTAGTATTAATGTGCTTAGTGAACTTAATCGATTGATTGAGAACTAAAAGTAGTCTATTTTGTCAGACAAACAAGTAAAAAAATATCTTGTGTATCTCTCTTTCTCCCCATCTCCTTTACATTGCATATTATTATTATCTGCATTAACTTAAGAATGAGAATTATTGTGATCAATTTCTAAAATGCTTTAAACAAGTAAATTTGTTAAGTTATAAAGTTGTGGTTGTTACACTTCCTTAGACGCAATATAGGTTAAATGGCTATTAATGTATCGCTTACCATACAAAACTATCGTCTGAGTAATCATAGTCAGACAATATTTACGATAAGTTTTAAAAAAACTATTAAAACAAAATTCAACCCTTCTTCTTGTATTTTTCTTGTTTTCTATAGTTGGTATCAAAGATAAGCCTCTAAAGAATTGAGCGTCTGACAGTGTCTAGCGGAAAAGATCCAACACAAAAGGCTTTCAACAACAAATGATGGTCTAGGTAGCATCCATCATAAGGTCTCTGACATTCTTGTGAAAAGACTACTCATACTCGAAGGACAAAATTGAAATGTTCATCAAGTCGACAAATAATCGATTATGGTACATCATAACTAAAGGAAACAATGAGATGAAGGCTCTAGAGGAAGATCAGATACATGTTGACTTAGAACAAATACAACAAAGCAAGGTACACTTTAATTTTGGCTCTATACAAAGATTAATATAAAAATATTTGCATATTACAATCAACCAAGGAGATATAAGACTCCTTCATGATGTTAAATTACAAGGAGAATGAAGATGTTGAGTAGAAAAAAGTTGTAACCCTCACAAACCAATACGAGTCCTTCACCTTGATGAGTGGTGAGACTGTGGATGATATGTTTGGAAGAGTGAAGGTTCTTCTAAATGAGTTAGACACATTTGGATATAGATTTTCCAAAACTCAAATCAACCTAAAGCTTTTAGATAACATGCCTAAGGTATTAGAGCCGAAAACGAATGTCCTCTCCGCAGCTCGTAATTTGAAGGAGCTCATGTGGGATGAGTTTTAGAAATCCTAAGAGTGCATGAGATGTATCACAAGGATCATGTGCACGTGATAAACTCAACATCGTCTGACCAAGGTCTTCTCACAAGGTCAACATCTGAACAAACCCAACTCAGACTATACCTCGAAAGTTTAGTCTAAAAGGTTAATCGATGAAAAAATATCCTTACAATCAAAAAAATCTTAAGTAGATATTTAAAATAGAGGATCATCATAAAATTGATTGCTATGAAGATGTGTAAGTAGGACAAATGATGACAAATTACTTAGAGCTAAAAAGGAAGAAACTGAAGAAAATAAGACAAATATATATTTGATAGCTGGCATAGAAGGAAAGTTGTCAATGAAAAATTCATCGTCTGAACATCTCTCATCAAAAGATATTTTTAAAAGAAAACTTAAATACTAATTAAAACACAATTCAACCCCTCTTATATTTTTCCTATTTTTCACAAAAGGTACATTCTAAGTTTTTCTCTAATTTTATTTCAACCTTTGATTCTTCGTGTTCATCATCTAAAGACGAAGAGAAAGATATTTTTTTTATAAGAAACTTCTTAACAACTCTAACTCCATTTCTGAGCAATATTTAAAAATGAAGTAAAAATTTAAAGTTTTGATCTTCAAAAATGACAAACTCAAAAAGAAAAAGGTTGGAGTTGATGAAAAAGTATCTACCTTAGAAGATTATATCGTCTAACAGCAAACAAAATAACGTACTGTAAACATGATTTTGAAAAGGTTCCAAAGAACTCTAAAACCCTAAATCTATTATTTCAACTTCCAAACAAACATGCGATTCGATAAGTTTGGCCTTGGTTATGAACTCTAGAGTAAGAAAGATCAAAACAAAATATGTTCGAAGAATCTAATAAGATCTTTCTATCATTGTGGTAAATTTGGACCAAAAGAATTTATTATTCCTGTTGTAGTCACGATGATAAAGAAAAATCAGAAAACGAAGTTGGACCTTCACCACTATATGATAGGAATAAACAAAAGACGATAGATCTATGTTCCCAGATTCAGTCAAATGCCTACATAAATTTAAACAATGGTGACCAATAATTCAATATCAATTCTAGCATTGTTCAGTTTCTCGTTGAAATAAAGAACGGATGTCTGTTTTCTCCCAATAAAGATAAAAGAATCAAGCCCCACTCTCTTTTCTTGCAAAATGATTCGTGGGTAAAGAAACTTGTCCCTACCACGTCCACTTTTTCAACTAAATGTTGTGATAAATATACTTTAATTGAAATTGTATTAAGAGTAAATATTAAGATCTTTTTAAGAAAAAAAAGGTTGTAAAAATCAAACCATAGAGTTAATAGAAATTTGTACGGTGATGTTATTTAAATATTATTGTTAAAGTATTATATTATATATTAGGTGAAGGTTGATTTTGGGGTTAGGAATTAAAATTTATTTATAGTCTCAAACTTACTTTTGTCCCTCCATTTAAACTTATTTTGGGTGAAAAAATGGATAAATTATACCCATGCCCTCTAGAATTATTTAAGTTATTCTCCATATTATTTCTTTTTTCATCTTTACTTTAATTTCTCTTGATATATAATACTAATGGTAAGGATATATACCTTAGATTGTTATGTTATTATATATAACAATTAATAAAGGTAATTATTTTATTGTACACATCTTTTTATTATTCTTAAAATATAAATTGTTTTCTTCTTTATCACATGAAGGTTGCATTGCATATCAAATTATCTTTAATCAGATTGTATTCGTTAAAGTTCGGTACACTACAAAGAAAATCATGAAATAGAAACCAATTTTTATTGTTAAATAGTTTATAAATTGGTATCCAATTTTTATTGTTAA
Source organism: Phaseolus vulgaris (assembly GCF_000499845.2). Lineage (NCBI taxonomy): Eukaryota > Viridiplantae > Streptophyta > Magnoliopsida > Fabales > Fabaceae > Phaseolus > Phaseolus vulgaris. The sequence goes on from NW_027174086.1 coordinate 397,448, forward strand.
AGTCCTTCCAGTGCCCAGGAAAGAGTTAACAACTAGACCAAACAAGTTCTTTGGTCATATTATCATTTTTATTATACTTATTATTATTAACATAATTTATACATATTAATATAATTATTATTAATAATATTAATATAATAATTATTAATAATATTAATATAATTATTATTAATATTATTCATATTATTAATATTTATTAATATTATTCATATTATTAATATTTATTAATATTATTCATATTATTAATATTATTAATATTATTATTAATATTATTAATATTATTATTAATATTATTAATATTATTATTAATATTATTAATATTATTATTAATATTATTATTAATATTATATTCATATTATTAATATTAATATTGTTAATATTGTTAATAATAATAAGTATAATGAAAATTATAATCATACTAAAGCATTTGCTTGGTGTAATGGTTAAATTTTCTGTTAGTTATTTCAAGGAATCTGACTTCAAATTCCATTCACTGCAAATTTTATATTTTGGTGCCAAAATTTAGACCTAATGAGATATATGGAAGTCCAATTTTCTTGAATCCTTCAAATCACACTCTAATTGATCCTTTGACTCGAGATCTTCCATAATAAAATACAAACAAACCACAAATGTTTGTTATTAAGTTATTTTTTTTAATAGAAAGCATTCTTGGACATGATGCATAATAACAATTCTTGGACATTTATCATTTTGAATTATTTAAATTGTTTTTTATTGGAAGCATAATGAGTAATTTAGACCTAATGAGATAAATGAAAGTCCAATTTTCTTGAATCCTTCAAATCACACTCTAATTGATCCTTTGACTCGAGATCTTCCATAATAAAATACAAACAAATCACAAATGTTTGTTATTAAGTTATTTTTTTTAATAGAAAGCATTCTTGGACATGATGCATAATAACAATTCTTGGACATTTATCATTTTGAATTATTTAAATTGTTTTTTATTGGAAGCATAATAAATTATATATTTGCAATCAACATATTGTGTGGAAAATTTATTTATTTTTAAGTAACTTTTTTTATATTATAACTTGATTTAAAATATATAAGAAAAATTCAAAGAAATACAAACAATATTTATGTTGAAATGGAACTGTATGTTATTTTTTTTCCTCTGTTTAAGATATGTTTTTAAGAAAATTGAAACAAATTCACCCGAGAAACAGTTAATTTTTGATAAAAACACATAGAATAGAACATAAATAGGTTAAAGATAACATATTATAAGCTATATATTAAAATCAATTATGTTAAATATGCAATTCCATTTCCAAATTATAGTCACGTTATTAGATTAACTTTCACAAAACATGAAACAACACATTTTGCTTTATTGTGATTTGTGAACCTCATCTTCATACAAGTTTCCGGGTTCTCAAACCATTCTTTCTAAGTTGGAATGGAGATCAAAGTACAGTTCTGACACGTCTCTCTCGTAGTGATTGCCATTTTCTCATTGCTTTTCCAACATCTTCATCTTTATATCTGGGGGTTATCCATAGAAAAAGGTTGAACTATACTTTTTTGTTTAATTAAATGCATTTTTACTTGAAAAATAGCATTATCTTTGTTTTTTTTGGTTTAACCTGAGCACTTTCTTTAAAAGTCAATCACTAATATCTTATTAAGACACTAAGATAAGATTCTTTTCATGTCCTTTCATCTATATATACGAAATATTTATTTCGATAAATTTATTTATAAGTATTTTCTAAAAGAAGTAAGATTAAAAAATAAAATAAACTTTTCCGTAAACTTAAACTAAAGCATGTCAAATTAAAAATGAGAAAGCAGAGAAACTATATGAAAAAAGAAGTAAGAAATTAATTTATATATAAATTAAATTTAGTTTGTAGAGAAGTTCATTTTGTTTTATTTTTATTTTTCTCTTCTATTTGTGTTTGCGGATTGATACAATATTGAAGAAAATAATATTGTCTTTAATTATTATAATATTGTATTACCCAATTCAAAAATAATTTATACTTGAAATATATATGTGCTAAAAATATCTTATCAATATACATATTCACTTATAATTATCTCAAATATACTTAATATTCAAGTATACTTCATATTATTGATTTAAGTATTTAAACGTTTACTCATTTCATCTGTGTTCAAGATACTCGCCAAATATTTGTATATGTATATATTAAAATTTATGTAGCCATGTTTCAAAGTTCTAGGTGGAACATTGATGGTAAATACCTTAGTTTATTAAACATATTAAAATACAGGAGTTTTATTTTTTAGCTGTATGTGTATGTGTTAGAGAAGACTTTGTTAAAACAATAAAATTTACTTCACTAGTTTTTACGCTCTTGGAATGATGAAGATAGCAAAAGTATTTCACTATATATTTTTTATAGTTTGAGTAAAAAATATAGAGAAAATACAATAGAAGAGAGTTGAATTGTGTTTTTTTTTAAATTGCATATTTTGCAAATAACGTTTATTTTTAAAATGTTTAATCAATTAATGGTGATTAGGTCTTACGTATTGTTTTATCAGCAAGAAAAAAAAATATATCCCACTACAAAACAACAATTCACCTAAAAACATTCCTACCTATTCCTTTATATATATATATATATATATATATATATATATATACTCTTTACAAAGAAGGTAATGCATACATAAAACAAACATCACTAAAAAATCAATTTTAAAAACTATAAATAATTAATTATTATAATAACTAAATTAGATACTATTTTAAAAAATAAATAAATTATTAGTTTCTATTATTAATAAATAATTTTTAAATTGGTATCTAAGGTTTTAACTACCAATTATTTAAATTCTAAATTTGGTAGCAAAAAGTTTTGTAATTAATTAGATATCAATTAGAACTAATTTAAAAATCAATAATTTTTTTAGTCTTTACAATAATATCTAATTTAATCAATATAATAACTAATTTTTTTATCTTTAAAATTAATTTTTATCGAATGATTTTAATTTTAGTGCGTCTCAATGAGAATCATTCCCTTCCTCTATGCTAGTCTTACCTATTCAATATTATCATTCATCCACTCATATCATTCTTTCCTGTTCAAGCTCACCTCCGTAGCAAGCTTTTTATAGTCCTCGAATTATCCTTACATCTTGCATGTCCCTCCTAGCAAAACTTACAGTACATTAGGGAAAAATAAACTTGCCCATATAGAAAAACACTGCAAATATACTTAACCATCACTACAAATGATTAATTTACCCTCATCTGTTATTATGCCATCTACACTGTGACCCTAACCAAACTTCAACGCCTTGTTATCTGTGCATAGGGCGATAAGATATTGATCCTGAAAATAGTAGCAAAAGCTTCCAACATATCATTAAATCAACCTTTGCCTTACTCGCATTGCACACCCCACATTCATACAATTTGCCCAAAAACTTTGGCCACCACTAAGTCAAAGTTTGACGTAGTGTATCAGACCGATATTTTTAACTTCACAAATTTGCTTATATATAAAATGTATGATTTTGTGTAATATGCAGTGAATTTCCTTCTTTATTAGTACAAATAATAAAATATGTAGAGAGATAGAGAAAGAGAGAATACACACTCTAATTTTCGTACAGGTCCGTCGTATCAAGTAGACTATACTTGGTTCTTAATCAACTGATTGAATTTCACTAAACATAATACTGTTGCAAAGTACACTCTTAATTTAACTGTGTATTCTTTGTTAAACAACCACTCATGAATAAGATGAAGAAGTTGTGTGCAGTGTGATCAACTAATCATGTTAATGCTTTGAACACTCTCTCAGTTAGCTAATTGAGATAGTGTTTTTTTATGAAGCTTTATGATAGGCACAAAATATTTAAGCAATGTTTCAATCCTATACAATGTGATCTCTACTTTTCTTCTTCCCTTTGATATACTTTATAGGTTTTGAAAAATATGATTGTTTTCAATCAATTTTTGCTCATTGAATCAACTTCATTTTTTTTTATACTTTTTTTGTCTGATGAGCTTGCTTGATTGAAAATGCATCAAATACACTTTGTACATTAAATGCTCTCTTCTTCCTTAAGTAATTTTTTCAATAGTTGGATTAGGTTGTCTTTTTTAGTGTGCCTTGTCTTGATTTTTCCTAGTTGTGGCAGTTGTACAAGCAAATATCATTTCTAAAGTTGACAATGCTTAGTGTTTGAAAATTGTAGAGAAGAAATAGCTTTAACTCAAACTCCAAGAGATATTTTAATGTTGACTTTAATTTATGTTTTTAACGAATCTCTTTGGTAGATCAACATTCTCTACAACTTAAAATAAACATATAGATATTTATTGAATTACGAGATTGACTTAATCTATATGTATATTTTATATTTTAAGCATGTTTTATCTTATGAGTTTTATGTAATAAAGAACATCACAATGTTAATATCTTCTGACAAAACACTGTCTTAAATGATCTATTATTTTTATAAAATGATCTATTATTTTTATAAAGTTATAAACTATTTTTAATTAGCACTTAATCAAATACTATTTTTACACACTTAATCAAATACTAAGGTGTTGGACTTTTCCCTTTAACACTTTCCAACACCACTTTTATTTTTACTAATGCACCATGACATTACATGTCTCTACATCCGTATTATTTTATTAGGGATAAATACATAATACTATTTAAATTAAATTAATTATGATTATAAAACAAAAAGTTGATAAAAATTTAAAAAATAGAAAAATAAAGAAAAAAATAATTTATAATTTTTTAACTTTTTTTATCTTTAAAATTTTTTGAATGAGCAGTAAAATACATGTACAATTAAGTTGATATTATTTTAATAAAAATTATTCCATGTTTAAATATAATTAATATCACATTTTAAGGCAAGAAAATAACAAATATCTGCTGGATAACTGACCTATGAGAACTTAGGGGCAAACTAATTTCATCACGACTAAAAATTTCTATTTTTGTTTTCGTACTTAATTTTCATGCACCTCCTCTTTAAGTAAATTTTCATGTGTACTAATATCACCTCTGCGAAGCATTATATATAATATATCTTATTCCCAAAATTCAAAGTCAAATGCATGCTGCAATTGATAGAATTTAGTTAAAAGATAATTTTTCTTTTAGTGATGAACGTCTTCAAAAATAAAATAAAGTAAAATAAATTTATATATAATTAAAAGTAAAAATTTAAAGAAATAAATAGTAAAAATATCTACAAAGTATAGCTCATAAAATATATATTTTGTTTCTTTACTACAAGTATTTATCAAAATCATGGAAACGTATCTACTTAAAGTAGTAGTTTTTCATCTATGTGTGTAACAAAAAAGCTACATAGTAATACATGTTCGGATTTATTTAGAGAAAAACGGTTAGAAAAAATTTAAAAGTTAATAATAAAAAAAAAGTAATATCTCTACTAAAATATTAAACAACTTTAAAGTTTTAGGTTAAAATATCAAGACAATTATTCAATATAAATATTTTTAGAGATAAAAAATAATTAGTTATTATATTAACTAAATTAGATATTATTTTAGATACTAAAAAAATTATTGGTATATACAATAGTTTCTAATATTAATAAATAATTTTTAAATTTATATTTAACTAGTTACAATGTTTTAACTACCAGTTAATTTAAATTCTAGAGTTAGTAGTTAATTAAATACCAATTTAAAAATTAATGTATAAATTTTATTAATAATATACTTTAGATACCAATAATAATTTTAGTTTTTAGAATAGTATATAATTTAGTCAATATAGTAAATAATTATGTTTGGTCTCTAAAAATTATTTTTTTATATAATATAATGATTTTCTTTATAGTGTATATGATATTATTTTATATGATTAACTCATGACTTATTTTAGTTAAATAAAGGTTCCAATAATATAAGATACAAAGGAGATGAAAATTTAGATATTATGAAAAGCAGTTATCTAAAATTTAATTATAATTAGTTTAGTTGGAGATGAGGTTATAGTTAAATTGAAAGGGGTGTGAAGGGACATATAGGGAATAGCAAGCATTTAGAAGAGTGGTTAAAAGGGTTGGAGATGATGTTGTGTTTTGATAGGAGGAGGGAAAAATGTACCCCTATCAACTAGACATGTTATTACCCTTATTGAATTCAACTTCTTCACCTTATTTTATGCAAACCAACATCATGCCTCCAATTCATCATATGCCAAATCGGTGCTTTCTCACACCCTTACAATCAAACTATACCAAACCAATTCAAATAACAACTATTTTAATTACCTTCACTAAATACAAATTATATTTAACTTTAACTAGATATGTTTTTTCACTTATTGTTTTTTAGTTAAAATATATTTACAATAAATTAAAAGATAAAAGTATGTGTACGCTATCCTTAATCTTTAATTATAAATAAATACTAATTTTATTTATACCATAAATAGATAAATATGCATAAAAGAAATATTACATAAGTCTAACAAAAGCAAAAGCCAAAATACATGCACCTTCTACCAAAAATAACTCTACAATTAATCATCCGTACTTTTCTAATACTCCTTTATTATTCAATCATTCAACAAAATATAAATCACACGAAGAACCATTCAAAACAGAATGCATATTCACTGGTTGATGATTTTGTTTAATTTAACGAAACCTTAACTTGTGAATGGAGAAGAATTGTGTAGTTGAAATGGTATTGTTATGATTGTTTTATGGAAATCAGGAACAGAGTGAAGGTGCTAGAAGGATGCTAATGAATAAGGCGTCATAGAAATTTGAATAATTGAATAATAAAGGAATATTAGAAAAAATATGAGTAATTAATCAAATAATTGTGTTTGGTAGGAAGTGTATTAATTGAGAACAATTCATGATTAATGAAGATGAGAGCCATTTAGAACACATGAGTATTTTTAGTATTCTATGTTAGCCGTTAGGTTAAAATTAAATAAAAAAATTAGATTTGGTGTAAGTCTTTTAATATATATAATGCTGTCTGATATTAAGTAAAGAAAACCTGAAACTAAAAGGATGTTAACCGCCGAATATTTTTAAATTTAAGGATAACTTGTTCAAAATAATTTCATTTAGTAAAGATGGGATCTCCTCTATCAACGGAGAATTTAAACCATGCTTCAATTAAGTTACTGGAAAAAAATACACTGTACCCTTTACTAAAAGTAAATAAATTCTTCAATTCTTTTTATAAAAAATCTTATATTATTTTAAAAAACTCAATTTTTAATATTCATAATTATTTTTATATCTTTCCATTTATCTCCACAAAATCTACGTCAACCTTTAGCAATTCATTTACTAATTTCCTTTCTATAAACAACACTTGTAAAAATTGCTTGTAAAAATTGCTAGCGTACACACTAAGAAGTGATTTAGAAACAACCACTAAATTATTTTGTTGTTGTACGTGTTTGCCTGTCTATCGGTAACAACTAACAAGTTCATTTGACTTTTGAACTGGATTATTATTCTTCATTTGATTGAGATGACCTAATCAAAGAATCTTAAATAATGAGCGGCTATTTATGAAACAATGAATAGTAGTTATATGACTAATTCAAAGAACTCATAACAGTCAACTCAAAGAATATCACCTGATCAACTTATAAATATTCACTCTCCAAGAAGTACAATCTATCTAATTTCATACTCTTAACTCCCATACTATTAATAACCTATTATTCTTGAGCTCTTACTGACTTGAGCATTGAGAGTGTTTTTCAGGTGGACATCCCCTTTCACATTAGAGACCAACTAAGAGCTCACTCCCGAGGAACATCCGGTTCTCACCGAATCGCACTCCCGAGCTCATTTTCGGTAGGAATATTTGGCGCCCACCATGGGGCCTGGTAAAACTTTTCCCAGGACCATTATAGACATTTGGACATATACTCTCAATATGAGTACTCGACAAGAAAACACAAATAAAATGATGGGGGACCCCTCCGAACAAACAAGGAGGACCTACCAAGAACTGAAGGACGCCCTGGGCCAAATGCGGGAGGAGATGGAACAAAATTGACATATCTGGGAGAGCAACACAGAGTAGAATTGCTAACACTACAGGGTAACCCGCGACACTTGGAGCATACTGCCGAGTCCCAGAGAGTTCCCCCAAAAAAATCGAATCAATAGGAGAGGTCGATATCTCGCACTCCCACCATATCATCTTGGAGAGGAATCCCATCGAGTTCCACACAAGACAGGACGGGGCAAGGGAGCCATGGACACGAACATCAACCCTTCAAGGAACTCCCTAACCCGTTGATCAACCGCACAATGAATACCAACTTAAGAGGTTTTCACCCCCTCATAGATGAGGTCATGAGGGTCTAGCTGCCCCAAAGATGGAGTTGGCCCAATATGGAGAAATACTTGAGGACCTCTGATCTTAAGGCACATGTTAAGGCCTGTATGATCCAGACTCAGCTATTCTCAAAGGATATGGACGTGCACTACATGTTGATTCCCACCACTCTGGAAGGGGTGTCCTTGGAATGGTATTACTCTCTACCCAGGAACTTGGTAGACATTTTTGACACGTTCTATGGTCGGTTCCTCGCCAGGTTCGCGGATTGCAAGCCCATGGCTGCCACCTCGACATCCTTGCACAATGTCGTGCAAGAGGAAGCAGAAGGCTTGAGGCAGTTCATGGTCCGATTTGCTCGAGCTACTTTAAACATACCCGACCTGCACCCAACAATGTCTGTGCATGCCTTGCTAGTGGGGCTACGTCCAGGGAAGAAGAAAAATATATAAGCATCGAGGAGAATGTCGATGCACGAAAGAAGGCAATGAAGGCACCAACTGCGACAGCCTTCACTAGCCACAAGAGAAAGAGGTAAGAGAAATCTGAGAACTACACCCCTCTGAATACTTTGAGGGAAATTGTGCTACCATAGGCCTGCAACTTAGAGCTTTTACGCCTACCATCTCCAGCCCCCAATAACCCTTAGGGGGATCAAACAAAACATTGCAACTATCACCAAAATTCGAGGCATAACATAGAAGAATGCTTCAAGGTGAAGGACCTCTTGGAGGAGCTTGTCAAGTTGGGAGCCTTAAATTGTTTCATCTCTCGGGTCGAGAACAGTCGGGGCAGAGGGTCAAGCCAAGGTCGAGGAAAGGGAAAATCAAATTGAGGACGAGGTGGTAGGGCAAGAAGTTACCACTGAGCTGATTGAACTGGTACCCCAGAAATAAGCAGGGCAAGAACGACCCAACATGAAATGGGAGAATCCTAGCAAGAGCTTTAGAATTAGGAGGGGCAATTGTCAACATGGGTCGTGGAGAGATCAACACCATTGCTGGTGATTTCGTCGTTGTTGGTCCTACCAGTTCAACAAGAAAAAGACACATTCGAAGTGTCAATGTTGTTAGCCTCCTACCACCACAAGTCTGATATGATTTTCTCTTTACAAATGAGGATCGGTCAACCAGAGACCCTAAACAAGACGCTCCCGTAATAATCACGGTCACTATGGCAAATTGGAGGTGAAGCAAATCCTGATTGAGAAAGGTAGTTCGACCGACATCCTATTTTGGTCAGTGTTCAAAAAGTTGGATATCTTAGAGGACCAGATTCAAACATACCCCGGCTTGTTGCTCGGCTTTGTTGGGAAAGAGACCACACAATGGGGTATATAGATCTCTTAACCACATTTGGCATGGGAGAGGTACATCGACCCATAACAATGTGGTACATACTAGTGAATGTGGATACCTATTATAATGTCATCATATGCAAAAAGACCTTGAACTAGCTGGTTGCAGTGGAGTCAACACCTCACATGGCCATGAAATTCCTCGATGAGAGAGGAAACATGATCACCGTCAAGGCGGAGCCCAAGGTAGCCAGAGAATGCTACGCCCAAAGCTTGAAAATTACCCCTTACTCGGTGTCGAGGCCAGGCAAGGAGGGGACAAGCCTAGACCTGTCCTACCTGGAGGAGACAGACGCACCAACTGATCAGGATAAGTGGAAGGCTTCCAGAGTGTGCCACATAGAAAAACCTGGGGATCTGAGCCCCTTTTACGATAAACGACCCCATGAATCGGGAGTCACAGACATTGAATTGGACAGTAGGGCGGAGTTTGACGAGAACAGACCATCATTTGATGAGTCCATGATTGTACTACAACTGGGCACTACCACAACACAATCCACTAAGGTCAGGCACTTCGTGGATCATTAAGAAATGAGATTGAAAGTGCATTAAAACTTAACTCAAACCTCTTTGCCTGGGATACCTCCGACATACCTAAAATCAATCCCGACTTTGTCTGTCACAAGCTCTCCATCATACCCAAGAGAAATCGATCTCGCTGAGGAAAAGGAGGTTGGGAGACGAGAGAAGAGCGGTAACAGATCAAGAAGTAAAATAATTGCTTCGGGTCGATTTCATCAGAGAGGTAAACTACACCACATGGCTACCCAATGTGGTTATAATGAAGAAAGCTAGTGGTAAGTGGCGAATATGGTTATCTTGGAGTCTCCCACCACTCCAAGTGGCGTGACCACCATCATCATCCATAAGCTTCCTCTATCTCTTCATTTCTTCCTTCCTTGCACCATTTCCATTTCCTTTTATATTCTTGTGTTCTTCTTTTTCCTTTTTGATTTTTCCATCTTGTTGCTTCCATTATATGCTTTAATTCCGCACCTCTTCATCATCATCATCATCACTATATAATTGTGTTTTCTCTTTGTCCTCTAGAAGTGAACCTTCACACTTACTTAACCACTTGGTTAAGTTCATGTCTAGTGGGGATATTTTTTGGGTTTCTCACCATATTATGCTTAAAACTAAAAAACCATAAACAAAGTGCAACCCATCAAAATATGCAATCTTAAAATGAACTCCCATCAAGCTTTAAGTTATGCCTTTCTATAGTCCCAAAGAGTTCTTCTAGGTCGGATATGTACCCCTCTGCTTTCGTTGAGGTGACCACCATGTCGTCCACATATGCTTGGACATTCCATTCGAGAATTGGTAGCAGAATTCGATCCATGAGCCTCTGATAGGTTGCCCCCGCATTCCTTAATCCGAAGGGCATGACCTTGTAACAGTAGTTGGTTGCTTCGGCCATGAAAGCCGTTTTATTCTCGTCTTTTGGATGCATCCGAATTTGGTGTCCAAGAAGCTCAGTAGACCACAACTTGAGATGTTGTCTACTAAAAGTGAAGACCAAACAAGCAGGGGGTAGGGATCCTTGGGGAAAGCTTTATTGGGATCAATGAAATCGACGCACATTCTCCACTTCTCATTTTCCTTTTTTACCATGACAATGTTTGCTAACCACTCGGAATATGGGATTTCCATTATATGGTTAGCTTTGAGGAGTTTTTGAATCTCCTCTTACATGGCGAGACGCTTTTCCTCAATGAATTTTCTTTGCTTTTGAATGATGGGTTTGGCCTTCTCATCTATGGTGAGACGGTGACACACAAAAACTGGATTAATCCCAAGCATGTCAGCGGACGACCATGCGAAGGCATTCATGTTTCTTGAAATGACTTTGCCAATTTTATCCTTCAGCTCCTTACAAAGTGCGGCTGCAAGCTTGAACTTCTTACCATTTACCTCCAATTTTTGAACTTCCCCAGCGGGTCCAGGTCGCCTTTCGTTGCAGGGGTCGACCTTTACTTCCACACCTGGTCCTCCCATTTGGATGATAATTGTGTAGGTGCCCCTACAGTTTCTGATGTTAGTTGATTTTAGGATTGTTCATTTTATGGTGTGACACTTTACTTAGATTGAGATTTTAGGAATTTAAAAGTGAAGACCTTAGGAAATTCCCCACTGGACATTAACTTAACCAAGTGGTTAAGTAGATGTGAAGGTTCATTTCACAAAGGCAAAAGGAAAAGACAATTATAAGGTGCGAAATTAAAGAACAACGAAAATAAACCAGAATAGAATTGTCGAATGGAAACAAGGAAAACCAAACAAGAACATGATACAAAGAGTAAAATGAAATGACAATGGAAGAATAGATGAAGGAAGGAGAAAACTTATGTGATGAATTTGAGAAGTGGAACACGCCACTTGGAGTGTGATTGGCCTCCAAGATAAGTGAAGATAACTGCCACTTGAGAGCTCTCAATACTCACAAGATAAGACCTAAATGCTAAGAGGAATTTAAACCTCACTAACACCTCACACAATTTGTGCAGAGTAACACTTCTTCTATTAATTTCAACTTGTGAAAACAAAGGGAGAAACCTCCTATTTATAAGAAGAGGGTAGAAGGGGAAAAATGGTGTGACCTAGGTCATTGACTAAGGTCAAAGTCGCACCATAAGCCTAATCTTCTAGAAGCTAGGTTAAGTTATCTACCTTACAAGGCTTCATGAGCTAAAAAACTATGCACCCCCCCCCATTTGTGCTAAAGACACCTACTCTACTGAAATTAAAAATAATGAAGCAAAATGACGCTCAACACCCAAAATTCGTGCTTTGCTCCTGGTGCTCCTCTGGGGTATGGTAGGTGCTGAGGTTATGTCTCCTGCCCTGACCCTAGGTCTTGGTTCATGCTCTTAGTCTTCCTCCTCAGAGGTTGGGCCTGTTCAGTTGGTGCCCTCTCTCCTAAGTCCTCATCAGTTTCTCATACTATTCTCGTAACATTTGCGTGCCATTTTTTGATCTACTTTCATTGTGATTATCTTTCCTTTGGGTGAAGGCAACTTCAAGTTCATGTGGGTGGTAGAGGCTACCGTGCCCAACCTATTTAATGAAGGTCACCCTAAAAGCAAGTTATAAGCACAAGGGGTATTAACAATGATGTACATTACTGTGATAGTCCTTGCTGTGTTTTCATCAGAGAAAGTTGTCCTCAACTCGACATACCCTCGTAATTCCACTTGGTCGCCTGTGAAACCGACAAGGAAATCATCGTAAGGCCTCAATTGATCGGGAGATTCGTAGGTCTACGAACGTTCCCTAGAACATTACGTCGACCGAGCTTCCTTGATCAATGAGGACACTATGTACGTTCTATCCTATAGTGATGACTGTTATCTCCACATGGTCATCTTCATGGGGGAACACCTCTTTTGAGTCAACCGACGTGAAACAGAGGGAGGTAACTTAGGACTGTTCAAACTTCTTTGTGTCTAAGGACATCACAACTCGGGAATAGCGTTTTTGGCTAGATCTCGAGCTGCCTTCTCCAGAGAACCCTTTCATGATGGTATTCAGATCTCCTAGGACTAGAGCTTTCATCTTTAGTTCTTGGCATGCGACTTCCCTATTTGGTTCCTCCTAACCGTTCTCGAGGTACTTAACCAAGTACCCCTTTTTCACCATCTTCGAGAGTTGATAAGTTAGGATGAGACATCGTTCGACATTGTGACCTCGTGCCCTGTGGAACTCGCATCAGTCCTCTTTTCGTGATCCTAGCACCCGATCTCTCTTCTTTGGAAAATGTAGCGTAGGACACTCATAACCTCGATTTGAGTATTTTTTTTCTTTGTTAATATGACTCTTTGTCTCGTCCTTTATGCGATGTACGGGATGTACCTCTGATCAGTTCGCCTACTCATAGATACATCTTTGTTCTTTGAATAGTGTGCACGCTCACTTTCCTTGTACCTTGCCTGATTTGACCGCGTATTGGCATTCTTTATGAGTATGATTTCTTCTGCTTCGATATAGATCGTTGTCTTACCTCGAACAACAAGTCCGCCCTATTTCAGATTAACAAGTCGTTGAAAGGGCTCTCTGCCATCCCTTTGATGAAAGCTGCAACCACCATCTCCTCGTTTGGAGTCTTACCGAGACCGCACATAAACAGTTTAGGTAATCCTTGAGCAGTTCTCCTTCCCTTTGTTTGACATCAAAGAGATCTGACAATCGTGGGGGTTGACTTTATTAGTTGAAAACTGCTCTTTAAATATCCTAGAGAACTATGGGAAATAGGTGATATGATCGTCGGGGATCCCGCTAAACCACTAAAGAGCGGTTCCTGTAAACGTGCCCATGAGCAGCTTGCATTGGATGGCGTCTGACCCACCCGAGATGATCATTTGAGCCATAAATTCCTTTAGGTGGCTCTCTAGATCTTCCACGCCAGAGAAAAGGGGTAATCTTAGGCGTAATGAAGTGGGGTGGTATCGCTTCCTCCATTATTTGCTGCGAGAATGGTTTGGGGTCATCCCTTGAGAACATGTTCGGGGAGCGTGCCCGAACATGGCGTCGATCATGTTCATCTTTCTCCACAATTCCTCGTTGGCTTTACGTAACTCTCGTTGGTTTGAGCGTGCTCTTTCATGGTCTTCCGAAAGGCCTCTATTTCCTCCATAAGACGTGCTTGAATGAGTCATGTTTACTCCTGTAGGCGATCTTGATCGGCTCAAGTTCTTCTCATAGCCACTTCTGTTGGACTCGAGCTTCTTCCCGAAGTCACTCTTTCTCTCATCGGTATTCCTCATTTGCCTGTTGAAGAAGTCTCATGGTCTCCATTATTTGTTGCAAAGTTGGGACCTCGTCACCTTCGGGCACTTGCGCTCCTTGTCTAGTGTTCTTCATAGCGTCAGGTTACTCGGTGCTTTGTATCTGGGTGTTTAGAGAATTAGTGGGATCGACTTTTACCGGGCCCTACGGTAGACGCCAAATGTTCTCGTCGGTTGATCTGGATCGGGTTTTGGAGGTGGATTATGGGTCTTCCTTCCTTTTGCTGCTGCTTTGAGATGCTTAAAATTCGTAGTGAGGGGAGCTCCACCTATTGACAAGACTCTGACAATCAAGTCAGTGAGAGCATATAAATATGAGTATGGAATGTAGTGTATGAAATAACCCTTACCTTTGTTTAGGGTCTTGGTCTTGAGGCCCTTTTATAGTTTGTAGATCCTCCATTTAGGAGTTAACAACCTTAAAGAGATTATGTCAATATATCCCTTTATTTCAGGGTGTGGGTAGAGCATTATCTCTAACTGTTTAATTTTGTCAAAATTTAGAGTAAATATCTACACTTAACTAATTCAGTTACACATTTAGTTATTTTTATATTTGTTGCTGCCTTTTTAATATATTTTGCTATCTGTTGGGCGGACTCATATTGTTTTGGGCCAAGTTAAGTATTTACCTTCTTAAACTAATCGGGTCAAAATAATATTTATAAGTGCTTAGGTTGGACCCCGAGCACGTCCGACCAGTACATTTTCCAAAACAACAGATTGAAATAAGTTTTTTATTCAGGATTTCAAATAAAACAACCTAATGTTTTATCGAAATAACCGGTTGTTTCAGTTTGACAACAAAGACAAAATAAATCAAATCTTTTCCAATAAATTTTGAAAATCACTAAGTGTCAAACAATCGGTTGCTTCGACAATTCAACAGGTTGAAAAAACTTGTTTGCCTCAATACCTTTGAGTAACAGCTTTTTCAATTGGTTGATTTGAAAAACAATTGACTAAAATTTCTCAGTTTTTTTTAGAAAACATTTCTTTTAAAAGAGATAAAGAGTTAAATGAGATTGGATCAATACAAGGTGTGAATTAACAAGCAAAAAATACTAAACCACACACAGAAACATAACAATAGGTTCTTCAAGTCTTCTACACAGTTTTGGAGGCATTAAAGCACCTTGTTCAACAATTTTCCCATATTTGATGAAGATAAATATCTGGTTTATTTGTGTTGTAGGTTTTGAACTTAAGAGCTCCTACAAAACATAATTGTATACCATACAAAGCAAGTATCACAGCAAGATAAAACAGATTCACTAAGCACACTCAAAGAGCAAGTTTCTACATAATCACAAAGGCAGAAAAAACAGAAAAAATTGAAGTGTGCAAGCAGATGCGAGAATATAACATAGACGAGAACAAAGACACAATGGAATACACAATGCAAACATAAATTAGGATAAAGAGCAAACTGGCCTCTGTATTGTGTAGGTTGTCGGATCGAGCTTCATCATCTTTGCTTCAAGATTGAGCTTCACACTCCGCTTCTAAAAGTAGACATAGGGCACACAGGTTTTGGGACAAACTGAACGTGTTTGAGTTTTAGTAAAGAAATGACAAAGCTTTGAAATTTGTTTTTAATAAATAATTTATAAAAATCCGTGTATAATGTATGTCTTTTTTACATAGGGATAGAGGTAATATTATATACGAATTCATCCTCGATTTTTATCTTATGTAAATCCATAATTACATATGAATCTAAATCTCCACATAATAATTAGTCGCACATAATAATTAGTATGTAATGAACAAATTTTTTGTAATAAAAAGAATTGGAGAGATGATTTATCTCATAAACAATTTGCAGTCCCCGCACAAGCAACAAAAGTGATTTGCCTCTGAAACGAAACCATCCTTACTTTGAAGTTTCTTTAGGATATAGTGAAGTGCGTAAACAAACTTTTCAAGAAAAAATCATGCGGTGTAGTTCCTTAAAAACAGAAAAATTAAAATAATAAAATATTAACCATGATTTATTAAAAAACACTTGATACTTACCAGGAGTTTGAAAAATATGTGATTATGTGGGTATCGTAATAGAAGTTATCATAACCTTGTTAATAAACCCCTCTCAAGTTTTTAGATTCCATATTTGAAAAATATATGGTTTGAAAGGAAAATTCCATTAAAAATTATGATAAAATTGTGTGATAGATATTAGTGATTGACAAATTGCATAGAAAGTTTAGCTTTATGCATATACAAGTATTAGATGTATTGGATGTGAAAAAGAAAGTAGAAAGTCAACCCAGCTTATGAATGTCGTATTTATAATAGTTGATTGGATTTTAGTGATGAAAGGGAAGTTTGGTCTATGTATTCACGTGTAGACACCAAATGTGAGGAGTTGATGATGGAGGCGAAGTTGTCCAGAACTTGCGTTGAAGTCACAGTAAAAGAATTAAAATGAAATATTTACAACATCTTCATTCAAAATCAATCCTACTTATGTCAGTCCTCTTCTGTCTTCTAAAAATATCCATAAGCAGATCTTCAATAGTACCGCACATATATGGACATTGGAGAGCTATTTCCAACTAATCAACTTCATCACCTAATAAAGAGCCAAATCTCCAACCACCAACACTCAAAAATCATTTTCAATTTCACTACCAAAGAAAGCTAGAACATGTGTTGGCCCATTCTCACATTTCATGCACTTGATCGTACTCCCTCTTTCGATATTTCACATCATTGCATAAAAGATACAACTCACCTATTTCAATCACACTATCTCTCTCCTCACTTTTCTAAATTATGTGGAACTCAAATATCAAACTCTTTCCTCAAACTGTTATCTCACTCATAAACATTTAGGATTTGCTTACACATATTTGTTTATAAAGATTTTTAGAGGCAAAACCGAAGTAAATCAAAATTATACTTACTTATAGAGATCACTTTGGTTATAAATATTGAAGACAATTCATATAAATGAGTGAAAATACACCTTATAAATTGATTTTATAAGGTTGAGTTAAACTTAAAGTCCACTTCTCAATATGATATCAAAGTCATTTAGAGTCTGTCATAGCAATAGTTTGTTGGGCTTATCAGCTCACCTGCTATCGAACAATCTATAAATATATAGTCTCACGCACGAGTTAGAAGCTTCGACGTGAGGGATGTGTTGGAAATCCGCGATAAGAGTAGATAAGAACATTTCATAATATATATATATATAAGTGGGTACAAACTTTATAAACTATTTTTATAAGATTAAGTTTGACTTAAAATTAACTTCTTAAGATGTTACGAAAATTATTTAAAACAATTCATACTATATATACTATATTAGTAGGTCACTTTATAAATTTATTATTATTAAAGTTGAGTTCTTAATATTTATTATTATAAATTTATTGCCTTCTTTATATTTTTATATATTATTTGTTCACCATCGGAGTATCTTTACAACTATTGTCACTCACTTCTCGTATAAGAAGAATACACTTGGATGATGAAGGTAAGGAGAAAACAATAAAATTTGGATCTAGTGGAGTCAGTTTCATTCTCAAATGCTGAAAAAAAAAGTTTCATTCTCAAATAACAATTTATACAGAAGTTAAGAAAAATGATGTACTTAAAGGAATGTTGTTGTTGTTTATTCTGTTGAAGAGGAAGGAAGAGTGGAGTAAAGAAAGGAATCCGAGATGGGAAGCATGATGGGACCCAGCACAGTGCCTGAGAGCAACATTATGATGTGCATCGAAGAAGATGGGAAAAACTGTGATGTGGTCCAACGTTACTAGCTGCTAACTGGTTGGTGACCATGGAATTACCCAATAACTGGATATTAGCCACATTCAAATGCTTCTACCTCTGCTTTCATGATTGAGACACCCACGTTTCTTCTCTTTCCTTTCCTTCAAACTCAGACCCAAAGATGTTCTCCAACACTGTCTTTAGATTCTTTTCTCTATCATCATGTAACTCCATAAATCAAAATATGTTTAGGTTTAGGTTTATGTCCATCTCTTGCACAACGTTTAACAAAGGTTTATTTAGATTAACAAGTGCCACAAATTCAATTTGAGCATAGATATATAATTATGTTATATACTTAATGATTTTACTTATCCTCCAAGTAAAATAATTGGATTATTAAAGTGCAAAAGATAATTATAGATTTTTTTTTATAATTAGAATTTAATGTACATTATTAGTAAAATATATTTTGTTTAGCCAATTAGTTGGACATAACTATAAATACCATTTTAAAATAATAATTATAAAAGTGAACAAACTAATTATACATAAAAATATGATTGGATGAAAATATAAAAAAGTTATATTATCAATGTATTTTAGTTGCATTTTAAGTTTAATAGCATGAGTTGACAACGTGAAAGAAATTTATAGTGTAATTAATCACAAATTACTTTTTATATGAACTTTGGTGGTTCGTAATTAGATGACGGAATATACTGCTATTCTACTGCTTTAGTAATTAGTACATAGTTTGTTCTTAAATCTTATAACAATTGCTTTGAAAGTCATATATGAGATTATTTCTAATTACTAGTAAGTGTAAAAATATTTGTTCCAATTATATATATATATATATTAAATTCATAATAATATGTTAAAGCAAAGTAAAATGAGATGATGTTTGGTTTGGATGAATTTGTTGATAAATATTTATAGGAAAAGAAAAATTGAAATGATTTTTTTTAAAAAAAGATAAAATTAATTTATATACAAATTAGTTTGTAAAAGTTATTTTACTTCATGCTCCAAGTTTCTTCTCCCTTGATCAAATTTTGACTAGGATTCCTAGCATTTTTATCGTCCAAACAAGGTCCAATTAGAACCCAAAACTAGTCGACATATGCCTCTACAAAGTTCTTAAAAAATACAAAGAAAATGTATATCTATACAATTTATATAAGTTTAAGAAGAAAGAAAAATGTTCTGGTCTTTTACTATTCAAATGTAAAGTCTTCATCTACTTTCCTCATAACTAAAGATTTTGTGACGGGATGATTGTTATATACTTTTGATCTCGCCGGTTGACCAGAACGCAAGAGCCTTGTCACGTCGAAAGTATTCTTCCTCTGGATCGGCTTTGCACCACGCTAGCTTCCGTCCTTCACACCTCGATTCACCTCAAGAACCTGCAAAAGACAGAGTGGCGCCGCTGCAGCCGATCGCGCTCCGACGCTCAAGTCAGTGACGGAACCACCAAAACTCTAAGAAAGAAAACTAAGAACTCAAGGAACCATGCAAAAACTCTCTCAGTGTCCTCCAATATCCTCAAGCGTAAAGAAGTGTTCTAAACGCGTGTACCTCAGAAGTTCGTTAGAATCTCTTATATACCTGCGCACTTTCTCTCTCCTGACGGTTACACATCTGAACACGCGGCTCGCATCCAGCTGTACACGTGTCACCATCTGGAGCGTCCTCTGCTTGAGCGTCACTTATTACTCTTCAGGCTGTTCGACTAAGTTACCCATGCAAGGAGTAACTCGGCGTATAGCTGCCTTGGAGCGCGATCTCTTCTGTGTGGCGAGTACGGGGTGTCACCATGCACACCTTCCCTGTGGTCTCGCCGGCCGCCATCATAATCTGCTTCACTTGCTTCACCATGCATGTCCTGGTAAGCTGTTCCATGGCCTCAACCTCTGGCTAGCTAGGGAATGATCATCTGATAACTTCATCCTTCGCACTCGTGCCCTTTGAAAGCTTTGAACAAGCTTTCCTGATCTTTCGGCGATGTCCTCCTCTCGGCGATCTCTGATCACTTGGTCGCCTGGGTTCGCATCCGGCGACTACGACACAAACCTGGTGACCGCCGGTTTAGATATGCTGGAGATCGGAGCACGCCAACTTAACGATTGGCGACTACACGAGCTCACCGACTTCCTTCCCTTCTATCAGCCAGGTGTTCCGTCCAACACGCCTATATTATCGCTTGCTGCCACGTCATCACTTCTGACTACCTGGGCGGTACACAAGCCCCCCAGTCTTAAGCGAAGACTTGTCCAGCGAAAAGACTTAAGAGGTCACATCACCGTCGATCTACGTGGCGCTGGCACGAAATTCCAATCGTTCGTACCCTCTGCTTTTCTAACGCTCCACCAAACCCCTTTTTCCAATCGCTCGACACGTGGCGTCATCAACAGTCATCTTCAACTGTCGTTTGCGCTTCCGAAAACGTTCGAAAAACCCCTAAAACCCCTTGCACTTCCACTGTTTCATCATCTTTCTGCATTTTCAAACACTCTAAGTTTTTCTCTGCGAACCCACGAAGCTTCTCAACTCTCTCAATCTCCAACTCTCTTCAACGCTCACCCGATCATCAAAAGGTACCCCTTTTACTTCTTATGTTGATATTTGCTGCATTTTAACCGATTCGCATCATCCATTATCTGTCTGGTGCATACGTTGTGGGCTGTTTTTTCTTTTCCTCTTCTCTCGTAACTTAGGGCTTCGTCTTCCATTACGTTCATCCCAGCGAACTCCTGTTTGTTCGTTCCTCCTTCTTCGTCCTTCATCGAGTCGTTTTCTGCAATCTTTGTTCATCCCTTTCCTTTTTCCTTTGCTGTTCCTGCGATGGCTTTCACGAAAACCACCGCGAACCCTCCTCCTCCATCGCGAAACCCTCCACCCCAAGCGCATAACCCACCACGAGCATCTGGTGCTCCTTCTACCCAGGCTGAGAGGCCTGCAACCTCTCACACCAACCCCGCTCAAGCAACTCCGCCAGTCGCCGGAGGTGCCTCCCTACCTCCCAAGGACTACAAGGAACTCTACCCTTGGGCCACCTCAACTTTGTTAAAAGAGACTTCTTCAATAAACACAGAGTTGGGCGTGCACCGACTAAGGAAAGGGGACCAATCCGAGCTCAAATTCCATAAGGAGCACGACATCAAAATGACTGTGCTGCCCTACTTCCCGGGTGAACCGATCTGCGCGGACGATAAAGCGAACAATGGCGAGCTGTTCTGCTTCATCTACACGACGTTCTTCAAGAAGGTGAAGCTCAGACTTCCCTTTACTCGCTTCGAGAGAGAGCTTTTAACCGAGCTCGATATCGCCCCCGCCTAGCTTCATCCCAACAACTGGGCGTTCGTAAGGGCGTTCCAAATTATGTGCGCACACTTGGGACTACCAGCTTCAGTTGACGTTTTCCTCTTCCTGTTCGAAGCTAAGAATCCAGGAGACCGCCTCTGGATTAGCCTGAATGGGATTGTTGGGAGGTCAATCCTCTCAATCTTCCAGCAATCTTACAAAGATTGGAAGGGAAAATTCGTGAAGGTGTGCGCAAACGATCAAGATCCCTCCCTGCTCGACGACTTCCCCTTGTACTGGGTGCACAAGGGGAACAAAGACGCCAAAGAAAGCTTTAGGAGGCCCAGAAGTCTCGACACCATGGGCAAGCTAGACAAAGATCTCTGCCTTTTCTGGAAGAGTGTAGCAGCCGCCAACATCACCTTCCCCACCTCCTCAATAATCTCCTTCGAGTTCCTCGAGGGCCAACTTGAAGCTCATATAGGTTAGCCCTTACCTCGACACCAAGGTTTTCGTTTTGTGTGGGGACTGACTTCGCATTTCTACCATCTATCATTGGGCGTCTTGTTTGTTGCGTACTAGTCTTGGTTTTTAATTCATGTGCCACTTGTTTACGTTATTCGTGCATATACTCGTATATTTTGCCTTTGCTTTTGTGCTTACTCATCTATTTTTTACCCTGTGCAGACTTCATGTTGGGCAAAGGCAAACTAGCTGAATTAAGGGCGATCGCCCGAACTCACAAGTTGGCGACGGGTTCCCAAACCGTGCCCAACTCGGTGGTGGAGATCGCCGCTGCTCAGGGCAGATTTCCTCCCCAAGGTCCAACTCCTCCGGAGACACTGTCCGCCCCCCAACGAAAAAAGCTTGTCTTGAGGAAGCCAAAGAGGAAAACTCCTCAAGTGGTACAAGAGGATGAGGATGACGAGGCGACTGAGGACGGCCTCGTCACCAAAAGAACAAGGGTGGCACCCTCTTCACCACCCGCTCTCCCAACACCAACACCGTCCTCTCCCCCAGCTCCAACACCGCCAGTCCAAGCAACACCCTTGGCGGTCGCGCCCCCTATGGTTGAAGGCAGCGAGCCTAATTTCATAGAGAACCCTCCAAGCGCCTCCACGCCATTCGTATCTGCTGGAGAGGGTCCTCCTTCAACCACCTCTATTGCTGGGGCCGCACTTGGTGGAGATGAAGGTGCCCACAACTCGCCAATACTTATAACCGAATCTCCCACTTCACCACCATGCCAAGAAGCCCCCCTTGCTCTACAAACTCAAGACGGTGGTGGTGAAAGTCAGCACCAAGCTCCTCCAGCACCTCCACCAGCAACAACTGCAAGCCTTCTCCCCTCCATCGAAGAGGTCTGGGGGCCTTCACAGCTAAACTAAAGATGATGGTAGAGGACCTCCCCTCAATCATAACGAAGGCTGTGAAGAACTCGAACAAGAGGCTTCAGGACGAGAACTCAGCACTCCAGGAGGAGAACCGCCTGATAAGAATTGAGGC
Source organism: Phaseolus vulgaris (assembly GCF_000499845.2). NCBI lineage: Eukaryota > Viridiplantae > Streptophyta > Magnoliopsida > Fabales > Fabaceae > Phaseolus > Phaseolus vulgaris. Next base: position 420,474 of record NW_027174086.1, read on the forward strand.
AGAAAAACTGTCTTGCAACCTGATGATGGCAAAAATCGACCATTCAAGGCTGGAGGATGCCATGAGCGCTGAGCTAAGGGGCGCACGCAAGGAGGCCTCCGATCTGCGCCAGAAACTGCACCTCCTAGCTCAAGAGAAAATTAAGCTGGAGAATAAGTTGGTACCCTACAGGCTTAAGGTGACCAACTTGGAGGCATCAATAAAAGCATATGCGGCCAAGGTGGAGAACCTTGAAAAAAGGTCAGTTGATCGGAAGGTCCTCCTCGGGAAGGTCGAGAAGGAGTGGGACGACGCCATGGCTGAGCTTGCCAAAGCTCAAGAGGAAAACAAGAAAACTGCCGCAGAGCTGGCGCAGGCGCGGGACGAAGGCAAAAAGGTTGCTGAAGACCTTGCTCGAGCTCGCGGGGAAACTGAAGAGCTGAAGAAAGGAGCTGACGAGCTGAAGCAACAAACCGAAGAGCTCGAGCAAAGCTCCGCCCAAGTCCTTGCCACCGGGTTCGATGCCGCCCTGGAGCAAGTTGCTTGCCAATACCCCGAGCTTGATCTGACCATGGTGTCCATCTGCAACGAAGTGGTGGATGGGAAGATCGTGCCCTCTGAAGATTAATCACCTCCCTCCATCACTTGTTTTTTGAGACTTAACGCTTATTTCTGTTTGTACGAACTTTACTTGTAATTTTTCTTCTTATGTATTTGAATTGACGCTGCTTTTATATAACTTCTTCTGCTTTTTGCACCTCGTCTTCCTGTTTACTTCACGTTCTTTAACCTTCATCTTCTTTCTTACTCGCGCTTTTAACTTGAGCAAACCATTAATCTCATAACAATTTATCGAATTGTTAACTCGAAGTAAAACTTGAGCAACTCATTAACCTTCAAGCGATGATATTTAACGTAACTTGCAAACTTAAGGCAATTAGTTACTTACTAGGCAGCTGGTTTTAACTTAAACTGGTATCACAACCCAGTTTACCTTATTTGCCCAGCAAGGCTAGCCTTTACTCTTGTCATCGCCTGGAATTCTCCTGATCGCCATAGGGTTCTGGCGATGTAAGCTTTCTTTGCCTTCATAACTTGGCTATTGTTCCCTCATCTGGGGGTAGAGGCGCCTTTCAGATCCTTCTCTACCTCCCTGAGTTTCAGAACAATAAGCCGGATAGCGAGGTGTTCTCTTTGAACCTACCTTAGTTATCCTTTAAACTTCTTTCACCCTTCACGCCATACCTGAACTCGTTCAAGACGAGAAGGATTTTATCTGCCTTCACACCGCCTACAAGCGTGGGAGTCTTACTAAGTCAATATTGATGTTTCACTTAAAGGGGGAAAGGCGTTTTCTTTCCTTTCCCGCCGTTTAAGGTCACGAACACCCCTGACTTTTCAGTTCATCTTGCCTGAACTCGCTAGACGGCGAGAAGGACTTTATCTTGCCTGAACTCGCTCGACGGCGAGAAGGACTTTATTTGGTGCCTCAACTTGCCCAGGGTGTCCATTTCCTCCCCCTTGGATGCACTGAGGACTTTTTCTCTTTCTCGCTTGCACTCGCTCGACGGCGAGGAGGTCTTTATCTTTCTCGCCTCAAGACGCACGAGAGCGTTGAGGTCTTTAATCATTGCTGGTGCCTCCGATCGCTGAAAGACGAAGAGGACTTTAAAACTTTAACTGATGCCGCCAATCGCCAAAAAGCGATGGGGACTTTAAAACTTTTTCTGAGAAAGCATGCAACATAACTTTAAACTTGCCTTGAATAAGGTACGAGTGATAAGGTCTTTTTTCTAAAACTTTCGAACAACAAGCATGCAATCTTAGAAGCTTTAAATTTTTTGAAAACTCTTCTTTATTGGGTGGCCTCATTAAAAACCCTCCTTAGGGAAAAAAGAGTGCCCCCTTCAAACTGTTTTAACAGAAAACTTGCAAATCTCTTTATGTTCGTTTTTACTTACAAAGCTTTAACTGTAATATAACTTGAGGTGTGTGGCGTTCCAAGTGCGAGGAATCGCCCCTCCTTCCAATGTCTCTAAGCAGTAGGCGCCGTTCCCGAGCGCCTCGGTTATTCTGAACGGTTCTGTCCACTTAGGCGATAACTTGTTTTCCATCTCGTACTGGTGGGCCTTCCTCATCACCAGGTCGCCTTCTCTAAACTGCCTTGGCATCACCTTCGAATTATACCTTCGTTCGATCCTCCTTTTCACTGCCTCAGCCTTTACCCTTGCCTCCATCCTGACCTCATCCAGTAAATCCAGATTCAACCTTCTTTCTTCGTTCGAGTCTTCCGCCACAAAGTTCTGGAATATCGGCGAGCTCTCCTGGATTTCTAATGGAATCATTGCATCACATCCATAGACCAAGCTGAACGGGGTCTCATGAGTTCCTGACTGCTCGTTGGTATGGTACGCCCAAACTATGCAGGGTACCTCCTCGGCCCACGACCCCTTAGCTTTCTCCAGCCTTCTCTTCAAACCTCTCAGCAACACCCGATTGGCGGACTCTACTTGGCCATTTGTCTTAGGGTGCTTGACAGATGCAAACACCTGCTGAATTCCCACTTCTTCGCACAGCTTCTTCAGTAGGTCACTTGCAAACTGAGTCCCATTGCCCGACACCAGGCGCTTAGGCACACCAAACCGGCACACGATGTTCTTCCATACAAAGCTCTCAATCTTGTGTGCGGTGATCTGGGCTACTGGTTCTGCTTCGATCCACTTGGTGAAGTATTCAATCGCCACCACCAAGTACTTCATCTGCCTGATCGCCAATGGGAAAGGTCCCAGAATGTCAATTCCCCACGTATGAAACGGCCAAGGGCTATAAATTGACTTTACCTCTTCTGGAGGCGCTTTGTGCCAATCGGCGTGCTGCTGACATTGCTTGCAACATTGTGCATACTTCTTGCAGTCCTCCCTCATTGTTGGCCAGTAATAGCCTGCACGGAGAGTTCTTGCAGCCAGAGCTCGATCCCCGACATGGCTTCCACATATCCCTTCATGGAGCTCGGTCATGATTCTTGTACATTTTTTCCCGTGCACACATTCCAGGAGGGGGTGTGTGAACCCAAACCTGTACAACTCGCCATCAATCATAGTGAACTTGCTGGAGTTCTTCTTTATCTTTCTAGCCTCCGTCGGATCCAGCGGGAGAAGGCCATCTGCCAGGCAGCGCTGGTACTGGGTTATCCACGTGTCTGGCTCATGCGTGGCACAGACTTGCGTCATGTTCACCCTCTCCCCCCGACATGCTCTTATTCGCGGCGACCTCAAGGTCTCCTGAGTCAAGGACCTGTGACTCCTCGCCGCTTTCTCCGTCGACTTGCTTATCTGAAGAACCAGGTGATCTGCCACAAATGCTCTAGGCGTCTTCAGAGTTTCTTGGATCACTGTCCTCTGCCTACCCACCTTGCCCGAACTGGCGAGCTTGGCTAGCAAGTCTGCTCGGGCATTCTGCTCTCTAGGCACATGCACCACTTCAAACGAGACAAAGGAACTCTTCAACTCCTGCACATACTCCAAGTAAGCCGCCATTTGTGGATCCTTGGCCTGGAACTCGCCTGTTACTTCTCCCGTGACTAATAACGAGTCACTCTTAGCCATCAGCACCCTAACTCCCATCTCCTTGGCCAGCAAGATTCCGGCGATCAACGCCTCATACTCTGCTTGATTGTTGCGGGCTTTGAAGGCAAACCTCAGGGACTGTTCTATCAGCACGCCGTTGGGCCCTTCTAGAATCACTCCAGCACCGCTACCCTGCTGGTTTGACAATCCGTCCACCGAGAACACCCAACGAAAATTCCCCTTCAACTCGTGCTGCTTCCGACGAGAGCTCGACCACAAAATCAGCGAAAATCTTCCCCTTGATCGGACCTCGGGGCTCATACTTGATGTCGAACTCCGACAGCCCCACCGCCCACTTCACCATTCTCCCAGCTACATCAGGCTTCTTCAGGACTTTCTGGATGGGCAAGTCGGTCATCACCAGCACTGTAAAACTGTGAAAATAGTGGCGCAACCTCCTCGCCGAAAATACTACGGCCAGTGCACCTTTCTCCAAGGCCTGATACCTCACCTTCGGGCCTTGCAACACCTTGCTGACGAAATAAATAGGCTTCTGAGCCTGGTCTTGATCTTGGGCGAGCACCGCACTCACCACCCTTTCAGTCACAGCAAAATACAACCTGAGAGGGGTTCCTACCAAGGGTTTACACAAAACCGGCGGGCTTGTCAAGTACTCTTTAAGCTTCACGAAGGCTTCTTCACACTCCTTCGACCTGACAAACTTGTTGTTTCGCCTCAAACACTAGAAATACGGATGGCCTTTCTCTCCGCTAGCTGATACAAAACAAGACAGGGCGGCCATCCGACCTGTATGTTGCTGTACCTCCTTCACGGTAGCCGGGCTCCTCATCGCCAAAATGGCAGCACACTTATCAGGATTTGCCTCTATTCCTCTTTCAGTTAAGAGGAATCCCAAGAACTTCCATGCCTCCACGCCAAAAATGCACTTCTCGGGGTTCAGCTTTAATCTGAACTTGGCGATTGTGGTGAACAACTCCTCCAGATCCGCAACGTGTTTGCTCTTTTCTGGCGAGGTCACGACCATATCATCCACGTACGCTTGCACATTCCTTCCCAGCTTTGGTGCAAATACCTTATCCATCAATCTTTGGTACGTGGCCCCCGCATTCTTCAGCCCAAAGGGCATCACCTTGTAACAGTAGCACGACCTCTCAGTCATGAAGGCAGTTTTCTCTTCATCCATAGGATGCATCTTTATCTTATTATACCCCGAGAAGGCGTCCAGAAAGCTCAGCAACTTGCACCCTGCTGCACTGTGACCAGGGCATCTATGCTTGGCAAAGGGTACGAATCCTTTGGGCAAACCTTGTTCAGGTCAGTGAAGTCGACGCACATGCGTCACTTCCGATTGCTTTTCTTCACCAGTACGACATTAGCCAACCACTCAGGGTACTGGACTTCCCTGATATGGCCTGCGGCGATGAGCTTCTGTGTTTCATCCCTGATCGCATGCCTCCTCTCCTCGTTGAATTTCCTTCTTCTCTGCCGCACTGGTCTAACTTGTGCGCCCATTGCCAGATGGTGACACAAGAAATCAGGGTCATTTCCCGGCATGTCTGAAGCAGACCATGTAAAAGCATCCAGATGTCGTTCTATCACCCTGGCGATCTGGTCTTGGAGCTCAGCCTCCAAAGATCTTCCCGACTTGAAGACCTTTCCCCCGATCTCCCTTTCGAGCCATTCCTCGACGGGTTTGGGTCTGGCTTCCCTGGCGATGACCGCCCTGGCGATTCCCAATTCCCTCGCTTCCTCTGGGCGGTTCCTCGCCTCTTCCTCCCGTCTCCCGCTCTCTCCCTCAACCTTAGCATCCAGCATGGTGACATCGCCTCCGGTGGCCACCTCCATTGCCGCATCAACAACTCGCCATTCTGTTGGCTTGGGCTTCACACCAGGAGGCGGCGACGTGGTGATGTAACTTACTGACCATCTATTCTTGAGGCTATTCTCATAACATTTCTTCGCCTCCTTCTGGTCGGATCTGATGGTGATCACCACCCCCTCCATTGACGGTAACTTAACCTACATGTGCCTAGTTGAGAGCACAGCTCCTATTCTGTTGAGGGTTGGTCTTCCCAACAGAATGTTATAGGCTGAGGGGGCATTCACGACGAGGTACTTAATTTTCTCCGTCCTCGAGGCCACCTCATTTGTGAACGTTGTTCTTAGCTCGATGTACCCCCTGACCTCTACCTGATCGCCAGCGAAACCATACAAGCACCCTCCATAGGGTCTTAACTGGTCAAGGGGTAGTTGCAACTGTGTGAAAGTCAGCCAGAACATTACATTTGCCGAGCTTCCTTGGTCCACTAGCACCCGGTGGACTTTCCTTCCCGCTGTGACGAGCGAGATAACTATGGGATCGTTGTCGTGAGGCACAACGTCCCTGAGATCTTCTTTTGTGAACGTGATGTCCACATCTGGCGAGTGGTCCTCGAACATGTCCACCGTCATCACAGACCTTGCATATTTCTTCCTCTGTGATGCAGTGCATCCACCACCCGAGAAACCTCCAGCGATGGTGTGGATCTCGCCGTGGGTTGGCATCTCATGCTGCTGACCCTCACCACTCGCCGGCTGAGAGCTCGACGCGCCCCCCGTCCTCCTGTCGAGCAGGTAATCATTCAAGAAACCGCTCTTGACCAGGTCGTCGAGCTGGTATCCCAGGGCTAAACACGAATCAACGGTGTGACCGAAACTCTGGTGGAACTCGCACCAGGCGTCTGGTTTTGGTCCTAACACCTTGTCGCCCACTTTCTCGGGCGCTTTAAGCCTGGCTGTTATGTTGGGAATGACGATCAGATCCGCCAACCCCATGACAAACTTGAGCTTTGGTGGACGATTGTACTCCCTGGGGTGCCCCGGGCCCCTTCCCTTGTTTCTCTTGGGATCATAGGGATGGCGAGTCCTCTGATCCTTCTTGGCCGCCATCGTCTCCAGCACCCTCTGCGGCTGGATTCTAGTCTGGGCACGTGGCCTAGCAGGGGCCACGCTCCCTCTCTTCTCGGCGACCTCACTCTTGTCGGCGATGTGGGCCACCGCAAGTCGCCTAACTTCAGCAAACGTGGCGGGGTGAGCCCTAATCAGCGCCTCACAGAAAGGTCCCGACAGCACGCCCTTTTTGAAGGCGTATACCAACATCTCCTCGTCTTTAGCAGGCGAGCGGACCATCTGTGCTCCAAAACGATTCAAGTAGTTCCTGAGGGACTCTCCCTGGTATTGCCTTATGTCGAACAGGTCATAAGACACTCTAGGTGGCGCCTTGTTCACAATGTACTGCTCGATGAAAAGCTTCAAAAACTGCTGGAAATTGGTTATGTGCTCACAAACCATTCCACCGCTGTTCCCTGGAGCGTGCTCACAAACATCTTGCAATATACAGTATCTGAGCCTCCTTACAGCATCATCTGCATGTGGAACGCCAGTGAAAGAAGCTTTCACAGGTACTACGCTCGCAGGGATAGGCGTGTCTGTGATCGCCTGAGCAAACAACATAGGGAAAACGCGCGGTGGCGACGACGGTGCGACCTCTTCAACAACTGGGTGTCCTCTCTGCTCCTGAAGAGCTTGACGCAACTCCTCAGTCACTTTGCTGAGCTCTTCATTCCTGGCCTGAGAGGCGACCAGGTCTTCATGCATCTTCGCTTGCTCTATGCGCGACGGCTCCACATTCGCCTGCAGCGCACGCATGATCTCCATCATCTGCGCCATGGTCATGACACCTTCTGCAACAACTGGCACAACGGGACTTGAACGATTGCTTCTCATCTTTCTCATGAAAATTCAACAAACCAAACTTCAACGAACAAAACCTTCTCCGGCAAACGATCGATCAGTAATCAATCGGTCAGAAACTCCGAAACTCCCAAGAACTTTCAAAAACGCAACCACAATTGCGCGCTGATAGATTCGGACGTCGAAACCTTCACAGAAACTTGCGACTTCACCACAAAACTACCGCTCCTCTAGCAAAATTCCCGACTCATCAACCAGAAACGCGAACGAATGGTAAACTTCGAACCAACCGATTGGAAACCGCGCAAACAGCAGGAAACTTCAAGAAAAACGATCGAAAGCTCGAACAAACAGCGAAACTTTAAACTACCGATTAAAACCCAAACGAACGGCAGAAGACTCGAAATCACCGAACAAAACTCGAATGAACGGTGAAAAAATGGTTGCACCAGCGCACAACCACACAGAAACTTCAAGAACTCACGCGGTGGATGGGGACAGGTTTTACACGGCCCCACTGTGGGCGCCTGATGATCCCGCCGGTTGACCAGAACGCAAGAGCCTTGCCACGTCGAAGGTATTCATCCTCAGGATCGGCTTTGCACCACGCTAGCTTCCGTCCTTCACACCTCGATTCACCTCAAGAACCTGCAAAAGACAGAGTGGCACCGCTGCGGCCGATCGCGCTCTGACGCTCAAGTCAGTGACGGAATCACCAAAAATATAAGAAAGAAAACTAAGAACTCAAGGAACCGTGCAAAAATCTCTCAGTTTCCTCCAATATCCTCAAGCGTAAAGAAGTGTTCTAAACGCGCGTACCTCAAAAGTTCGTTAGAATCTCTTATATACCTGCGCACTTTCTCTCTCCTGACGGTTACACATCTGAACACGCGGCTCGCATCCAGCTGTACACGTGCCACCATCTGGAGCGTCCTCTGCTTGAGCGTCACTTCTTACTCTTCAGGTTGTTCGACTAAGTTACCCATGCAAGGAGTAACTCGGCATATAGCTGCCTTGGAGCGTGATCTCTTCTGTGTGGCGAGTACGGGGAGTCACGATGCACACCTTCCCTGTGGTCTCGCCGGCCGCCATCATAATCTGCTTCACTTGCTTCACCATGCATGTCCTGGTAAGCTGTTCCCTGGCCTCAACCTCTGGCTAGCTAGGGAATGATCATCTGATAACTTCATCCTTCGCACTCGTGCCCTTTGAAAGCTTTGAACAAGCTTTCCTGATCTTTCGGCGATGTCCTCCTCTCGGCGATCTCTGATCACTTGGTCCCCTGGGTTCGCATCCGGCGGCTACGACACAAACCTGGTGACCGCCGGTTTAGATATGCTGGAGATCGGAGCACGCGAACTTAACGATTGGCGACTACACGAGCTCCCCGACTTCCTTCCCTTCTGTCAGCCAGGTGTTCCGTCTAACACGCCTATAATATCGCTTGCTGCCACGTCATCACTTCCGACTACCTAGGCGGTACAACTTTCTCTTGAGAAAGATTTGTCCTCAAATATGAAGGATATTTAGTGATAGTAGCCTCTGTTGATTGACTTATTATTTTCATCGAAGACCAAATATAAATCTATAGTAAACAATCAACAAAAATTGATTAAATTTGAAAACTAAGAAACATGTTTATAAAAGAAAAAGTAAACTAACAATGCCCTTTATTATTCATAAAAAGGTTAATGTGAAAAGCTAAGGGACATTATTTTTAAAAGATATTTTTCTACATTCTGTTTTTGTCATTGCTTCATGTTATTCAACAACAAAATAAAGTGATTTTTGATAGACTTTTGGAAAGAAGAGTTCAAGATTGTGAAATTCCTCTAAAAGGGATTCTTTCTTATTTATTTCTCTAAAGGATTGTAAAATTAACTCTCATTCTTTCTTAACTTTCTATTTTTTTTCTTTCTATTTTCTTCAAACTTTTTTTTTTTTTTTGCATTTTTATGTGATCATCCATCAATTGTTGTGGTGTGAGAGGACACAATCATTTTCTTCCTTGATGAGTGAAACTTATTTTACTAGTGAAACCATCATGAATAGTATTAAGGAAATATAAATTATCAAATTATATGTAATTATTGTATACAATATCGTACAATATTTGCATACAATAATTGCGTCTAATTTGATGATTTATTATTTCCTTAATACTCCCCCTTAAGTTGGTAGGTGAAGATCATGAACCCCCAACTTGTGTCGTAGAGTCAAAAACTGTTCTTTGCCCAATGCCTTCAAAAAAATATCTGCGAGCTGGTACCGTGTCGGTACATATGAAGGACTGATTATCCCAACTTGTAATTTTTTTTCGCACAAAGTGGCAGTCTATCTCAATGTGTTTTGTGCATTCATGAAATACTAGGTTTGCTGCTATATGTAATGCCGCTTGATTGTCACAAAAAAGTTGAGCTGACAAGTTACATGGCACCTTTAAATCCTGCAACAGATATCGCAACCAAACTATCTCCAAACAAGTATTGGCCATACGCGGTATTCTGCTTCCGTTGATGATCTTGATACGTTTGTCTGTTTTTTGGACTTACATGAGATAATAGAAGAACCAAGAAAAATGCAATACCCAGATACTGATCTCCGAGTTGTCTAATAACCTCCCTAGTCTGAGTCGCAATAAGCTGTAAATGTTAGATTGTTTTCGGATGACAATAGCAATCCTTGTCCTGGTGATCCTTTTATGTGCTTTAGGACTTGATTTGCGGCATCCCAATGAGGTTTCCGTGGATCCTGCATATATTGACTTAGGGTCCGAACCGAAAATGCTATGTTAGTCGAGTAACCGTGAGGTATATCAGTCGTCCCACGAGTCGCCTGTATTTGACTGGATCCTTTAATAACTTTCCATCGTCTGGTGTGAGGTATTGCTCCATTAGAGATTTGTCTGGACGAGCACCTATGAGTCTTGTATCCTACAAAATATCAAGCGCATATTTTCTTTGTGACATGTAAATACCAGCTTTAGAACAGGAAAATTCAATCCCTTGAAAATATTTTAAGTCTCCAAGATCTTTAATGCGAAATTGTTGTAATAGATAGTCTTTAACACGTTGAATTTTTGTCAAATCATTTCATGTCAAAAGAATATCATCCACATAAATCAAAAGGGCAGTAAATGATGAGTTATTCCGTCTTGTGAATAAAGAGTAGTCTTTCTTGGACTGTTAAAATCCTATAGATTTAATCACGTGAGAAAATGTTGAAAACCATGTTCGGGATGCCTGTTTAAGACCATAAAGGGATTTGTTGAGTCGACATACAATGTTCTCCCGCTGTCGATGATGCCCGGGTGGTAAGTCCATGTAAATAATTTCATGCAATGTGCCATGTAAGAAGGCATTTTGCACATCTAGCTGGTGAGTAAACCAATTTCTAGTTGCTGCAATTGTGAGGAGACACCTCAAAGTTGTTAATTTTGCTGTTGGTGAAAAATTTTCAGAATAGTCGAGACCTTCAATCTAAGTGTACCCATTTGCGACAAGGCACGCCTTATATCTATCGACGCTACCATCTGAGTTGTACTTTATTTTATAGACCCATTTGCATCCGATGGATTTCTGCCCAACGGGTAACGGTGTCAAGGTCCACGTTTGATTTAGCTGTAAGGCGGAAAGCTCTTCATCCATTGCTTTTTGCCAATTTGGATCAAGGATAACTTGAGCATAAGTGTGAGGTTCTTTGGTGGATGTGATGTTAGCAAGATATGCACTATGTGTAGAAGAAAATTGTGAATTAGAAAGAAAATGATGCATAGGATACTTGGTTCCATTCGGTCGGTCTTGGGCAATGGTCAAATGATTGGCTTGGGATCCCGTTACGTAGTTTTGAAGCCAGGAAGCTGGGGTTGATGTGCAACTGTTGGCAGAATGGCAAAACACTTTCATGGAAGATGACATCCCGACTTGTAAAAAAAGTGCCTGCATCTATATAAAATAATTTGTATGCTTTTTGGTTGAGAGGATAACCAATGAAGATGCACTACCGAGCGCGCGGATCAAATTTTTGCTTAGGTGAAACAACAGTTGCATAACATAGGCAACCAAAAGTTTTAAGTGAGAAAGTGAAGGTGGACGATTATATAGCATCTCAAAAGGTGATTTATTTTTTAGTAAAGGTGTTGGCAAGCGATTAATGATATATGTGGCGGTTAAAACGCATTCCCCCCAAAATTCTAATGGTAAATGGGACTGAAATAGGAGGGCTCGTGTTGTGTTTAAAATGTGTCTATGTTTGCGTTCTACTACTCCATTTTGTTGAGGAGTGTACACACAAGTGCGTTGACATTCAATACCTTTTTTGAGAAAAAAATTACGCATAGAAATAAATTCCAATCCATTGTCAACGCGGATGGTTTTAATAGATGCCTGAAATTGATTTTGTGCAAAAGTAATGAATGATTCTAAGAGATGTTAGGTTTCAGACTTGTGATTCATAAGAAATAACCAAGTACATCTAGTATAGTCATCGACTATAGTGAGAAAAAAACGTTTTCCAAAATGAGTTGGGGTTTTATGAGGACCCCAAATGTCACAATGCAATAGATTAAATGGAGAATGAGATTTTATTGTGCTTAAAGGAAAGGGTAGCCTTGTTTGTTTAGCTTTGGGACAAATACTAAAATTATTATGAATGGGAATGAGATTTTTACTGATAGGGATAGGTAGTAAGGAAGATGCAAGTTGTAGACAGGCCAGAGGAGGATGTCCAAGGCGCTTGTGCCATAAATCAGGGTCGGTTGAAATTTGAGATGTGTGGGCTTGGTTTGGAAGAGGGGACATGTAGTATAAGCCTGCGTGTTGTTTACCCGAGGCAATCATCCTCCCTGTAGCCAAGTCCTGCAAAACGCAACCATGTGGAGTAAAAACGACACAACAATTTAGTGAACTAGTTATCTTACTAACGGACATGAGATTTAAATTAAAAGAAGGAACACAAAGAACATCTTTGAGAGTGATTTTGTCATTGAATTTAATTGTGCCCATAGAGGAGATGGACGCAGTTGAGCCTGTGGGCAGATTAACATTTGGAATAAATGATGATGAAGTGTGTGTGAAAAATTGTGAATCAAATGCAATGTGATCGATTGCTCCGCGATCCAAAATCCATGGTTTCGTAAAAGCATAATTAGAAGATGAGTTATGGGCAAGCAGACTTGCAGAGCTAACAAACATGTCACTTTTACCGTTATTGTTAAGCGAGTAAATAGCCTTTGCTAATTGCTGAATTTCCTCGGCACTGAAGCCTTGTACGAGGTTTCTATCAGACTCGTTACTGATGTCTTCTTTGCCATACATGATCTTTTATTTAGGGGATAAAAATGGAAAGGGTGTCAGGACACCAAGATCGGTGCTCTGATACCATATAAGAAAATGATAAAAAATGGTAAGAAAAAGAGATGTTTCTTATTCTCTTATGTGTATATTTACATCACTTCATGTATGGGAAATATATACTAGTGTAGGGAGACTTTTTCTCTAAACTAGTATATATTTCCCATACATGAAGTGATGTAAATATACACATAAGAGAATAAGAAACATCTCTTCTTCTTACCATTTTTTATCATTTTCTTATAAATAGATTTATCATATTGCAATGACCTACAAGGTAAGATATATTCTCCCTCCATAAGAATTATGTTACATAAAATCTCATTTTGATATTTTCTAAGGAGTTACGTATATATAGTAGTTAAGGATAACTTTTCCACCAATCTTGAACTACAACAATTACAATTAGAGTCATGGACCATAATAAAAGAACAATATTTTCAAAAAAAATTACATCTTGTGTGGAATAGAGTCTCTCTTTGTAATTATTCTAACTCCAAAAACTGATATTCAATAAGCCTTCTCGACAATAATAAATCTCCTTCACAAGGGATAATTTCCTCTTCAAACTTTATAACTTTTTCTTTCACCAATGGAAGAATAAGCTTCACCCTAACTTACAAATTCTTGGTCTTTCAAAAACATAGTGTTCCTGTTAGGACATTGATAAGCACAATGCCCTATACCAATACATTTTAAGCAGTGATTGTCTCTAGCTATAGTTTCTTTGGAAGGTTATCTAGTTCTATATTTTTCTCTATCTTTATCCTTCTCTCTTTATTTTTCCTTTTCACTATCCCTTTCTTAAGATAATTCATACCTAGATGTGGATTTCAAAGGATAGCCCTCCCTCTTGAAATCATGATATTAACAATCTATTTTTTAAGGGAATCAAACTTTGGTCTCATCAGTCAACATAGAACCTATAATCACAACCAATGATAATAGAAAAACCATCTTCTATATCATCATAGCTAAGGATTATTCCTGTATTATTGTCACCATAGATGACATACCCTTAAATTTCAGTATTAGATTCATGATTTTTTTTAGCATCACTAGTCACGTGCCTTGAACAACCATTGTCTGATTAAGCTTTTCTCTGGTACAAATCCACTCAATGCTTCTCTAGACGCTCAGGAACTTGGAGGTTTTTCTTTCATATCTCTCTACCATCAATAAGCTCAATACTTCATGCTTGCACTCAGTGATACTCCACTTTGTCTTAGTTTATATTTTTTCCTCTATTTCCTACAAGATGTCATCAAATTTTATAGGAGATTATACAATTTATTCTAACTATTATTTTACAGGAGATTATACAATTCAAAAGAGGAACTTAAATCTTAAAGCATGAGTACATTTAAAATTGTTGAACAAGGTGACTTTGATAATTTCCAAATTTGTCATGAAGAATTTGTTGTTGTGTGTGTATAGTTAAGTAGATTTTGAGTTGTTAATTTGCACATAGTTATGATCAAAGTATGTATGATTTGAAATCTCTTTTGAAATTTTTGTTTTTCAAATCTGTGTTAATTTTAGTTAGTTGATTCATATTTTAAATCAGTTGAAATAGTTTCTGTTTAAGTTTGATGACTACAACAAGTTTTTCAATAGATTGATTTATCATATCAACCGATTGAAAAACACTTAAGGTTTTTTAAAAGATTTAAAAATGATTTGTTTTCTTTTGTCTTTTCTGTAAAGCAAAATTAATCAGTTATTTTGATAAATAAACTAGTTTATATGTAGAGATTTTAACTAAAACTGAAAAAAAAAAATCATTTTATTTTAAAAATAAATTAAGTAATTTTAACAGAATGTTGTTATGATTTTCAAACTTTTTTTAAATGCTCTAAACAGTTTCATTAAATGATCAAACCGTTTTAACCAACTTTTAAAGTTTATATAAAGATCGCTTTATGATCATTTTAATAACAAGAAGAGAGTTTACTGAAAATGTTTTTTTAAGAAAGAAGATCAAAGAGCTTTTAAAATCAATCTTGATATCTTGGATCATTGTTAATGTGTGAAATAGGATTCTGAGTTATTTCTTCTACTGTCATTCAATTGTGTAAAGCCCAAATGTATTCTGAGTTCATTCTTTTTATTGTATTGAGTTGTAAACTGATTTAGATAGTGTTTCTAAAATCAATGTTGTTGTTGAGAATATTGTGTGTTCTTGAAGGATTCAAGATCGATACTCTTGACTTGTTTGTGTAATCTGATTTTGATTACTTAGTGAATTCTCAGTGGTGTGTTGAGGACTAGATGTAGCTCTTGGATAAGAGTGAACAAGTATAATTTCTCTGTGTGAATTCTCTCTTCATTACTCTGATAATCTGGTTTATATTTTGTTCTATGTGTTTTGTGTAAAACAATCAATTGATTTGTAAAAACAACATATTTATATTTTAATTATAGAACTGTTAATTTGTTAAATGACTATTTGAAAAGGTAAATCAATTGATTGATTTAATTGATCTTTTAAATCTAACACCGGTCTTTGCGAAAACAATTCACCCCATCTCTTTAATCACTAAGGAGAGTGATCATTTACCTTGTGTTCTTACAACAGGGACCAAGAACACTAGAATCAGGTTGACAAGATTATCTCTTATATAAATCTTCCGGTCTTGGGCTGGACTCTCACAGTTTCCTCTTGGACTGGATACTCTGGGCTTTTCCTTAAGGTAAGTGCTCACGGCTTCTCCTCACGCTGGCTGCTCTCGGCTTCTCCTTTCGCTGGTTACTCTCGGCTTCTCCTCTCGGCAAGTACTCTCGGCTTTTCCTTCACACAGATGGGGGTGTACCTGCAAGTCGCTCCGATGCCAAAGTCAGAAATAGTTTAACGTTTTTCAGTTAAAAATCACTCTTACTTACCTCTCATATTGATCTCCTATTTATAGAGTTTCCTTAATGAGCTTTTTACTTTACCTTTGGACTTTCTTTCTACACCATTTTTATTATTTACGCACCCCCTAACATGGGTTTCTTATGTAATTTGGGCCTTATATATATATATATATATATATATATATATATATATATATATATCTTTATTCTTTTATTGTATAACCTCTCGGTTTTTGGCTTAAAGCCTATTAACGCAACACTTACGTATAACCTCTCGGTTATATTTAGTATTTTGCTCTCGGCTTAACCTCTCGGTTTTAGCCTACCAGTACACTGGCCCCCTAGGCATAAAGAATTTATTTTTTAAGAAATAAAAAAAAATTATGTCTAAAATTATGGTTTTTGAGATATGATTTGATGTGTTTAAATACCTCGTTTACTGTGTTTTGCTTTCTCAGACTGAATGATTTGACATTAAGACTCTTTGAACCCTTAGATGATTGATTTATTGAACGGCTTGAAAGGGTTGTGACCTTTCAGTATCTAGGGTTCGTTTTTCTTATAAATAGGCCATGTATTCAAGCTGTTATCATTTTCTACGGTTTGTATTGTTTGCGGAGAGGTAGGACGTTTGAAGTCTTCTTCTTTCAAAGGTAACAATGTCTAATTCGAAATCTTCTTCTAGTTCATATGATCTAAGTGATTTTTCAAGCGCGGGTGGTGAATCCACTGGTCGAGTAGTACGAGGAGAACAAGATCTTGAATCGAAGTCTTCGTCTGCTACCCTTTCTTGTATGAAAGACTCAAATGATGTCGTTACCACAGCTGTTGCCGAAAGAGTTAGAATGGTTTCTCCAAAGAAGATACTTCGTCCAGGTTACAACTAGGTTAATCCTAAGGTCCGAGACTTCTTCTCTCGGTATCGCTCTGCTAATGAGCTTCGTAATTTTGTTTCTAATTCTCAAATTTATTATTCTGATTTTGAGAATGATATAATTTCCTTTCGGCGTGTGGGTGATGTTGATAATGTCTGTCATGGTCGAGAGGGTGATAGCAACGAATTTTTTTATTTTTATGCTTGCTTTTTTAGGGACCTCCATATTCGATTGCCTTTAAACGATTTTCAAATGGGCATTCTTAACATTCTTAATATTGCTCCTACCCAGCTTCATCCTAATGGTTGGGCATCAATGCAAGCTTTTAGCATTTTGTGTAAATTGTTGTCACTTTCTCCCAGTCCTAGATCTTTTTTGTATTATTATAGCTCTCGGCCAGGTAAACGACCGAGTTGGTTGTCCTTAATTAGTAAGTTTGATATTTGCTTTCTTAAGCCCTTTACGTCGTCATATAAGGATTTTAAAGGAAAGTTTTTCAAGATCCTAATAGAGCCCGAAGGAAGGGAGTATTTTTTTGATGGGGACACTCCAAAATTTCCCCTGTATTGGACGCGAGATCCATTAAAGTTCAATTCGTGATCTTGCCATTCGATGAATGCTGCTGATCGTTGTGTTATTGAAGTTTTTGGTCATTTCTCGTATCGGATTCCCACCCGTGCTTTACTACAGTTGTATACTTCGAAGAGTCCGCAAGAGGATTTCATCGGTATGTGATTGTTTCGCTTTTTTCTTGTTTTATAGCATGAGATTTTTAACTTTGCTAAATGTTTCATTGATCTTCAGCATTAATGGCGGCCATCGATCCGAAAGGTCGTTCATATTTTACAAAACTTCTTAACAGAACTGGCGATGTTACTCCGCGACGTAAAAATGTAATCAATCGGGTATTGGAGTTGGAAGCTGCAGAACCTTTTTCCCCTACTGAAGTCCCTGAAACTGTGAAGGATGATCATGTCGCTGGTCCTTCGAAAAAGTCCAAGAAACGTGGTAGAAGCAGCAAAAAGTCACATTCTTCTTCTTGACGTCATCGTCATTGTGAGGATGTTTCAACTGAGCCTCTTCCCGAATCCATTTTTGGTGCTTCTATGAAGTATGCCAAGTTTGTTCAAACTTCGTTTACCGAGTCGTCATATAACCTGTTGAAAGCTGATGATTCTGCTTCTTTAGCTGATTCTATCATCGAGCTTTCGAGTAGGACGCTTTTGATTGGTAAAATGCTGAAAGCCAAGAATGGCAACTGTGTGACTCTTGCTGATTTTGAAAAATTAAAGAATGATTTAGCCGAGAGCAATGAGAAAAATGTTGCACTAAGTTTGCAACTGAAAGAGATGAGTTTGGAGAGCAAGCAACTAGGGATTGAAAAAGAAAATCTTGAGAAAAAAGTTTCTGATTTGGAGGCCGCTAGTTCGAAAATTGGTGAAGAAATCAATGATCTTCGTAATAATAATCAACTTCTTGAGAAGAAGGTTTCGGAATTATCTTCGGTGAAGGATTGTGATACCAACACTATTAAAGGTATGGAAGATGAAATTGAGCAGTTAAAGGTGGATGTTTTTGAAGCTCAAAACTTTATCCTGGCGCAGCATAAACTAGGTTTTGCAAAGGCTTTGGCACAGGCAAAGTATTTCTACAAGATTCCCATAGATGAAGGCAATTTTGATGTCATGAAAGATTTCTACAATGGTAACTTAGTACCGGTTAATGAAATTCCTGAGGATGAGGCTGATGATATTGATGCTGAGAGCTAGATGGATATGTGCTCTCATTTTTTGTTTGTAGCTTTTGGTTTTTGTTAACGAGAAGCGAATTTGTTTTGGAATGCTATGACGTTTGATCCATGTATGGATATTTGCATTCTTAATGTAATTCCTTTTTGAAACTTTAGCACGTATAAAGTTTATTGCTTTCTTTTTAATTTTAGTTATTTTGTTTATTATTTATTAGATATTACGTTATGCTTGTTATTTTTGGTTTAACATTGAATGTTATCACAAAACCTCTCGGTTTCAACTTCTCGGTTGCATAAACGTTTCGGTCTTACTCTGCCAGTGTGAACTTCTCGGTTATTTAATTTACATGCTTTAACTGCCATATTTTGGTTAAGAGTTTTTTAAGTATTGTTCTCAATGTCTATAATCTTAAAGCAATAAGATTACTTTTTCAGTTTTTGTCATCTCAAAGTAAATAAGATTACCTTTCGGTTTTTTATCTTTATAGCGTTCTAAACGGAGGATTTTTCGTTCGAAGTGCAAAGAATTCTTTCGGTTTTAAATGCTTTCACTTCAGGTAAAATAATTGTTGAATATTAATGCCGAAAAAGCAAGTCATGAATGTGTGCTACATTAAAATAAATTAGATAAAGATTTACCTAACAGCGTAATAGGCCGAATATTGAAGCCGAAAACGGGAGATAAAAATATCTTCGATTGCAAAAATAAATCAAAATTTAAATCCCAAGGAAGTTGTTTTATTTCGGTTAACTAGAAATCAATACTAAAACCGAAAAGTGAAATTAGAGCCATTAACTATATTGGGTTGTCTAAAACTGCAACCTCCATTCATATTTGCTGCTATTAAAATTATCAATTAGTAAACCATTTGGTTATATTAAAACATTTTATATATCTTGATATTATGCATTCATAGTTTAATTGAATTTTATTTAAATGCTTGAAACGTTGTTTGTGTATAAATCCTACTTGGATCTTTCGGTGTGTGAAACCTAAAGGCATAAAATTATTATTGATCTCGGTACAAGGATCTTTCGGTTGGGTTTTGAAAGCATAACATCAATGTTTACGTAATTAATGTTTCTGGTTTTTTTTTTCGGTTTTAGCTAATAAAATAATATGTGTAGTTTTTATCTTTGATTTTATTTTTTCCATTTACTATAAATTCATGATGAGACTGATGTTATTATTGGAAAACGGGAAATTGATTTAATATATAGTCAATTAACACTTTGAATTGTTTAAAGTATCAAGTTATTAAGCCAGCACTTCACTTGTTAAGGTTGAATAGTTTTATGATATTGATACACGAATGTGCTGGACCTCTCGGTTTTGTAGCAAAACCTTTTGGTTTAGTATGTTTGGAATATGACAAACATGAGAATTATAGATAATATTTTGTCAATTTAAATAATTATTAACTACCTTTCTGCTTTTGAATTATGAATTTATTGCTTTGGACCTTGCGGTTTTGAAGGCATAAAATTATTAAGCATTATTGAATGCATCCAATATTGAAAAGATTATAAAGAAATACTCTTCCGGAAATTTCACTTGCCGTGAAAGCTTCCAAGATCGAAAGAGAAAGTGATAGAAAGAGAATCAACTTAGAAGGTGGCCACCGAAAGAGAAAGTGATAGAAAGATTATATGTTTTTTCGGAAGGGATTTCACCTGAAGTGAAAGCATCCAAGACCGAAAGGATCATAAGGAAATACTCCTTCGGGAGGGATTTCACCTGAAGTGAAAGCATCCAAGACCGGAAGGATCATAAGGAAATACTCTTTCGGGAGGGATTTCACCTGAAGTGAAAGCATCCAAGACCGAAAGGATCATAAGGAAATACTCTTTTGGGAGGGATTTCACCTGTAGTGAAAGCATCCAAGACCAAAAGAATTTTTAAGTGGATGTTTTTGCGTTGTGGAAAAAAAATATCCAAGACCCAAAGCAAAAAATGAAAGTTAACAAGATGAGTTTTGTCACTTGGTAATGCTTCTTCATTAGACGATAAGTATGTACATAAAAGTCTTCTTTTTACATCTTCTATTTTAACTAAAATAGAACTTTAAATGACTCGCATTCCATGTTCTTGGTATCACTTTTTCTTCCAAAGTTTCTAATCTATAAGCTCCATTTTGCAAATTTTCTAGTACCCTGAATGGTCCTTCCCAGTTAGATGCCAGCTTTCCATGTCGTGGATCTTTTCATGCATCGGTTCGCATTCTCCATACCAAATCCCCCTCTTTAAAGTCTCTTAATTTTACTTTCGCATTGAATCTCTTCATCGCTCTTCTCTTTACTGTTGCCTCTTTTATTTTTGCTCGCTCTCTAAGTTCTTCAATAAGATCAAGATCGGTTCTCAAACATTCATTATTAATATTCCAGTCTTCTATTTGCCTTCGTAATGTTGGTTCATTTACTTCTACGGGTAGCATTGCATCCGTTCCATATGTGAGGTTGAATGGTGTTTCACCAGTTGAAGTTTGTGGTGTGCACCTATATGCCCATAATATCTTTGGCAACTTCTCTGCCCACAAACCTTTGGCGCTTCCTAACCTCTTCTTTAACTGTCCGAGGATAACTTTATTTGCAGCTTCCGCTTGTCCATTCGTCTGTGGATGTTCAACTGAAGTGCTTGTTGACTTGATTCCCAAATCTGCATAAAATTCCATAAGTTTTTTGTCAATGAATTGTCGGCCATTGTCAGTTATAATGGTGTGTGGGATTCCAAATCGACATATTATATTTTTCCATACAAACGTTTGAACTTGTTGAGCTGTTATCTTAGTCAATGCTTCTGCTTCTATCCATTTTGTAAAGTAGTCTATGGCTACTATCATGAACTTAGTTTGTCCTCGTCCAAGTGGAAATGGACCAAGTATATCAATTCCCCACTTTGCAAATGGCCATGGAGAAACAATTCCTTGCAACTCTTGTGCTGGTATATGATTTAAACTTCCAAACTCTTGACATTTCTTGCATGTTTAAACATAGATTTCACAATCGGAGTCTTGGCCAGTAATATCCAGCTCTGCAAACATTTGTTGCCATTGTTCGAGCTCCAGTGTAATCCGCAAATTCCTTCATGAAGTTCTTTCACTACATACTGAGCTTGCTCTTTTGATAGACATTTTAACAAAGGCATTGAATGTCCTCTTTTGTAGAGTTCATCTCCGATTAAAACAAAACCAGCTACTTTCTTTGTCATTTTTGTATCCAGTTCAACACCTTGCTCTTGGTTCTTTATTACTTCTATATATGTTTTTATCCATTCATCCTTTGATGTTGCAATATTGAAGCATTCCTCTAAACCAACTGTCGGATGACTGAGGGTTTGTTGTATGACTGAGTTATGTTGCAGTTGCAGTTGTTGACTTGCTAATTTGCATAATGAATCTGCTTTCATATTCAATTCTCTCGGAATATATTTTATTTCGGCCTTATTGAAACATTGCATAATATTTAATACCTTATGATAATATTGCATCAATAATGGATCTTTTACCTGATAATCTCCTCGTACCTGTCCCATTGAGAGTTGAGAATCGCTTTTGCAAATGACATTTTCGACTTCCATGTCTCTGGCCAATAATAATCCTGCAACGAGAGCTTCGTATTCGGCTTGGTTGTTGGATGTTCTGAACTCGAATCTTAATGCCATCTCTATTTGGAAGTTGTCTGGTCCTTCAAGTACTATCCCTGCTCCGCTCCCTTTTTTGCTTGACGCGCCATCTACATATAATGTCCATTGTTCCTACAAGTTTTGGTTTTCTCAAAATTTTAGATATTGGATAATCTGTCCTCACAATTATCTGATGATTATGAAAATATGGCCGAAGACGTCTCGCGGCGTACACCAGTGTTAAGGCAACCTTTTCAACCTTGGGGTATCTGGTTTCGGCATTTTGGAGGGATCTACTTACAAAATATATCGGTTTTTGTTCCGGGTTCTCTTGGATCAATGCTGCTCCTATGGCTTCGTTTGAAGTTGCTAAGTACACTATGACGGGTTGGGTTGACACAGGTTTAACTAAGATTGGTGGTTCAGCTACCATACTTTTGATCTGAGAAAGGGCTTGCTCACACTTTTCACTCCACTCAAAGGTTTCAGATTTTTTTAACAAGTTTATTATTGGTTTAGTTTTTTCAGCCAATATTGGTAAAAATCTTGACAATGAGTTTAGCTTTCCCACTAGTCTTTGCACTTCCTTCAAGTTTTTTGGACTTCCCATCTTCATTATTGCTTCGCATTTATCAGGATTTGCCTCAATTCCCCTGTTGGTTAGCATAAAGCCCAAAAATTTTCCACCTTTGACACCGAAAACACATTTTTCTGGATTGAGACGTATGTTGTACTCTCTTATGCGTGCAAACACTTCCTCAAGGTCTCTCAAATGTTTCTCCACCTCTCCTGATTTCACAACCATATCATCAACATACACTTCCATGTTCCTTCCAATTTGATCTTTGAACACCTTGTCCATCAACCTTTGATATGTTGCTCCAACATTCTTCAAACCGAAAGGCATGACTTTATAACAATAATTTGCAGTATCTGTGGTGAAAGTTGTTTTTGGAACATCAGGTTCATACATTTGTATTTGGTTATACCCTGAATAGGCATCGAGAAAGCTCATCATCTCTTGTCCAGACGCCCCATCCACCAATCGGTCTATGTTGGGTAATGGATATGTATCTTTCGGGCAAGCTTTATTCAGGTCTGTATAGTCTGTACACATTCTCCATTTTCCATTCGATTTCTTGACAAGTACCACATTGGATAACCATGTCGTGTACTGAGCCTCTTTAATGAAACCAGCTTGCATCAACTTCTCGGTTTCTTCAATTGCTGCCTTTCGCCTTTCTTCTCCCAACTTTCTTCATTTTTGAGATACCGGTCTCGCTTCTCGGCACACAGACAATTTGTGACAAATCACCTCCGGATCAATTCCAGGTATATCAGATGGTTTCCAAGCAAATAAATCTTTGTTGCTACGTAATACTGTGATGAGTTTGTTCAACAATTCTTCGGGCAAACTTCCACTTACATAAGTACATTGCTTCTCGTCTCGGTCCAATACCACAGTTGTGGTCTCTTCTTTTGGTTCTAACCTTTCGTCATTTAATCTTGGGTCCAAATCAGCCATTGCCACCATTCTTTCAGTATCGTTGTTTGGTTTCAAATTCATCTTTAAACCTGCTGCATAACACTCTCGAGCATCTTTTTGATTGACATAGATCGTTGCTATCTCCCCCTTTTCTGTTGGAAATTTCATGGCTAAGTGTGGTGTTGAAAATATTGCTCCCAACTTGTTCAAAGAAGATCGCCTTAATAACACATTATATGACGTAGAAGCATCCACCACCAAGTATCTGATTTTTATCCTTTTAGTTATACCGCCTCTTCCAAATGTGGTCATCAAATCAACATACCCTTTCATGCTAACTCTTTCCCCTGAAAAGCCAATGATTTGTTCTCGGAAAGGTACAATATCTTCTTCTCTTAGATGCAACCTTTTGAAAGTATCCCAAAATAAAATATCAACTGAACTCCCCTGATCAACCAAGGTTTTCATGACGGCATACTCGACTATTTCTACTGTTATCACCATGGGGTCGTCGTGATTAGGATCAATTTCTTGAAAATCTTCATCTGTAAAAAGCATTGGTGGTAAAGTTCTTCTTTTGAAAATATGATTAATGGTTCTGATACTTCTCCAATGTTGTTTCCTTGCTGATGAGGATTCCTTTCCAAAGAAACCACCTGAAATTGTGTTTATAAAACCCCTGACAGGCCTCCCCAAACTTCGCTCCCTACTTCGCCTTATTGACTGCGTGTTTTGATAAGTTCTATCACTTCTTCCTTCCGGCCTCCCAACCCTTCTATCATCTCTCTTTTCTACTCTCTTATTTTCTCTTTTTTCAAATCTCTCCACCCTTCTCTCTCCTATCTCAGCCCCTCTCAAACCTCTCTCCAGACTTAATCTTAGTCTTGTATTTCTTCCTCGAACAAAACGTTTCAACTGCCCTGCTTGAATTAATTCCTCTATCCTATCTTTCAACCCAATACATTCCTCTGTATGATGGCCATGATTTTTATGATATTCACAATGTTTAGTGTGGTCTGCCCTTTCTGGTGTTCTCGCTTTTCTAGGTGGTGGTATTATTTCTGCCGCCATGGCTTCTTGTAGGACTCTTGTTATGTTTGTATTTAAGGGTGTGTATTGCTGGAACTTTCGGCTTCTAAATTCTTCTCTAGCTCTTCTAGCTATAGGTCCACTTTCTCTTTCTATCACCTTCTTTTCACCTCCATCAACCCTTACCTGATTTCGAAACTCTCTCAGTTCTTTCATTTGCATGAATTTCGATGCTCGTTGTCTTAACTCATCCAAATTGGTTGCGGGTTTCTTGCAAAGACTGTCAGCAAATGGTCCTGGTTTCAACGCTGTTATCATATGATGCATGGTAACCTCTGGGCTGAGATTTCGAATCCCCAAGGCAACTCTTCCAAAGCGTTCCATGAACATTCTCAACGACTCTCCCTTCTCTTGTCTTATGTTTACCAAGGTAATCGAGGTTCGATGATGAGGACGACTGGTTGCGAACTGAGCACCAAACTTTTCCACCAATGTATCAAAACAGTCTACACTTAAGGGTGGGAGACGTGTGAACCAAAACCAACTCAATGCTGCACCTCTCAACGTCGTAGGGAACACCCTGCACATAACAGCATCGTTCCATGTATATAAACTAATTTGTGTGGTATATATTGCGATATGTTCGTCAGGGTCCGAGCTTCCGTCATATTTGTCAATAGTCAGATTTTTCCAATTGTCAGGTAGTGGAGTATCAACTATAACGTCATAGAAGAGATGTTTTCTTGAAGATGTTCCTGCGAAAACTTCAGAATCTTCGAGCAATCTTTTTTTTGTTTAGGAACTCTCATTATGATGAACCCTCTCATTCACTTGTGCTCTTAGCTGAACGGTTTCAAATGATGAGTTTAAAACTGTCTCTTCTTGTAACTTTCTCCTCATGCGTGCATTTTCGGCTCTTAGCATACTTAGCTCTTCTTCATTACTTTTTTTTAACATCTCAAACTCTTTCTGTAGCTGTACCAACATTGTCATTGGCATGCTAACATTATCTGCCTGCTCTCCTCCTTGTTCTTCTCTTTGATTCATCTTGTCTTATACCCTTTTCAACTATTTCCTGGCCCCACGGTGGGCGCCAACAGGGACCAAGAACACTAGAATCAGGTTGACAAGATTATCTCTTATATAAATCTTCCGGTCTTGGGCTGGACTCTCACAGTTTCCTCTTGGACTGGATACTCTAGGCTTTTCCTTAAGGTAAGTGCTCACGGCTTCTCCTCTCGGCTTCTCCTCACGCTGGCTGCTCTCGGCTTCTCCTTTTGCTGGTTACTCTCGGCTTCTCCTCTCGGCAAGTACTCTCGGCAAGTACTCTCGGCTTTTCCTTCATACAGATGGGGGGGTGTACCTGCAAGTCGCTCCGATGCCAAAGTCAGAAATAGTTTAACGTTTTTCAGATAAAAATCACTCTTACTTACCTCTCATATTGATCTCCTATTTATAGAGTTTCCTTAATGGGCTTTTTACTTTACCTTTGGACTTTCTTTCTACACCATTTTTATTATTTACGCACCCCCTAACATGAGTTTCTTATGTAATTTGGGCCTTGCTATATATATATATTGCTTTATTCTTTTATTGTATAACCTCTCGGTTTTCGGCTTAAAACCTATTAACGCAACACTTACGTATAATCTCTCAGTTATATTTAGTATTTTGCTCTCGGCTTAACCTCTCGGTTTTAGCCTACCAGTACATCTTGTATTTATCAAAAGATGTAACCCTTCTCTTGGAATTGTGGTGACCAAACTTTATGTGATGGAATAGTGACTGAAATTTCGATCACTAAATTCCGTCGATTTATCAGTCGTTCACTAAGTGCTTTGTGACTAGATTTTTTGTTGCCATCTTTATTTGATGACTATTTCGATTGCAAATATTTTGAACTAAGAGAGAAAGCCAAACATTGTATTCACCGAAATATGTAAACACTCCATTAGTCAGACCTAATGATTAGACAATCATTCAAACGGTCAATATTTCATATGTTAGCCAAGAATGGCTAAAGAGCAAAGAATACTTAATCAGACATGAGTGGCTTGAGGAAGGAATACTCCTTTACGAGGTTAGCCATGAGTGGTTGTGATCCGAAATAATACTCGGTTAGCCAAGAGTGACTAGGTGTAAAGAATACTCAGGATCAGTCAAGAGTGGCTCGAGTAATCGATGTCAGTCAAGAGTGTCATGAGAAAAATACTCAAGGGATTAACCAGGAAGGACTACGAGTCCAAATATTTACTCACAGTTAAGGTATGAGTGACTTATGACAAGAATACTCAAGAGGTTATCCAAAGTTGATACAAGCCCAAATAATACTCAAAGAATACTTCACAACATTAGTATGTGTAGTTAAGCGTGACTAATTGGTTGAAAACTAAATGTAATCTTTTGTGATAGATGAAACAAATAAATTATTGTCTGCATTTTCTCCCTTCCTTACCTCTTATATTGTATGTTGTCAATACATAATTTCGTTTGAGTATTTGTATGTAGTTAATTCTGAAAAGAAGCTCGCACGTACGAGCGGGAACTTTGTTAACAAACGGGGCAGCAAGGAGGTCGCAGGCGGCGCAGGTCGCGAGCGAAGCGGAGCGCTGGTCTTTGTGGGTCGCTGACGGCCCTGGTCGCGAGCGGCACGGGGCGTTGGTCTTCGCAGGCGGCACGAGGCGCTGGTCTTTGCAGTGTGGGTGAGGAGTGAAAGAGGGAAAAATGAATGGGAGGAAAGGCGCTATTGTAGATAAATTAGAAACCACTTTTAATGACATATCTGTTGAGAACCGTCGTGGTATCCTCATTTTTAACGAGGGTTCTTTCCTGTCTGAACCGTCGTTAAAAATGCCATAAAAAATCAAAATATTTACGAAACTGCCACCGTCTTGCTTATTACGATGGTTCTTTCCTAACCGTCTTTAAAGAGAGTTGTTAATGAAGTATTTTGTAATAGTGTGTTTTCTAAATTTGTTGAAGAGTGACTGAATGCTGTTCGTGCTTTGGCCAATACTTTTTCCATTCCGTCAAGTTATGTCATCATTGCCAAATTGAAATCTCAAATAAATAGCCTACATTTGAAGTCTAACAAGTGGCAGGACAAAACCTATAAATAGGTCAAAAAAGAAATAAAAGTAATAAACATTGATGGTTTGACAAATTCTTTAAATAAAAATAAATTTAAAAAATCCAGAAAAATAAGAAATAAAATGGCAGTACATGCGCTTGATATGTTAACACTAAATTATAACATATGTATAGATAGAAAGTATATTAACTTAAAATGAGTATAATCAAATTTCATCATTCATGTTAATTCAGTGCTCTCACGCCATATTTTTAAATTAAGGGGGCTATAATCAATGTAAATAATACTTCAAAAACCAAACAAAAATAAAAACAACAAACAAAGACATTTCAAAAAGAGATGTGGAGTTTAACAATAATGTGATTAAATATATAGATTATATCATACATAAAGATACATATCATTCACTAAATAGAAAAAAGAAAAAAATTACATATATTTTAATATATATATATATATATATATATTTTGTATCAAATTACTCATGTTATTTCATATTTCTCTCCCTTTATTTTATTGTTTCTTTTAATTATGAAACAACTTTATCAGAAATTTTTTATTAAGCATGTACTAGTCATCAACATTTGTGACTCAGAAATCTGCTTCTTCCTTCCCACTCTTAAAAAAATGACTATGACCATGTTTGAAAAACCGTTACAATGAACTTCAACATCAATTCATACATTTTATAATCACAATCAAAATTTTGGGTCTTTCTAGTAAACGTTGGTTTTGTAAACCTACATTTTTAAAACAAATAAGTGAAAGTTATCAAATTTTGCCTTTGAGAAGAGATAGTATGTTATTAAACTATATTTTAGCCATATGATAAGATAATCATAGTTATAATTTGTTAACTAGTTTCTTGTGCAATATCAATGAGTGAATGCTATCAGACTCCTTTATATCAAAATCAATATAATAAACATGGATTCAAAAATTCAAAAAATAACAAACATAGGGAAAACGAATATCACCATTATAAAAAATATGTACAAAGAAACATAATATCACAAAAAAAAATCCAAATAACCCTTAAAATCAAAATCCAAAACGGAACCCTAAATAATCCTTAAAATCAAAACATAAAACAAAATCCTTAATAACTCCTAAAATCAAAACCCAAAACAGAACCCTAAATAACCCCTAAATCAAAATCAAAATCGGAACCCTAAATAACCTCTAAAATTAAAACACAAAACGAAACCCTAAATAACCCCTAAAATCAATACCCAAAATGAAATCCTAAATAACCCCTAAATCAAAACATAAATTAGAACCCTAAATAACCCCAAAATCAAAACCCAAAATGAAAATCAAAAACAAAAAATGTACACTCGAAATCAAAAATTAATGACAATCAATCGCAAAAAGAGAGACAAAAATGTCAAACATCGAAACCAAAATATAAGTAAACAATTGAAACAAGAACCAACCTCAACACTATTTATTTGATGTCAAAAATCGCACTAAAATTCGAATTCTCACTCTAGCACTCTTCATAAAGCTATGAAGAAATTTTAAAAATAAGAAGAATCTCAATATTAACTCGAAATTCTATCCTATCAATTGAATCCTAAATTTTAAATTTATTCATTGTGATATGTGATCCCATAATACAATAAAAATTATTTTCCATGCAACATGATTGTATGGGGGCAGTTCCTGGCGCAGGCACAATATATCGGTACTCACATCAAAAGGGTAAAAACTGAGATATCTTTCTCGATTTGTTTCACTGAATTTTCAAATTTAAAAGAATGGATATGGTTTTGTTATCTTGGGTTTCATTTTTTTTCTTTTCTTGGTTGTGCTTAAGAATGAGTATACGTTATTCCTGAGTTCTAACTCAATCCACATACCACCCTCTCTTAACTACAGAATACGTTCTGCATCCTTTCCAAAGCCCATAGAATTTCATTTTTCATTTCAACCAAAAACACAAACCCCAAACCAACGATTCTACGGAATATCAATGTTTCACTCTCTCCAAAGTTTATTTCTTCTTACAGCTTAGAAAGCTCTTACTGAACATTCGGGCCAGTTCACTGCAAAATTAATGACATTCCACGGACACATGAAACTCGTTCCCCGTGTCTGCGATGGCTCCCGTCCAGGGTCGTAACGCCACTGCGTTCGCGACTCTGGTATTGCTTGTGCCACCGGCAGAGGCGTTCTTTTCGCTCCGCTATACGGACCCAGCCTGGTCTCGCCACTCCACTTGATATAGCCGCCGATCTCGTGCTTTCGTAGCTTAAAGAACCACCTTCCCGAAATTGGTTCACAGTAGCGGCTACCCTAATCTCTTCTTCCACTTTACCCATTTCAGCCATGGCTGACAAAGCTGGTGTTGTTGCGGATCCTACCCAAATCAATGTCAAGCTCTTTAACTGTTGGACTTCGATGATGTTTAGGCGAATTACATTATCATGGACATTCACACGTGTATTGTATGACACATATTACCGAATATTAGTGAAGTGTTCCTGTTTAAAAGACAATATATGAGAACTTAACACAATTCTAACATAAGGGTAAATATAAGAATTTTCTAAAAATTTGGATAAGTTCCTATTAAATCATATACATATCAGAAATAAAATATATATTTTTATATAATGTGAATTCTTTTTAATTTTTTAAATGAATTTCAAATAAAATATATATTTTATTAATAATCATGATTTCTATCATACAAATTATAGAATGTAATATATAAATATGTATGGTAGGCAACTCATTTGATTAAGAAGAAAATTATATTTTTATTAAACTTGATCGATATGAGAGTATATTGAACATATGGACTTTTGTAGGGTTATATTAGATATATTAAAATAAGTTTTTATTTCGATAATATTATTAAAATTAATCACTACATTTAAAATATTGTATGTTTTAAAATTTTTGAATTTCATTACAATTTTGTATTTAAAAACGTATTAATGATTACAACTCATGTGTGAGTATATTGTGTATATTTAGAATAATGATATATTGACAATCTTATTTTTTTATACCATCCTTTAATACTATAATTTTAATATTTTTTCATATTATTTAATTATAAATTTATTATTTATTATATATATTTATATCTAAATTAATTATATAAAAAATTGTATATAACTCTGGAAAGTATCATTTATACTTATTGTGTCGGGCGGAGTATGTCACCTATGTTTCTCACAACCCTGATAGGTATTCTTTGAAATGGTTGAGGAAGTGGCACTGCATGGAGCCATTGAAGTTTGCGCCAAACTGAGACCCCAAGTAGACATTTGTATGCCAGCGAGGAACGTTAAGTATCTACTAAGTTCACAAAAAATGGTGGGGTCATGCTTTTTCTAATATTGTTAATTAATACTTTCAAAGTTACTACGTCAGGGATTAAAATAGTGTGTATATCATCTTTCTTAAAGCCTTATTACATGGATTGCATGGAGAATGCATGTGAGCCTTTTTTACGTTTTGGTGCTATATATATTGTACTTGCATCTGGGTTAATTAAATTTTATTTTATTTCAATTTTTATTCTATTTCAATTTTTTTAATTAAATTTTTTTATATTCTTATTTTTCTTTTCTCCACAGGATGTGTCGTTTACGCTGTTACTATACATTAAAAGAAAGCAAATAATTTGATTATGAGTACGGTGACGACAAGAAATTTTACTGAGGAAATAATAATTATCAAATTATATGTAATTATTAATATTTGATGATATTGTACCCAATTATATGCAATTAATTTAATAATTATAGAATCTCATGATTAGTATCCTACCTAATTAGATTGTAATTTGGGGAGAGAGAAACTCTCTATATATTCCTATACTGATGTAATATACATAAGAGAATAAGAAACATTTCTTCTTCTTACCTTTTTTTTATCATTTTCTTATATGGTATCAGAGCACCCATCTTGGTGCCCTGACAACCTCTCCATTTTTATCCCCTAAATAAAAATCATGTCTGGCAAAGAAGGCACCAGTAACGAGTCCGATAGAAACCTCGTGCAACGCTTCAGTGCCGAGCAAATTCAGCAATTGGCAAGGGCTATTTACTCGCTCAACGGTAAAAGTGACACGTTTGTTAGCTCTGCAGGTCTGCTTGCCCATAACTCCTCTTCTAATTATGCTTTTACGAAACCATGGATTTTGGATAGCGGAGCAACCCATCACATCTGATTCACAATTTTTCACACACACTTCATCATCATTTATTTCAAATGTTAATCTGCCCACAGGTTCAACTGCGTCCATCTCATCTACATGCACAATTAAATTCAATGACAAAATCACTCTCAAAGATGTTCTTTGTGTTCCTTCTTTTAATTTAAATCTC
Source organism: Phaseolus vulgaris (assembly GCF_000499845.2). Classification (NCBI taxonomy): domain Eukaryota; kingdom Viridiplantae; phylum Streptophyta; class Magnoliopsida; order Fabales; family Fabaceae; genus Phaseolus; species Phaseolus vulgaris. Next base: position 452,178 of record NW_027174086.1, read on the forward strand.
ATGTCCATTAGTAAGATAACCAGTTCACTAAATTGTTGTGTCGTTTTTACTCCACATGATTGCGTTTTACAGGACTTGGCTACGGGAGGATGATTGGCTCGGGTAAACAACACGCAGGCTTATACTACATGTCCCCTCTTCCAAACCAAGCCACGCATCTCAAATATCGACCGATCCTGATTTATGGCACAAGCGCCTTGGACATCCTTCTCCGGCGTGTCTATATCTTCCTTACTACATATCCCTATCAGTAAAAATCTCATTCCCTTTCATAATCATGGTAGTATTTGTCCTAAAGCTAAACAGACAAGGCTACCCTTTCCTTTAAGCACAATAAAATCTCATTCTCCATTTAATCTATTGCATTGTGACATTTGGGGTCCTCATAAAACCCCAACTCATTTTGGAAAACGCTTTTTTCTCACTATAGTCGATGACTATACTAGATGTACTTGGCTATTTCTTATGAATCACAAATCTGAAACCCAACATCTCTTAGAGTCATTCATTACATTTGCACAAAATCAATTTCAAGCATCTATTAAAACCATTCGCGTTGACAACGAACTGGAATTTATTTCAATGTATGATTTTTTTCTCAAAAAAGGTATTGAATGTCAACGCACTTGCGTTTACACTCCTCAACAAAATGGAGTAGTAGAACGCAAACATAGACATGTTTTAAACACAGCACGAGCCCTCCTATTTCAGTCCAATTTACCATTAGAATTTTGGGGAGAATGCGTTTTAACCGCCACATATATCATTAATCGCTTGTCATCACCTTTACTAAAAAATAAATCACCTTTTGAGCTACTATATAATCAACCACCTTCACTTTCTCACCTAAAAACTTTTGGTTGCCTCTGTTACGCAACTGTTGTTTCACCTAAGCAAAAATTTGATTCGCGCGCCCGACAATGCATTTTCATTGGTTATCCTCACAGTCAAAAAACATACAAATTATTTGATATAGATGCAGGCACTTTTTTTACAAGTCGAGATGTCATCTTCCATGAAAGTGTTTTCCCATTCTGCCAACAGTCACAGACACAATCCTCACCTCCATTACAAGGTATTTTGCCCACTATTGACATTGACTTACCCACTCTTGTCCAACATTCACTCGATCAACCTTCTTCTCTTACCCATCACAATGCACCTGAACCTCCATCAAACCAACCTTCTTCTCCTACTCATCACAATACACCTGAACCTCCATCAAACCAACTCTCTTCTCCTACTCGTCACAATGCACCTGAACCTCCATCAAACCAACCTTCTTCTCCTACTCGTCATAATACACATGAACCTCCAGTAGACCAACCTTCTTCTCCCATGCCAAGAAGTTTAGCACCCATTACCTAACCTTCTCCAACCGACCTTCCTGTTCGACGATCCAGTCGCACATCAACCCAACCTTCCTGGCTTCAAGACTACGTAACGAGATCCCAAGCCAATCATTCGATCACTGCCCAAGACCGACCGAATGGAACCAGGTATCCTATGCATCATTTTCTTTCTAATTCACGATTTTCTTCTACACATAGTGCATATCTTGCTAACATCACAGCCACCAAAGAACCTCACACTTATGCTCAAGCTATCCTTGATCCAAATTGGCAAAAAGCAATGGACGAAGAGCTTTCCGCCTTGCAGCTAAATCAAACGTGGACCTTGACACCGTTACCCGCTGGGCAGAAACCCATCGGATGCAAATGGGTTTATAAAATAAAGTACAACTCAGATGGTAGCGTCGACAGATATAAGGTGTGCCTTGTCGCAAAGGGGTACACTCAGATTGAAGGTGTCGACTATTCTGAAACTTTTTCACCAACAGCAAAATTAACAACTTTGAGATGTCTCCTCACCATTGCAGCAGCCAGAAATTGGTTTACTCACCAGCTAGATGTGCAAAATGCCTTCTTACATGCACATTGCATGAAATTATTTACATGGACTTGTCACCCGGGCATCATCGACAGGGGGAGAACATTGTATGTCGACTCAACAAATCCCTTTATGGTCTCAAACAAGCATCTCGAACATGGTTTTCAACATTTTTTCATGTGATTAAATCTGTAGGATTTCAACAATCCAAGACAGATTACTCTCTATTCACAAGACAAAATAATTCATCATTTACTGCCCTTCTGATTTATGTGGATGATATTCTTTTCACAGAAATGATTTGACAGAAATTCAGCGTGTTAAAGATTGTTTATTACAACAATTTCGCATTAAAGATCTTGGAGACCTAAAATATTTTCTAGGGATTGAATTTTCCCGTTCCAAAGCTGGTATTTACATGTCCCAAAGAAAATATGCGCTTGATGTTTTGCAGGATACGGGACTCACAGGTGCTCGTCCAGACAAATTTCCAATGGAACAATACCTAAAACTCACACCAGACGATGGAGAGTTATTAAAGGATCCAATCAAATACAGGCGACTCGTGGGATGACTGATATACCTCACGGTTACTCGGCCTGACATAGCATTTTCAGTTCGGACCCTAAGTCAATATATACAGATCCACGGAAACCTCATTGGGATGCCGCAATTCGAGTCCTAAAGTATATCACAGGATCACCAGGACAAGGATTGCTATTGCCATCCGAAAACAATCTGACATTGACAGCTTATTGCGACTCAGACTGGGGAGGTTGTCAGACAACTCAAAGATCAGTATCTGGATATTGCATTTTTCTTGGTTCCTCTATTATCTCATGGAAGTCAAAAAAACAGACAAACGTATCAAGATCATCAGCGGAAGCAGAATACCGCGCAATGGCCAATACTTGTTTGGAGATAGTTTGGTTGCGATATCTGTTGCAGGATTTAAAGGTGTCATGTAACTTGCCAGCTCAACTTTTCTGTGACAATCAAGCGGCATTACATATAGCAGCAAACCCAGTATTTCATGAACGCACAAAACACATTGAGATAGACGGCCACATTGTGCGAGAAAAATTACAAGCTGGGATAATCAGTCCTTCATATGTACCGACACAGTATCAGCTCGCAGATATTTTTACGAAGGCATTGGGCAAGGATCGATTTTTGACGCTACGACACAAGTTGGGGGTTCTTGATCTTCACTTACCAACTTGAGGGGGAGTATTAAGGAAATAATAATTATCAAATTATATGCAATTATTGTATGCAATATTTGACGATATTGTACCCAATTATATACAATTAATTTAATAATTATAGAATCTCATGATTAGTATCCTACCTAATTAGATTGTAATTTGGGGAGAGAAACTCCCTATATATTCCTATACATAAAGTGATGTAATATACACATAAGAGAATAAGAAACATCTCTTCTTCTTACCATTTTTTTATCATTTTCTTATAAGAATTGTATTGGCTAAGACAATTCAGTTGATATTTTATACTGAAAATTTTGTAAGAAAGTGAGCATTCCAGAGTCAAAATTTCAGCCATATGATGACCAAATAATAGGTTTTTTTTTCATTCCAGAGTCAAAATTTCAGCCATATGATGACCAAATAATAGGTTTTTTTTTTTTTTAACAAGTGGACACATGTGGATATATTGATCTATATATCACATTCGACAAAGGGAAATACCTCTGTAGAATCATTAGGGTTAGATATCTTCTTGTCAATGTCAACACTTCATACAACATCTTGCTCGGACGGGTTGTCCATAAATCGTCGCAAAGCAATAGTATCAACTCCACATCTCACCATGAAGTTTCCATCTGCTTCAGGTGACATAGTCATCGTTCATGTCAATCAAAAGGTAGCACAAGAATGCTACATTGCAAGTTTGAATTTCGATCCAACCAATCGACTTTGCTATAGAGAATCACTGCGTGGACGATCTTGGAAACCTAGAAGAGGACGGACACCAAGATCACGAGGGTCGACCAGAGATTAGTCTCGGGAACCAAGGTCTCCCCAAAAGGAACATATAGTTGTCTTGGTTGATCTTGATCATCAACTGAATGATGCTCGTATTGAGCCTAGCGAGGACCTTCGCCCATTACCCCTCTGTGATGACGAACATACAAGGAAGTTACTCATGACTTCTCACAAGGAAGTTAAAAAGGTAAAACTCACTCGTAAACATTTTCTTCTTCTTTTAGTCATTAATGTTTGCTCCATTTCTTCTCAACTTCTCCCTTCACCTTCTTTTGGCATGGAAAAACTCTTAAAGGAAGTTGAGGAGATTTTCCAAGATCCTCCAAAGGGAATCCCTCCCTTAAGAGGAATTGAACATCAAATAGACATCCTTCCTGAATCATCTTTTCCTAATAGGTCTGCCAATAGAAGGAAACCTAAGGAGGAGATACATAGAGTAGTTAAAAGACTCTCAGATAAAGAATGGATTTGAGAAAGCATGAGCCCATGTGCCAACTTGTAATACTAGTACCTAGGACATATGGAACTTATAGAATGTGCATATAGTATAAGACTATAAAAAGTCACTATCAAGTATAGACAACTCATCCCCAAACTAGATGACTTGATAGATGAACTTTAAGGTAGTTCGACTTTCTTAAAAATAGATTTGAAAACTGGATACAACCAAATTAGAGTCAAAGTTGGAAATGAATGGAAAATAACCTCCAAGACTATTGGATTGTATGAATGACTTGTAATGCCTTTTTGACTAACAAACACGCCTAGTGCATTCATGATACTCATGCATTATGTTCTTAGATCTTTCTTTGGAAAATTTGTTGAAGTATACTTTGATGATATATGTTCAACTTAAAGGCTGAGTTCAAGAGGGGTGAATTGAGCTATTAAAAATTTTAAAAAGAACTTTTTAGAATAAATCTTTTAAAGAGAAAATCTATTTCATAATTTTATAAAGTTCTTTTAATGTGTTAAAATTCAAAACAAGAACTAAAGAACAAATTAAAATTTTGAAAAACTAACGAGAGAGAAAAAGAAAGGTGCACACCAAATTTGTATTGGTTCACTCTTATACAAGAACTACATTCAATTACTTGACTACACCATTCAAGCTTCCACTAAAACGATGTTATTTACAATAGCAAAACAATACAAGAAAACAAAAAGAACCTCTCTTTTGAACCCTACAAGAGAAGAACACTACAAAATAACACTTTGTTACTGAGCTAATTTTAAAAACTCAATTCAGATCAACAACCTTACAAGATATGAAAGAATTACAATTTAAATAATATCATTTGATCCATCAAAAGTACAAAAGAAAAAGAAAATTTCAAGTGATGACACTTAACCAAGAGGGTTAATCTCGAAACATAAAAAAGAAAGCTCCAAGAAAATGTCTTTACTCAGTATAAACTCACAAATTTTGAAAAAATATGAAACTCAGTTTCTCAAAATTTACATCAAATGAGATGAAAATAAGATAATTTTAAAGAATGAGATTTATCATTTTTAATGGATTAAAACTACATTTTAATTTGTTGATTTTACTTATTAGTGAAAAGAACAGATTGATTCATTCTTTTAACTTGTTAAAATAAACTTATCACATCTACTTGAAAGGATAGAATAATTTTAATCCGTTCAAAACTCGTTTTAACATATTAAAGTTGTTCTTCATAACTACCCAAGGTTTTAAAGTGATTTTAATATAATTGAATTGATAAAATAAATCCACCCAACTATATTCAACTTTATTGATGAATATTTTAGTAAATTAAAACACCTTTTAATCAGTTAAAATTATCTTGTCATCAAGATAAATTTTAAAAACAATCTTTTAAAATATCTTTCTTTTATATCTTTGTTTTAAGGGAATAAGAATCAAACAATTTAAAAAACAAAACTAAAAACTAAAACACTAACGCTAATACATCTAAGTCTTTAAACTTCTTTTGTAAAATTCCATTGATTGAACTCATCAACTTCAACAATATTCTTATCTACAACATGACCATTTATGAACATGTGTATCATCTTAAAACTAATCGTCAATAAACCGTAAGAAATTCAACGAGTTTGGTCACTGTTAATTGTGAAATTTCTTAGCAACAAACCAATTCAATATATGTTTCTATAATTCCATTTAAAAACAATGAAATTAAGAAAATCTATTATTAATTTTAGTAATGGTTTTTTGAAATATCTTCTCTTTCTGTTTATAGTCTTATTTAATGTAATAATATAGGTATAGTAGTTTAAAAGTTTTCCGTAATTTTAACAAAATAAATTATTGATAACTTACATAGCACCTAATTTGCTTGAATTATATTCTTCCTTTTTTATACTCAAAATATCACCAATTATTTTACATAATGTGTTATTATTTAATGTATTTTTTTATCACATTTTGAGTAAAAAAATGTAAATATAAAAAATTTACATACTGGTAATAAAATATGATATCAGCATTATTAAATTGTTTATAACAATATTCAGAAGGAAAGAAAAAAATGTTTTTCTTACAGTGATGCACAAGAAGCAGAAAATTTAAATAATAAATTAAACTATCCAAATCATATAATTCAACAAAAATCATATATTTGTAGTGGAAAAAATGAGGACGCAGGAACATGAAGAAAGTGTTGATAGAGTTTGTAGAACTTGCGTCTTTAGTGCAAACAAGGAATATGAGAAAGTAAATAGAAGGGATATTGTAAAAATCTTTTCAACCGCCATTACATTGGTTTTGGCTTTGAATTTTTGTTTGGATTGGAACTAGGGAAGGACGCTAGAAGTGGAAGAGCTTTTGTTTTTGTGTTGGGCCACAACAAGTCCTTATGTTCGGTCACACCATCATATTTTCACAAATGGAATATACTACCATTTCCCATGCAACAACTACCACATGCATCGAATTAGAAACAATATTAAAGGGAAGACAGCTACGTACTTCTTTCTTCTCCCATTTTACCCTAATTTTGGTCATCTCACAATACACCACTCTACCATCTAAACTACCTTCAACTTCCAATCCCTTTCTTTCATCACATTTGCAACAAAAGTGCAGATACATAAACTACATTCTCTTTTTTTTTTCTTGAATCATGATATTGGTATAAACTATTCATTGTAAAAAATAACCACTAATGCAATGGAACACCTTCACACACAAAATAGACATGCCTCTCCTTAAATGATTTATTTCATAACTAAATTTGTGTCACAGATTCTAATCCTAGATCACTTGGTTAAGACTATAAATCGTTATTAATTGTGTGAGCCCATGTTGCTTTCTAATACATTAGTATGCATGTGTTTAGGACCCAGACGACATATCCCATTTATTTTTCTCACATTATGCTTCACAAAAGATTGACACCCATTATATTATTATTATTATTATTATTATTATTATTATTATTATTATTATTATTATTATTATTTTCATCTTATGCTATTAACTATTAGCAACACAGGTATTGTCGCATCTTTGCATTCACATTTCAATCATTAACAGGTAATATGAGTGAGTGATTTATTTATGAGCAATGGTCTCTATTAATTGCTATAGATTATACAACCAACACATAACAAAAACAATTAAGTGTACAACTTTGTCTTAAAAAGGGGTATGAAAAAAAACATATTTTTGAATTCACATATAATTATTTTGATTGATGAAACACAATGTGAGACAAAAAAAAATGTGAGAAGTGATTTATATGTATTTGGTATATTATATAAAGGGGGGAAAGAGAAAATGAATGGAAGGGATGATTGAAGATGAGACAAATAATAAAGGGAAGTAGAAAAGTAGGGTTTGTTTGTTGAAGTTTCAAAATGAGTGATGGGAGGGGAATTAATGGGAAGAAGAAGAGAGGAAGAGAAAGAGAAAGAGAGTTGAAGGAGTTTGTGTGTGGTGGGACCATGGTTGGATGGAAGGAAGGGTAAAGAGAGTTGAATGCGTGGGTCCATTAAGAAGTAGCACATAGGGGGTGTCAGAAACGCTGCCGTTTCAAAGCGAACAACATCTGCGTCAACATAATAGCACGTGGACCTTATTCCAAATTTGGCACTTTCCTTTAAACAAGTCACGTCGCAATTACCAAGTGGGCTCGCGTTATAACTTGTGCTCTCTTCTATACCAAACCCCGTCCCTTTCGTTTTTTTAAATCTCATATTAACTTAACATATATTTTAACAATGTATTTATACTTATCACCATATTTTCTAATTAACTTTTTAAATTACACAAATAAACCTTTACCAACGTCTTTTATCCAATGAAACCTTTTCTTTTATCATATCTCTATACTATTATATAAACAGGATACATATGATAATCTCTTTTGACATCATCTTTTAATTGATAATTTTATCTTTAATAAATTATAAATAATTTATTTTGTATTTAAAAAATAATAATTATATAATTTTTATTTATTTTAAAATAATTAAATAATTTTTGTTTTTAAAATTAACAGCTATATAACTTTTTTAATATTATTTTTAAAATTATATATATATATATATATTGTATTATTTTTTTATTTTTAATTAATCTATTCCGCTATATGAAAAAGATATATCATTTGGCAATTTTTTTTGTGTTTTTTTATTACACAATTTTATTTAAAATAAATAATTGGATAATTAAATTATATTAAAATAATTACATCATCTACTAGAATTTGTAACTGATTAAAAATGTGTTAATTTTTTTTTTTTTCAGAAAGTTGCACTTTTTCAATTGGTTATAATTTTCTTTACTAAGAAGTAACAGTTTTTCAATCAGTTATTTTGGAAATCAATTGATTGAAAATCTTAATCTTGTTTTAGATTTTTCTATAATGTGTTTTATCTCTGAAAAACTATATTTTAGTATGTAAGATATCAAATATTTTCAATTTAAAACACTTTTCTTTTAAGAAAAATCAATTTTGAAACAAACTAAGTGTTTTAAGTAAAATCAATCGATTGTTTTGATTTTTAACTAGTTGATTTTTTTGACAGTATCCTATTCAATTTCAAAACAATTTCTGTTTTAACTCCTATAAAAGGTTGAGTTCGTTTTCCAAAAAAGTTTTGAAGAATTGCTTACATACAATACACTTTTTCAATTTAAGAGAATCAAAAGTAAGATTTTTTTAGAGAAAATTAGTCTTTGTTAATCTTTGAGTGTTCTTGGTGCCTAATTTTCAACATTCAACTTGAGGTCAAAGGTTATTCAAAGTGAAGCTGCTAATTGGGATATCCTTTTGAGTTTCTTAGTTCAAAGTTAAGGTGAATTCGTTCCTTTACTTTACTGTGTTTTTAAATTTGTCTTTGTAAGTGCCAAGATAGAGTTTCTTGGTGGATATCACAGTTGTAGCAGGGTGTTGTAGTGTGTGGTTTGGTTCTTGTAGGGTTTAAAAATTGTTTTTGATCTTCTTTTATAAAAAGATATTATTAATCTATGAGGTGGGACTGGATGTAGCTCAGTTTGGTGTGCTTTAAGTAGGGGTGGCAATACAGGCTGGCCCGCCCCGCATAGGCTTGCCTCTCGTTTAGCCCGTCTCGCATGAGGATTGCGACCTCATTTCACTAACTCACCCCACATAAGAGGTAACCTGTAGGCCTGTGGGCTAGCCCACATAAGAATTTTTTTTTTTTAATTAAAATTTCATTAATTATCAAAAAATTTATTCCTACTACTGAAAAATTAAAATTTTATCCCATTTTCAATTCATTCAATTAAGAAAAATATAAATTTAAGTATCACAGTTGTTAGAAGGCTTGATTAAAAATAATTAAAGTTTTGTTTTGCATCTATTTTTCCTATATATGTATGTAAATGTATAAGAATATCTTATCAAAGTTTTGCTACAAAATATTTTAATGAAGATGACTAATTTTTTAACTATCCTATTGAAATCTTTTCTTTATATTATTTTTTATTAACAAATTTTAAATATAAAAATTTACTTAAAATTAAATCCATTGTACCTCTTCATAGTGATTAATTTCATGGCTCAACTAAAGGTATGGTCCTAGGTAACCTCTAAAGTCCCTTCTGCTTGTTTTTCCTTTTTTGACTGGTGTCTGGATCCCTTAGTTTGTATGTATTCAATTAAACATAGTTTGTAGGAAGTTAGCGGCAAACTTCAAGGAGGAGGGGTTGTTTGTTTCTGTGTGATTTTGTACATGAGTTGGATCACCCTTAATGATGTGAGCTAATTTTAGGATTGCACATTTTATTGGTTGCTCTTTGTTTATTATTTGTGATTTTAGCAATTTAAGGCGAGAACCCTAAGAAGATTTCCACTGGACACAAACTTAACTGAGTGGTTAAGTAAGTGTGAAGGTGCACTTCATAAGGGCAAAGAGAAAAACACAAGTATATGGTGCGAATGATGCAAAAAGGGTGGAAACGAACATAAACAAAGGTGAAGATGACAAAATATGAACCAAACATAAAAGATATAAGAAGATGAAGATGATATGATAGTTGGTGCAGAGAGGAAGCAAAGAGGAATAAAAAAGAAAAGATGAAGAGATAGAGAAAGCTTATGGAGAAAGAATGATCTCACGTCACTTGGAGCAGAGGGAATCCAAGATGGATGATGCAAGAACCGCCACTTAAGATATTAATCACTCAAGATATGACCCAGATAACTAGAGTTGTCACTTGAGATATTACCCACCCTAGATAAGACCCAACATAAGCTCACAAGTCTCACAAAATTACTCCTGCAGAGTTTCTTTACTATTCAAATTCAACTTGTCAATACATGAGGCAATGCACCCTATTTATAGGAATGAGTGCCTTGGTGAGCAAGATGGGGAAGGGTAAAAATGAACAAAGGGAGCGGGTGGACATAGGGTGTTGTTGACTAAGTCAAAACTGCCCCTTTTGGCACATCTTCCAGAAGGTAGGTTAAAAACCCTAATTCTAAGTGCCTTGTCTTGAAAATTTGGGCTTGGTACAAACCCATTTTGCTAAGTACACTCCCTTTTATGCTATGTGAACCTACTATAGCCTATTTTGCTATTTGGACCCCCAAAGTGAGCCTAATTTATTTACAAACATGTTTTTTGTCTTTTAAGAAGACCAGAAGAAAGAACATTTGATGTTCTGGTCTATGCTCATTTCTTCTTCTGCTAAGGTCCGTCTGATATTTGGTGGGGCCTTGACTTGATTGTTGAGATGACTACTCACAGTGTGAATTGTCTTTTGAGTTCTTGGTCATCTTCTTGGCTACTTGGATTGTATCATGCCCCCCAAGTTGGAGAGAATTTGACATTGAATTTAGAACTCCTGCAAAAAATATAGTTAGTTTGTTCACATATAAGATAGTTTAAGGTGTGGAATGTGAAGTAAACTTATGTTCATTAAACTTTGGGAGTTCATATGGGTAAGTTATAGATACAAGCCATGTTTGGAAAGAATATTTGGGAATGACATGATGTTTTGCTGAAAATCCTCTTAGAAGGTGAGAACCTTTAGGAGGTGTTTGAATTTCATCCCTAAACTTCTTTCTCCAAGATGTCAAGCGGGTGACGCGGAGCGGGCCGAAGTGGGTCAGCGGGCTAGATTAGTGAGTCCGCCCCATGCTTTTTGGTAGCGGGCTGCGGGTCGGCCCGCATGACTCATCTCGCATTGCCATCCCCAACTTTAAGCTTTCCTTCTCACTGCAATTTAGTTTTTTTCATAATCATTCTTAGTGGTGTAAAAATCAATCTGTTGTTTTTTAAATGAATCGATTGTTTTAATTTGCAGTGTTGTTTGATCTTCTAGATTGAACAAAATTAATATTCTAAGCAATTGTATGTGAATCTCTGTGTATTGGTTCTCTGTGTATACACTTATATTGTTTGAATCAAAAAGCTTCTTGAAAATTGTGCTTGATTGTATTGGATTCTTACTTGATTCTTGAAAATTGAAATATTTTTTGTCTTTTACCAAAATCATAAAATCAATCTTTTGTTTTGAAGTTTAACCTGTTAATATTTTTTTTTTCTAATTCTATAACCAATAATTCAATCAGCTGTTTTTAGGTTTAATCTATTAGTATTTTTCTTGATACTATAACCAGAAAATCAATCAGTTGTTTTCAGGTTTAATTTGTTGATATTTTCTCTATTACTAAAATTGGAAAAATAATCAGTTGTTTTCAAAGATAATTTGTTGAAATTGATTTTGAAATTTTATTATCTAAAACAAATTCAAATCTTTTCTAAATGAAATTGATTAATAGATTTGTGTCTTGTGATCTGTGTGTCCAAAATTTTTTAATCAACTATTTTTAATAGTAATCGGTTGTTTTTCTGAATCATTATTCTTTTAAAAAATTTCAATCAGATATTTCGAAAAAACAATCAATTGTTTTTTTGTCAGGATTGACTAAACTTGTTTTTTGCGAAAATCTATCTAAGTACAATTAACCCCCTCTCCTGAACTTAGTCCCTCATTAATCCAACATATATAACTCTCTCATTTTCCTCTCATTTGACATGAATTTGAACATCTGAGTTTCATATCTTTTCAAAATTTGAGAGAGAGTTGGCACTAAGTGAAAGACATTTTCTTGGAGCTTTCTTTTGGCGTCTTCAAGATCAGTCTTCTAGGCTAAGTGTGTTCACTGATAATTTTCTCTTTCTCCCTATACTTGTGGTAAATTAGGTGATATTGTTTGAATTTTATTTTTTCATTTCTTGTAAAGTTGTTCTAAGCAGTTTTCAAACTCAACTCAATAACAGAGTGTTACCAATGTAGTGTCTTGCTCTTGTAGGTGGTGTTCTTAATGTTTTATTGTACAATGTTTGCTGTAAAACTTTTTATTTAGTGGAAGCTTGACTGGTGTAGTCAAGCAACTAGATGGATCTCTTGTATAAGATTACACAAACCTCTTCAAGTTATGTCGAGTACAAAAACCTCTACAGGTTATGTCGAATACACTAAAATCTCTAGGTTATATGAGTACGCAAACCTCTTTAGATTATATTGGTCTTAATCTTCCCCTGAGACTAAGATCTCTCAAGATTCAAGAAAAAACTCTTAGAGAGAGTACAAGGTAAGCTCACAAGGTGTACTTCATTGAGTGAAGAATTTACAATATTTTGCTTTCAACCCAATTAACTAGACGTTTTATACAACAACATATATGAACTCTGTATTTTGAAATTTTTTTGTACAAAATGGTATCCAGATAATCATTTTTGTTTTCTTCACTTTGAATACTTTATATATCATTCAAAAAGATGAACGTTGAAGCTTATAAACAATAAGACTTGAAGATTGTATAATTTTTGTATTGTATCTTCATTGTTTTGGAATTAGACATTCCACAAGGAAACTCCTTCTATGAAATCTTTTGCGCATCTTGAGTGTTTATTTACATATAGAAACAATTAAAAAACACTCGAGATAAATTGTAATTAATATAAATCAATTAGGTTTGTCCAGGATCAAGTAGATTTAAATCAGAATTATTAATTTGAAAACTTTCTATATCTGAAAGTTATTGGTAAAATAATTTTAAAAACATTTCATCTTTGTATAAATTCAAAATGTTGAAGCATATCCAACATTTAATTAAGTTTAATTTGATTAAAATTGAGTCATGAATATGACGAACTTATGTTTTCAAAAACCTTCGATTAATGTTTGTATTAAAAACTTTCCACAATTGTTTGAATCAAAATGCACAAGAGAAAATTTATCTAAAACGATTTAATATGTTTAAGATGAGTTTCACAAAAAATTAAATGATCATTAGAAATATTTTCAAAATGAAAGAATGGAGTTTAGAAACGTCTTGTTTGGTTAGATCATCTATCGCGAAAACAAAGACATAACCATCTAACGCGAAAACAAAGATGAGAGTGTCTAACACATTTTTCACTTGTTATATAGTCTAACATGTTTAACTTAGTAAGACTATCTAGCATGTTTAACTCTGTGAGACTATCTAACACATTTTAGCATTGTGAGATCGTCTAACAGGTTTAACATTGTGAGACTGTCTAATAGGTTAATATTGTAGATTGTCTAACACTTTTTTTCTGAAAAAAAAAATGGTTGTCCACAATTTGTCTTTTGTTGAAGGTTCTTCTATTAGTTTTCACCTATGTTTGGAGATTTTAGAAGGTTAGAATGAAAATTTTGATTGAGTCAATCGATAGGGATCTGGGATGACATAATGAAAGGACCTTTTATTCAAAAAGACATGGTTAATAATGATTTTTTTAAAAAAAACTATGGTATGATTGGTCTAAAGTTAAGAATAAAAAGACTCAATATGATTCTATGGCTAAAAATGTAATTACTTTTGCACTAAATCTTGATGAGTTTTCAGAGTTTCATGATGTAGTTTTGCAAAAGAGATATGGAATGTTCTTGAGATTACACATGAGGGAACCATTGATGTGAAAAAAGCTAGGAAACATCATGCCTTAATTTAATAATATAAACTTTTCAGGAGACAACAAGGAAAAACTATTGCAGATGTACAGAAAATATTTAACACATTGTGAATCACTTTATTGGGTTAGGAAAAGTGTTTTACGAGGAGGAGCAAAACATTAAAATTTTGAAGTGTCTTGACAGGAACTGATAGCCTTAGGTTATAGCTATTTCAGAGTCCAAGAATATTTCTTCTATGATAATTGCATCTCTGTTTAGAATATTAAGGGAGCATGAGTTATATATGAATAAGTTGAATGATCACGAAAGTAATGACAAGAAGATTAAAACTATAACATTCAAATATATTATTTAGAAGAAGGAGACAAGTGAGGAAAAATTAGATGGTTGCATTGATTCTGAAACTCTAAACCTGCTAATAGGAAATTTGGGAAATTTGTAAAGAAAAGGAGTAAGGATTCCATAGAAGATGTATGGTTTCATAAAACCTAAGTCTAGTTCTTCAAATTTTACTTGTATTTGTTGTGGTAAACAAGGACATATCAAAATTGAATGTACAAATGGTCAAAACAAGGAAAAGATCTTTGACAGGAAAATTGATAAGAACATCAAGACTAGAAGAGTCTACATTGTTGGGCAAGATAATGATGAGAGTTCTTCTAGTGATGTCTCAAAATAGGATGAAGAAAACATGTGTTTGATGGTTGGTTATGAATGTTCTTCAAGTAATAAGAGTTTTGATTTTTCAATAAATGATAGCAATTATGATCAACTTTTATATGCATTCAAGGAAACACATGAATAAGTTAATAAATTTTCCCTTTCTAACAATAGACTAAAAGGATTAAACAATTGGCTAGAAAATAGGTTTGCTATATTGGAAGAAGATCAAGGAATGCAAAAATGGATTTTGAAAACTTAAAAACTGATTTACAAAAATGCTTCCTGTAGTTGTTATCAAAATTGTAAACCTATTCAAATGGAATGTCAAAATTGTAAGTATTTACAACATAAAATTTATTATCTTATTAAAAGTCTAGCCAAATTTACTTTATGGAGAACTAATCTTGAAGTAGTGTTAGGCTCCCAAAATTGTGTTTTTTATAAAGCTGGAATAGGCTACAAACCTTTTCTTCGTAATAAAGTAAAGCAGTTTAAAAGCTTATTTTCATATAGAGAACCTAATGTCTCACCCTTTCTCAATTGTTTCTATTGTACAAGGAAAGGTCACTCTATTAAAAAGTGTAAAATCAGAAAGTATAATGTTCCTTATGAAAAGTTAAAATGGATGCCAAAATGTGCCAAAAAAGAAATTAACATTGTTGAACCCAAATTAATAAGGGTACCATATTTTGCTACAAAATTTATTTTACAAGTGCACTTGAAAGACAATAAGTAGTTATGGTATCTTGACAATGGTTGTTCAAGGCACATGACTGATGATGCTTCAAAGTTCAAAAATCTGGTGTTAAATCTTAGGGAAATGTCACTTATGGTGAAAATAATAAAAGGAGAATCCTTGACTGTGGTGATATAGAAAATGATTCATTTATTATCATCCATAATGCACTCTATGTAGAGGGTTTGAAACACAATTTTTTGAGCATTAGTTATATGTGTGACAAAGGTCACAAAGCCACCTTTGAACCAAATTTGTGCTTAATATGTGAATCTAAAACTGATAAAGTATTGTTGGTTGGTAAACGATTTAACATATAAATGTTAGATATTAATCTTGTTGCATCAAATTTTGAATGTATGATAACAAAAGATGATTATTCTTGGCTACAACATTAAATGATTGCTCATATTCATATGCATCATTTGAACAAGTTGATTGTTAAGGATTTGGTAAATGGAATTCCAAAGCTTAAGTTTGAGATGGACAAGGTTTGTGAAGCTTGACAATAGTTCATTTAATGTTAGATACTAATAGAATTGGTTGACTCTAAGCTGACGCTAATTATCACTACAAGAAAATAATTGAATAGAGACTAATTTTATAGACTAAAAATAATTAGTCACTATATTAAATAAATTATATATTATTTAAGAGACTAAAAAATTATTGGTATTTAAAATAGTTTTTATTATTAATAAATAACTTCTAAATTGGTATCTAATTAGCTAACAAAGTTTTAACTACCAACTAATTAGATTTTAAAGTTGGTAGATAAAATTTTGGTGGCTAATTAGATACCAATTTATAAACAATTTATTAATAATAGAAACTACTTTAGATACCATTAACTTTTGTAGTCTCTAAAATAATACATAATTTAGTTAATATAGTGACTAATTATTTTTTGTTTATAAAATTAGTTTCTATTTAATGATTTTCTTGTAGTGTATTTTTAAATTTTTTTAATATGTAAAAATATTTGTCTTAGTAACGTATTAGTATTAGCTTAGTCGACAATAACTAAAATAAATAATGTTAGTGTCAGCCTAGTTGACACTAATCTTATTTCTTTAAGTTAGTGTCTATTAGGTTGATGTTAATATAATATATCTTTAACATTTATTTAAGTTAGTGTTTGATAATTTATATGCTATGAATCTTTGTTTTTTCGTGACAACGAATATGAATCGTAATTACTTTTTATTCGAAATACCCATAATTAAAGATGATAAATCTCTTCAATCACTCTCAATTTTCTATATAAATCTCTTCACATTCTTTTCCTTCATCCACACTCATCTCTTTCACCCATACTCATTTCCTTCATCCACACTAATATTTTTCATTCACACCTATTTTCTTTATTCACACTCTCTCTCTCTTTCGTCCATATGCATCTCCTTCATTCACACCTATTTTCTTTATTCACACTCATCTCTTTCATCTATTATAATGATCATATTAATACAAATTAAATTAATATTAAAATAAACTTCATTTAGTATTGGTTTAGCTAATATTAAATCATTTTTAAAATAAAAACGCATTATAACTTGACAGATACTAATACGCTTTAATTAAAAATTAATGATACTTAGAAACAACACTAATACATTAGCATATCTATGATTTTAAAGTTTACTATATATGTGACGCAATTCCGTACTATTTAATAATTAATATTCACTTTTGGTTATTACTTCACACTAAATGTTAGTTTTTTTTAATATATATATATATATATATATATATATATATATATATATTAAAATATATAAAAAAAATTATTTAATTGAATTACTTCATATTGTTTATTCAACTTTAATAATAAAAAATTATATAGATATTCACGATAATATAAAATTTAAATTTAATAGTTACATTTAAAAAGTTCATTTTTTTATAAAATTATTAATGACTTAATAATGTTAATCACTATAATTTGATTTTATACACATATCTATAATAATAATAATTGACAAGTTTTTCTGTAAATGTTTTTTAAATTCCGAAATAAAGGTTTTGTGTACAAGTGTGGAAGAAGCCAATGAAATGAAAGGCATATGCAGGCGTGCAGAAAAAAGAAATGGAATATAAACAGGTTTTTATAACTTGAAAAAATGAATAGTAATGGTTCATTTGTGATTGTTGTTTGGTGATGATTGTTATTAAAACTAGTGAAAGGACGAAGTGAAAAGTGGAAGATGGTAGCTACATTTTCACGACACAGAAACAAAGTTACATCTAAAAGTTTCAACCACCACACATGACAAAAGCAGAGTTTCAAAAGCGACTGCATGTATACACTTGATGCGCCTCCATTATTATGTTCATTACACCCCACCCTATTATTATAAAATATTCAATTTTACCATTTTTGTCTTCAGATCTTTCATTGTTACAACCTCCGATTTCTCTATAATTAAAATATTAAATATACTGGCCCAATCATTGTGGGAATTCTTCTTCGTTAAAGACTTGAAACTGTTGAATCTAAGGGATGTAATTAACCCCCACAAAATTAAATTAATGAAGCAATGGAATAAAGTGTTGAAAGTTGTGACTATAATAAATTATTATGCCACATTTCTTAATGGCTTTTCAAGAACATATTGAAAGAGCACCACAAATAAATAAAACCCTTTATTTTTATGTTTCTAATGTAAATAAAATATTATTCTTGATTTTTGGAATTTTTTTTATAAGGGCATAAAGTTATGGTTTTGGCTCTAACCTTGAATCTATTTTTGAAGAAAAAAAAGGGTCTTCCCATAAAAATGTGTTGAATTATGAGGTAGAAGAAGAGATGGAAGTTGTAAGTGTATGTGATATATATGCAGTTATTATTATATGAAGGTCACAGTCAAGTTTCCTGTAAGTGAGAGGAAACAAAGGGTTCAAACTCCAACACATAAATAAATTGTAAGGAAGGAGGAAAAGTGCAACAATAATTAAACTCTATCATGGTCCTCACTCTACCACTACTTATCTCTACCCTCTAGATTCCACTTTCCAAGCACCAAAACATCGTCTACATGCTTTTTCTTATTCTTAAAAATCAAAGACAGCTATCAAACAATTTACAACACTTTAATTATTTATATGTATAACTGTCATTCATTTTATTTCACACTAAAAAAAATTAAATGATTATATATAGTTAATAATATCATAAACTTATTTACCATCACATTATATCTACATATGATTATCTTCGCTTCATTAACAATTAATAATTCTATGAAATTATTTACCATCTCACATGTCATTAATATGTATACCTAACATTAATTTCGTTTCGCAACTGAATAACAATGTCATTAATGAAGCTATTGATGGTCACATATATAGTTAACTACACATGTAAATACATAACATAAAGAGGTGGGTTTCAAACTTTTAACTTCAATCCTTTCTCTTGCACCAAGCTTGAGAAAACCAGCAAGAATTTTATCATAGCCCTTTTTTTATTTTCTTATATATTTTTTAAAAATTATCTATCTATCTATCTATCTATCTATATATATATATATATATATATATATATATATTAAGTTATTAGTTGTATTTTAATGGATTACTTATAACTTTAGTTCTATATATTTTTTCAAATAATTATAATAAAAAATTAATTAAATTTATATTTCATAAATTTAAATATTTTCAATTAAATTATTTTTTTTTCTTAGATAACATGCCAGTTACAATATATTCGAGAATAAACGAGGCAGTTGATCAGTAAATTAAATGTATATTTACTTTTTCAAATACTTACAATAATAATAATAATTTACTAAATTTTAAATATAAAATAATTGATATTTTAAACTGAATCTTTATTAAAAAAATTATCTTTTTCAAATAGTCTTCTAATTAAAAGATATTTGAGGGAACATGACTGAGTTAATCAATAAATTGTGAATAAAAAGATGAAAGTAACAAATTCCGATTTACAATAAAAATCAAATGAAGAATACTTGAAAAAAATATATATTTTGAGCTCTAAAAGAATATTTTTAATAAAATTTGAATTGAAAATATAAAAACTATGAAGTTCATTAAACTTAATAAACATTTTAAAAATATTAGTCTTGGATGAAAGGGAGGGCATATGATGATGATCCTAAACCCAATCCCAAAATGCTGCATTTGTGGAAATTAAGAAAAAAGTAAAGCAAAGTTTTGGTTAGAGGGTGAAGGTGGGGCAATGGATCACATTCCCATCCCAACATGTTTCTTACAAATCATAAAAAAACCTAAACCCCACTTTAGTCAATATGGAGTTTTCCCGTTAAATTGGAGCCACAATCATATCTAGTTTTGAGTTTTGCAATCACCACTTTTTGAAAAGGATCAATTTCAAATATTTCTCATTCTTTCCAAATTCTTCATAACTCCAGTTTTTAGGACTGCACTTGTCACAACTTTTCTAAACAAAATAGAGTTTCAATAAACACGTGCATACATCGTAAGCATGCATTCTTCTAATCAGGGACCAACCAATATTTTGCTACTCACGGATTCACTTTTATTTATAAATTAAACTTTCAACTTCACCAATTTATGGCTTCGTCTTTATATATATATTTATTGCGTGCGTGAGTAAAGAAAGGGAAAAGCAGTAAGAAAACACAATTCTAAAAAAAAATATCTAGAAGTATGATAAGATACAACATTCTTATTTATTTTAAAAAATAGTGTTTTTATTTTGTATTTATTGTACTTATAGAAATAAAGAATTATGTCTTAATTTTTAAGTGCAAATAGTGTTTGTAATTAAGCTTCATTAGGAGTTCAAATCCATGTAAGGCAAGATTCAACTCTTGCTTTCAATTATATGTTTTTTGATATTCGTATATGTTTCTTAAAATTTTAGGCATCCTATTAGTCTTGGTCTGCGTAAAAATCCAATCTGACATACCAGCATTTATAGGATTATAGTAGGCTATTTTTATTATTGACAAATGTGTTCATTAGTAATTACAATTTTCTTATATTATGTAATACATGCATTAATTATATATACAATATAGCACAATAACTTACTCATTTAAAAAATTATTTTGTAATACGGTCCTTGAATAGAGTGTATAAATTCATTAATAATATCATAAAATTTAATCTTTTATGTAGACCATGATTAATAGAAAAAATATAAATAAATATATCATTTTAATACATTATAATAAATTTATTATAATTAATAATAATAAATTATGATTATATATATTCAATTAAATAATATTAGACATAAAAGTATTTTTGAATAACCGAAACTTAAACTTTTTAACAAAATAGATTTTAAGTTTAAGTCTATACTATTTGCTAAAACCACTTTCGTCTGGTTTGGCCATAAGTAAACAGGTTCATATGTTCTTGTAAGATAGCCTGATCTATTTACATTAATAGGGTTACATTATAATATTTATATGATAAGGTATTTGCAAATCCTCCCAAATAGCCTTTTCTTTACAAATTTTGTTGGAGATCTCACATCGACTAGAGATTAGAGCCTTTCATTGTATATAAGTGGGTGCAAACCTCAACCCTATGAGCTGGTTTTATGGGGTTGAGTTGGGCTTAAAGTCCACTCCGTAATATGGCATCAAAGCCATTTCGAGCCTATCCTAGCGAGTGTTTGTGTTGGGCCTATCGTGCCACCCGCTATCGGGCCGCTATCGGACCACCCAAAATATATAGTCTCACGCACGAGTTGGCAGTCTCGGCGTGAGGGGGTGTGTTGGAGATCCCACATCGACTAGAGAGATTAGAGCCGGTTTTATGGGGTTGAGTTAGGCTTAAAGTCCACTCCGTAATAAATTTCTCTATAATTTGATACTCAAGCCATTTACTAGTGAATTAATAATTTTATGAAAGCATCTATAAATAAAGATAAGGGACCAAATTACTTTGAGAGGACATGTATATAAGATAAAAATGCTTACATATTTGGAAATCAGAAATCTTAGCAATCTCTTAACTTTAAGATATGATTAAAATATATTTGATTGGTCAAAAACACTATAAAAATATTTATATAAATTTTACAGAAATTAAAGAGTAATATATTATTTTTTATTAAAATCTCAATTTGTCATCATTACGATTTAATAAAAGTAATGTGACTTTTTAATAAAAAAATATTTAAATTAATAAAGTTAGATTTTTACATCATAAAAATGAGTTTGTGAAAAACTTAGTAAAAAATTATTCTCGGTAAATATTATTTTATGGAATTATTATTGTTTTAAAAGGTAAATCAAACATAAGAAAAACATGTTATTCCAACTTCCGAAAAACTAAAACTTTCTATCAAAACCCCCTAATATAACTCTAAATTATTTATTTTTCATTCTTCTTTAATGTGATTGTTGTAATACTCAACTCTTTATTTATTGAGTTAAATTAAAAAGTAATAATAAATATAGGAAATAACTTTTTTATATAAAAGCTTTCATGTTATATGTAATTTGACATGTCAGTTAGACTCGCACTTCAAGTAACAACGATCATATGTTATCACATGAAAAAAATATGGGAGGACTAGACCAAAACTCATATGTTAACAAAAATGATACATGAAAAGACTATACTTATTCACAAAGAAGTCTAAGAACAGACTAGATGGAAGCCTATTATACCAAAGAAATGATTCTCTATGAATAAATTTCAAATTAGTCAACTTATCAACACACGCATTCCCTTCACGAAAAATATGAGTAACCCTAAACTTGATTTTCCCGTAGTAATTAAGACAAATATTTTATCGATTACGAAGCATCCATGAAACATTAGTTTTAGCAGTAAATGCAACACAAACCAAGGCAGAATCACATTCAAGTCATACATTAAATCCCATCTTTTGAGTTTCCTCCATAACATGTATAACTCCAGAAAACTCAACAACCATAGTAGTCTAGGCTTCAAGAAACGCAGAGAAAGCACCAATAAACTCTCTTATACTTCCATGGAAAATACCTCCACAAGTAGCAAGACAAGGATATCTCCTAGCAATCCCATCAGTGTTAATTTTAACCCAACCTGGTGAAGGGAACTCTCATCTATCAAGAAGAGGATGAAAAACTTTACCAGTACGAGTATTAATACCAAAAAACTTAACCATGTTGAAATTCATCATATCATTCTTCATTGAAACTTTAGACGAATTTCCCACTAGACAAGTTAAATCTTCAATTATCGAAATAGCCCTAAAAACATCAATTTTATCCTGAAATCTAGCATAATTCTTCATACGCCATATCATTCAATTAGAAAAAATTATCACAACAAGCTTAATCAATTTAACCAAAGGACTACCATCACTCTTAATAAAAGAAAGAAGATCATCCTTATTAATGAGAAGTAAGAAAAATCTACCGAACCCAACTCCAAATATGCAAAGCATTAGAACATTCAAAAAATAAATGTTGAATAGATTCCTCGTACTTTTCACAAAGCGTACACATAGGACATATATGCAAACCTTTATTTTGAATATGATTATCTGTAGGAAGCCGCCCGTGAAAAACTTTCCAGAGTACTAGAGTTTTGGAAGGCGAAATATATGAAGACCAAATGAATTTACCCTAACCACAGGGAACTCCTGGTTCCAAGAAAAAATTCCTAGTCAATTTAAGAGTGAAACGACCAAACTCATCCAGAATCCAATTAGGAGTATCATGTTCCTCCCTAACCATGATATGATTAATAAAATGAGGCATCTGTTGTAAAGACAAGGGAATATTCCAATCACAACCAGTTCAAAACTAAGAGAATGTATCTGGAATGCTAGCACCATCAAATAACCTTGCAATATTTGATGAAAAAGTAGTAGAACATCATTTATCACTCTAGAAATTAATAAAAGTACATGTACTAACAGTCCAAGAAGTATGTTCAAGAATAGTGTCACAAGATGTTTAATTCCAGGCCAAGTAGATGAGGATCTATAAACCATTCTAAAATTATATTTTGATTTAAGAACTATGTCTTTTAGGAGAAAAGACCGAGGTTTGTTGCTATAAGCAAATTCCAAGCAAGCTTAAGAAGATATGTGTTATTTTCATAAAGAAGGTTAATAATCTTCAAATCTCCATTGTCAAGAGGAGAACAAATCTTAGCTCAATTAACTATAGTTATGCCTTTTTTCATAATATCATCAGTCCAAATAAAATTTATACACCACTGCTCAACTTGCTTAAGAAGGGAAACGGGTCATTTATACATATTAAAGCTATAAGCTAGAAATCCATTAACCACCGTATTAACCAATTGAATCTGATCCATCATGCTAAGAGATTACCTTTCCAATATGCTAGCTTCAATTTGACTTTATCAGTCAAAGGTTGAAGAAATCAACACTTTGGAGCACCAACAAAAATAGGCACTCCTAAATAAGTAAAAGGTAAACAACGACTACAAGAAAAAAGACGTTGAATTTTGGTGGCAAATCTTGCAGAATTATCCATGGTGAAAAAACTACTATTAGAATTATTAACATATTGACCCGAAAAATCTCCATATATTTAAAAAAAAACACTAAAATTTCTAAGAGACTTATTATTCGCCCTAGAGAAAACAAATATGTCACTAGTATATAAAATATGAGAGGGAGTGACATAACCTTGTGGACTAGCCATATGCAGAATCTTCTTATCATTCAGAAGCTTAGAGATCTACTGAGAACTTCCTCTACAAGATAGAAAATTAAAGGAGACAATGGATCTCCTTGTCTGACACCTCTACTACAAGGAAAAAAACTCATCAACCTACCATTTATCCAGATAGAAAGCATAGCTAAACGGAGAATTGTACTAATCCAACCGACAAACAAGGGATGAAAACCAAAACGTGTCAAAACTAATAATAAGAACTTTCAACTCAGAGTGTCAAATGCTTTTTGAATATCAACTTTGTAAGCCACATTACCTCGTCTAACCTTTTCAGAAAGCATGTAATAGCTTCAGAAGCAATATCAATACAATCTTGAATCTATCTACCCTACACAAACTCATATTGATTAGGAGAAATGATTTTAGCAGCCACAATTGTAAGCCTATCCGCAAGTATTTTGGAAATAATCTTAAATTTGAAATTAGCAATAACAATCGCTTTGTAATCTTTAATGGATTCAACACCCTGAATCTTAGGAATAAGAGATACCACATTACTATTTATTCCACAAAGAACTCAAGTTTGTTTAAAAAATTGTTGAACAGCTTTGCAAACATTTGTTCCAATAATTTTCCAACAAGAATGATAGAAAATACCACCAAAACCATCAGGACCAGGAGCATTATTACCATTAAGATAGGACAACCAACAACGGTATTAGCCCAAGAATCATGAATAAGATTCAATTGTCTACTCTGACCAGTGTATTTTTTATAGTCTAGTCTTCAATTGTCTAGTACAGGTCTTAACAAAATTGATTTATTCTAAGTGTTTTAACCATAATAAATAATATTGTTTTGAATGACTATTAATTTCATCTAACTATTTGATCAAAACAGAAGGCGAATTACCAAAATATTAGTCATCAATAAGATCATCTAGTCAATTACATGTACTTTGTGCAAACCATAGACGTATCAATGGCCAAGAAACCTAAAACAAATGTGCTACAACGTGCAAGTGAAATAAAAAGTTAGCTAAAAGGAATACATTATACAAAAAGAAAAAAGCATTTTAAAAAACTTTTCGTAGCAAGTTATCTATTACAAGTTGTATGGGGTTGTCTAATAGTTTTAGAAAATGTTCACAAGTGTTTATAAAATTATTAAGGGTTTATACACATACAACAAAAATAATAGTGATCAAGTTTGTTTTCATACTGTTTTGCCTTAACTTGTGTCATGTCCAGCTACCAACAGTAAAGATTCTATTAATCAATCAATGATACAAGTATTATCTTTATCATTTATCTCATCATGCGATGATGCATGCCTATGGTATATCACTCCAAGCTAAGGACAAAATGCACTCTTAACTGAGTTCGCCATGCTACTCTTGGAAAGATAACAATAGTTATTTGAAAGGATACTCTCAGAGATATGATATCAAATATACACTCCTAATTCTAGAAACTAACTTTACACAAGTGAAGGATTTACAAATAAAAGTTTGTCTCTCATGTTGTCTAGTAGATGATTTATAAACTAACACTTAGAAGTTTCTAATCTTTTGTCATGCAATGTTTCATGTAAGTCGTATATACTGCATTCACTTCAAATATTAGTCATTATTGCATGTCATGAATTCTATTTATAGATGTCCTAAAAGATCGTTATAGATTACATGTTATTCTTTTATATTTATGTCATCACTTTCTAAAACAAGTTTGAATTTATGTCGACAACTTTCTTTGTAGTACTCTAACTATTATGTGAAGGACATTATTTATGTAACTCCCTTATGTAATAGTGTTAACACCACATTGAGTATAAAATCTTTGATAGTTGACTCAATGTGTTAGAATCATCATTGGGATGCTCGAGTCAACTCTTGGGACTTGTAGACATTCTTGTAGTTATCTTATGATAAACTTCATCTATTTTTCTTGCATTTGCGTCTTTTCTTTACGTGCTTTACTTTTTCTACTCTTTCATAAATATATATTATTTTTAGCTTGCATGTAGACAGACTTTGACATACACACAAACACACACACATAATTTGAAACCTATTTTACTCTTTCTTTTCCTTTTCTTCTTTTTATCTCCTTGTTTTTTCTCACTGTTTTCTTGTGCTGAGATTGTGACCCATGGCCTCTATTTATAGGGTTTATTTATAGGGTTTATTTATAGGGTTTTTGTAATAACTGCTTATGGTTCCATTTGAATTGTTTAGTTTTGAATTTATTTAGATCCCAATGATTAGTTGCA
Source organism: Phaseolus vulgaris (assembly GCF_000499845.2). Lineage (NCBI taxonomy): Eukaryota > Viridiplantae > Streptophyta > Magnoliopsida > Fabales > Fabaceae > Phaseolus > Phaseolus vulgaris. The sequence goes on from NW_027174086.1 coordinate 478,770, forward strand.
ATTGTAAAGGTTGAGGTGGCATGATAAAATAATGAGAATGGCTCAATTTTATCTACATCATTAAATGACCGTCCAAGTTTGACAATCTAGTCAAGGTTTTATCGTCTAGTCCAAATTTGACCTGTCTAAATGTCAATAGATGATTTTATGATTGAGACTCATTAAATAGTCTCTTGTTTTGAGAATTGTATAAGTTTATGACAAAGCCAAATAATATATGTATATATATATATATATATATATATATGTGTGTATGTATATATATTCTAACAAAAATTTGTACATCCTTAAAATATATTAGATAATCAAAGTGTCTAATAGGCTATTATTGTATTTGAAAATATTATAAATTCTTGGATCTACACTTTACTTACTTGAACATGTGGAGACCACCTTCACTTTTTCTGGTAGGAGAGAATATTTATGCAGATATCCATAGATAGTGCTGAAATATGAGGTTCTTTTCTCTATTTTTACCTATGCTTCTTGTTCATATACCTCAGTTTGCACTTCATTAGTTACAATAAAAGTTCAATTCTTGTAACCAATTGATTCTGTAAATTGTTTCATTCAGTTTTTCTAGTCCAAGAAATTTTTCCCACAAAACAAAGGTGGTCTTATTTCAGCCTCCTCAGAAAAGGAAAAAGGATTTATCAAAGCCATTCAAGACAAGATCTTTGTTTTGATTAAATTTAAAAATAAACTCTAAGGTCAATTGTTAAAATAAATAATGGCTAAGTTAAAACCAAGAGGGGCTGAATTAGTTTTATAAAAATATTCTGAAAATTATCACTTTATTGGGATTCCTTTTCAAAACCTTGAAAATTAAAAAATAGAATGCACTTTTAAATGGAATCTAAATTGATACAAGAAAAGGAGTTCAATAATATAAAGGATAGAGAAATCAAGAAATAAAGCACACAAGAATTTACAATGGTTTAGATCTTCTTGATCATACTCAAGTTTTAGTAATTCAACCTGAGAATTGTTGATTCCTCTAACTTTTTCAAAAGTTATACAACAATCAACTCTTGAATTTTTCCAAGAGGATATACAACACACTTAATATTAAAAGGATATACGGTCCTATCAACTTTCACACCCTGAGAGGATCTATAACTTTATCAACTATTGATCATCGAGATTACAAACTTGGATAACCAATCTAGAAACAAAAACAATTACAAATAAGAAAATATAATTTTGTGTCCTTTCACACCTCAACAACTGAGAGAGAATAAATTGAAAATGAAAAAAAAAGGTTTGAAGAAGAAAAGAGATAGAAAAAACACAAAAGATGTTAAAAAGAATGAGAGTTAATTAAATAAACCTCTAGAGGAAAGAGATAAGAAAGAAAATATTAAGAAGACTTGAAAAATTTTGAACTTTTCTTCCTAGAAAGGTAATGAATTTAGCTTTTCTTCTCAAAATTTTACAAAAAATCACTTTGTTTTGTTGTTGTATAGCACAAAGCAATTGCTAAAACAAAGTGGACAAAAATATCGTTTGAAAACAATGACCCTTAGTTTTTCATATAATAACTTTTGCAAGAAAAATAAAGGGTATTGTTGCTTTACCTTTCCTTTAGAAACATTTTTCTTAGTTTTCTTTCAATGAAGAAATTTATTCCTCTTTTCTTAGTTTTCTTAGTTTGCTTAAGTAAAAAGGCTTGACTAATCATTCATATAATCTAAACTTGGTCTTTAAAACAGTTTCCATTCATGTCCTTCTTTAATTCTTATTTGATGATAATCACTCTTAAGATTAATTTTAGAAAATATGTTAGCTCCATGTAACTCATCGAAAACATCATCTAACTTAGGGATTGGATGCTTCTACTTTACAGTGATGTTGTTGATGGTCATACAATATGTACACATTCCCCATGACCCATATTTCTTAAGGACCAATAACAGAGGAACAACACTAGAACTAAGACTCTTCTAAACCCAACGCTTCTTCAACATTCATTTACTTGATTTTTTTATCTCTTTAGTCTCTTGAGGGTTAGTTCTATAAGTTGACCTATTGGGTAGGCTTGCTCCAAGAAGTAAGTATATTGGATGTTTTGTTACTCTCAAAGGTGGAAGTCCACGAGGCACCTCTTTAGGAAACAAATCATCAAACTCTTTTAATATTTTCTGAACCCCATGTGCGAGAGAATCAAGTTCATGACTTGTAGAGCAAGTTTATTTTTGCAATAGAAAAGGAAAAGAGAGTGTTCAACTAAAAGGGGTTTATTATTTTTATTTTTCAAAGTTTTTTTTTTTTTTTTGAACCACTTCTTTGGAGAGGACACAAACCTCCAAACCCAATTCCTTCTCACCCTTTACTTTAGGTGTGGGAGAGAGTTTTTAACTTTTTTTTCTCTCTCTTTTCTCCTCTTCAAGCTTATTTTTCCTTTTTATTTGATCCTCTCTCACTTGTTGAGGTGTGAGAGGACTCAAGACTATTTTCTTACCCTTGTGAATGAAACTTATCTTATTGGTGAAATCACCATGAATAGTTTGTTTATCAAATTTTCATGGCCTTCCAAGTAGAATGTCTAACTTCCATAGAAACTATATCACATAAACTTCATCTTTGCATTTGCCTATGAAAATTGAAAACTCACTTGTTGATTAACTACTATACCACTATCACTTTTTATCCATTGAAGTTTATAAGATTTTGATAGGGTGTAACTTTTAAGGCTAGTTTGTTTACCAACCTAGAACTACAAGAGTTATCCACAAAGTTTACTCAAATCTCCAAGATATTTTCCTTCCCATCAACACCTTGATTAAAAAAAATCTTTGTGTGATTTCATTCAAATGGTGTATTACATTTCAGGAAATGCAATCTTTAATTTCATCAAATCAAATAGTTTCTAAAGAACACATTTGATCATTCTTACTCGTTATAATTACCTTTTTGGCACATTAAGGGCCAATAGTCAATTTGGTCTAATGGTTTTTAAGAAAATCAATTTCATCCTAAGTTTTCTTAAAAGGTATGGAATTTGGTCCCTTTTGTTAAATTTGTATAAACGACGTTAATTGGTGATGATGTGGCACACAGAGTGACATTGTTATGCACATGTGGACTCCACATGTAATCCAACACCCTTTTCTTCCATCCATCCATCCTCCCATGTGAGAGTCTCATCTTCATCCTCACTAAAACCCCTTCTCTACCTTTTTATGAAACATGTCGTCAACGTCATAGCCATCACTCTTCTCCACACTTACAATCCTAAACAAATTAAGTAATTAAGTGTGGCTTCTTCTCCAATGGTGTATTGCAGAACAATAACATTTTTTCTCTGGAGTCCCCCCTTTGTGATAAGACCAAATAGGCTTATATACTACTATACCATCCTTCAATTCGGTGCTTGAATCACCATAAAAATATTCACCAATGTGAAAGCAAAGTTATAAGAAGGGAACAAGCACAAGTACAAAAAGGGAATAACAATTTTAACTTTGAGTTTGTCTAGGACATGTAAAACGAAGCTAAGCTTAGTACTTGTTGAAGGAGTGCGGATGAGAAAGGACCAGAATTTTGGAACCATATTCTTGTTAATCGGTATAGAAAATAAGCCCATTTAAAATAAATTAATATTAAATATGAATTTAAAGGTCATGGTAAATACAAATTAATGTGTATTTAAAAATAGTAGTGATTATTACAGTGTCAAATAAAATATAAAAAAAAATAAAAATTAACAAATATAATAATCCAATAAATTCTTACATATTTTTCTTGTCATCTTCTACCTGATATAAACATTAATATGATTGAGAAAAAAATTATCTAGCCACTCTCCGATGGCGCTTGGTGTGAGAGTGGAAAAGAGTGAAAGAAAAGAAAGAATTTTTTTTCACAAATTTCTAATTTTAAACATCGAACCTTTTTCAAGATGTGAGGAGTTTTAGAGTGTTTAGATTGATTATTTGGGATTTGGAGTCAAATTCAAAAAATGGGGAATTGATTTTCAGGTTCGAGGAGGTTAGTGAGGTAGTGATTGAACGACAGGAAAGAGATAGAGGAAGAAGATTGAGAAGGGTTAGGGTTCTCATGGGAGAGAATGGAGTGAGGAGAGATAAGAGTGTTAGAATACACTTTGGATTACAAGTGGAGTACATCTTTACATAACTATGTCATTTTATGTGTCACATTATCACTACTTATTTTTTTTAAAACCAATAAACTAAATTGACTATTGACCCTTAATGTAGGGATAAAAAGGTAATTATACCTTTATATAAATATTTAACTTTTATCTAATTGTTATTTGATATTCTGATTTGATATTTATTTAAATATAACTTATTTCTTAACATTTGACATTGAAAAGAAGAAAATATAAATCCGATGAAAATGAAACACGAATTTTATATCCATTAAACATAGGGACATGAATAAATTTTTACTTTAAAAGTAAATAAAAAAATAATAAAAGAGATACTTACAACATCATCATCCCTAATCAAACTCATAAATTACTACCATTTTAATGTGTTTTAATGTTACGGTTATGGGTAGATTTGGCAAGAAGAAAAGAAATATCAAAACTTTGAATGGAAAAAAATAAGAAAAAGAAAAAAACAATAAATAAAAATAAGATAAAAGTAAAAGTTTTGGTTTAATAGAAATAGGAAATAAAGAAATTGAAAAAAATTTTAAAAAAAAACATAATTCTTTTCACTAATATAATCGATTATCCACACTCTTAACGGAATATTTTTATTTTGTAAAAGTAAAATTTGATGTTCATTTACATTAAAACAATTTATTAGCCACACTAAATCGACTATTCTTTTTGTTAAAAATGATTTTTGGTGTTCGACTCCATCCAACTGTTGGAACAAATAAAAAGGGCGTAAAGCCGCTATTTTTAGTTTTTTATCCCATCACTTTCTCTTTACTAAAATACTACACTTTTAAGTGTTGGGTATAAGATGACTGAAAAATTTAAACAAAATAGGTGAAGTTTCGTAAAGATGTAATAGAAAGACAAATTTTTCCAATAACAAAATAGGATCCAGTTGTTGGTATAGTTATATTCTTACAAATTTACTCATTTCTCTCCATTCAAATCATTAAACTTTCAAAATATATTTCTTTAAATTTTTCACCTATTTTTTTCAACCCAACAGTTTATAAAGACTCATTTTTTAATTTTCTTTTTCTACTTATTTTATTCTCATGCTTTATATTTTTTCCACGCTATCAAAGTGTTATTCCTCGTTTCCTCACGTCCCGCCCTTACATTTCACTAGAACCATTCCCAGTCTCACAAATTTACAACAATTCAAATATAACTTCACAAACTTGTTTCAAGTTTTGCTACTTAAAGATACAAAAGTGAACTTTTCACTAGCACAATTCCAAGCCTACACAAATTTGCAACAATCCAGATATAACTTCAGAATTTGTTTTCAGCTTTGGTACTTGAAGATACAAAAGTGAACTTTTCTCGTTTATCCAAAAAACATTTATTGTATAAAAAACATTTAAAATACAAACGTTAATATTCAACAATCAATATCCGTGTATCAGTTGGGAAAACATTTTATTCAAATAGCAAATATTATTAGTTTTCCTCATTAAATTTTCAATAAAATAAAGCTATATTATTCGAATTCATAAAAATCCATACTCATTGGATGCTTGTGCACTAAATACACCTATAATACAAGTCATTTTATATCTAGTACCTAACAAGTTCGAATATTAGTGGCATCATATCAAATGCTGATTGCAGCTATCTTTTCTTGAATGGTTCCCCTACCTACAGATTCGCTATTCCACCATGATTCATTGGTGTCACTTTTGTACTGTACAGTTTAATGGCATAATTGAGCTACACAATGTTACACGTAACTAAATTAAACAGAGGCAGGCTACATGCAAGCGTTTGGCTACACAGAAGAAAATTATACTACAAAGAATATCTAATCGCGCAGAACTTTCAACCAGACTTCCAGGATGATATATTACTAGAATTCCAACTCCTTCCTTCCGTTGAACTGCTATTGAAGATACACAAAAGATTTTACCACATTGTCTCTCTGCAAGTCCATGAGTATAGGCACCAACTAAACGCCTACATGAAATTTAAAATGTGCACAACTATAGATTTTAGGAATCTGAAATAACAACAATAACAGTGTAGCTATAAATAGAGGAATACAAACCTCAGTATTTGATTCAAAGAACTCAATATTCGTTATTTTATCGACATATGTATTTTAATAAATGGAAATATATATTATTTCGTCTTACAAAATATATTTTTTCAGCTTTTTAAACAAGGAAACAGAAAAAGGGTACAGAAAAGTGCGTGGAAGGAAAAGACAAAGCTCAAAAGTCAACCTGAGAAGGGGCATTGCACCAATCTTCTGCATTAACCAAGATACTCTAGGTTGAAGAATCCTTCTGCTTTGAAAAGTATAACAATGGAAAAAAATACGTTAGGTGTGTTAGCATGGAGCATGGAGCAGATTATAAGGCATTTAGGTCCACAAAGTCAGCAAAGAGTAGATATCACGTTAGTGATATTATTTACTTATTGTATACATGTTGTATGAACTGTGATCTGCGAGAATTATAAGCATACTCCAAAACCAATTGAAACTTTGACTAACCAAGGGATATTGCAGAACTTTGGACCATAAAAATTGTGTTTATCCACCAACATTGACAACCTTCCATTTTAACAACGGTTTCAGGTTTAGTAAGAACAAAAGAAAAAATGTTGTTAATAAAAAACTGAAATTTAAATCTAATTCAACTTCACAAAACTAATTTCCAACACTCTCTCGGAACTGAATGTTTTGATAATGGGACTAGGAGAGAATTCGATAACAAGTGACACAAGACTCAACAAACTTAACTAAAATAAAATATAAATGGTTAAGAAAGTAGAATTTAAATCTAACTTAACTTCATAAAATCAATTTGTAAGATAAGATTTACACTCGTTTCTATACTATAATTTGACTTTATCTCTAGTCGATGTGTCATGCGCACTCTTCAATAGTTGCCTTTCAACCAGAACGCAGGTCTATCTGGATTGCTAATACATTGCTACATGTACTTCTGTCTATATAATCTTGTCATTCTTCATTAAACACAAGAGATTCGGTGGGACAAGCGATTTGTGATCTTTCCAGAATATTATGCTCCGCAAAACTAATCGCTTATTATGGAATATGCTTGTAAATTGTAATTTAGATTAATGCATTACTCTTTCACTGTCGTCATGATGATTAATTGATGTTATGTTTTCACTAACATTCATATAATAAAACAAATTTAAAATAACAATACGGGCCACAAGTAGGCATATAGCATATTACACTAGTGGCCTCGATTGTAGCAAAAAGCAACGTACTTAATAAAGACATTGCACCATCTCACAAACCTAGCTTGTTTGTAATTGTGATTAAAGCTGTATATCACAAGTATCAATTTGTAAACTGTAACTAACCTTTGACTGTAATATCTTTTTACTGTCACTGAAGTATTGATTTGGATGGTTAATCCCTGCATCACACGGCACGCCATGAAGAGCTTCAAATGTCAAGGTGCACGCCAACTGCATAAAGGTCATCCACATAATCAAACGGTTGAAATGGACTACTGAAGTTCAGTCGGTTGTGCTTAGGCCTACCTGATAATGTCTATTTCTCGCTTTATCTAGCACATCTTCCATTGCTCGACTGTTTACCCCCATTCGGTCCAGAGCAGCTCTCAGATTCTCCTCGCTATTAAATTCAAATGGCGTCAATTAAATATCAGGTCACGTCCAAACAAAAATAAAATACTGTAAAGGAGACTGAACCGAATAAACATTTCCAATGATGATTAAAATCTAGTAAACTATAACCCCTTCAACTGTATTTAATGTGCAGCTTACTCCCTGGTGCAATCTACCCCACGACCCCAAACCCCCCCGTCCTCCACCTATTCATCGTAAATCAAGATCATAGGGCATGGCCAAAGAATAGGGATTTATGTGCTCAAATTCCACCATTAGATTTACAACTAGAATATCATTACATTTACAAAGTACATATAATATCACATGAAACACATTATTTCTAAAACACAGTGAAGTAAGCGATAAATGAATTTAAAAGCATTGACTATTACAAAGTGAACTTTAAGTCTAACTCAACCCCATAAAATCGGCTCATGAGGTGAGGTTTACACCCACTTAAATACAATGAAATGCTCTAATCTCAACACACACCGAAAGTGACAACTCGTACGTGGAATAACATATTATGAGTAGTCTGATAACGACCCGATAGCGAGTGGCACAATAGGTCCAACAAACACTCGTTAGGATAGACTTTAAATGGCTCTTATACCATATTACAAAATGGACTTTAAACCTAACTCAACCCATAAAACCAGCTCATGAGGTGAGGTTGGCACCCACTTATATATATAATGAAATGCTCTAATCTCTAATCGATGTGGGATCTCCAACACACAGATAAAGTGGGTAGTTATTTGGTTTGGGTTGTTATACGGGTTGTTAGTTTCTGTTTATTTCTTTGGCCCATGTTTACTGTTTTATAAGTATACCCCTGTAATTACTCAATACGTTGAAGTCAATAATATTTTTCCTTTTCTTTCTTACCAGTTATCGTTCTTTCTACGCTTCTTCACACTTAGGGTTCATCAAGTCCCTTTTCTATTCTTTTTGTTTTCTTTTACGATGTTAGAATTGAAGTGCCTCATTTGCTCCAAAGTGCAAGTTCTTTTGTCTTCTACACAGGGCTTCTACAACACTTTCTACCATCTCCCGTAAGGCGCATCTTCATCTCAGTTTTGTATTAATCGTGTTATGGTATCAGAGCTTTTGAAGAGCTCTGCTGCGTGACTCTGTTTTTTCTTGTTTCAATCTTTTTTCCTTTTCCATTTTATTTCTCAATTTGTCTTCAATTCTTGCTTTTCTGGTTTTTCTTTTTTTCTTATTGTTTCCCTTTACAAATAAGGGGGAAGAACAAAATAAGACCTCTTCCTCCTCCACTCAAACAGAACAGTCGACCCCATCAACCGGAAGTTCCTGTACTTACATCCTAGCAAAAATCCTGCCACATCGTTGGTGTTGCCGCTGCTAGAACCATCAAATTACCATTCCTGGAGTCATTCCTTTTTTACGCCTTTGAGCGAAAAAACAAAATAGAATTGGTTCACGGAACGCATCCTTGTCCAGCAAAGGATCACTCTTCTTACCCTTCCTGGTAGAGATGTAACATGGTAGCTTCTTGGTTAATTCACTCTGTCTCTATACCCATTAGACAAAGTATAGTATGGATGGAAAAAGCACTGGATATTTGGAATGATTTGAAAGTTAGGTATTCTCAGGTAATTTGTCTAGGGTTTCTGATTTACAATTTGAAGCTGCTTCTTTAAATCAAGGTGACCGATCCATAACAAATTATTTTACTAAGTTGAGGATTATTTAGGATGAATTAGACAATTTTAAGCCTAATCCTCTATGTGTTCATCAAGATACATTGTTGCTTTTGTCATATGTCAAAGAAAATATGAGGACCCAGTATGCAGTTCCTTAGGGGTTTGAAAGATCAATATCACAACATCCGATCCCATGTCTTGTTTATGCATCTTGTTCCTTCTATAACGAAAATCTTCTCCCTTGTGGTTCAACAAGAATTAGCTAGCAGTCATCCTATTTCTAATATCAATATTGCTAACACTAAACATGTGAATTCTTCTCCTATTTGTACCTTCTGTGGTAAATCTGGACATTCTGAGAGTGCATGTTTTAGAAAAATTGGTTTTCCCAATCAAGATAATAGAACCCTCAAAAATAGTGGAAATAGAAAGCAGTGTACCTATTGTAATAGAAGTGGTCATACCATTGATTCTTGCTACAAGAAACATGGTTATCCCACTGGATATAGGTTTTATGATGATGGTCAAAATAACCAAGCTCATAATATGATTGTTGATGCAGATGATAGTTTTTCTGAGCATTGTTCAAAAGAACAGGAACACAAAGATAATCCTTTTACAGCTCAACAGTATCAAATTTTATCTGAGATGTTCAAACAAAATGGCAACAGTGGTGTTGCCCAAATAAACCAAGTGGGATCCTTCTCTGCAGTTCCAAATCACAAAGCTCTTAAGCAGTCTTCAACGAGTAATACCATTTTAAATTCTGCAATTAAAACTGAAATTTTTTGGATTCTTGATTCTGGAGCAACAGATCATGCATGCACTGTTTTATCAGCTTTCACTGCTTATAGGAAAATCAAACCTATTCTCATTAATTTACCTAATGGAAATCATGTGTATGCTGAATATTCTAGAATTGTCATTTTCAATAAAAAGTTTTTTCTTCAAGATGTTTTGTATGTACCTCAATTTTCTTTCAATTTGATTTCTACTTCCAAACTTTGTCTACATCTGAACTGCCATTTGATCTTTTTCTCTACCCACTCTATTATACAAGACAGCCTAACTCGAGAAGATTGGTTTAGTTAGTGCAAAAGCTGGCTTGTACATGTTTAATTCTGCCATTTTTCTTTTTTCTGCCATGCTTAATATTGTTCCTTCTATTCATTACATTGCTAAGGACTTTAATTTGTGGCACTATAGACTGGGACATCTTTCTGATGAAAGATTACGTGTGTTGAGAACTCAATATCCTTTTATTTCTTTTGGAAAAATACATTCGTGTGATATTTGCAATCGTGTCAAACAAAAGAAACTCCCTTTTACTTTAAGCACTTCAAAAACTACAGTTGTGTTTGATCTTATACACATGGACATTTGGGATCCTTGTTCTATAAATTCTATGCAAGGTTTCAAATATTTTTTTACTGTTGTAAATGACTTTTCTCGTTATACTTGGACTTTTCTCTTACATGCAAAATCTGAAGTTATACAAAAGATTGTTAGTTTTATTGCCTATATTGAAAATCATTTTCATACTACTGCTAAAATCATTCGTACGGACAATGGCCCTGAATTTTCTATGAAAGATTTCTTTTCTTCCAAAGGTATGATTCATCAAACAACATGTATTGAAACACCCGAACAAAATGGCATAGTTGAACGCAAACACCAACACCTTTTAAATATCACTCATGCTTTAATTTTTCAAGCTCATTTACCTTCTCTTTTTTGGGATTTTGCTGTTCAACATGCTACTTACCTTATTAACTGTACTCCTACTCCGTTGTTGCAAAACATTGCCCCATATGAGAAACTACATGGTAAACCTTGTGACATCCAATTTACGTGTTTTTGGATGTCTTTGTTACTCTAGTACACTTACTGCACATAGAAAAAAGTTAGAAGATAGGTATGTGCATGGCACTTTTCTTGGATTCCTTACTCATACAAAGGGATATATTTTCTTAAATCTAAAATATCATTGTATTGAGATCTCAAGGCACATCATCTTTTACGAAAATCATTTTCCCTACATGTCGAAAAATGATAAAAATGACAATCCCAAGAGTTTGTCTTTACCTATACCTTCAAATTATGATATCAATTATGATCTTACTTTTGAATCTGCAAATACTACACCTGAGGACACTGCTCCACGTGAGGATATTTCTCCACATGAGGATACTACTCCACGTGAGGATGATTCTCTTATTCAAACCATACCTGATGCACCACCTAGACGGTCCAGTAGACCACGACGACCACCCACATACTTAGAAGACTTCCATACTCAAATACCAAATGCAAGCAATGTAAGTTCTAAATACCCTATTCACACAAAGAATCATAATGAAAACGAAATCGTACAGGTAGGTTCCACAATTGATTGAGGTAAGAATAGAGGTACAGAAGAGTTTATAGTTTTTCATTACTATATTCACATAATAGCAAGAACTAGTAGTTAGCCTAGTTAAAACATATATAGTAGTTTCATATCAATGTCCTGCCCTAGGAAGCATCCTTGTCCTCAAGGATTAAAAAATGGGAACTTTTTCTTCAAATCATAGTAAAATTCCCATGGAACATCTTCAAGCACCTAGTGTTTCCATTTGATAAGCATCTTTGTGACTATGATTCCCTTTTTCTTCACTGTCATTTTATCCAAAATAACCCCAGTTTATTTTCCCTTAATATATCATCAGTTGCATAAGGAAGCTCGCTGGAAGACAACAGCACTCACGACTGAGGTGGAAGCTCCAACTTATAAGCAATTGTTCCCACACGATCCACAATTTTGTAGGGGCCAAAGAACCTAGGACGACACTTCATATTTGGTCTTTGAGCCACCAAAATCTGTTTATAGAGATATAGTTTAACAACTATATCATCTATTTGATAATATTTGTCCTTTTTGTGTTTATTCGTAGTTTGCTTCATTCGTTTTTTGAGCCCTCTTTAAATGGAATTTCAGAAGCTTCATCATCTCCCTTTTCATGAAACTTTCGTCCACTAATTCAATTTTAGACTTCCTTGGAAGATATGGGAGGTATATAGGGGGTGGTTGGCCGTATACAATCTCATAAGGATGGTATTAACTGTTGTATAGGAAGTAGTATTATGCTACCATTCAGCTTAGGGAAGCCACTTACTCCATTGTTTAGGTGAAACTCAACACAAGCAACTCAAATAGGTTTCCAAGCACCTATTCACAACTTCAGATTGCCCATTTGTTTGTGTATGCTAACTTGAAGATAGTTGTACTTGAACTCCCTGATAGGCCACAAATTCATGCCTGCTAACAAAGACTTCACAGTCACTAGTGATAGTATTAGAAAACCCGTGCAAAGAGACATTATCCATAAATGATTGTGTCACATCCTTAGCTGCATAAGGGTAAGAAGGCCATACAGTGAGAAGTCTTACTTAACCTGTCTACAATTACAAATACAACCTACTTTCCACAAGACTTAGGTAATCCCTCAACAAAATCCATTGTAATATGTTGCCATATTTGGTTTGAAATAAGAAGGGGTTGCAACAACTTAGGAGAAGCTGAAGTATCATTTTGCTGCGCTGGCATACAGCATACTGCAAAATAAAATGTTTAACATCCTTTCTCATACCCCTCCAATACACCACAGCCTTGACCCTCTGCATAGTGGCATTTATACCCGAATAACCTCCCATTCCTGTAGGTGAAAAGTGTAATTCTTGCCACAAAATGGGCAGGCAACAAGTAATGTCTCTACCTCTGAATTGCAAAAACTAGGGCAAGAAGTCCCTTCTTATAAGAGGATAAAGATTGTTGTTGTTGGTTTAACATCCTGCTAATAGAAGCAATCGGATGGTGCTCCGACATTAACACCGCACCAATACCAAAACCCAAAGCATCTACTTCAACTATGAACAACTTTGAAAAATCTAGCCAGAAATGGAGCCTAACTCAACTTCTTTCAAATGCCGAAAGGACTCAGTAGCTAGATTGAGTCCATAAAAAATTGTCTTTTCTTAAAAAGATCAATAAGAGGTTTAGCAATCCAGCCTAAACCTTTCACAAACCTGCAATCCCAAAAATCCTTATAGTTGTTTGATGGTATTAGACAGTTCCTCATAGCTTCTATCTTGCGGGGATCCGTAGAAATGCCTATAAAGATGAAATGCCCCAAGTATTCAACCCTATCCAAAGCAAAGAAACACTCAATTTTCTTAGCAAATAATGAATTACATCTGACGGTGTGAAAGACTTTTCTGAGATGAACCACGTGATCTTCTATATTGGCACTACAAATGAGAATGTCATCAAAGAATACCAAAAGAAATTTCCTCTAGAGTTGAAAGATTGAGTTCATCAATCCTTGGAATGTAGTTGGTGCATTTATGAGACCAAAGGGCACCATCACATATTCATCATGACCCCCATGAGTTTTAAAAGCCCGTTTTTGTTCATCATCAAGATTCATTCACACCTCATTGTAACTAGCTCTTACGTTTATCTTCAAAAGGATTAAGGATCCTTGCAACTCATCTAGAAGATTATCCATAAGAGGAATAGGAAACTTGTTCTTGACTGTATTCTTGTTATGTTCCCTATAGTCCACACACAATTGCCAAATTCCATATGTTTTTTTCCACCAGCACAACCGAACTAGCCTAAAGACTATTCTTGTTTTAAATTACCCTAGTTTTAAGATAATCCTACACCAATTTATTTATAACATCCCTTTGAGATTTAGCGTATAAGCATATGGTCTTTTGTTGATCGAGTTTACAGCTTGAATCAAAGGAATTCAATGATCATGATTGGGTATGAAAGGTGGTAACTCATTGGGATCCTAAAAAGTATCAGCAAAACTCTTCAAACAAATCTTATATCACCAACAGAAGTTGTGGTTAATCCAGTTGGACCACAAGAGAGTGTAACCCTTCCTTGTTGTCACACAACTACAACATAGAAAAATGAACAACCCGATAACAAGTGAAACAATAGATCCAACAAATATTGATAGGATAGACTTTAATACCATATTAAAAAGTGAGTTTAAGTTTAACTCAATCTCATAAAACTTTATAAGATGAGAACTACACCCCACTTAAATATTATAATTCAGTCGTATTCTTAGTCGATGTGGGATCTCCAGCATCACCCAATGTGACCTACCATTCCACACTTAAAACTAGGTCGTAGCAACCCAGAGTAATCAAAATTATAGCAAAAGTAGACATTGTTTGTTGTATATTCTAAGAAAAAAAATTTAACATAGAGTTCATTGTAATCTTGTTACCATTAGTGGCTCTCTTTCCTCATTTCTACCGCCAAACTTCTTGACTATTTGAATATCCAAGAAATTATGAGTTCTACCACTATCTAACAAAATATGTAAGGGATGTTTGGAACAATAACCAATGACCCACATTGTTCTAAAATTGGCGACGCTTGTGAGGGCACTGACCGAAATCTAAGGCTCTTGTACATGGGTTTCGGTTGTTGTAATTTCATCACAATCCTCATTGTCTATAGCTTCTAAAACATGAACCTGTAATTTCGTGTGTCAAATTATGCTCCGAAGTGTATGGTTGACCACAAAAGTACCAAACACCCTTGTATCTTTCATTCATATATGCTGGTGTCAACGTTCTTGTTGAGCGAAAAGCAGTTTTAGTTGTTTTGGAGATTTTAGGCATACCCCGATTTTTCTAGTAGCAACTAGTTCAGGGCCTAAGATGCCTTTATTGTTGAATTTCAATGAAGGTTCTGCAGAAGTTGATGTGCTAGCTGCTTCATACATTCTTGCTAACATGAATGCCTTTTGTACCATAGTGGGTTCAAACAAATGCACCAGCATTTGTATATCCTTCTTTAAGCCACCAAGAAAACAAGTTAAGGCATACTGCTCGAAGAGGTTCAGGCAATTAATAATAGCATTGAATTCTTCATTATACTCATCGACACACTTAGTTTGTCGGAGCTTCATCAAGTCCAACATAGGATCCCCACACACACAACATCAAATCTTTCTAATTAAATTGCTATAAGCCATCCACGACAGCATAGAACAATTTGGCCGAGGCAGTGTGCCTTTGTAGAGCACAGCCTTCTAAATGCACTATAGCTAATTGAACCCGAACATCCTCAGGTGTATGATCAATTAAAAAAATTCTCACATTATTGGTCTACATTCTCACCAAATATACATTCATTTTTCAAAATGAATGTAGTTATTAGGTTATTAGCAATACAAGCCACACTCATTGGATGAAAAAAATATTTATTACGAAAGTGTCACTAAATATAACCAAGACTTGAACCATTTAATTTTTTGAGCATGTTTTTTATACAATTTAAACTTATGGCATATTAATTAAAATTAACGAACTAAACTTCTTTTATATGAATCAAGTATTTGTTTCTTATATATAGCTAAAGTTGCCCTTGCAAGTTGCAACCCGAAAGACAAAAAGCCTCCTAAATGTGATCAATCACAAATTGCAAAGAATTATACAATTTTCTGATTACGTGCCTTAACTTAATTATTAGTTATTATCCTAAAATATAACTGCTACCAGTTCATCTCTATGAATAACGGCCATCAGGCAGTTTCCCTCTATGACTATACTCCTACGACAGGATTAATACTGGTTATTATCTATTTATACCACCCAGCAGTTCCTTCTGCCATTTCCTACTTCTAGTGTACTTCTGCCAGATGGGCTAGGCTGATTTCTGGACCGAGGATCTGCCAGGTTTCCCATCATAATTTCATTAAAATATCATTGTTTTTAAAAGGAAAAACTTGTACCAAACCTAAACCATCCTATTAACACACAAATATTAAGAGCGACCTGAAATGTCGATAGGGGCAACCATGATGATCTCCCGTTCCAGGAGTCGAAGAGATAATCTTTGAACAAGAATAAGGAGTATAATCCTGCAGCATCATAAAAATATTACTAGTTGCAAATGCAAGCTAACACCAACTACGTAATTGAAATATCACAAAAAACAGTAGGAAAGTTCAAAACTTACAGTTCTCTTCCCTTCTTTTCCATAATTATGACGTATGCTGTAAGCGTATTGTTTTTCAAACTTCTCCAAACCAACCTACAATGGGATCTTACATTTGATTAGTTAATGTAATTTAATGAAAAGAAAATGTTTATGAAATACTTATTAGAAGTCTATATATACCTAGATGTTTACAGAGATATGGAATACATTGAATGCAGGTATACAAATTCGGAATGATTTAAAAGTGTTATGAAATAATGTGCAAAAATTAGCTAACTCTAAAACTGTTGTCATTTTAATTCGCCATTCATATAACTGAAAAAAGTTCACATATTTAATTTCAAAAGTCTGAAGGAATTGTCACTTTCCTAACAGATAGCATATTAGAATTGCACATACCTTTTTAGAGAACTCTGCCCTCCAAAACGCAAGTGCATCCTCCAGATTCAACCCAACACCCTGCTTACATTGTCGAAAAAAGAACAACAGATCAGAGAACAAAGAAGACAAATAGGGAAAACAGATAAGCAGTAATCAAGAAATAAATGGATTAGGATGTCTAAATGATTTTCTCCATTAGTCAAGCATATTCCCATAAAAAATCAGAATGAACATTGAATTACTTTTGACAATGCTACAAATAAGCACCAATGTTTTGAACCAATCATAATCACCAACCATAACCTGTGTTCTTCAAAGCAGAGAATTGTTCCAAGTTACCCAATTGAAATGAATCAAAGTGTGGGAAACTGACCAAATTCTCAGGCTCCGTCGGTACCATATAAAAGCAAAAATTTCAATTTTCAACAAAAGGTGCTGTACATTGTTCCATTTGTATATGTAGCTAATTAACTTGAAACTCAAGAAAGTAACTTAAGCTCTCAAGATAATTCCAGCCAGTCATTTTCCTTTCCCCAACCCATGTGTAAAGAAACATGTGAAGGGTGAATCCTCATTTAACACCTCAAACTTATAATCATCTAGACTCCGTAGAGTATTTTGTTTTATTATGCCCAGATGGTAAACAAAAGAAACCTTGAGAAAGAGGCCTAGTTGCATCCTCCCTCCATGCTTTAAATGATGATCCTCTTTCAGCTGCATTAAAAGTCATATAAATCAGGACATGTGAGATAGAACTGAAAAACAATACAAGGAGTCAACTCAGTACGAAAGAGATAAGAGCATATGAATCAAGAGGAAAGAAAGACATGAGCATAATTTGTTTCAATATCTAACCTTATCAAATAGGTGACGCATGCACAAAGGAAATGAGTTCTTGGCAACTTGATCAATGTCCTTTAGTGATATATCAGCATATTCTCTTGACTGCAAAGGTTCCAACCACAGTGAACTTGTCAATCCAACATCACATAAATACCTAACAGAAATTATTGAATTAATATACCGCTTGAATTACCTGAGAATAGTCAGGACCCAGATAACTTGAGCACAGGGCTTCCACAATCTACAATTACATAGAAAGCTAGTCAAGCTTTATAACAAAGAAAGGATCTATTGATATACGAAAACCACACTTACAGGAGTCAACCTATGTTTCTCTTGTTCTCTAATTGAAGATGTCCATTTTCTACAACAATTACATGAAAACTTTAAGAAACTTTAATCCCAACATTGCATTTAAAGAAAGAAAATTGAGAATACATGAGAAAAGTTAATGAGACCCAAATGACCAATGAAACCTGTTTGTAAGGACGAGTGTCTTTGATAACTGACTGCGGAATAGTGTGGCTATAAGTGAAACAATCTAGGAAGAAGCAAAATTGAAACATAAATATGATTTACTATTACGAATACTATGATCAAAACAAGAACTAATAAGTAATTACACTAGTCAACCTGATTCATTGCAACATATGCATATCCTTGACTAATTAATACTTTCCGCCCAGCCACAAGCTCTGGAACTTCTTCAAACGGAACCTATAATGGAATGACCGGAAATATATAGAAATGTTGTAACCCAAAAACTAATGAAGAATGCTAGCAGTCAAAATTTTTGTGAGTCCTTACTCTGTTAGAAAGTTGGTAGCTAAGTTAGTTAACACAAATACGTGATGCAACATGAAAGTCAGGAGCATAAGAATGCCCACTTTCTAAAATTTCTACGCATGTACTTTTTTTAAAGAGGTTTCTTCAACAAGATTAATCAATCTTATCTATCAATATGACAGATGCAATCACAAGATATACTCTCATTCCACTCACAAACAAGCTTTGAGCATTATATTACAAAAATAAGCTTCAAGGAAAACAACCACTTCCTGAGAAAAACTATTAGTAACAAAAATTGTAACTCTTTCGGCATGAAGGGTCTAAAATGTCAATATAAAGAAGTTCTAAATGGGTTAGATGATGTCTATAATTACTGTGCCTACATACGAAAATGGAACAGGAGTTTGTTCCAAGCTGCAATGGAAAAGAAAGGGAAAAATATCTTAAACTTTCAAAGAATAATGAAGGGACTTTGAGTAGTCAAAATAGCAAGGTCTATCTTTCACAAAATCTTCACTAACTGTATCATCCCAAAAGAACTCAATTTGAGGTGCTGAGAGAAGACCTCTCTGTGTTTCTCACTCCCTCACTCACACCGAAAAACAAGCTTTCAAAATAAAAAAGACAAAAGAATAACTAATCACTATTTCCTAAAAAAATTGATAGATTAAAATATTTTTTAACATGTAAACTGCTTTCTTTTTCCTTTATGTGAACAAAAAGGAATCAGTAGAATTCAATAGTTTTATTAAGAGAACCTATTTTCTACAGAGAAGGATAAGAAATACTTAAAACAGTCGAGTTAATATTAGAGCAGAACTGCATGTCACCCAGTCATTGGATATCTTCATTTGCAAGACATAAGTAGGAAATAAAAGATATAAGACATACCCTGTAGAAGATAGCATCAGCTGCAAAAAAGAAAGTAAACGGAGCAGAGCAAAACATAAGCTCATTAGACTTGAAAAAAGTAATAAAATAAGGAAATAAAACTTGAAGGGCAATAAATTCAAAATGTGTCGATTTTTTTCTTTTTCTTGCAAAACAAAAGTGCAAATATACCACTTAAAAATCCTAGATATCTCTTTTCAGAAATTATCCCATTCAAATGCTATCTCTGTAGTGGATTTACGTGCTAAAGAAATCCTAAAATAGGAAGGAAAAAATATGCCTTAGATCTTAGGTATGACCGACTGGTTATATTCCTATTAATTTAACAAGCTCCAGCATGGTGCATGCAAATCATATCTACCAACATGGTAAACGGCCATTGACAAAAATAAGCAATATGCTCCTACCAGTGGGTGCAGGCTGACCCATAGAGCGTGCAACTTGTCCCAATTTCTCCTTTATGCTCTGAAAATAATAAAAAATGAGTTTTTTTATAAGGTACTAAGATGTATCTGAGCCTCGGAACTAAATTAGATTTTGCATAAATCAACTTCATGGTAAAATTTAGAATCAAGAGACAAGAGAAAACCAATAAAACTAATGGCATGTGACTACCTCAAATTCCACATTGCTAACGGCCCTGTAAGGAAGGTTAAATTCTTCCATGACTGCCCTCTGTGCACTCACAAACATAGTATATGATTAATATGTACTTAACTAGAAATTCAAAAGCAATATAGAACAGAAAGATTTTACCTGAGCTTCAGCATTCAGAACACGAAATCGGTGGCGGAAGAGTGAAGATTCCATGGAAAGAAACCATTTCCTCAAGTCCTCCCTGGGAATACATGCATGCATTTATGAAATTTAGTACAGGAAGAACAATTTAGAAATATAATTAGGATTTCTTATGGCATCTTTTAAAAGACCTATGTTCCTTGCCTTGATATGAGCAAAGCATCATTCAAAATTAATACACAAATCTAAAATATGATCAATACATGTAATTGATGTCAATGGTCTTAAACAATCGTCATTACCAATTTATTCAATTTGTAGTAACCTTCCGTTTATTTTGACAAGGTAAAACTTAAGGACTCTTTTCCATTGCAAAATAGAAATGCACAAAAAAGAGGATCTCTTACGTTCTGCAATACACAAGACGGAGAACAAAATGAGATATAATATCCTTGTTCAGAACATCAGATGCGTGTTGGTGTCTCATATTCACTTTCCACAGGTCCTTTACCTGTACAAGAGGTGGCTCACATGGAAACAGTCCACCACACAGCATTATTTTTTTTTTTGGTCAAGCATAAGAGAGAGACCGACAAATCAAAATTCGAAAATACATTTATTTACCAAATTTTCCATTTCTTCCGGTTTTTTCCCCCGCGACATACCATCTGAAATCCCCTTGAGAACTGCAACAAGAAATACTATCCATCAAAACAGAACCACAAAACTTGCAAAATGTCCGCCACACCGGAAGTGGAACAACAAACATACTCACGATTCCGACAATAATTCAACATATTTAAAAAACACACAAATCGCTTGCAGATTTCGGATATCGACTTCAACAATATACTCATTTTTTAAATCAATAATCATATGCATATATTGAGCAGCAGACAGAGTTATAAACAGAGTAGATAATCAAAACCCTAGGCACGAACAGCGAGGGAATTTGAATCAGATCTCTCAATTTGGAAGAATCCGCAGACTATAAAAGCAGGGAGATGAAGAAAACAGACCTCGGAGGCGGTCGATGGCGAAGGACTCGAACTCCTCGAGCCTAACTTCGAGTGAGGGAGCAGAGCGATAGAGGGGAATGGTGGGAACAGAAACGGCGTCGTTAGAGGAAGACAAGAAGTTCCTGCGACTCTGAGGACGAACGATTTCCATGGCTTTCTTTCTTCTCTATACGTGAGTCCCAATCGGCGAGAGTGTAAAGTGAGAGTTGGAGTTGTTTCTCAGGTTCTGAATCCGCGCCAAATAATTTGGCCCTGGGTACAAAATGGCGGGAAACTACATATGGACGGTATGGTAATTTACTAATTTTAATTTCAAATTGTAAGTTAGTTGCATTATATTGACGAAAATAATAAACAGAAATTTGTTTCATTTTTTCTTATTTAAAAAATTAAAATAATTAGTTTGAATAAAATGTTTTCCTTTTTTCAATTCTAACTATTACTAACAATTTATATATATATATATATACACTTTTATATAATATATATATATATATAAATTATCTTTAACTATTCATCTTCATCTTGTCTAATTTAATAGAAAAACAGAGGTTTTTTAGAAAAAAAAGTAAACTGGAATATGAATTATTTTATAAAATATAAATATGTGAAAAACTGGAAAAAAAAAATATTTCAAAGTTATAAACATGCAGGTTTTTCTATGTTTGTGTGTCCATTTTTTATAATAAAAAATATATAATTAAAAATTATATATTATGATAATTATTAAAATACAAAATTATTATAAAGATATAAAATTAAAAAAATAGCTTTTATAATTATATAATTATAGAGTGTTATAAATATTTTTATATACATAATCCCCTAGTAAGATGGGTCATCAAATCTTTTGTTGCTCGAGTTTCTTTGCCCGTAACATTATCTTTTTATCAAACTCTTGAGACATATAGGAGGCAAGTTATCTTCTACAAATAAGTGTAGCCATAATCCTCAACCTACATGTTAGTTGTTCAAACTCAATATACAATTTAATGCAAAGTTGAAAATATATTTCTAAACAATAAATTGTATTATCCTTTGTGATATCGTAAATGTAACATCTTATGAATGATTTAAGCATAAAAAAAACGTGTGAACAATAAAATTTATATAAAAAAATATTTATATATACATAATATTTGTTATACATTTATGTTATTGAATCAATAATGATAAATAAGCAACTCACAAGTTGAATGAAATTCAAAAACTACTTCATACTTTATAGTATATAATTCAGTTTAAGCAATAAAAGAAATCATATATCAAATATATTTAAGTAACTGAACCTAACTCAAGAAATAGAAAGGTGTGCTTGTTTCAAAAATCTCTTTAACTTTTTTTTTTTATTCATCGTGTAGCATGATGTTGAGCTCAAACATTCTATTGAGATGTCCCTCCCTTTTATGTCATGAATTCTCAATATTTATACTCCCATGAGGAATTCAAACTTACAGGGTTCTCATATCCTCTTAGAGTTATTGAAAGACGAAGATTTGAATACTCTTTGAATACTAATTATGTATGCAATCCTTACCTACATACACATAACTCTTTGTGTTTTGTTGTATGTTGTGGATTGCTTGAGGCACTTTGTGGATTCAATGGATGAAGAAAACTGAATAGAAAAGGTGAATTCGGTTGGTGAAAATTGAAGCTTATAAGGGGTGAGGTCAACTTCTAAGAAGTTCCTAACTAAACACTCACAAAGGTGCTAATAAAGAGAGAAAGAAGACAATATTGTGTTTAAAATTTGGCAATGTCTCATTATCAAAATCCAAGCTCGTTACAAGTGTATTAGCACCTCTATTTACAGCCTTATTGGTGCCAATAATTCATAAATATTCCTCCATTCATAGCTTGACAAACGATACTCTATAATTGGAGCAATTTCTCTTCATTCCTAGTTTGACAAGTGGGTTTTTTGCATTGGTGGAAGAGACTCTCAAATGAGGTGTTGCCATGTGTATTGACACATCTTCCATGCCTTGGTCTAGCTGGCTTCACACGTCCTTCGTGTGTTGGACAGTGACTCTACATGTCACTTGAAGGCTTCCAAAAAAACCCTAGACAACATAGGATTACATGGGCTTGAGAATGCCCAATTGTAACCCTAGCTAGACTCTTCTATATTATTTACATCCTATTCTATTAGGCGCAATACATGACCCATGAAAATTGGTCCAAATACAAACCCAAAATAAAGACTATACTTACAATACAATGGAAATTAGAAGAGCAATTAAAAAATTAATTCTCCATAAAAAGATAATCTTTTAAGCTCATTCTTCTTCTTCCAATCTTCTAGCTATGACCCTTGTTAGAGGCACAATGTGAGTCATTCTAGATAGTTCTCCATCATTAAGCCAATCTAGCTAGGGTTGAGCAAATTTGGCGTGCACTAATAAAATTGAAAAATGGCTCAGTGAACTTGGAAATGGCTAAGCGAAATTATGCATAAAAACTTCCAAAATTATCTTCTGCATAATTTTGTTAAGCGGAGACAAATTGGCCAAGCGAATTTTTCCAATGAAGGCACTTTGAAGTTACCTAATATCCTAAACAAAATTTTGGATGCTACAGATAAAGGTATATTCCTTTAGATTTGTGCATTGACTGTAATTAAGTTTAGCACTGTTGCAAGAGATATTGTAGAATATTTGCTTGAATAATATCTTCGAAGAATATTTGCTCTATTTTAAGCACATTTTACAAAGGAAATTTAATTTGCAAAAATTGAGAGAATCTCCTTGCATAAGATTGATTTGGTTTTGGTTTTTGTTTCCTAATAATGTAATAGACTTACTGAACTAATGTCTTCCCTTCCCATAATGGAGCATCCATCAGTAGACGCTTTGGAAAAACCGTCTAAAGACTTTAAACACAGGAAGTGTGTGGTCCTTCCACAACCAAACTTTATAGTCTTTAAAGTGACACGATTATTCACTATAAAATCTTCAAAAGCTTCCTAGCATTCGAATATGTTAAGCATTATCATTTAGGTCAGATACTCAAAAGGAATTTCCAATCAAATCTAAGGATCAAAATTATGAATAAAGATTTAAGCTTTAAGAATAAAATGATAATACAAATATCAATCAAGAACAAAATATTATAAATATCACCTTAATACATAAGAGTTTGAACAAATTACTCTCAATCCCAAATGGAAGACTTAGCCACTCATATTGGCCATTACAAGCATTCAAAGTAAGAAAAGAAGATTCAAAGTGTTTCTCCTTGACAATTGCCTCATTTAGGGTTTTCTCTCTCCCTCCACTTTACGGATCTGCGTCACACCCTTATTTATCCTAATTTGATGTAGGTTAAGTGACATCTCGCTCAAGCGAGACATTACATGCTCAAATGAGTTTAACGAGAATAAAAACCAACTTCACTAAAGCAAACTCGCCGAAGCGACTATGAGCGAGTTCTAGGCGAGTCTTAGGTGAACATGATCGCGTTCTTGACGATTTTGCTATAGAAAGCAAGTTTTGCTTCTGGACTGATCACGCTTGGGTGAGTCCAGGCGAGTTTGCTCCATAGAGCAAATTTGCCTCTAGAGTGATCTTGCTTGGGCAAGACTATGCGAGTTTGCTCCAGAGAGCATATTTGCTTCTAGAGTGATATTGTTTGGACGAGATTTGAGAAAATTTTGAATGTCTCAACTTTATCTTTTCTCCTCATCTCTAACTTTTCTATTCCTCCTTTAGCCTTTTATCTCTGTCTTTTCCTAGATTCCTAACATTAGCACAAACTTGAAAATAAATATTTTTTATTCATCTCATAATCCAAAAATATGTAAAAAATTTAATTTCCTAAATTTAAAGTTGAATTATAACTCTATAAACAATTAAAATTCATAAGTGTCTATTTTTTTCATAAAATATCACTAAATTATACACTTATCAATTACATTTTTATTTAATTACAGAATAATCAATCAATGTGTTGTTGCATAGCAAGTACGACTCCAATGACTTTATCACCACAATGATATGATATATTTTCATCAAGAAGTATTCTTAAAAATTCTTTTATTTCCACAATCATGATTATTAGTGTGGTAATGCCTTTAACCACAAAAATATGAATCAAATGTTGACGCATTCAATTTTGGGAATGGAAGAGAACCACTTGGGCGAGCTTCATGCCTCATAATTTTTTTTTTATCAAAAGCTCGTTATGTTGTTCAACCACCACAAGAAAACATAAAATTAATTCAGAATATTTTCTAAAACCTTTCTCACAATATTGTTCTTTATAGTAGCAAATTAATTCCATAAAAAGTGGATCACGTTCTTTAACATATCGTCACTAGTAATGTTTTCTCCAAATAGTTCTAATTGGGAAGTAATTCTAAAAATTGCATAACTATATTCACTAACACTTTCGAAATCCTGCGACCATAAATGCATGATGAAGAAAAATTATATCTTTAGCCTTATTTGTCTATATGTAAGAATGGTAATGCAGTTGACCGCACGATTGGCCCGTCTTACCTAAAATGCTGGTTCGCGGACTAGTTGACATAAAAAATGTTACTTTAAAAAAATAATGAAAAATAAATTCTTAATTATAAATTTCAAATAACTTTTTTTATTAATTTTTATTTCTTATTTATAAGGTAAATGATTTTATAGGATTATTCTCATGTATAATCCGATATAAGTAAAAAGAAATTATTATGTTTTAACTTAAAAAAAAATATTGAATTTTAATCGTACTTGACTAATAAAATATTTCATTAAATATATACACTATTTTAAAATAATATATGTAGACATATGATTATTATTCTAATTGAAAATTAACATAAAATAATATCTATAATATATATATATATATATATATATATATAATATAATGTTATATTTATGTTTTATTATAAAAATGATTTAGGTAATAATATGTGCATTTAACAAAAACAAAAAAAATAGCGAATTTCATGATTAGGGATTGATGAAAGTTTTTTCCTACACCTCCATACCTTTCTTCTTATACCCATACTTAAAAAAAAACAACAAATTACGCTTTAATATTTTTCAGACTTAATGAGTTATAAAATTTAGAAAATAAAATTTGTGTTTTGGATTATAAAATGTGGAATACAATGTATTATAGATTACACACTCCAAAATACAAATTTTGTATTTCAGATTGTATAATCTAGAATGCAAATTTTTATTAGGAATTGTAGAATCTGAAGTGGATAATTTTGGTGAATATAAAGGTGTACGGAGAAATTATAGAGGTACACAAAATTTCTGTTGTCAAAACGAGTCAACATATTAAAATAGACAGTCAACCTCATAATTTTTCTTATCCCCTCACATTTCTTTAATGACATAATTAAAACTCATTTTATCGGAATGTATTGCAGCATATAATATTAGATAAATTATTATTTTTCCTTAATATAAAGAGCCGCAAATCCACAAATCCAACTTTAGCAAAATTTGATATGTTGATAACCATCACAAGAAAATAAAATATTAAATTAAAAATAATGTCATATATATCATTAATAAAATAAAAAGAAAAAATGCAAAAAAAAGTTGTTGAAAAGATATAATAAATAGTATGGTGTTTTGAGAGCTAAGCATGTATGAAGTTGAATATTATAAATCAAATAGCAAAACATATATAATTATTTATTACTGTAAAGTAAACACAAAAATATCAAGAAGCATATATGAGAGTTTTCGTAAATACTAAAATAATAAAATTCATGACTGTCAAAATATTTGTTATACATAGATTTGACTTTCCACTATTATTTTCGAATTTATTCCTTTGGAACTGGATATTAAATTATAGCACTATATATATACCATGAAAATAGAAGTATGGTAAGATGTTATAAATAAGAGATAAAAGAGAAGGATACAAAATAAATAATAAAATCTCTCTCTCTCTCATTCATAATTTTATTAATTTTTGAAAAAAAAACAAAAACTGTTTATTGAAACTATTTTAATAAAACCGTTATCAAACAAATGTTTTTAATTGTTAAAAACTATTTTTAGAAGCAGGAAATATATATATATATATATATATATATATATATATATATATACATTGCATAGGAGATGTAATTCTATTGATAACCATTAAATACAACTTTAAATATAAAAATCAATGTAATTGAATGGATAATAAATCTTGGAACGTATACAATCAATTTCAACGTTATAAAAACTATAAAATTTCAAAATAGTAATAGAATTCATGCAAAATAATTAATGAATCTTGCTGTCATGGAGGGTAGTGATTAAAATAAATATGATCTGTTATATTATGGATTTCAAAGTAAAATCTATCATACATCACGAAAAAAATTATGGATAAATTAATTCAGAATAAAAAAATAACGTGTAAGTAAAAATGATCAAATGTAATCGAATAAGAAGTAAAAAACAAAACACTCGCAAGAAAAAAAAAGTCTACACAAAGGCTGCATTTCATCATGTGCTTGGAGAAGTACGATTCCTGCGGAGAAGAGGGGATGGTGTTTTGCAAATTAAGAAAGGGTAAAACCAGTGTTTTATTTAAATTACTAAAGTAAAGGTAAGAATAATAACAAGCTAAAATAATATTAATTATATTGTATTTTGAAGTAACATACGAAAAATATTAAAAGCAAGTAAGATTAAATATATTTATAAATTAAATAAAAAAGTTTCTCAAATAATTGGTGAAATACATCTGCCAGAAAAAATATAAAATTCTTTAATATATATAATTTTGAAAATCTCTCTTGGTGGATAGATGATGTATCTATATTAATATATGAAATGGTACTATTATATTATATATATATATATATATATGTTTTGGTTTATACAATTTTTTTATAAATTTACTGTTATGGTTATAAATGTTGTAATAATTGTTTTTTAAACATGGTAACTGTCTTTTTATTATTGATAATAAAAATACGGATACACTGTAAATAATGGGATCTGAGTTTATTGGTTGTATGAACTTCTCCACCATTAGTGGTTCCCTACCAACTTTATTCCAACCGTTTTTCGTTACCTTCGTATATTTCAGGCCCACATTCACCGTGTCACACTGTATCCTTATCTCAAATTCAAGAACTAGTAATTTCATACACATAATAAACCTCTGAATTGAAACCTGTCAGCCTCAATTTCATTGGCAACAGACAGAATTATCCTCAAAGCATAGCCAAGAGAGCTCTAAACTTGTCAACACTTGGAAGTGTGTCAATTGAGACATCACTGTTTGTGATTTGGAGGTTGACAATGTCTGCTGCTGTGTCTGCAACAAAGGATGTTCCCTTCAATGCTCAGTTGGAGGAAGACCTCACAAACAAAGGAACCAATAACAAGGTTGTTGGGGAAGCAGACCGTGTTCCTTACAATGAGGATGCTGAAGGAACTGAGTCAGAGGCAGAGGAAGACCCCAAGTTGGAATTGGATCTTGGCCCTCAGTTTTCCCTCAAGGAACAGATTGAGAAAGACAAAGTAACATTCTTTCTTCAAATGTTTCTTCACTGCCCTGAGTTGCTTTTTATTTGTTTTTTAGTTTCCAACTGTCATTGATGAAAGCTGTTCAACAATTTTTTCTTGTTTTTAAAAGGATGATGAAAGTTTGAGAAAATGGAAGGAACAGCTTCTGGGAAGTATTGATGTGTCTGCTGTTGGAGGTACTTCCCTTTCATTTTGAGATGATCTGACATGAATGGTGCATCTATATTGAAAACTCTTGTTGAAGGTTGTTATCTTCCTCCAATTTAATTTCTCTGTTCACACAAAGCAGTGCTCTCCTTTTATTGATTCACAAGATAACCATTTTGTTTAGCTCACTCTCTTGAATCACTTATGACAAATTTTGGTGAAAAGTGTCGATCTTGGTAGACGAAAGCCTAGGATGGTTTAATTTTACCTTTTGTTTCAACAATATTTGTACCATTAAGTTACATTTGAGCTCATCATTTTTGAGCCATGAAAAGTCTAAAAGGCACAAGTCCTTGTAATGTAATTCAGAGAACAAAGAGCCAGAAGTGAAGATAGCGAGCCTCACCATAATATGCCCAGGGAGGCCTGACCACATTCTACCAATTCCATTTACTTCTGATGCTAAGAAGAGTATCTTCACTCTCAAGGAAGGAAGTCAATACCGCTTGAAATTCTCCTTCACTGTCTCCAACAACATTGTTTCCGGCCTCAAATACAACAATGTTGTTTGGAAAACTGGGCTTAGAGGTGAGACATAGACCCCCTTTTGTGTCTTGTTGTAGAGTAAGTAAACATCCACATCTTCAATTATCTTACTTACATGTGGCTTTCATGAATTAATCGAAACAGTGGACAACACTAAAAAAATGTTGGGAACTTACAGCCCAAGGCAGGAACCATATACATATGAATTGGAGGAAGAAACTACCCCTTCAGGGTTATTCGCCAGGGGAACCTATTCAGCAAGAACCAAGGTAAATTTCAAATTACTTCTTATCATGTCTTGGTAACTGATAATGTCTTAATAGGTGATCTTATGTTTATGTCAACATCACAGAAGCAGTTTAAAAGATGTGTATATTATTCTATTTTATTTGGGATTTCCATGATCATAATTGTGTGTGTTCAGTTTGTAGATGATGATCGCAAATGCTACTTGGATACTAGTTACCACTTTGAAATTCAGAAGAGTTGGCCAAAACCCATTTAAGATTGAAGAGTAATTTATTGGTGGATTTTCTTTCTTTTGTCATGTTGTATTTTTGTGGCATATTGAAATCCAACTTTTGTTTATTAATCCAGATAGTGTAGTTGTGCACATGGCTGCTACATGATGGTGCAAATCCTATCCTTCTATTGTATGGTTTCTTTTTCCATTCTGATGGCTAGAATCACATAAAAGGAAATGCTCGTGAAAATCACACTCATTCCACCTAAGATCTCTCAGAGTTAATTGTTATTATCTGTTAAAAAGAGTTTGAGGTGTGAAGGAATGGGGTGGAAATGGACCCCATGTGGATAAAGGAACATTACAGAAATCAACAAATATCCTCAACTACTGCTTCTTCTTTCTCAAAAGCTCCATCAATTCTTTGATGGTCCAGAAGCTTTTGGCATGCGAGGACCACATGCTGATTGCTAACGTTTCAAATTAGAAAAATATTGGGAAAAGTAAAGTTTCCATTCACATAATTTACCATCAAAATTGAGTCCATGAAACCAATTTAATATACCGTGAAATAATGTCTATAACATTTTGAAACTGCCTTTGGGATTTATTTTAATATTCCTACTTCTTTTGTAATTTGTTAATCAACTTAAGGCCATTCCAGATTATCTCACTTTTTTTTTTTATCTGGACCATTTAATCCAGAATCAAAGATATTATTTCAACGTACTTAAGACATTAAAGTTTTTTAACAATTTTTATACGCATAGACGTAGTACTTTTTTTTCGCAGTATAAAGTGACTAATTAATTTTTGTAATCAAAGTAATTATAAACGAATTAATGAATATTTTTTATATCAATCTTATTTGTAAAGACGTGTCTTATTTGAATGCCAATTGATATTTTTTAATTACAACATAAATTGTGTACTTTTTCATATCACTTATACACTCAATTTTTTATATAAATTTCCTAGCACTTTTTATTTATTTTTTTATAATTTTAATTTTGAATGCATTAAAAAATAAATATTTATTTTTTAATGTTTAAAATACTTAGAAATATAATTAATGAATAAAGAAAAAAGTTTTCACAAAATAAAAAATAATAATAAATTAAAAATGTTTAGTTTTTTTTTTAAGAATGAAGAAAATAAAAAATTAGACCCTACAACAACATAAAAGTTGAATATATAAACAAAAATCAGTATTTATTTTTATTATTATTGATGATATAATCATGTTAATTTCAAATAAAAATAATTGACATAATTATAAAAAAACTAAAGTCAATTAATATTAATTAGTAGTGGACACAAATAATATTGAAGTGCGTACCCTAAATACAAAATCCTAAAAAAATAACTAATGCAAATGTTACTTAATACTTAAAAATGAGAAGAAAAAAATGTAAAATAAATAAATATAGAAAATAAAAACAGCAACAATAAAATTAAAAAAAAACAGAAATAAATAAAGAATGACAGAAAAAAATAATAACTAAAAACATAAAAAATAAAGGCAAAACAAAATAAGATAAAGATAAAAGATATAAAAATAAATCAATACAAGATAAAGATAAGAGATACAAGTCGATATTAAATAAATATATGTTGAACATATAAAAAAGAAAATAAATGAGAGATAATCATTCATTTAATATTTTTTTCAATGGTACATTAAATAGTTTGTGTAAAATGAATCATAATTAATGACGAGAAGGGAACGATCCAGTAATGTTGGACATAATATTTGAACCGTGTATGTAGATCAATACTCTACAATATTATTTGTGTGTCCACTATTAATTAATACTAATTGACTTTGATTTTTATATAATTAGGTCATGTATTTTTTACTTGAAATCAACATAATTACATCATCAATAATAAAAAAATAAATACTAATTTATGTTTATAGATTCAACTTTTATGTTATTGTAGGGTTTACTTTTTTTATTTTCTTCATTCTTAAAAAAAATTAAACTAAACATTTTTAATTTATTACTTTTTTATTTTGTAAAAACTCATTTCTTTGTTTATTATAATTATTTTAAACATTAAAAATATTTATTTTTTTAATATATTCAAAATTAAAATTATTAAAATTATTAATTTTTTTAATTTATTATTTAATTTTTTTTTGAAATAGTGTTAAATAAGAAAATAGAAATAAAAGGAGATTAGATAGAAAAAAAAAAAAGGTGATACGAGGAATTGAGTCCAGAGCTATATATCTATTACTTAAGTTGTTTTGTTCCAAAGTAACGGTTTTAATATATTCTTTCCCCACCAACTCTAATTCAAGAGGTAAGCCAAAAAATATTTCTAACCCCAAAAATATCTTTACCTCTCAACTCTGAAATCAAATACCGCACGCATTTTGTCGCCATAGTTTACAATGTGTTTGCTAAGAGGTAAACGATTTATTAGATTTTCTTCTTAATTTTATAGCATTTGGTTAAAAATTGGGAGAGAAAGAAATATTTTTCTTTTTGACAAACTACGGCTCAATTTCCTATTTATCATCATTTTTACTTTTATTTCTCCATCTAACACACTTTTATTTTTATTTTCCTATTTAGTACTCTTTTGTTTTTATTTTTCTATCTAACACTCTCTTACTTTTTATTTCTCTATCTAACATCATTTCAAAAATAAATAAATAAATAATAAATTATTATTTTTTGATAATTTTAATTTTGAATGCATTAAAAAATAAATATTTTTAATGTTTAAAATAGTCATAAATATAATTAATGAATAAAAAAATAAGTTTTTACAAAATAAAAATAAATAAGTAATAAATTAAAAATGTTTTGTTTAAACTTTTTTTTAAGAATCAAGAAAATAAAAAATTAAACTTTACAACAACATAAAAGTTGAATCTATAAACATAAATTAGTATTTATTTTTATTATTATTGATGATGTAATCATGTTAATTTCAAGTAAAAATACATGACATAATTATAAAAAAATCAAAGTCAATTAGTATTAATTAATATTGGACACACAAATAATATTGAAGTGTCTACTCTAAATGCAAAATCCTAAAAAAAAACTAATGCAATTGCTACACTTAATGCTTAAAAATGAGAAGAAGAAAAAATGTAAAAATAAATATGTTAGAATATATGGCCTTAAACGAGAGAGGGGGTGAATTGTTTAAGAAAGATTTTCGCAAACTTTTAACATTAGAATGAAAATACTTTGAAAGAACCTTGATTAAGGATTCAGTTTTTCCAAAACAAACAACAAAAGCACAAAGTTGGAAAAACAATCGGTTGTTTTAGTGAAACAATCGGTTGTTTATACCAGTTCCAAAATAACAAAACTGAATTAAAGAGATAGGGATAGAGAAATTGTACACAGTTGTTTATACTGGTTCACTCCAAACATGAGCTACATCCAGTCTTCTCAGAAATCCTGAGGATATCCACTAAGCAATCACCACTTGATCACCTACACCACAACCAAGAGAATGACCTTGAACACCTCAAGAAACACACTCTCCTTGGCCAACACTAAGATTGTTGATCTTGAACACCTCAAGAACACACAGCCAATCTCAACAAAACACACACACGAATTGTTCAGCAATTTACAAAGATTACACTTGTTACAAATGAGTATCTGAAATCAATACAAGTAAAATCCTATTCAGCACCTTGATCAATCTCTCAACTCTTAAGCAATCTCATAACTCTTTGAAAAACTCTTATTGTCAAAAACTATGTTTCAAGATTCTTAAAACATAAAAACAGTTTTTCAGAATATATCTAAGAATATAGTTTGTTATCAAATCTTAACAAACTCTTAATTGCATTTAAAATAGATTGGTCAAAGCATTTAATGACTGGAGCGTATTCAGTTAAAGCATTTAAAGCTCGGTCAAAGAAAACAGTTTTTCTGTTATGGTTTTAAAACAAACAATCGATTGTTTCCTCGAATCAATCGGTTGTTTTGTTACTTAACAAAATTCACCATTCAAAAACAGTTTTCAAACTTTCTCAAAACACCTAAGTGTAAACAATCGGTTGTTTCGACAAAACAATCGGTTATTTCAACTTAGTTTGAAAAACATTTTGCTTTGATAAAATTGAGATGCTAATTGCTTTGAGATTTAATCTAAGGGTTGATTACAACATTGAACTACCCCAGAACAAAGCTTAAACCAGCACAACAGCATCAAGCAAAGCAGAGGCTTTATCATCCTTCAAAGGATTTGGATTCTTCAAAACATTTAACACCACTTGGTTCAACAATCTCCCCCTATTTGATGAAGACAAATCCCTGGTGCTTGTGTTGTACTGATTAAATCTGAAGCAGTTCCTGCAGAGAAAGCATTCATACTATCCAAAGCTTCTTACAGCAGCAAGTTAGATTATAACTCTTTAAACACAATAAACAATCGGTTGTTTCTATCAGCAGCAACAAAAAGCAATTTTATACTTCAGAGATTTAAACATTTTATGCATATGAGACACAAATATACAAGAGCCAATAATTCTCCCCCTATTTGTCTTCACAAATAGACTTTAACATGTATCAAAGACAGATTTAAGAGAGATTATTAAGATCAAGAATACCTAACTCATTTCTTAAGAAGAAAAACCTCTCTTTTAGCAAAGGCTTTGTGAAGATGTCAGCTAGCTGCAGTTTGGTCTCCACAAACTTTACTTCACAGTTCCCATTTTGCACATGATCTCTGATGAAATGATGTCTTATTTCAATATGTTTGGTCCTTGAGTGCTGGATTTGATTTTTGGTAAGATTTATTGCACTTGTGTTATCACACATCAAAGGAACTTTGCTGATTTGTAAACCAAAATCAGCAAGTTGTTGTTTGAGCCATAGGATCTGTGCACAGCAGCTACCAGCAGCTATATATTCTGCCTCAGCAGTAGAGAGAGCAACACATGCTTGCTTCTTGCTATGCCATGAGATTAAGCTTGAGCCAAGAAGGTGACAAGTGCCACTTGTGCTCTTTCTATCTAGCTTGCAACCTGCAAAGTCAGAATCTGAATAACCAATTAAATGTATTGGAGAATGAGAAGGATACCATACTCCTACAGATGATGTTCCTTTGAGATATTTTAGAATCTTTTTTTGCAGCTTTGAAGTGTGACTCTTTAGGATTTGCTTGATATCTTGCACATAGGCACACCGCAAACATGATGTCCGACCTACTTGCTGTTAATAAAAAAAAATGATCCAATCAAACCTCTGTATTTTGTCTGATCTATACTCTTTCCAGCAGCATCTGCATCCATGTAGCAGCTTGATGACATTGGAG
The DNA here is from genome assembly GCF_000499845.2 of Phaseolus vulgaris. NCBI lineage: Eukaryota > Viridiplantae > Streptophyta > Magnoliopsida > Fabales > Fabaceae > Phaseolus > Phaseolus vulgaris. The sequence goes on from NW_027174086.1 coordinate 513,816, forward strand.
TGCTTGCCTCTTTGCAATTTTCCATTTCAAACTTTTTGAGAATTTCCTTGCAATACTTTGATTGACTTAGGAAGATCCCATCCTTTGTTTGTTTAACCTGCAATCCAAGAAAGAAAGATAGTTCTCCCATCATAGACATTTCAAACTCACCTTTCATTGCAGCCACAAATTCTTCACACAACCTATCTTGTGTAGCACTAAAAATGATGTCATCAACATAGATTTGCACAAGGATTATTTCTGCATTTGACTTCTTGATGAAGAGAGTTTTGTCTACCATTCCTCTTTCATAACCATGGGATAGCAGAAAGTTGCTAAGCCTCTCATACCACTACCTTGGAGCTTGTTTCAATCCATACAAAGCTTTCTTCAACTTGAAGACATGTTTGGGATACTTGTGATCTTCAAAACCCGGTGGTTGATCTACAAAGACTTCCTCATTGATGTAGCCATTCAAGAAGGCACTCTTTACGTCCATTTGGAAGAGTTTAAAACCACTCATGCATGCAAAAGCCAGCAACAACCTCACAGCCTCCAATCTAGCCACAGGAGCAAAGGTTTCACCATAGTCTATGCCCTCTTCTTGATTGTAGCCTTTGGCAACTAGCCTTGCCTTGTTTCTAGTGATCACTCCATCCTCATCTAGCTTGTTCCTGAAAACCCATTTTGAACCAATAATATTCATTTCATTTGTTTTAGGGACAAGAAACCATACCTCATTTCTTTCAAATTGGTTTAGCTCTTCATGCATAGCTTCAACCCACTTCTCATCCTTGAGAGCTTCTTCAATTGACTTTGGTTCAATTTGAGAAACAAAAGCTGTGTGCCTGCAGTAGTTTGAGATGGAGCTACGTGTGGAGACACCTTCCTTTATCTGCCCTATTATGTTATCCACTGACAAATCTCTAGGAATCCTCCACTCTTTGGGCAGCTCACTCTGTTGCAGAATTTCAATCGGTTGTTTCTGCGAATCAATCGGTTGTTTTTCTGCACAGATGTCTAGCTTCTCCAAACTGATGCTCTGTTCGTCTTCCTCAGCACTGATCTTTGGGTTCTCACTGATTCTGCGATCTACCTCATCAAAGACTACATGTACTGATTCTTCTACAGTCATCAATCTTTTGTTGTAGACTCTATATGCATGGCTTGTGAGAGAATAACCAATGAAAATGCCAAGGTCAGCTTTCTCATCAAACTTTCCCAAGCTTTCCTTTCCATTGTTAAGAACGAAACAGCTACAACCAAAGACTTTGAGGTGACTGATGTTAGGCTTCCTTTCATTGAAGAGTTCATATGGAGTTTTCTTCAAGGGCCTTATAAGCACCCTATTCATCACATAACAAGAGGTGCTTACTACATCTGTCCAAAAATACTTAGGAAGTGATGACTCACTAAGCATTTTCCTTGCAAGCTCTTCAAGAGATCTGTTCTTGCTCTCTACAACTCCATTTTGCTGTGGTATTCTTGGAGCAGAGAAATTATGTAGAATCCCCAACTTCTCACAGAACTTTGCAAACTTCTCATTTTGGAATTCTCCTCCATGGTCACTTCTTATGGAGCCTATGTTGCTGTTCTTTGTGTTTTGAAGCCTTCTTGCTAGCTTTTTGAATGCAGCAAAGGCATCACTCTTTGATTCCAAGAACAAAGTCCAAGTGTACCTAGAGAAATCATCAACAATAACAAGAGCATAATAATTTCCACCAAGACTCATAGTTCTAGAGGGTCCAAAGAGATCCATGTGAAGGAGTTCAAGAGGTCTCAATGAAGAGACAATATTTTTGGTTTTAAAAGAACTCTTCACTTGTTTCCCTTTTTGGCAAGCTTCACAAATGTGATCCCTCTCAAACTTGAGTTTTGGCAGCCCAATCACAAGATCTTTTGATATTAGCTTGTTCAAATGATTCATGTGAATATGAGCAATTCTTCTATGCCAAAGCCAAGATTCATCTTGCTTGGATAGAAGACATCCAATTCAACATGGTGAAGAGATATCAAGAAGATACACATTATTAACTCTCTTACCTACCAACATTACCTCTTTGGTGTTGGATAGACAGATTTCACATGTGTTTGTCTTGAACATCACTTGATACCCCTTATCACATAGTTAGCTAATACTCAGAAGATTATGCTTTAGGCCTTCAACAAAGAGCACATCATGAATCACCAAGATGCTTTCATCTCCTATGGATCCTCTTCCAAGGATTCTTCCTTTGTTGTTGTCTCCATAGGTGACATGACCCTCTTGCTTGAAGGATATTCTCAGGAACTTTGATTTGTCCCCTGTCATATGCTTGGAGCATCCACTGTCCAAGTACCAAAGTTGTTTTCTTTCCTCCAAGATATCCTACAAAAAAGATTTTCAAGTACATAGGTTTGGTCCCCTTATGAATATGGGTCCATCTGGTTTATACTCATCAATACAAGCTTTATTTTTCTTGGGAATCCACTTCATAAGCCCTTTAGGAACAACATGTTTTCTGATTTTACAGAATCGCACAAAATGGCCTCTTTTCATGCAATAGAAGCATGTAACAATCGGTTGTTTCGATGGTCCAATCGATTGTTTTTCTGGCATTTTCGAAAAAGATTTTGAAAATCTATTTTGCTTGTTTTGTTGATTAAAGCCCAATCCAGATTTTCCAAAAACACATATTTGAGATGCTAGCACACTCTCAAAGTTAGATTGGCCTTTAGAAAGCTTATCCACTGTTATAACAAGATAGTGGACCTTCTTTTCAAGATTTTCTCAATTTTCACAAGCTAGAGTATCACACTTGCAAGAGGAGTTTTCGTAAATGATTTCCAGATTTTCAAAATCCATTTTTGAATTTTCTAAATACTCTTCCAGTGCCTTTACTTTGTTTTCAAGCCAGCTATTCTTTTCTTTCAATCGATTGTTCAAGAGAGCCAAACAGTTGGCTTCTTCATGAGTTTCTTGAAAGGCTTGAAGCAATTGTCCATAATTTTCAGAGTTTGAAGAGTTTGATGAACTTACACTACATGAGTCATCCTCCCTTCTGGCCATTAAGCAAATATTGAGGCTTTTCTTGTTTTGCCTTTTCTTTCTTCTTGCTTGAGTCTTTGTCATTGCTTCCTTTGGTTCATGAACGACTTTGAGTGTCTCCCACATTTCCTTAGCAGTTTTGCACTTTGATATTCTGAAAAATTCATTAGTTTCAAGTGCAGAAGCTATAATATTTTGAGCAGACTTATCAAGCTGAGTCATCTTACATTCATCATCTGTCCATTTGGACAAAGGTTTTGTAAAGAAAGCATTTTCCTTTTTGAACTTTGGAATGTAAGGACCATTCTCAATTGAGTCCCAAATTCTTTGATCAATGGATTCAATAAAGATTTTCATTCTTGCTTCCCAAAACTTATAATTCAATCCACAGAATAAAGGTGGTTTGTAGATTGAAGCACCCTCCTCAAAAGATAGTTTTCCAGCCATAGAAAAAATATTTTTAGATCAACTTGAATAACTTTCAAGAACCAAGCTCTTGATGCCAATTGTTAGAATATATGGCCTTAAACGAGAGGGGGGCGGTGAATTGTTTAAGAAAGATTTTTGCAGACTTTTAACCTTAGAATGAAAATACTTCGAAAGAACCTTGATTAAGGATTTAGTTTTTCCAAAACAAACAACAAAAGCACAAAGCTGGAAAAACAATCGGTTGTTTTAGCGAAACAATCGGTTGTTTATACCAGTTCCAAAATAACAAAACTGAATTAAAGAGATAGGGATAGAGAAATTGTACACAGTTGTTTATACTGGTTCACTCCAAACAAGAGCTACATCCAGTCTTCTCAGAAATCCTGAGGATATCCACTAAGCAATCACCACTTGATCACTTACACCACAACCAAGAGAATGACCTTGAACACCTCAAGAAACACACTCTCCTTGGCCAACACTAAGATTGCTGATCTTGAACACCTCAAGAACACACAACCAATCTCAGCAAAACACACACGAATTGTTCAGCAGTTTACAAAGATTACACTTGTTACAGATGAATATCTGAAATCAATACAAGTAAAATCCTATTCAACACCTTGATCAATCTCTCAACTCTTAAGCAATCTCATAACTCTTTGAAAAACTCTTCTTGTCAAAAACTATGTTTCAAGATTCTTAAAACATAAAAACAGTTTTTCAGAATATATCTAAGAATATAGTTTGTTATCAAATCTTAACAAACTCTTAATTGCATTTAAAATAGATTGGTCAAAACATTTAATGACTGGAGCGTATTCAGTTAAAGCATTTAAAGCTCGGTTAAAGAAAACAGTTTTTCTGTTATGGTTTTAAAACAAACAATCGATTGTTTCCTCGAATCAATCGGTTGTTTTGTTACTTAACAAAATTCACCATTCAAAAACAGTTTTCAAACTTTCTCAAAACACCTAAGTGTAAACAATCGGTTGTTTCGACAAAACAATCGGTTGTTTCGACAAAACAATCGGTTATTTCAACTTAGTTTGAAAAACATTTTGCTTTGATAAAATTGAGATGCTAATTGCTTTGAGATTTAATCTAAGGGTTGATTACAACATTGAACTACCCCAGAACAAAGCTTAAACCACCATAGCAGCATCAAGCAAAGCAAAGGCTTCATCATCCTTCAAAGGATTTGGATTCTTCAAAACATTGAACACCACTTGGTTCAACAAAATAAATATAGAAAATAAAAACAGCAACATTGCAAGAGGTCTTTCATGTTACGAAAGACTATTTAATGAACTCAGAAATGAAGAGTATTGGCCTGCATACACTAGTCAAATACTATGCCCAAGTTCCGACATGAAAATAACCTCAAAGGGGAAGACTAAGTCAAGTCAAATAAGGACTGATATTGACATAAGAGAACAACATGATCGAACAATTTTTTTTTTTCATATTGTCAAAGACCAGGAGACACAAAAAGAACTTGTCCCAATATTACTGGATTGTGCACTTCTTGTCATTAATTATGTTTCATTTTGCACAAATTATTTAATGTACCATTGAAGAAAAATAAATGAAAGATGATCATTCATTTTTAAACTAAACATTAATATACTTTTTTTTATATATTTAAAGTTTTTAATATATAAATGAAAGATGATCACACTACAAAAAAACGTGTATATAGTGGCAGTTATAATATGGTGGTTATTAAAAACCGCCACAATTATCCGTATAATACGACACCTTCATAATTGCCATAATTATCCTTCAAAATATGGCATTTAGAACTGCCATAATTATCCTTCAAAATAAATGTTCTCCTGCGTTTCGTTCCCTCAGTATAATTCCCACATAATTCCCAAATTTTATTCCCTAAAACATTTGAAAATCTCTCCTCTTTAAAACCCTTTCTTCTTCTCTCTGTCCCTCACCGTCTTCTCCCCACCGCTCTTCGCCTTTTCTCTGGCACATCCCCCATCTTCTCTCTGCAACTCACTGTCTTCTCTTCGCCACTCACCATTTTCTCTCCGCCACATCACCGTAGGTTCCCTTTACGCTGGATTTTTCCAAAACAAACTCATTTTCTCCCTCTTGTTTCACTCTCCACTCTCCATCGTATCTACAAGTCCTTCCTTCGTTTCCTACATTTCCCACATTTCCTCAAATTTTTTATTTCCCTAAACCCTTTTCTTATCTTCATTCCCTCATTCCCCAAAATTTTCGAAAATCCTTTGTAAACCTATTCCCTAAATCCTTTGTTTCTTTTTCTTTCCCAATCTCCTTTCTTTGTTTAACTTAGCCATCACTTGCACCTTCATCGCAATCCATTTTTGTTAGCCTCATTCACAAAGATTTTCTCACGACGATTCCCACCATTAGCTTGACCGCGAATCGTCAGCCTCACTATTAGACTCACCGTTGGTCTCATTGATTTTGCTTCAAACACGACGTTAAGAGGTAAGCTTCCCTCACTGTCAGCCTCACTCATGTTCAAATTGGATTTTTTTTTTTAATGTGCATTGTGCTCTCTGTAAAGTGCGTAAATTTTTTGATGAGCTCTTATTCCCATTTTCTTTCTTGCTAGCAAATATTTATATAATGAATTTGGATTTTCTCAAACTAAATCTAGTTTGTTTTATCTGGTTCAACTCTAAGCTTATGTATTGTATTGATGACCCTAAGTGTATCGAACTATTTTTTTTTGAAAATATATATGGAGAGAAGGGGAATTCTGAAGGCACCTTATAACATCACATTCTGGAGGCACTTTGTTTTGATCTGTTATACAATTATTTATAGATCTGAACTGTTTAATAACCTAGACTTTATGCTTTGTTCTTGCTGTAATTTTTAATAGTCTTTAACCATAAATTTATGAAGAAGTTGGTGTTCGTGTTTTTTCTCTGCATCATACTTCCATTACTACCTAGCTGATATGTAAGTGAAGGAATATATATAGTTTATTTTTTTTATCAATGTTTGATATGAAACTAAACATTTTAATTTAAATTTTTGGTGCTAAGTTCAAATTTAATGCCATGAAGTTGTGGGCTTATTGTTAGTTTTGTTACTACGAAATTTCAAGTTGAAAAAAATAATTTTGTTGTGTCTTGTACAGCTTGAGAAGCAAGTGACTGAGGTTGAGTAGTTCTATGAATCCACTGATAACATTCAAGGTAATAATTCTAAAGGTGGGTTCACTTGTAAAAGAGAAGGATAAGGAGAAGCATCCTACTGGCACCAAAAAGTCACTGCAAGATGCATCACATACTGAAGTTGCTGATGTAAGGAGAATGTAAGAGCTTACGTGCCAATTTTCTACAATATTGCGTAAGGCAAGCACAAATATTTTGTAACATTTTTTTAGTAATCTTTATGAATGTAGTTTTTACCATGTGTCCTTGTATTTGGATTTTCTTTCATAGTTCTGATTGAAACTTTTGTCGATGACCAGCTCTCCCTTCTCTCATCAGAGTTCTGGCAGAAATTGTTGAAGCTTCCACTCAAAGTCCAATGGACGGCTCAACATTTTCGACAAGCTTGTGAGATATTAGGTTTTCCATATTCTAATTACTTTATTTGATCACCATTTTTTAAATCTTAGAATGATAATGATTTGATGGAGATGTTTGAATTATTCAATTCGTGGCATGTACTATTGGTTAATTTATGAATTATGTGATATTCCAATTTCAAATCTTTTTTGAATTATATTTTAATTGCTTTTAAATTTTCACTTAATACAGATCAAACCATTGGAAATTTTGTTATGCAGAATGTGTATATATTACTCATGAATAATTTAACGTGCTAATTCTTGTTAAGTTATTGAGTGAGTTACTTTGTCTTGATAATTTAATATTATTATTATAGTCCAGAAACATTTCTCATACACCTAAAGTTGCTTAATTTCATGATTATTGCAATGTCAACTCAGCTTATCTGTCGGTCATCTCCTGGTCCCAATGATGTGAACCCCTTTCTTGATATATATTTTTTTCTGCATAGGCTACGGCTTGGTGGATGGTCAAACCATGGTGAAAGGATGGGATATTTTTATGCTTGCAATCGTTACGAATAAGTTAAACATGAGGGAGTATATATCTGACTACCCCTAGCATATACTTTGATAATGATATTTGCTTATGAAATTAATCTTGTTGCATGTGGTATGATGAAACTGAAAGAAGAAGAGAAATGACAAAGAATTTGTTGGAGAGGTACTATTCTATTTTTGTTGTTTGATCTTATTTTAAACACGACAAGAGAAATGACAAAGAAATCTTTCACCATTCACATTGAGCACTCTTTCGTTGGAGAGGTACTGTTTTATTTGTGTTGTGTGAACTGAGATATTCATAAGTGACAAACATATAATCTAGAATTGTGGACTGCAACTTAATGTTATTGAATTGATTTTCACGTTATCCCTTTTTCCAACTTGTAAATGTAATTTATCACTAATCATTGATAATGTTCATCTTTTATTAAAAATATTTTGGTCTATAGTGTAGATTTATAATTTTACTCTTACGTCAAATTTCTGGTCTATGTACACAGTTTCTAGGAAAACCAAGTTAGTTACTTTTCTCTACCTTGCTGCTTGTATGAGCAGTTTCATCAACTTTATTGCTTTATGTATTTGCCAAATTTAATACTTGTGGGGCCTATGAGTTTTTTGGGTTTAAAACAATTCCATTTTAGTCTGTGATGTTTTGATGCATGTGAGACACTCAATCTTGAAATAATACATGTGGGGTTCACATTTTTATTGCCCATAAATTACTATTTAGTACCTATTTGTAAATTGAAATTTTAAGTGTAAATAGGAACTTTGTTTCCTTGTGCAATCTGCATGCTATTTATCCAAGTTAACCATCAATGTCATAGGTTATTCTCATAGACCATATCTTGCCATATATTATCATTGTCTAAATAAAATTCACATTATGTTGATGACGAATTCTTTAGGAATATATGTGAGTTGGCATTCATATGAAGATATACATTTCATAATGATCTTTATTTTTAATTATTACTACAGGTTGACAATGACCCTGAGTTTCACTCCTAGCCTGACAAGTCCAAAGATGCGATTGAGGATGATGCAGTGTTTTTAGTCCAGCTTTGGAATAAAAAACTGAAATCCTTAGCAGTAGTAGTTTACTGTAGGAGAACACAAACATGGTGCATAACTCAGATCATTCGGGTCATGGAAGAAGTCAAAATGGAATAGGAATCTAGTAAGATTGGCAAAACCTGATAGTAGGGATCAAAATATTATAAGATCAAGTGGAGGCATCAAGATAAATTAGAACTAAGAATTCTATTGTAGTATGTTCAAATATGAGTTTATATTTTGACAATTTAATTTAATTTAATTTACTTGTTGTTTGGATTAGTTTGACATTATTAAGTTTGTTCTCTCAATGAATGAAGTTATCTTTTAATTATTATATTTACCAATTTTAATTATATTATGAAGTATAATTATATTATGAAATTAGTTTATGTTATAATTTAATTATATTATGAAACATAACTGTGTACTGAAGTTTAATTATAATATGAAATTAATTAAAATTATAAAATAGAATTAAATTAAATATATTATTATAAATATTAAAAACAAAATTAAAGTTTAATTATAATATGAAATTAAATAATATTATGAAATCAAATTATAAAATAGAATTAAATAAATTATTATAAATATTAAAAATTAAATTAAATATTTAATATTCGAATTATGACAGTTATAATGGGTATTATAAACGTCATACTATAATGTATTAAGTGGCGTTTAAAACTGCCACTATTTACGTTAGAATTGATTTAAAATTATGACATTTATAAATGACGTCAATTACACGCTTAAAACCGCCACTTTATACAATGTATAATATGGCGTCTGCTACAACGGTTCTCAATTGACCGCCACATTAAACTTTGTGGCGGCAAGAATTCTGGCGGTACGCGGTACTGTCACAGAAGTATAATGCAGCGGTTAAAAATGCTAGTTTTTGCGAAAATAACCGTCGCAATATACACATTTTTTTGTAGTGTCATTCATTTAATATTTTCTAAATTTTTAATATTTTCTAAATGAAAGATGATCATTCATTTTTAAACTAAACATTTTTAATATATTTATTTATATATATTGATCATAAAATGAAAAAGTTTAAACTAACTATTTTTAATTTATTACTTATTTATTTTTATTTTGTAAAAACTAATTTCTTTATTTATTAATTATATTTCTGACTATTTTAAACATTACAAATATTTATTTTTTAATACATTTAAAATTAAAATTATAAAAATATTATTATTTATTTATTTTTAAAATGGTGCTAGATAGGGAAATAAAAAATAAAAGGGTGCTAGATAGGGAAATAAAAATAAAATGGTGCTAGATAGGGAAATAAAAACAAAAGGGTGCTAGATGGGGAAATAAAAGTATAAATGGTGCTAGATAGGGAATTGAGCCACAAACTAAGGTAAGGTTTATGTTGAATATTTTCTATTTCCATTTTTTAAGTGAAAAAATAATTAAAGTTAAAAATAGGTTGACTAAAGATTGTAAAACGTTTTAAAAAATCAAGTCAAAATTATTTAAAAGTTTGAGTTGAATGGTGTAGATTGTTGTGACGTACAAAAGTAAATAATTAAAATTTGTTATAATTTTTAAAAAAAATTAAAAATCATTAAAAATGTTTTATATTGAAACTTTCAATACTTGACCTTTAATTTATTAAAAGTGTTGTATCAAAACTATGAATAGTTTATATTAACTAATTAAACTCGAAATCTAGTAATATTAAGTGTTTGAAATTTGTATAAATACTTTTTAAAATTTAAATATTTTAAAATTATAAATGTTGGGTTAATTTAGTAATTTTAAATATCCTTAAATTATTATAAATAACTTTTGCAAACTATTTTTTTTAAATAACTATAACAAGGCTTTGTTGAAATAGTAATTTATTGAAATTATATAATTAATTCTAACTATAACAAGGCTTTGTTGAAATGCTGATGCAGACCTTGGGTCTACCTTGGTTTTCCAGCTCTTGATGGAACTCCCTTACCTTTGGTTGGGCAGTTCTAGCCCTACTCCTCTGTGGTGTGCCGACCCGATGCGAACCTCTTGACATGTTACAGCGTCTGCCTTTCCTTCCTCTCCCACGACCCCAACTTGACCTTCTATCGTGGTTGTTCTCAATCTGATGCATAAAAAAGTTTAAGAACCCGAACTGGTCAACTCTTCCAGGAGGTCTTTTACTTTGAAGCACTTTTTTGTACTATGGCCCTGGGTTTGGTGATAACTACAGTGCTTAGTTTGTTCCCCCAAAGGATTTCCTGACCTTTTCCTCTTAAAGTTCAAGAAGAACGTCAAGGTTGACGCCTTCATTGCCTTCCTTCATTTTTCTCAATGCTCATATATCTTGCTGCCCTGACCCGTAATTGGTCCATGTCCTTCGGTGGCTCGACATACAAAGTATCCAAGAATTTTCCAAGATGCAAACCTACCAGCAAGGCATGCATGGACACTGTTGGGTGTAAGTCAGGTATATTCAGTATGGCTTGGGAAAATATGGTCGTGTATTTCCTTAGGCCCTCTCTCTCCCCTTGTATTACGTTGTGTAGAGATGTTGAGGTGGCAACTATAGGCTTCGACAAACCTAGCCAAGAATCGACCGCACAATGTGTTGAAAAAATCTACTAAGTTTCGATGTAGAGAGTATTACCATTTTAGGGTTATTCCTGCCAAAGTGGTGGGGAACAACCTGTAGTGCATGACCATATTCTCCAAAAACAGGTTTGCCTGGGTTATATAGACCTTCACATTCTAGGTCTGAGGTTCCCACATACTTCTCCAGGTTGGGCAACTTCCACCGCCTTGATAGTTGGGTATTCATGACCCCGGGCGAGAAAGGATGGAAGCCCTCCAAATTAGCTTTCATGGTTTGGTTGATTAAAGGGTTAGGTATCACCTTAAAGGGTTGGTGTTTGTGCCCTCGAATTTTCATCTAAGTCAAACCTGGTATGGAACTCGTCTAGGTTCCCCTCACAACCTATGTGTATGTGTGTGGGAAGTTGTCCTTTCCTGGCGAGTAGAATAGTCGAGGGAGCCCTACTGGGATTTCGTCATGTGCCTCGAGTAATCCAGATCGTCCTAAGTGCAATCCTCACTCCTTCGAGCTATCTGATCATGCAATGCCTGCAATTTTTCAATATGTTGTTCTTTCAGGGAACTCATGTCCTTCTCCATTTTGTTTTGCATTTGACCCAGGGCATCTTCCATTGTTTTCTACAAGTTCTCCTCACTCCTCCGTAGGAGAACCTCAAGCTACTGATTTATGTTACTTTGTGGAGAACTCATGTTGATAAGGTGTGTCTAGTTGTTATGGTGGTCCTGGAAAAAGTTTGCCAAGACTCCACGGTGGGCGTCAAATGTTTTCTACCAAAAATGAACTCAGGGAGTATAACTCGACGAGGACAGGGTGTTCCTCATGGATCGAGCTTTCAGTTGGTCTCCGATGAGAGTGAGAGATCCGCTTGAAAAAGACTCTATGATGCTTAAGTCAGTAGGAGCACAAAAATGATAAGTTCTTAATAGTATGAGAGTTAATAGTATGAGATAAGATAGATTGGACTTTCTAGAGGGTGCGTATTTATAGATTTCTCAGGTGGTGCTCTTTGAATTGATTGTTATAAGACTTTTGGATTACTCGTATGATTGTTATTTATTGTTCCATAAATAGTTGTTCATCATTTAAGACTCATTGATTAGGTCGTTTCATTCATAATATTCATAATTGTCAATGATGACTATAAAGACTCGATTATGAGAAATATACAGTCACCCAAGTTCTTTGGTATTCTCAATATAATAGGAGAATGGGTCGGTATAATTAGTCATTGGAACAATCTTACATACATACGTAGGCTAATTTAGACACACATAAGTTGTGAGTATAAAATTGTGCACGGGACATGATTATAATTGACACATTCAGAAGCTTCAATATTGACTTAATAATGACAAATAGGATTTTTGTTTCCTAAAATGAGGTTTACTCATAATTTCTTATATTCAAAATACATTTTTCCAGAAGATGTTTGATTAAGTACGAGTTTTCTTTCAGTTGATAATTTATATTAGTGTGTTAAATTTTTTATTATTGAAAAAAATTCAAACACATTACATAACTTTAAACCTAATATAAAAAATAAATAAATGAGGTTGAGAAATGAAGTTTAAAAACTGGTCTAACGCACCTACGTATTCTACCTTCTATTTGTGTCATTTTTTTCTACTTTCAAAGTATGAACAGCCACCTGTCTCCACTTGTTTCTCTCAACCTGGTATACGGCAATTTGGGCAATGGTCAATAGTCAATGGTCAATGTGATAAAAATAGCCGTTTTTTGCGAAACATATTGAAAATATAAAAACAAGGCTTTGACCATTTTGTTGTCAATTGGGTCCTGCAATTTGGAAAGTGGTTCAAACAAAGAGGACCGTTGTTCCCCTTATTCGCTTTTTCAGTTAATTATATAATTCAGACGCAACGCAATCAGTGGGCATCCCATCAAGATTCCTTTCATTCCAAGTGAAGTTCCATAATTACAATTATAATTATCACAACCATTGCAGGAATTAAAGTTGGCTACTAATCAACACAGGAAATCAAGGAGATAGCAATAATTTTCTACTCAAATTTAATTTGATAGTGTTCACTTAAATATAACAAATATGCATACCCAGAGAATTGCAAGAAAGCTACACATTAGGAAGAACCCCCCAATTATGCATTTGATATGGTCACTTGTACCATCTTTCCACAGTATCAACTACCTCCTCTTTCTTTTCCTTAAATGATTGTTAATGTTAATGCATTGATTTTAAGGTAGCAAATATCAAAGGAAGTTGGTATGATTTCATTTTATGTCTGTTTCTTTTGGTATAGTGCACACGTCCTATTCACTAAACGTAAATGCACTCATTAAATTAGTGCTCGGGTAGAGCAATGTGCTGCACTAACAAATGAGAACACAAGAGAACACTAATTTTGACCCATGCCATCGCTGTCCATGTATGTTCAATAACTCCTCTCATCTCATTTGTGAACATATCTTGTGAAATATGAAGGGTTGAAAAGATCATGAATAAGGAAGAAAATAAAGAGTTTGAACAAAACTTTTTTTTTTCGGAAGTTTGTAAAAGATAGTGCTAATTTCTTAATTTTTTTTTATATATTAGAAGAGTTTATAGAAAATTTTCTTCAAATTAGACAAAAAATAATCTTGATACGTGTAGTTAAACAGCCAAGGTTAAATATTCTTATAAGTATCTTGCTACAAAAGATTTGCAATCTCCAGTTAAAATACTTCATCAATAAAAACATTATTTTAAATAGATTTACCCAGACTTAGCGGAATAGACAAATTTAAATTTTCTATTGCCCGATGCCAACAGCCACTCATTTTGTATACTGTACTGTACAAAGCCTTTAGAAAGAATATACAAGTGATGTGTAGTTTCAAAACCATTTCAAGCAACACATAAGTAGCAGTATGAGTGAACTGCAGCCCGGAATCACCAATAATCTAGCAATGCAAACTTAACCTGTAATCCAATCTTACCACCATCAGTCACAAGCTTAGCAGCAGTTACCAACCAATGGCCAGGAGCATCATGTGGACCTCGCACTACCTCAGCTGTCTCCACGTATTTAAGTAGTTTACCGGAGCGAACGGGCACAGGTGGACCATCTGGATAAACACCAGAATTGAGTGCAGTTGGAGCCTGCTTTGGAGGACCAGTGTTGCCATGCTGTGTGAATGAAAATGTTGTGCTCAAATTTGTGAGAAAAGATGTTTTTCTTGAAGCCTCTGGGGCAGCAGACCACTCTAACTTCCGGATACTGCAATTGGGTATATGAGTGAAGAGAAGACGCAGGTGAAGCACATTCCTTGGCCAACTGCCTTTGCTAAGGAGCTGTGCACCTGTAACGATATAAACACCTCCAGAACTATTCAACCAGTTAGGGTCATGTTTAACCACTGCTGTGCACACATTTGAGAATCTCTTCCATCTTATTCGTTCCAGAAACTGATCACTCAAATCGTTATCATCGGATCCTCGCCACATAGATGGCATGCTCGAGGTTGAGGTTCTTGAAGAGAGGATCATTTTATTTGGAAGGCTAGAAAGATGATGTATATGCAAAGCAAGCCTATCACATTTCCTTCCCTCCAAGTACAAGCGCATGCCAACCACAGGTTTTTGTTCACTTACCACCTGACATTTTGTATAAAAGACCACAGTTAACAAGAGAATATGGTGTGAACCATAAGAATAAAGGATTGACAAGTTTTCAGAAACAGATGAGAGGAACAACTAGAACAAGTAAAAATCCCTGCAAAGCTGTGCAGCACATATCATGAAGAAAACAGAAAGAATAGCTCAAGTGGCCAGGAGCTTGCATGGAACTGCTCACATGTTATGACATGTTGGAACTGAGAGCATCTGAGCTCCCAAAATGATCAGAGGTGACCAGACATTCACGTGACCCACTAAAATGTATAAATCATCTAAACTTCACACTTCTTCATATACATGGTATTCTGCCACTTCCACTGTAGTCAGAAGCATGCAAGATATTTTTACATGACACAAGATAGAGGACCAGCCATTCTGGTTTAAACTCCGATGCTAAAGGGGTAAATAAAATGTAAGAATTAACTAGTTGGCAGTCTTTGAGATTCTTCAAAGGAAGCAGCTTGGACTTCTGTAAATTGAACATCTTAATGTAGGTCTGGTTTAGAAAATATACTTTTGCTAACTTTCCTAGAGAGCTCTGGAAATAAAAGCCCCTATTTCTCCTTAAAAAAAAGTATTATGTTTTTGCCTAACCTTGACCACTTCTTTGGAAAGATAAATGTTGATGGAAAAACCAAATTTTACCAGTTAATCAGACAAAATACAGCGCAAACCTAACATGTATACTAAAAAATTCTTAAAATCATAGAGAAATAGCTACAAAAGAAAAATTAAATTGAAGGAAGCATATACAGAAAAATAAAAGAAAAATCTCACTTAGTGAGATCAGCTACATGCATTAACGGTTATCCAGGACCCAACTACAACTGCTCCACTAATGGTATTTGAGTTTGTCTTGACTGAAACATAATCGATTATTATTAGCTAATATAGATAATCAAATTGTGTATATTTCCATTCTTTATTTTTTCTACCAAACACATCCTTGATATCTGTTATTCTCTCTTTTATCTTTTCGTTTCCTCTATAGACAAACAAGAAAATTTATTGTTAATTGTGTTTTTGTCCTTAAGGTTTGAGAATAATCAGTTCACAAGGGGGAAATTATTTGGTCCAACTACTTTACTATTGTGCATCCTCTTAAATGCTTCTTTTACCCTAAACTACAGCTTACTAGCATGAAAAAGTAACAAAATTGTATGTATATAGCATAACTGCAGACCCTAAGCTACAAGTAGTTAAATCAACAAAATAGGCATGCCAAATCACCAGGCTTAAAACTTTGTACATTTTCAAAAGTTTTCCTTCGTATTTCTCAATACAAATATATAAGATATACATAGATCATCTTGGAATGTCTTTCTAGATGTGTTTCCAATACATTCTAGTGCTATTGTTAGTGGGTGGGCTAATACTAGTAGTTTTCAAATGGGGAATTTCTTATTGCACCCCTTAATATCCTTCCGCATCCCCATAAATATGAAAATTCCCACTTTGCCTTTTTAGGTTTATGAAAAAAAAGATTTTCAAATTGTGTAATCCGAAAATAATATTTTGCATGAAAAAAACTTACAGATTACAAAATTCGAAAGTCATTTTTTTCATAAAAAATGCTTCTAGATTGCACAATACAAAACACTTTTTTCGTTAAGTTCATCCATGACATAACACACAGACAAAGGTGGTGCTACGACAAGGGGGCGGTGGCGACCACTGCACGGGTGGTGGCAACAAAGAGGCAGTTTGACCTTTTAACTACCCCCATTAGGGTGCAATGGAAACTATGGGGACGCAAAAAGAAATGACCTTTCAAATGTACTTTTCAATATCACCTCTTTCATCCCATATACCTTGCTTGGCCCATGAATCTTGGGCTTCATCAAAACATTTCTAACGAGATTTACATTCTAATCCTACATCATATCATTTATTTCAGACTCCTACAGGTCCAATTCCATAACAATAATACACATGAAAGAAGGGTAACTGTTCTGGTAGAGAGTGATAAAGATAGAAGTCCTTCTCTCCTAGTGTGTTTAAGTGCTCCTTCAAGCCAGAGTTGTCTTGTATTTATAGCAGAGTCACGTTTGGTTAGAGAGGTTTCCGAAAGGTCTCTAGGTACTACAAAACAGCTTCTAAGCTAATTGCAAATCCTGGGTTGAAAGATGAGGAGTTACTCCGTTTTACCTTGGCACTAGAATAACGGTCGGAAATTCTCCCCAAATCAGCTCAAAATGGGGTGGCTTAAGTCGGTCGGCTTATAGGAGATTGGGCCACAATTGGATCTAATCCGCATTATCGATATTCTACCGATCACATAGGCACTCTGATTGGTCCATGGTCACTTTGGTTCCTGGGTGTAAGATTAGTCATAATAGTACAGTAACAGACTAACAGCTAGTGTATCCAATAAAAGAACTAGGAAGGTTGGAAACAAAAGCTGGTTGAAGCATAACCACATTTTATACCCCAGCCTAGTTTGTCACAAGCCAGAAGTGATAGGAGAAAGTCCTGACACTAACCAAGTATGAACCTTCTAAAAGAATATTAACCTCAAAGGTAGGAGTAAAGTCTAACATGCCCAATATTTGCTCTCGCTCAGACACGGGAGTTTGGTTAGCAGTACCTGTGTAGAGATGATATGAAGCTTCGGACCCATGAAACTAAATTGCAGTGAAGGGGAAGCAGTCTTTCTCCGCTGATGCCTGAGTGGCAGCTCGCAAAACATGGGTGCCCATTGCCTCGGAATTTGAAACTCTAAAAAGTACTGTAAATCATCAAGAGAAGGCTTATCTGCAAAGAGTAAGTGAACCAATGAAGTGATGTCTACCTCAACAATAAAGACAATAGACAGTGGTCTGTGCAAGGTAAAAATATATAAATAGTTTTTAGGTGTAAAATGGATTAGCGGATTATAGAAACAATGTTAAATCAGATTAGAACATACATCGTAGATACAGATTGATTGCATGACTAAGATATCCACTTCCAGGAATTCCTGTCAGAAGAGAGGAAATAGGAACAAACTTGAAGAGGATTGCGTCAGGGTTAGAAGGCACTGTCTGAAGCCAATTTGAGTGACTGTGTTTGAACATATCTCCTCCTCTTTTTGAACAAATAATAGTGAGGCCCTGCTCCAAGATAAAACAATTTAGTCACAACCCTAGAACATCTTTATTTCAAATTAAAATTATTTCTCTTTTGTGGCTTACATCCTTGCTTGATGTTTCTGAAATACTAGTGAACTGCATTGTGTTAGATTGCATCACACGGTTAAAGACCTCGGGGACCTACATGAATAGACAGAAAGAATCAACGGAAAAGTAACAAATAAGTTAAAAGTTACAGAAGATATAGCACTTTACCTTCTGTTTTCCATCTGCTGTCTTCCCCTGTAGTAAAGAAGGGCTTCTCACATCTGAGAAAAGAAAATCTCCAAGATCTTCTAAATGTCTCCTGAGATCACCAGGAGGAATTTTTGATGAATGTTTTTGTTTGACACAGATTACATCTTGACCTCCTACAGCCATGCCCACTATTATGTGCGTACCATATGTCTGTATGAACCTGCCTAACAAAATTGATTAGCACCATGTACTTATCAAAACCAACCATGCACCATTCAAACTGTCAATACAGTTACTCGGCCAAACAGTTTCACCCATAAAACATTAAAACACGAACGCAGAAACTAACATCAACTGAAACAGGTGCTACCAAGGAGAGTAGGAAAAAAAGAATGTCTAAAAGGAAATTCGAGCCTCATGTAGAAGACAAGAAAATCCTACATTTCTTTATTAATTTGGTTACCATTGTAGGATGATCGAAATAATGGAAGCACAAAAACCAGCAACAAATTGAATGTATCAAATTCAATCTCATTAAAACTTATAGAAAGTGCGAATAAATTTTACATAGGGAAAACAAAGATGCCATATCTGTCTATGCGCCAAAGATTGTTGTAGTAGCTTAGTGTTTACCTAGACAATGAAGCTGGATCCCACTGAGCCGGAACAGACTTCTTTACCTCTTCTTGCAGTACGAGTGGAGAAGCAGTGAGGTGCAAATAGTAGAGTGAAATGAAATACCCATCAAAAGCAAGGTATTTTGTGTCAGCGGCATCACGAAACCAATCACCAGTCAAATCAAAAAGCGCATTAAAATACCCAGAAGGAACTTTCCCTTGCACTGCCGATTTCTGATTAAGCAACTCGGACATCTGCGACAAGGAGAGAACCACAGAATTAACTAAAAAGATGCACAAAACAACACAGATCTTAATTCAAAACTGAAATCTGCTTCTTAAAAAGTAACATAAAGATGAAAAGGAAAAAGGACCTGGTTGAATTCAAGTACATCAGACTTGAAGCGTATTCTATCCCCTTTATCACACCGAATATTCTCAGAAACCGCTTTAATGGTAACTCCGCCAGTTCCAGGAATCAATATATCCCTTTTGTTATGTTCATCAAGCACCACCAACCTCCCTCCAGGAATCCCCTTTGCAAACCTCAACCGAAAATCACTAGCTATATCGAACCCTTTCCCCAGACACTCCAATGCCACCATCTCAACACCCTTCTCCACCGCCATCTTCCCAACCCAAAATCAGTTCACTGATTCCACAGAGAGAGAGAGAGAGAAAGGTGCTGGCTTTGGTTTAATGTTACGGTGCCAACCAAGCCCAATTCAAATGGCTTAGCTATGCCATGTGGGGTGTGGGCCAAAACGGATAAGATGTTGTCTTTGGTGGTTTACTCGGAAATGGGTATTGTTAGATGTGGGTGGAAGGTTGAGGAAGAAGATGGGATGAGTGAATGTTACGCAGGTTTTAGTGAGGCGAGTTAAAAAGAAGAAGAAAAAAAGAGTAGCTAGGTTTGATTAGGGTGAAGAAGAAGAGTAGAGAGGAAGTAGCGAGTAAGGTAGCTGGTGTGCGAGGGCGAGGAAAGGGTTGAATAAAATGTAATTGTTGGAGTTTGACTGTGTCAGTTGTATTATTGTGAAAATAGCATTGAGATGGTGAAAGAATAATATTTATGTGTATGCTTGAAAAGAATGGGTAACGCTGTGTCAACTGAAGCTTGTGATGCATTTGCCGTTACTTTACTCTCCTCTCTTTCATTGGACTTTACCTACTGCAAATCCTTTATAGTAACACCAAGACGCAACAAAGGAAAGGGAAAATGGGACCAGTCTCCCATGTTTCAAATCTCTCTGTTCAACCCCACGGGACACACATTTGAAAAATTTACCTCTTTTTTTCTTTCGCCTAACCAATTCCCGATGCCAACAATAATCTTTCTTAACTATCATTTACTTCATTTTCTCTGTTTCTATATTTTAACAAGTCTGAAACTTTTCTTGATGGATTTCTAGAAACATCACATGTCATTCAAAATATATACATATACATATATATAATGCTTTTTTTTTACCGCATGTATCATGCTGGAAAGTCAAATATGATTTTTTTCATTCAATATTTATGTAGCATCTTAAATTTTAAAACTTTATTCAAAAAATTTAAAAATGAAATTCAAAAAGTAAATAAGTTGGTCATTTTAAGACATTTTACTGTCTGAGTTAAGACATCTCTGCAGCGAAGAGAACTAACAGACTGATATCCACACAAAATTTAGAAAAAAAATCAATATTTAGAAAACTTTTTCACAGGGCGTTTTTGGTATGAACAAAGCTTCTTGTTTTCTAGAGGTGTAGAACTAGAAAATATAGTATGGTATATTATTTAGAAAATAACATTCTTATCCTACTGCATAAGATTTTTTGGAAACAGTACATAACTAGGTTTCCATAAAAAAAAATATGTATGAAAAAAAAAATAAACTTAAAATAAAAAATTTATCAAACAAATTACCATGTATGTCTCTATACGACTTGGAGAACGCTATATAGAAATATTAAATGCATATAGAAACTAACAAATACAATAAATTAAATAAGTTTTAAAAATAGTTATTATTAATAGTAATTTTAAGGGACCTAAATAATAAAATTACTCATTACAGCACAGAATTTAACTATTTAAGAAGATTCCTAAAAGAAATTCTTTGAAAAAAAGTAATCAATTTTTTTATCATATATTATTTTAAAAAAATTACTTATACAAAATGAATTTCGTAGCATTAAAATTTTAAACATCTATCGATAGTAAAATAATCAAGAGTCAATATATGAACAAGTTTTTTCTTTTTTTATATTAATAAATATGTATTGTTCTTTTTAAATTTGAAATAAAAATTTCTTTATTTATGTGTCATTTTTAAAATTTTAAGATATTATTACTTTTTTCTATTTATACTCCTAATTAAATTAATATGTAGAAAAAACGTTAGTTATGATGAAAGAAAAAATATATGGTAGTATATAAATAGATTGAAATAAGAAAACTGAAACGAGTATAATAAATAACTCACTTAAAATTATATTAAAAAAATACTTTCTTTTTATTTAGATAAAAGAAACTTATGTGATTGTTATAAAGTAACGTAGAAAATAATAATAATAATAATAATTATATTTTATTTTTAAATGTTAAAATAGGTTGAACATAATTATATTTTGTAGAGCATATACATATATATATATATATATATATATATTAATTTTTTTAATATGAAGTCGTGTATTTTATAAAAAAAACACTAACGTAATCATCTATACCTTACTCTTCAATATATTATATTTATTAAGAATGTAAGACTATTTTAGAAAGGGGGATTAATTAACTTAGGAAGGCTAAAAAAATTTAATGAGATTATTATTTTTATAATATTCTATTTTTTAAATTCCTCAACTCTTTAATATATTCTTTTAGATGTATTTTTTTAAGTGTTTTTTAAAATCTCATTACACAAATCAGTAAAAACATTAATTTTTATATTTATAATAATTTTTTTAATTATTTTTTAATAATACGTTTATCACTTTATATTTTTGTATTTGTTAAAAATTATTCACATGTCTTCTCTATATAATAAAGGAGTATTCAATCTACTCTCTTTTCACTTAATAAATAAAAATCTTTGAATTCTTTTCAATGAATTACATTACCTTAAACATATTTTTTTCAGATATCAATGAAAATAAGCTTCCTTATA
Organism: Phaseolus vulgaris; assembly: GCF_000499845.2. Lineage (NCBI taxonomy): Eukaryota > Viridiplantae > Streptophyta > Magnoliopsida > Fabales > Fabaceae > Phaseolus > Phaseolus vulgaris. The sequence continues at coordinate 535,683 of NW_027174086.1, forward strand.
CAAATTTTAATCTTAAAAATTTTACCAGTAGAAAATTTGATTTTGAATTATTATAAGAAGATTTTTGCTTCCCACCCAAAAAAATTGATATCACTCTCATTGAATCTGAACTTTAGAAAAATCATTATTTCACAAAATATTTGTACAAGATATATTTTCATTAAGTGAAGTAGATTTAAATGTTTAAATCGCTAATTCATAAATTGAAAATAATGATGCTTAATTTATTTTAGCAAGAGAATCTCACACTTTTTTTTGTCAGACTTAAATATTGGTGCAGAAGATCATTTTTATCTTGACCTTGACATTATTCCATATTCTCCAAAATCAGCTATCATTTTATTTAAACAAAGAGGCACATGACAATGACGATGAGGTGGAAGATACCATACCAACAATGACATTGATATGATATTGCTATATTTATTTTAAAAATATTTAGTTTACTCATTTGGTTGAATTTTGAAAATACTTTTAACTTCCTATTTATTTTATTTGTTTTATTTTTATTTTTATAAATTTAATGTTATATAGGTGCAGACATGAATATGAAAATAAACTTGGAAGTAATAGAATATATTTTCATATTAATAAGTTACTAATGATTTATTGATTAAAATTTATTTATATTTTAGTATCTACAATAATTTTCTTTTGCTTCTAATACTAGGAAATATTAATGGAAGTCAAGAAAATATTGAACACAGAATTCCAAAATCAAGGAAAGGAACTACAAATCTTGAGCAACGAAGAACGTGAAATCATTTATCATGCTCTATTACAAAAAGAACTCTATAGTATGGCCGACCGACATTATGACGTGTCTTGATCTTCTTGTCCGAGATGACCGAGATATGTCTCGGTCTATCTGGCTGAGCTGGACGACACCACGCACGGTCAGACCGACCGACACGTATAACCATTAATGCTCAAACCAAGGTTAGTGAAGCTAAACTATCATTAAGAATTAAGTAATGCAACCCTAAGTGTGATCCATTCCACTAATCAAGCCCAATGAGGTAAGCCCATTAACTATAATATAAATAGCACACATTCCAAGGAACAAGGTACGTCATTTTATTACTGTGCACCTACCCGAGTGTCGATCACCCGCTTTACTGACTTGAGCGTCGAAGTGCCTTCTACAGATACCTCCCCCATTTGGCATTTACCTGAGACTGAGAAACGAAGGAGAAGCACGAAGGCAAGAAGGATCCCAGTGAAGCCCTAACAACTTGCTCGATCGAAGGAGGAAAACGAAGACTTCAATAGTTCTATAGGTCTCATCTCCCTAGCAGAAACAATTGGCGCCCACCGTGGGGCCGAGAGAAACTAGCTGAAGAGAGAAAGTAAATGGTCTCAACCAAAAGCATGGAAAGGATGACTGATGTCGACCAGGCAATGCTGTTGTTGTCTCTCCAAAGAGAAATGGTTGAGATAAAGAGGAGGACAAAGGAAACTGTCCAGAAGAATGAACAACAAATGCAAGCTCTCCGAAGGGAGAATGACGAGATGAAGAAGAAGCTGATGGAGGGAGGACAGTCCACTGGACCGACCAATGTGGTCGGCAGGTCCTTCGCCTCTCCTTCCCACCCGAGACCGGTGGAGGAGACAAGAGACAAGATTCTCACCCACGAGATGGAGGGATAATCCTTTATGAACAGGTCGGCCAGGACGACCATCACCATGGACTCGGCCCGTCGACACCCATTCACCAACACTATCATTGAAGTCCCACTACCAGACAAGTGGAAGGGTTTCAACCGAGACCGATATGACGGGTCTACTGACCCGGACGAGCATATTGATGCATATACTACTCATATGAGTCTCTATACCTCGGACGATGCAGTTTTGTGACGAGTGTTTCCCACATCGCTGAAGGGGGCAGCCCTTAGCTGGTTCACTAAACTCTCACCCAACTCCATTGATAGCTTTGCCACGCTCGTGACAAAGTTTGAGACTCAGTTCGCCACCAGCAAGCCACATCACCTTACCTCCATCGTCCTGGTAGGCATCCGCCAGGAGAAGGGAGAGTCGTTGAGAACCTTTATTGATAGGTTCAGCAAAGTGGCAAGGAGAACCTCAGCCCGGACGTTGTCATGCATCACATGCTGACGACCCTGCGCCCAGGACCTTTGGCTAATAACCTGTGCATGCAGCTGACCGACAGCCTGGACGAGTTGAGGAAAAGAACTCCTAAGTATATGCAGTTGGAGGAACTCAGGGAGTTCCATAACCAAGCCCGAGCCGAGGCTACTAGAGAGAAGAACAAGGAAGAGAAGGACCATCAAGGTCAGTCAGGCCAGCGGGGCGACAGGCGCATAGATAATAGAGACTGACCAATCCGATTCACGAGGTACACACCCCTGGCGACCGAGAGGGGAAGAATTCTGGACGAGGCACTCAACGCCGAGTTGATCCCTCCTCCCAGAAAAGTGGTCAGCCCAAACAATTTCGACTGAAGGAAACAGTTTCGGTACCACCAGAACAGTGGACACTCCAACAACCAGGCCGAGTACGAGGTCTTGCTCGTTGGGCTAAACCTAGCCTACGACATGAGAGCACGCGAGATCATGTGCAAAAGCGACTCCCATATTATGGTTGGCCAAGTCAAGGGAGAGTTCGAGGTGAAGGAGCCTCTACTGAAATGTTACTACGATGTCGCCCAAAATAGCATCGCTCGGTTCAACAAAGCACACTTGGAGCACATACCGAGGGAGGAAAACAAAAGGGTCGACATCTTGTCTGATATGATTCCACTATCAAAGTGGAAAACAAAGAGATGATTCTTTGACATTCTATGGAATCAACTTGAGTTGGAGATAGCTTAGGCACTTTTAATAGAATTGGATCAATGTTCTATGTTTCAAGAACTCAGCAAAACTTGCACCAAACACCAAACTCATATGGAAGATCCATCTATTGTCAATTGAACCGAACAAATTGTGTATAAAATCAAAAGGACCAAATAGAAAGCTACAAAACTGAAAATGAACCGAACAAACAGCAAGAAATGAAGAAGAAACAACTAGGAACAGCCAAGGCAAAGATGAACCGAAGCAAATTCAGAAACAAGATAGAATACCGAATGAAAATGCTAGAAAAGTAAACTAAGACATGTTTAAGCTTCAAATGAACTAGGAGATGAAAGAAAGAAGAACTTATGGAGATGGAGGCTTTGGTTTGATGGTCACGCCACTTGGATGGTGAAGGCTCCAAGATAAGTGAGCTAGTGCCGCCACTTGAGAGAACCAAATGCACTCAAGATAAGACAATGTGAAGGAGAAGACAAGTTCTCACAAATTCTCTCTCAAATTGAGTAGAGTTTCTCTATTACTAATTTCCAATCTGATTTTTACAAAGGCAAACACCTTTATTTATAACCTAAGAGGTGCTGAAATGAAAAGCTAATTAAACTCAAATTACTCCCTAAATGACATAAAAGTGGCGCCAACTTAGAGCATGAGGAAGGTGTGACTTCCTCTCTTAGTTTGGCACCTCCCTATTACACCTACACCCCTCTACTAAGCTCACACCCCCCAAGCTTCCTATTATTTTCCTAAACTAAAGACCTAAAGATGCTTTTACAAAATTTGTTTCCCTCTAAGCACCTTCTAACACAAAGATATTACAAAAAGAGAAAACAACCTTCCATTATTTCCTAATGCCTTGATTTGACTTCTTGTAAGCCTTTGAAGTGGGCTACCAACTCCTTGAGCGTCTAACACTTGAGCCTTTTCCTCTTCTTGTCCTTGAGTATTGGCCTCCATTTGGTCTTGAACTTGATCTCCATCATTGTCTAAGCTGTCGGTCACCAAGAAGAAGAGCCACCTAGGGGTGGCAAAGCGGGCCAGCCCGCCCGGCATTGGCTCGCAAAAATGCGGGTCGGGTTGGCCCACCCCGCAAAGTTATTGCGGGCTAGAATTCTCAACTCGCGCCGCATAAGAGCTGGCCCGCGGGTTTGCGGGCCAGTCTGCGTTCTTTTTTCTTTTCTTTTTTTAAATTAAATATATTTTTTTTAACATTTTGTTCTTAAAAAATTGTCAAATTAAACCCATATATTTGTTACTATCAAACCTAAATTCTTTTTCTTCCTTTTCAAACATAGTCAAACATCAAAACATTAAACATTAAGATAAATATCAAATATCACTATTCTTCCACTTCCAAAACATTAAAAATACCTAATTCCAAAACATTAAACAAAAACAAAAATATAAACATTAATTCAAAAACATTAAACATAAACATTATTGACGCGATTGTGTTGTGTTTCTTTCTTTGAAATTTTGTGAAAACCTAATTATGTTGCCTTGCTGCTGCCAAGTGCCAATTTTTTTTTCTTGCGGGTTAGCGGGTTAGCCCGTCCCGCCCCGCTGTTGGCCTGTTCGGGTTGCGGGTTAGCGGGTTAAAAAGGTTAGTCCATCCTGCGTTTTTTACCAACGGGCCGCGGGCTGGCCTGCACGGCCTGCCCCACTTTGTCATCTCTAGTGTCACCAAAGATCAGTCGTACAAATATGGTTGAGGCACCCCAGTATATCCGAGACCGAATGTCTTGCAATAGTCGAGGTCGAAACCGATAACTGGATGACACTCATCATTCAGTACCTAGAGGATGACACATGCAAGGTAGAACAAGAAAAAACCATGAAGCAATAGTGTGCCCGGTACAACATGATCAACTATCTATACCGAATAGGCTACTCGACCCCCCTGTTGAAGTGCATCACCAACAAGCAGGCCAAGTACATCCTGACTGAGATCCACGAGGGTGTCTACGGAAACCACGGACAATGGCCTCCAAGATCCTGAAGGCAGGTTACTACTGCCGACCGTCCAGAGTGACTGTGCCGAGTACGTGAAGAAATGTGCCAAGTGCTAGGAGTTCGGCCCTTTGCACCACACAAGAACGAAAGAGTTGCACAGTCTTATCTCCCCATGATCGTTCACCATCTGGGGAATGGACATTATCGGTCCATTTGCACCAGGAAAATGGCAGACCAAGTTCCTCCTGGTGGGAGTCGACTACTTTACCAAATGGATCAAGGTCGAACCACTTGCATAAATCTCGCCTAAGAATGTTCAAAATTTTGTATGGCAAAGCATTGTTTGCCGCACATAATAATAACTGATAATGGCAAACAATTCATTGACCGAGGTCTATAGTCCTTTTATGATGACTTGGGGATTAAGTTAATCACGACCTCAGTCGAACATCCGCAAACCAACGGGCAGGCCGAGACCACCAACAAGGTCTTACTAAACGAGCTGAAGAAACTCATGGGCAAGGCAAAAGGCCAATTGACCGATGAGCTGATAGAAGTACTCTGGATGTACAGGTGCACCCCCTAGACAACCACACAGAAAACACCATATAGTCTGACATACGGGACCAAGGCGATGATCTCGGTCGAAGTGGGCGAGCCCACCATACGAAGGCAAATGTTTGACCTCACCCTAAACGAGGAAAGCCTAGCGGTCAACCTCGATTTAGTAAGTGAGCTTCACAACAAGAGCAAGATTTGGGAGACCGCGTGCAACCTTCGGGCGTCAAGATAGTAGAACACCAAAGTCCGACCGATGAGCTTTCATAAGGGAGACCACGTCTAGAGGATGCGCAGCGATGCGAGAAAAAATGAAGGGAAGTTCTCGTCCAACTGGGAGGAACCTTTCCGAGTCCGAGAAGTCGCAAAGGGAAAAGCTTATCACTTGGAATGACTTTCGGGAAAAATTGTACCGAGGATGTGGATTGTCGCATACCTCAAGTTTTATTACAGCTGAATAAAAATAAAGTCACACACTCTTTCCTCACCCTATCAGGGAGGTTTTGACGAAGCGTTTTCCTCAAGGTACTAACATTGTTCTCCTACAAATCCTCGGCTCGGTCTGGATGAAGCCTTAACCGGCATATTCTGCCGAGACCGATCAACTAAGGTTGGTCTGGATGAAGCCTTAACCGGCATACTCTGCCGAGACCGATCAACTAGGTCTGGTATGGATGAAGCCCTAACCGACATACCCTGCCAACACCTCACACTCGGCTCCGTCTGAATGAAGCCTTAACCGGCATACCTTGCTGAGACCGATCAACTAGGTTTGGTTTGGATGAAGCCTTAACCGGCATACCCTGCAAACACCTCACACTCCGCTCGGTTTGGATGAAGCCTTAACTGACATACCCTGCCAACACCTCACACTTGGCTCAGTTTGGATGAAGCCTTAACCGGCATACCCTGTCGAGACCGATCAACTAGGTTTGGTCTGGATGAAGCCCTAACCGGCATATCCTACCAACACCTCACACTCGGATCGGTCTGGATGAAGCCTTAACCGGCACACCCTGCCGAGACCAATCAACAAGCCCAAGTTAAACTTATAAGTTGGCACAAATAAACTCAATCACAATTAATGGACGACCACCCATTCAATTTGTTTGATTAAGCAATCACATTAAATGGTCGACAGCCAGTTATACTTGTTCGATTAACGCAATCACATTAATGGCCAACAACCAATTATACTTGTTTGAATATGTCTTCGAGTTAATGGCCGACCGCCCAAACAAATGAAGACCGACATTTTTAACTTGTGGAAATTTTTTCTTCAAAACCCAAGATGACCAAAGGCATCGCATAAAGAAAAGACCGATATATATATATATATATATATATATATATATATATATATTAATTGCAAAAGAGGGAGGCCACAACCCGATCTCGGAGGAGAGAGAAAGCTACAAAACAGAAAGGCCACAGCCCGGCCGAAAGCAAATCTAATCTTGGTTACCTTCGTCTTCATTGCCCTCGGCCGATCCCGCCTCTTGTGTCGCCAAAGCACTCGCCTCGGCGTTGGGCATAAGCCGGCCTTGGTAGACCTCGTGGTCGAGGTTGAAGGCACTAGAGGCCGGCGGGCCCCCCATAAAGCACGTCGGCTTGGCGCACATCCCGAAGAAAGTTCCGCTTGAGTAACTCCTCGGTCTCCTCAAAGTTGCGGTCAAGTTTGGTTTCAACTTCATCCTTCGCCGCCTGGAGGGTGGCCAACTCAGTGGTCGAGGATGAGAGTTTTTCATCTCTCTCCTCGATCATCTTCTTCAACTGGGCGCTCTCAGCCGCCACCCTCGCCAACTCAACCTTCACTGTCGCCAAATAACAACGAGCTTCGGTAGCCTCTCGTTGAGCAATCTCCCTCTCGGCTGTCTCTCGAGCAATTTTCTCTGAAAATTCTGAGTAAGCAGCCAATGCCTGCTTCAAACAGTTGAGAGATCTCCTCAGCATGGTGAACGACCGGGTGAGTATCTCCAGGCCGCCCCTTAACATGACCGAGGAAGGTACGCCTCGGATTACATCCCGCGTGGCTTCGGGGTGGGCCATGCGAACCCTTCGTGTGAATTGAAGGTCACCCCTAGAAGGGCTAGGGGTGACATCGAGACCTCCATCACTAGGTCGGCCTCGGGAGGTGGAGCGGCCTGCTCCGTATGAATGGGTGAGGGAGAGTCCACCTCGAATGCCTCCTGACAAGGCGGAGGTGTTGGCAGAGACCCAGGGGAACGAATGGTGGTGGCAATGTTACCACCATCCCTCGACCTCTTTTTGGACTTGTGGGAAGGGTCGGTCGAGCCCTTGCCAGCTCGGGCATTCGAGCCCTTTGTGGTTTGTAGGACGTTGATGCTTCGACGCCCCTTCCCCTCAGCCGCCCGTTGCCTATATTTGTCTAGGACGCTGGCACCGACTGGTGACTCTTGAACCATTATCTCTGCAAAAAATCACAAGTGTTAGAACATAACAAACAAGACCGACAGAAGTAAAAGACTCATACCCCTAACGGCCGCCCATCGTGCCGATTTGGTATAAACACCGATCAGCCTCCTGGTTGGAAGCTTCCTCGTAAGTGCGTTGAAGAGCGAGAGAATCTCTAGCTCGTCAACACCTCCTGTTGGCCTCGACCACCCTTTAAAGTCACAAGGCTGGCTGGTCCAGTAAAGAGGAAACCGAGATCGACCAGCCTCTTAAAAAAAATGAGATGTCGCCTCGGGCTGAATGACGACTTTCACAAACCTCTCCTTAAATCTCTTGTAAGAGACGGTAAAGGAATTAAAAGACTGACCGACCAAGGAGTGCCAAGACACAGGTTAGATGGGGTGAGAAGTATAATAACAAAGAAAGGAAGAGGGAAAGGGGTGAAGACACATGACATCATACAACAGGCGAAAGGCCTGGAGGGACGCCCAGGTATTTTGGTGAATTTGGGTGGGAGCCATGTTGAGTTCCCGAAGGACACCCGTTGTGAACCTATCAAAGGGGAGAGACACGTGTAGGTCGGCAAAGAGACACATATACATGTAGAAGAAAGGGGGACCGGTACCGGGCCTCCCCAAGCAAACACTCTCGGTGGGCTCACAAGGCAAAAAGCTAAAGTGGCCTCGGTTTAAAGGTGGGACGAGATCCCCAATACCTTAGGGTCCACCCAGCTAAGGTCCACAAGAGGAATGGTTGTCGGGGGAAAGTCCGACCGGACAACAGCATTGGCCGGGTCATCCCCTCTGACCACCTCTACCTGGGGTGGCGCCTCGACCACCCCTACCGACAAGGAGTCGGTGGTAGAAGAAGAAGAAGATGAAGAAGAGGATGAAAAAGAAGAAGAGGAAGAATGTCCAAGGGGTACAGATGGGTGACCGAGAAGAGACGAAGGGTGATCATAAGAAGAAGATGTAGGCCAAGATAAGGTCGACATGACTAACCTTATGTTAAAACCGAAGACTGAAGCAAATGAAAGGGGCGAGATATCACTCGGATCTCAGAACTAGGGCGAGAGATTGCTCAATTATCAGACAACTCACAATGAGAAAACACAGTGTCTCGGCACTGTTGGGACCACTATTTATAGGGCCCAAGGACCTCGGAACATGAAACATCAAAACGATCTCAACCGTTAGATCTTCCAGATCCAACGGTCCACAACGTCTCCCGCCTGAAAACCCCCTCATCAATGTAGGTCATGTAACGCCGCCGAAGGTCACATCACACCCCGGGAAGCCCAATAGTCACGCACTCAAGGGAGGTTGACCGACACCTACCATTTAAGACTCATCGAATGTATCCATCCTCGAGCCTAGGGGCAACTGTACCGGTATGGCCGACCGACATCATGACGTGTCTCGGTCTCCCTGCCCAAGATGTTCGAGACACACGTTGACGTGTCTCGATCTACTTGGCCAAGTTGGCCGACACACCACGCACGGCCAAGCCGACCAACACGTATAACTATTAACGCTCAAACCAAGGTTAGTGAAGCTAAACTGTCATTAAGAATTAGGTAATGCAACCCTAAGTGTGATCCATTTCACTAATCAGGCTCAATGAGGTTAGCCCGTTAAAATAATATAAATAGCACACATTTCAAGGAACAAGATACGTCATTTTATTACTGTGCACCTACCTGAGTGTCGATCACTCGCTTTACTGACTTGAGCGTCGGAGTGCCTTCTGCAAGTACCTCCCCCATTTGGCATTCACCCGAGACTAAGAGACGAAGGAGAAACACGAAGGCGAGAAGGATCCCAGTGAAGCCCTAACAACCTGCCCGACCGAAGGAGAAAGACAAAGACTTCAATAGTTCTCTAGTTTGTTATGAAACATAAATAATGTTCTTCTAATACTTTTTTAACTTATTCTAATGTCTTCATCTCTCTTCTATCATCTCATGGATGAGCTTGATAATTGAGAATAATTAAATGTGGTTTAAACAATATTAATTTTGCACTACAAGAAAATCATTAAATAAAAATTAATTTTGAGAAAAAAAATAATTAATTACTATATTTACTAAATTATATATTATTTTAAAGACTAAAAAAATTATTGGTATATAAAGTAGTTTATATTATTAATAAAATTTATAAACTAGTTTTTAAATTGGTATCTAATTAGTTATTAATGTTTTAACTACCAATTACTTTATATATTAAATTTATATTAATGCTAAATTATCTTTACTATATCTTTTGTTGGATATTTTTGGTAGACTTTTTTATTGATGAAAATTTTTCTCAATTCACTTTGACCAATAAAAATAAAATTCTAGTTAATATTAGTTAGCATTAGAAAAAAAAATAACAACGAATTATTGATTAAAAATAACCTCAATATGGTTGATAAAAAAATAATTATTATAGACATTGATAAAAAAAATCACAATAAATGTTAATCGAACCTAGTTTACATTCATAAAAAAAATAACATCTTTGACATTAAATAAGAAAACATTAACTAATATCAAACGAGAAATAACACTATAACAAAAACAAATCATAACGGTGTACATAAAACACTAAATTCTATTTAACATTTATAAAAAATTTGTAGGTAGTCTAACGTATGTTGGTCAAGAAAATCCTAACTAACCGTTGACCAAGAAGTAATCAAGACCTATGATGTTATGCAGATTAGTTAAAAAATAATTTTGGTGTAACGTAAAAAATAAATAATTCTTATGATGTTAGCTGAAAAAAATAAATATAATCGATTTTAATATGGAAGAAACATTCTTCAACATCTATCAAAAGTTAACGTTAAGACTATGATACTCAAAATTCGACCAAATTAACAGTTTTCCGATTTTACTCAAGCCGACAATGTGAAAATTAAAATCGAATTGAAAAGGGAATAAGAAAAAAAAGGACTTAAATTTAACAATACAAAAAATTTGAAATTTTAATACATAAAAAATTCATTCTCTAATTTTAAATAATTTAATTATTTTCCATAAAATTTTATAAGTTTAATTTCTCATAAAAATTCTCACTCAAACAACATTTTTATTTATAAAACATTTCATACTCTCTTTAGATTTTCTATCTCAAAACACTGTCACGCTATTCAGTGGAATGATGTTGAAATATGTGAGCTAATGGCCATTGGAAAAGGACTTAATTAGGCTTATGAACATGGCTTGAGAGGCCTGGTGGTAGAATCTGATTCTCAAGTGGCGGTTAATTTTCTGATCCTAGAATCAGAGCTCACCACTGCTCTTTTCATCTCATTCCTCCTTCTGCTAATAGTTTGGCTTAAGATGGATTTGCTATTTTACATGATGTTCCAGATTTTGTCTGCTGCAATTTAAATCATGCTTTGAAGAAGGAATGAAAATATGAAATAATTTCTCCAAACCAAAATTATTCAAATATCATTTTAATTATTTTCCCTTTTTATTTTGAATAAATATTCCATCCATCCTTGTTAATAAGATCCTTTTAAAAGAAATGGTTTGTCCTCATTCATAAACCCCTTTATAGTTGAATAATAATGCATTAGTTATTATTTTTCTAAAATAACCTTAGTTAATAATTTGAAATAAATCATAAAAAAATATTTTAATCCAATTTGAGAATATAAGAACTCATTCCAAAAGTTTCTCTCAACTACTTTAATTTTAAATATACAAGAAAAACTTGGAATAACATTATAAATTACAGATAAATTTATTATTTTCAACTCATTTAACCAAATTTCTTAAAAGATATCAATTAATTACAAAAGTCTCGGGGACGGAGGGAGTATATACTGTAACAAGCTATAATTCAATTTTTTTAATACGAATAAATCTTTCAATGGTGAGTAACTATGACTTCCTATAGATATTTTTCCTCTATTTATAACTTTTAAGAACCGACGCGAGCTTGCATACAAACAGTGTTCTTGTGCAAATAAAACTACGGTAGCCAGTTTCACAGTAGGTAAGAGAGTGCTGCATAGCATGAATGTGGTAAGATTGATTAACAAGAATGAAGATGAAGTTAAGTGTTATGAAAAGTTCTTTCCAATGTGCCCAAGTTTGCATTAGAGCAATGATCAATATCAACTCCTTAAGCAATGTAAGGTATTCTATAATTGAAAGCATACAAAAACTATCCAAGCTAACGAATTAGACAAACTGTTAACCAGAATCTCCACATTAATGGCTCATAGCAAAGCAATGGCGTACTGACCAGCTTGCACAGAAATTTAGAGAATAAATATTTGAAACTTAGGCCCCGTCTGGCTGTATAAAGGGGTTGGCGATCTCATCTGTACCATCAGTTGGGGACACAAGCATGACAGCAGTTCCTCTACAAACCTGCATTTAAATGAAATGTCTATTGCTAAGCCAGAATAATTCAAACTGTTCAAAGAAATTGACTGGAAAATTCAAAAACACTAGTGGAACTGTAGAAGTGCTAATAGTCGTGTGAATTTTCAACTTTCTTTTCCTTGCAGAAAATACTCAGGTTGGGATAAGTTGATAGAAATTAAAATGCAATGAATACTATCAATTGAGAAATCAGTGAGCGAAGCTCCTCTGATAACACAATACTCTAGAAATGAAAAGAAAATATGACTGTCACTGGTGCAACTCTTCCACCCTGGCCTTCACCAATATTTTTGTCCTCCCTCCTCCTTAAGTTCCCTCGTTTTAACATTCACAATTTAGTTATGACTTTTTATTCTCTCCCTGTTTAACCAAATGTACTTTTTTTACTCTCTCTGACTATTATGCCCATCATATCTCCCTCTCCTCCTGAACATGTGTTAAGGACCTATGACAAGAAATTCTACTAGAGACATTGCACATTCCAAAATTTATAGAATCTAAATAATGAGCGTATACATCTTAAGAAAAAAAAGAGAACTGACTATAGAGTAAAATACAGCTTTTCACTCTCAATAAACAATTAAAATGGCAAAAAATGTCAATTGCTTTCCTATACAACGCCTACTTTCTTAATAGAAAATTACAGTTAGAAAGGATTTTAATTTCTTTTCCTCGTCTCTGCTAATGCAGTTAGATGAGATGCTCTTATTACACTTCACCATATTTAGGTTCCAATCAGAACCTACTAAGGGATCAAGGGAGAAGACAGCGGCAAATATATAGATGTTAGAAAATGAAAAATGTTGCTTATGATTTGCAAGGACATAATTGATCTCTCCTCCATACTAGGACTGTAATTCTAATCAATCAATTAAATTTCTTACGAATACAAGATAAATATCATGTTAACTTGATTTTTAAACTGTCCTACAAAACTCACATACGCAAAATTTCAATGAAGCATGACATTCACAATAGCTAGGCCTAAAGTATCTCATGAAATAAGAGTAAGTTAACACACTGGGATCAGCACAATGTTGCAGTGGAAAAGAAAAGATGGAGATTTAGTTGTGAATAGTTAACATACCCAACCCACATTTCATTATGAATAATCAATTGGCAAAGCATTGGTTTGTTATTTTAGTTTTTCTCCAAAATATGAAATTTAGCCTAAAAATGGATTAGATTAAATGTGAAACGCACAAATATTGATCTATCACTTTCACATATTCATTTGGTAACTTTTAATAAGCTCGCATTACTTTAATTTGATATAGTTTATAACTATAACACATTATCTTCCTCTTTTCTCTATTCCATCTAAAAGTTTTCAGTTGAGGAAGAAAAATCACCAAGTTTCATATAAATTTGTTCACACATTCATGCATGTTGTGTAAATTTTCAAAATGGTTTGTTAGCATGTTTCTGTGAGCCAGAAGGTCCAATTTTGACACTCATTTAATGTTGAAGAAAACTTACAATTAGGCCAAGTTGTCTGGTCTGATCGGTAGTTTTGAGAGGATCATCAGGATCTGAAGCCCGAGGGACAAACACAATCTTCTTTTAGAAACCAGAAATGAAAAGACAGATAATTTTTAAGAAAACTAAATTATAATGCTGATAGTAGTAGAGTCACACAAGCATATGAACTGAGAAAACTGAATTTTCTCCCTTGACACATAATCATACAATATAAGTATAGTTGCATTGATATGTGATGTCCATCTACGCGTATAAACATTCCGCTCTGCTCTGTAATGAAACAATTCTGTATGGAAAATCCATTTTTAATTTGGACTAGTTAAAGCTGAAACAAAATTAAGTAAAAAGATGCTGAATTCAATCAGAAAATTAGAAAATCCAGGGCTTAATTAAAATCTGAATAATTTCAAATATCTTCAGATATGACATTCTGATGCTTATGCTATTTGGTACTAACACTTCAGCCCTAAATCATAATTATCATTATTGATACGATCAAACACACTAAAAATTTGGTAAGGCCTGGGAAGGTTGGCTGCACTACGCCAATGAGATGAAGATATTATAATCTTAAACTTCCGGTGTATATGGGTAAACAACTTAAGCATTTATTCATTTAAGTTTTATAAAATGAGAATTTGCACAAGCCTGGTTGTGGAACTTAATAAATAAGTTAAAAAGAGCTAACTTTAATAAGGTTCATAGTGAAGCTTGTGGTAATAAACTAGAAATCTTACATAAAGATGACAAGCTACTTTAATAAGCTTAAATAAGCTCTTCCAAAAGCTCCCTTAATCTGCCACCATATAGCTCCTTAGTCATAACCAAATTCGAAGGTTTTAAAACAGTATGTGACTGAGATTTTAGTTACAACGTTAAGATTTTGGCATTCACTGGCACCACAACCACATAATGACCACAACTGCAACCGTTATCAACTGCTTTTTTCCTCAATTTCCCACAACGATAAAAATCGCAAGGAATCAACATCCCACCCAATTATAAACCTTGGTCATTACGAATTCAATCTTTCAGCAAAAGCCTCTTTATATAGTTTTCAATGATTTCCTAAATACCAAAATTGTGATTTTGTAAAGACATAATAATCAAGCAACTTCACAACAAATCAACAACAACTAACAGGTTGCACCAATATTCGCTGAAATGGCTGGAAATTTTGTTCATGTACGAAGTCACAAACATAATAACAAAATAACGGATGCAAACAGCCAGTGCGGAAAATATGTCGCTAAATAGGTAATAGAAAAGGAAAACAAGAACCTGCAAGTATTTAGTTACCTCTTAAAAACTCCACAGCTTCATCTAGGACAAGGTTAAGTAACTGATCATACCCTTTCAGTGTCCCTGTCACTGCAATCCATCAAAATAAAATGTAAACAAAAATATACATGTAAAAGAGTTTTCTTGCATCTTAATCATGAAAGACAACTCTCAATTGAATACTTGAAATTTAAAACCGAATGAAATCTCGCTCATTTTAAACAACAGGTGAATGAATCACTAACGCTTTAAAAAAATCACCCAAATCATAATTTGAAAAAAGGGAATTTAGTGAACTAACCTTGTCTGCCACCAGTAAGCTTAACTTGAACGCCTTTGTCTACGAACTTCGCAAGGTCTAGAACGGTTTCTTTTCTGCCCGACTATTCAAATTTTGAAACAATATGAAAGTAAAGAAAGTAAAGAAAGAGAGATGAATGGCAGAGCAAAAAGAGTATTCAAACCAACACATCAAAAAATTAAAGAAAAGGGGAACCCTAAAAGAAGATGGAGAGATTAAATAGTTATGTAATTGGAGAATGATTAGGGTTTGCTGAAACTCACCATGATCAATTAACGTTGAGTAACCTAAAGAGAAGGAAGAGGAGAGAGTGGCAGAATGGATTTGAATATGTATAGAGTAGAGAACTGAGAAATAAGGCGTCCACCAAGGGGACACATGCCAGTCCCGTATATATAGATGGAGATAAGTAAAACAATTTCGAAATATTTTAATTATTAAGCGTAATTGGTTTAATTATTTAGGAATAATCTTTAGCAGGAGAATGAGAAACTTTTAAATTTAAATTCAAGATAAAAGATAACTTTGTTATGAAACTTATTTTTTTTATTTAAAAAAAAAACTATCATGTTAGGCAAAAAATTTAGACATCTCAATTAAGATTTGTTCTCCTCTTAAAAATGGGGATCAAAGATTATTAATGTCCATCATGAAAATAATGTGTATCTTACTAAACTTACTTGAAATTTTGCTTATAATAACAAACATTGGTCTCTTTTTTTGAAAGCCAAAGTGCTTAAATCAAAATACCAAGTTAGAATGGTTTATAGATCCTCTTCTATTTGGTTTAGGATTAAACAATTTTATGACATTATTCTTAAACATACTTTGATATGATTCCAATAGCACAACATGAATTATTCTTGACATTCTTAGGAATCATCTTGAGTTGGATATGAGATAGGCACTTTATCATAGAATTGGATCAAGGTTCTATGAACAAGAACTCACCAAGACTAGTACCAAAACTCAATCTCATATGGAAGTTCCATGTATTGTCAAATTGAACGCCAACTGAAAATTGAAAAAAGCCGAACCAACACAAGCTAAGACATGAACATAAAAAGAGAAGGAAGGAAGGAGAAGAGAAAGCTCATGAAGATGGAGGAATGGTTGGATGATCACGCCACTTAGAGGATGGTGACTCCAAGATGAGTGTGCAAACCGCTACTTGAGGTAACCATTGAACTCTCAAGATAAGACTAGTGAGGAAGGCACAAAGCTCTCCAATGCTCTCTCAAAAATTGAGTATAGTTTCTCTAATCAAAATTCAAATCTGAATTGTACAAGCTAAGCACCTTTATTTATAGCCTAGAGGTGCTGAAAAATAGGTGGAAAAATTCAAATAAACTCATTTGAAATTCCCACAAAAAACAAGTCACATGGGAGATGTGACCTTTTTCTACTATGACACCTCCTAAAAACTACACCTACACACTCTCCTAAGTCACATGGACAATGTGACTTTATTTTATATTTTCACACTCCTTTATTTAATAACCACACCTCCTAAAACTATACAAGAGTATTTCAAAGCTTGGCCTTGCCCCTCATGGGATGGACTTGGGCTCTTTGGGCTTTGGCCTTCTTGGGCTTGGGCTTGGGCTTTGGGCTTGGGCCTCATCTTTATTTTATGTCTTCTTTTAATTTTGAGAAGACTAGAAGGAAGAACTTCAAATGTGAGGGTGGATGTCCTCTTCCTTCATTAATAAAAGCCTCATTTATTTGATTCTCATCATACTCCTCGAGTTGGAGAGAATTCGTCCACGAATTCTGAATCCCTGCATATAACAAAGTCAGCTTATTCTTACAATTAAAAGTGGAAGAAAAAGGAAAACATGACTTAGCATTTGGAAACAATGGGATTTCAGAAAAGGAGGTTCTATAAAACGACCAAGTTGGAAAAATTTGTTTAGGAATGATGATATCTTTTGGAAAAAGTCCTCTTAAATGGTGACAACCATTAGGAGGTATGAAAAAATCATCCCTAACATTTTTAAACCAAGATGGTGGTGAAGTAAGAACCTTTGGTAATGAAAAAGATAAGGAAGGAAAACACCTTGGATGTGAAAGTATAAGACCCATGTCAACTTGGTCTTCTTTGTCTTTTTCATTTTTACTTGTGGTAGGTGGGTGAGTGAGGTCTTGTTTTACCTTGTTTAGCTTTAAGATTTGCTTTTGTGGACAATGAAGAGCTATGTGCCCAAAACCTAAACATTTAAAACATTTGATATTTGAAGTTTTGGTAGGTGACTTAGGAGTAGAAGGATTTGTAGTAGAAACTTTTTTTGGAAACAAGGTTTGTTTGGAAAAATTGGAAGGAGAATTTTGAGTAGAAATTTTGTTGGCATCCTTCCTAGAAGAGTTGTAGAAATCATCATCATGAGTATTTTTGAAAGTTGTTTTCAAAAGATAGGATTCCACCTTGATGACTTTGCGAAACACTTTCTTTAAAGAAGAGTACTCATATAATTCTACAAATTCTCTAATATCTCTTCTCAAACCACGTACAAACCATTTTATCTTTGACTCTTCATTAGCATGTATATTCATTTTAGTCAAAGTTGTTTCAAAATCTTTAAAGTATTCATCTACCATCCTATGTCCTTGAGGAAGCCTTTGGAACTTCAACAAGTGTTCCTTCCTAGAAGGAGGAACAAACCTCGCGTGCATACGCTCTTTCAAACCATTCCAAGAAACCACGGGAGGTTTCTTGCGATATATAATGTCCATGACAATTTTATGCCGCCATTCTTTGGCATAGCCCAAAAAGGATGAAGAAACTACCCTAATTTTATCGTCATCTTGGACCTTATACACATGAAAATAATGGTCAACCTTAGCCTCCCAATCTAAATACACATTAGGATCACTATCACCATTAAAACTAGGGACTTTTTTACAAGCAATGTTGAACACTTGGTGATATCTTTGGTCACGGTTATAGCTCTCTTCATGAGAATGATGGTGAGGCTTCCTTCTTCTATGTTCCTCTTCACGGCCAAAGTCATTTGAAGAACCTCTTGATGAAGGTCTATGTGAATGATGCCCACCATTGATAGAGTGAGATGGCCTAGCTTGTTGCACCTCCATCTTTTGCAATTTTTCTTCCAAACGCCTAATGGTGTGTTGAGCTTCATGCAATTCACCAAGGACTGAAGCTTTGGAAGGAGAGTGCTGCTTGTAAGATTCACCACTTGAATAGGCAGCCATTTGCAAATGAAAACAGCAAACACACAAAAACAGCAAACAAGTCAAGAAACAAAGTTAGCAAAAAAAATGAATTTGGCACCCAAATTGCCGAAGTAAATTTGGCCAGAAAAAGATGTCACTCTCAAAGAAATAATGTCCCTGCACCAATCTGATCTTGAGGTCTTGGAATCCTCAAATAAAATATGTCAAAGCAAGGCACACCAATCTCAAAGCCAACCACAACAAAACCAATGAAGCAATAAAGACAAACAAGAAAAAGTATAAGCAATGAAAGGCTAGAACAAAAGGAATACTAGATGTTTGACAAACTCAAAGA
Source organism: Phaseolus vulgaris (assembly GCF_000499845.2). Taxonomy (NCBI): domain Eukaryota; kingdom Viridiplantae; phylum Streptophyta; class Magnoliopsida; order Fabales; family Fabaceae; genus Phaseolus; species Phaseolus vulgaris. Next base: position 554,408 of record NW_027174086.1, read on the forward strand.
TTAAAGAACAATAGACAAGCAAGAAAATAAGGAACTCAATGAAAAAGTAGGCACACAAAAGAATACCTAAAGAAAAGCACTAGAGTAGATGAAGAAAACAAAAAAAACGCTACTGGAAAATATTTTGATGCAAACTGTGCTTGATGTTCACTGATTTAACTGGAACGATATAAAGCGAACTGGATTATGAAATTTTAACCACACAAACTTCAAGATCTTAGCTAAAGAATGGCACTGGAATCACTTAAAAACAGTAAGCCAATTAATTGAGATAAATATTTCAAAATCGCTGACAGATTACCGTATTTTTTTCGGCAGAATTGTACACTTTTTGTATTTTATTTATCATTTTTTGTGTACTTTGAATTTTTGAGTAATTCTTTTTTCTACTATTTTCTAACACTTTGAAGAACACAAATCCAGAATTTCAGAATTTTCCAGTGAGTAAATCAATTGCAATAAGGAAAAACAGTAAGCACGTTTTCAGAAAACAGAGGAATTCTAATAGGAATGAAAAACAGAATTATGAACTAGCAAAGACATAATGGAAAATGATGTATAGGAACTTGTATAGGTCTAGAATACAAGCATGAACTCAAACTAAAACAGAAAATGCACAAAGGATCAAATATCAAACTCAGAAAATTATATGACACCAAAGCAAGAAACAACAAAATCAATAAAAGTACTACAAGAAGTGATGACAATTATGGAAAAACAAGACTAAGACAAAACTTGTATGGATTCAAAAAGGAAAATACTCAAACATATGATAGGCAAAAGAAAGAAAACAGCAAGCAAACTCAAAAAAAGCCTAAAACAGAACCGTAAATTGCAAGAAATTAAAGAGCTCTTGAAATTAAAGTGCAACACTACTCAAAAATTAAACAAGAACACACCTAAACTCATGATACCACATGATATGATTCCAATAGCACAACATGAATGATTCTTGACATTCTTAGGAATCATCTTGAGTTGGATATGAGATAGGCACTTTATCATAGAATTGGATCAAGGTTCTATGAACAAGAACTCACCAAGACCAGTACAAAAACCCAAACTCATATGGAAGTTCCATGTATTGTCAAATTGAACCGATTAAAAATGGAACAAAAGGCAAGATTACCGAATAGAAATGCTGGAAACTTAAAAGCACCGAACCAAAATCAAACAAAAGAAGAACAACCAGCTGAAAATTGAAAAAAGCCGAACCAAAAAAGGCAAGAACACAAGCTAAGACATGAACATAAAAAGAGAAGGAAGGAAGGAGAAGAGAAAGCTCATGAAGATGGAGGAATGGTTGGATGATCACGCCACTTAGAGGATGGTGACTCCAAGATGAGTGTGCAAGCCGCCACTTGAGGTAACCATTGAACTCTCAAGATAAGACTAGTGAGGAAGGCACAAAGCTCTCCAATGCTCTCTCAAAAATTGAGTATAGTTTCTCTAATCAAAATTCAAATATGAATTGTACAAGCTAAGCTCCTTTATTTATAGCCTAGAGGTGCTGAAAAATGGGTGGAAAAATTCAAATAAACTCATTTGAAATTCCCACAAAAAACAAGTCACATGGGAGGTGTGACCTTTTTCTACTATGACACCTCCTAAAAACTACACCTACACCACTCTCCTAAGTCACATGGACAATGTGACTTTATTTTATAGCTTCACACTCCTTTATTTAATAACCACACCTCCTAAAACTATACAAGAGTATTTCAAAGCTTGGCCTTGCCCCTCATGGGATGGACTTGGGCTTTGGGCTTGGGCCTCATCTTTATTTTATGTCTTCTTTTAATTTTGAGAAGACTAGAAGGAAGAACTTCAAATGTGAGGGTGAATGTCCTCATCCTCCATTAATAAAAGCCTCCTTTATTTGATTCTCATCATACTTATTGAACTATTGGTACAAATACTTTTATTAATTTTTGGAATGACAAATAATGTTCAACTCCTTCTTTATCAATCATTGTAGTGGTGCTTGGTGGTTCTAGAATCTCGGATACAGTTTCTCATTTCTACATTGGTAGTGATTGGAGTATTTCCTTGCCATTATGCTAGATGTGTCATTTTTTGAACATATCATGATGAGACAAGAACATAATATTCTTAATTGGATTCTAAAAGATTGTGGGTGTTTCACTCTTAACTTAGCTAGGATTTTTCTTGGATCCTGAAATTCCCTGTGACTGGGATAAACTCATTTGGTCTTCATATATATTTCCTTCCAAAACTCTAGTTTTCTGAAAAGTTTTTCAGGGCGATTACCTATAAATTAACACATTCAACATAGAGATTTGCACATATGTTTTATGTGCATGCTTTATGAAAAGAGGGAGGAATCTATTTGCCATTTATTTTTTGAATGTCTTAATGTTATGCATATTTGGAGTTGGATTTAAGAAATTTTCTTTACTTTATATTAATTAATATTCATTTGATGTAAAAATTACTATTTTTTATGTTTGTTGTTGCTTTAATCTGACTTCAAAATTGACAATTTAAACACTCATATATTTTGGTCAATATACATCCACGGTAAAAATACCCACCCATTTTTTAGTTTTGTTAGTGTTGATGGTAAAGTTAGTTTTTTTATCGCATCAAAGCATAACGTAAAATGACTAATTTTTTTATTTCTTCTATCCATGTTTGACATTCTATATGACGTAATTTGAGTTTAAAAATCAAAGCAAAATGCTTCTTTTTACTACTAATTACTTACCAATCATTTTAATTTATAATTTTATCCTGATTATAAATCTTCAAATAATTTACATATATGTATTTATGGTAGGTAGAAATTAAAACGATAAAATAGAAAAAATTATAAATATTTTATTAAAATAAAAGAATTGTTACATTTATTTAGGAATACTATAGTTAGAGATAATTTATGATGCATTCCCTTTCCCATGGAAAGGATGGTCCTTATATATATAATGATGTTTTTGGTAATGTGATTAATTCTTGAATCTGGATAGTTATAGATGGCTTCCAACACAGTTCGTAGGTTGTCTTTTTGCTTTGAACTCCTTTTTCTCATCCTTCTACCTACTTTCTCTTCTGTTCTAGCAACTAGCACGGTCGAGGGATTCTCAATCCAAGAAGCATCTGTTTACGATCTCCAACTTGCTTTCCGGAGAAACCAGTTAACCTCTAGGCAACTCGTTGAATTCTACCACAACCAAATACAAATCCAAAACCCAGTTCTGAGAGGAGTGTTGGAGTTAAACCCAGATGCTCTTGCAGAGGCTGACAAAGCTGATCAGGAGAGAAAGGCCAAGGCACCACACTCTCTTTCACCACTGCATGGAATACCCATTTTGGTTAAGGATAACATTGCAACTAAGGATAAGATGAACACCACTGCAGGTTCTTTTGCTCTTCTGGGCTCTGTGGTGCCCAGAGATGCAGGTGTAGTCACTAGGTTAAGAAAAGCTGGGGCTATCATCATAGGGAAGGCCACTCTCAGTGAGTGGTCACATTACAGGTCCGATGCAGCACCCAGTGGTTGGAGTGCCAGGGGAGGACATGGAAAGGTGGTTCATTTTCTTCTTTTATATTACTTGCTTAGTTTATTTTATACTTTTGTAGAGGTTAGAGAAGAAATTCAAATTATGCATGTGTCTTTACCAAACAATTTAATCTTTTTGGAGACTATGCACAATCCCATTTGAAATGTTCTTTCACTTACTATCAGGTTGCTGATAAAAAAAAAGAAAATTACTATAAGGTTCTTTCAAATGAATTCATTTAACATTCAATGGGTTCTTCACATGACACTCGGTAATGAAGTCTTTTTATTATAAAATATTACTGATGAGTTGGGTATAGAATGAAATTAAGATGGAGTAGAAAGGAAAGAAAATATTAGAGATTAAGAGGTTTATAAAAAAACTGTTGGGGTTTCATAGCAATTGAAAGGCTATATAAATTGGTGGAATGAGAATGTTATGGAGTGAATGATTAAAAAATAAGGAGTTCACTAAAGTGCTTTTATTCTGCAGAATCCATACACAATGGGTGATCCCTGTGGATCCAGCAGTGGATCTGCAATATCAGTAGCAGCCAATTTGGTGGCAGTGTCGCTTGGTACAGAGACAGATGGGTCTATTTTATGCCCTTCAGATTCTAACTCAGTAGTGGGTATAAAACCAACAGTAGGACTGACTAGCAGGGCAGGGGTAGTTCCGATCAGCCCAAGACAAGACACGGTTGGGTATGTCCACCAAGTCCATTTGCTAGCATAATTAATTTCCCTGTTCAAATTATTTGAACTAGATTCAGTGTGTAACATTCTGTGGGCTGGTGTAGACCAATTTGCAGGACTGTAGCAGATGCTGCTCTTGTTCTTGGAACTATTGTAGGAATTGACACCAATGATAAAGCAACAATCAAAGCATCAAAGTATATCCCAAAAGGAGGCTATGCTAAATTTCTAAGGAAAGATGGGTTACGAGGAAAGAGACTAGGAGTTCTGAGACATTTCTACGATTTTGGAAGTGATACTTTTCTGCATAAAACTTTTGAGCTACACCTAAAAACATTAAGGTAATGAAAATTACTACTTGGCAAGAATATTAGTTTATTGCTGTATTCAGTCTCATGTGTTTCTTACAAATTCAGGGAAAGAGGAGCAGTTTTGGTTGATAATTTGGAGATAGAAAACATTAATGAAATTTATAGCGGTACAAGTGAAGGTATTGCTATGGCATTTGAATTCAAATATTCCTTGAACGCATACCTCAAAGACTTAGTTACTTCCCCTGTGAGAAGCTTGGCCGATGTGATAGCCTTCAACAATAAACACCCAAAACTGGTAAGTGCATGAGAATGTAACATCTAGTTAATGAAGAAATGTAGATATAATATAAAACATGACACTAAAACAAAAAAACACCAATATGAACTATATCTAGCTTTATTGTTTTGATTAACCTATGATTGCTAATATAATATTGGTACGGAAATGGCAGGAGAAAGTTGAGAAGTATCGACAAGGTCTCATGCTGCAGGCTGAGAAGATAAGTGGATCTAAGACACTGAAACAAGCACTATTAAACTTGACAAGATTGTCACAAGATGGGTTTGAGAAAGTAATGAAAGGAAATAAACTTGATGCGGTTGTAGTACCTTTTGCAATCTTTAGTCCTGTACTGGCTATTGGAGGTTATCCTGGAATAACTGTTCCAGCAGGCTATGAAAAGGGTGTGCCATTTGGAGTTTGCTTTGGAGGTTTGAGAGGCTCTGAGCCAAAGCTCATTGAAATTGCCTATTCCTTTGAGCAAGTAACTATGATCAGGAAGCCTCCTCCACTTCCAAAGTTATAATAAGTAATCTTCTATCCTTCACATTATCATTTACTTATGTTATATATATGATGTGTAAAGTAGTTTGAAACTTAAACAGGGAGGTCGAATTGTATTTTAAAGTTTTTTTAATTTTTAAATATCGTTTAAGAATGGTGCTTCAAATTATACTTTTATATAGCAAGTAATTTGTTAATGATTCATTTTTAAATTCAAATTTCGTTTGATAAAATATATCATACATAACTTCAAACTCCTAATAGATTTACTTAATTAAGTTGTTTTTCAAACTTAGTTTTAGTAGTGGTTCTTTCTCTTGATGCAAAATATAAAAGATGAGAAAAAAAAATATTATATTTTATATTGATTTGTCTAACACGTCAGAATACATTTAGTTTTCAACCAATAGATTGGGTTTCACTAGACAGACTAATGTTGCAAAGTACAATCGAGTATTATTTGAGATCGTAACTACTCTTGACTAACCTCTTGAGTATTATCTTGGGTCGCAGCCACTCTTATATAACCCCTTGAGTATTATTTGCAATTGTAACCACTCTTAGCTAACCCCTTGAATATTCTTTGGATCATAGTCATTGTTAGATAACCCCTTGAGTATTCTTTCGGATAGCAGGCATTAATCCCATTGAGTATTCTTTAAACTCAATCACTAATGACTAAATGAGTATCCTTTGGAAGCAACTACTTTTGACTACAAGAGTATTCGTTGTCAAACAGTCACTCCTGACTAACATAAGACATTTTTTGAAAATATGATAAACAAATTATTGGTTTTGCAAACAAGGGAGGGATTACCTCTTTCGACGATTACAAGGCTTATGCACTCTCTCCTAATTTGCTAGATAAACACTCATAATGTTCTCTATGAAGATTTTTAGGCACAAAATCTGACTGTTTTAGCATAGTGCAATGTCCACTCTTGCATTTTTCTTCTTGATGAATGACTTCAAACATACTTTGAAGAATATAATCGTTCCAAATTCGTTTATGGGTCGTTGAGAAGCTTCATCCCACTTAAGTCCTTTCTGCTTCTGCCGAACTTAATAGTGGACGATGCATTAAATACACTCACACAATTTTAAATGATCTTCTTCTTTACACAACATCCTAGATAGCTAGCAAAACTTATCTCCCTCGGTAGCATAACTTTTGCATCAAAATGTGGTTAAAATGCACAATATATTAGGCAACTAGTTGAATTAGAGTTTACATGTGCTGGTGTCAGGTTGTTGTTGAAGCAAACAACCTTAGCTATTTATTGAATAGATCATTTATTGTGACTTGAGCTTGGACAAATCTTCTTGACAGACGAAAACAATAGACATTTCCTACAACATAGAATAAACACACACATATGTTTGTGTAGTACGATGTTAGCTTATATCTATGTGCACATCGTCAAATCATATGGAAGCATTCCAATAGTTTGGTCAATTTGCAACAACATTTGCATGATGTTCACTTCATTGAAAATGGGCTCTTTCACAATTACAACGACCTTTTGATGTAAACCTTAATAGGTAGATCTGATCTTGATCAACTCAAGAGGTGTTGGAGAAGAGAAACTCCATGGATATTAAGAGATGATTGACGAAAGCAAGGAAACCATGGAGAAACCCATTTGTTTTGTATTAGTTTCAAAGGAAAAACAAGAATAAGTAAAGAATTGAAAGTAAAATGGATTGAGATAAGAAAAAGGAGAAGAACATACCACCTTCAACTCAAGAACCAAAGGATAAATGTAAAAACATTCATCACTTGAAAGTTTATCAATATAAGAACCAAAACAAAAGTAGAGAACTCCTAGACTCTCAATGTAAAATCGCAAAGGAGAATTTCATTCAATCATCAATGATGAAGTTACAAATGGAGCAGATTCCCTTTTATAGATGAGGAGCTTGTGTAAAGAAGTGAAATGGATAAGGAAATGGAGTTAACTTTTCTAATCAAGAGTTAACTCCACTAAACATGATTAACACCTCTTAATCCCTTGAAATTAAGAAGTGCACCTGGGTAGTTCCTTAAATCTAGGTGGATGTAATGATTACTTGTGAAAAACAATAATGACTTGAGTAGAATGTTCATGGGTGGTGCCTAAGGAGTTCTAATGGACACAAGAAGACTCTTGAAAGTTTAAAGGGTCAAGTGTAAGAGTCAAACTACCTATGTGCACATGAAAATGACATGTGCTAGTTTAGAAGCTCTTGAAGATACTTTTAACTCTACAATTTTGTTAAACGCTCCTTAAAGTTCCACTCATCAAGTTCTAGTTTGTCTAAAGACTAAGAAATTACTCATGTACAAGTCCTTTAATCTCATCTCCAAAGGTAAGTCTTCCTCTAGTTAGCCTCCCTTAAAATCTCCTTCTTATTTCTTCTTCTATGTGTTTCTTTGTCACGCTTCATGTCTTTATTCCCTTAAACTCATTTTCTCTTTCTTCAACAATTTTTTCTTCTATCATTTATATCATCACCTTCTGTATAATCATCTAACAAGCTACAAGATTGATCTTCTTGTAAAACTTCTCATAAATGTCTTGTTGCCAAAATATTCTCTTGAGCAAGGAAACATATTAGGTGTCTGTAGTATTATATTTCATTCCTTTAATCACCCACGATAAGTTTATGCGAAAAGTTGAAAGGAATGACAAACCTTTTCAGTTCAATCACATGATTATTCGATCCAATTTTACATAAAATCGTCTTAAGAACAATTTCCCATCAAATAACTTAATTTCTTGTACTAGATCTTTATATCAAATGACAACAACTGAATCCAATATTTTTATTTAATTATTGCCAAGAATTATGATACAATTCTATCAAACAATACAAACGTAGTTAATATAGCATTATCCATATCTATACAACTTAAACCTAAAAAATATATATAAAATCATATAACTATAAATATTTTATACTATTTAATTGACCAACAAAAGGAAAATAAATATAAATATTATAAAAAGAACAAATTGATTCGTCTTTCATGAAATTTTCAAATTGATTAATATATTGTTTTTTAATAGTAACTTGGTTTTTCAAACTTTGAAATAAATATAAATAATGCTAAAAAATTAATAAATATCAATATTGTTAGAAAATTTAAAATAATTTGTGCTGAATATATAAAAAAATAATTTCAATATTTTTTTTTGTTACATGTGAATTATTGTATTAAAAAACTTTCCAAATATTAATAACATATATTAATAAGAATGAATAAAAATATAAAAACAGGAGGAATATTGTCAAATTATAGTTTCAAAGTTGTAAGAAACAAATATTTTCATATTTTAACGATTGTTTAGCTTGAATGCTCATATGGTGAAACAAATCACTATGAATTGTTTAAGAGATCTTGATTTAAGAATGCAAAAACAGAAAATCTTCCATATCTGTGATCTTTATTTTTCCATTTCTAAATTTATTTTGAAACTAAATACTCATTTATTTCTCAGCAATGCCAAAATATAATAATTTCTAAATATATCTTGACTTGTTATAAACACAATAATTTTTGTAATCAATATTTTCTAAATTTACACTAATATTAATATAATTTACTTCAACGTTATTTCCTAGGGGCAAAATTTGTCAACATTGATATTTTAAATTATAATATGATCATTTCTAAATATATCATTAGTTTTAATTTTTATTTTCAAAATTTTATTCGATCATAGTATAAAATATTTCTTTTGGTCATAAATACTCATATCCAATAAAATAGAATGTTAGTGTTGTAAATTACAAGGCAAGAGAACTTTAATGGTGAGTGCTTTTTTTTTTTTTTTTCATTTTTACTTTTCCAAATTTATGGTTCACTTTCACTTTTTTTTTTCTTCTTCATTTTTTTATGATATTTGCATCAACTTGACATAACCATTACATTCACATGAAATAACAATAATGAAAATGGTTATTTAATTATTTATTCTCGCATGTTGATCTCGATCGGACTCGGAAGTGAGTTCCAGGTTGAAGCGACTTTGCTGGGATGTTGAATCGAGTTGAAGACACTTCATGATGAAGGGGACTTCACTTATTGATCACACTCTGACGATCAAATCAGTGAAAACATTCAAACTATAAATTTGTATCAGTATAGGGTTCAAAAAAGCTTACCTTTACTCGGGGTCTTAAACCCCTTTTATAGACATTCCTTCAATGATTTTCATCAACCAGAACATTATTTCAACAACAAGAATATAATCTCAATAATAACAATTTAATTTCAACAATAACTACATTATGTTAACATGTACCTTTTATTTTCGGGTACACTGCACATCATCCCTAACAACTTTTATTTGCATTTAAAATATATATACACTTTAACTAATTCAGTTATTCATTCAGTTGTTTTTACTTTAATTTTCCTTTCCGTGTAGACCACCAAAGATTTGGGTCGACATCATATTGTGTCATGGGCTCATACCTGCCCTAGGCCGAGTTGGGTATTTCTCACATAACCTATCTAATCGAGTTTACTACACTTAAGTGCTTGGGTTGAGGATCCGAGCACGTTCGACCAGTACACAAGCCCCTCAGGCTCGAGCCGAGCTTGACAGGGCAAAGAGGCTCTTCAGTGCTGGCGACTGACATGACATTTTCTCAGGGGGTAGCTGGGGCGCGATTACCGAAGCGTCACGTGAAAAGACATCTCACCTTACTTAATGTGGAGCATACATGTGGCACCTGCATCAATGGTGGGGGAGTCCTGTCGCTTCACCTTCCTCCTTTTGAATGTATGTTCTTTTTCCCCTTATTTCCATCACTCTGCCTCCAAGCTTTCTTCATTTTCATCACTTTGCCTCCACACCTTCTCCAGAACTTCTCTTTCACACGCCCAAAAAACTAGGTATTCCTTTCCCACTTAACTCCACTGGTGATCATCATTCGTTTCATTGATTGCATTATGAGAAATGTATCTTTAATTTATGCTGATTTGATTCATTATGCATATCCTAAATTACATTCATATTATGCTTTTGTTTATGCTTTAGTTGCTTTCGATGATGGATTATAGTTCTGCATATCCTTGGGCTAAAAAGGAACTCCTAAAAGAGACTTCTTATTACACTATCCATTTACGAATTAGGGAATTAAGGGAATCAGTGGCATTAAGTAAGAAAGACCAAGGCTTAGTAAAGGTTGTAGCTTGTAAGGAGGATGAACCCATATGTAGCGATGAGTCGTCAGACCATGATGGTCCATTTTTCTTTTTCTATGCTACTTTCTTTAAAAATGTCATACTCCGTCTACCCTTGTCCATTTTTGAAAAGGAGTTGTTGACCGAGCTAAACATAGCTCCCGCCCAGCTACATCCAAATAGCTGGGCATTCATCCGAGCTTTTATAATTCTGTGTTCACAGCTCGACATTTCGCCGACTGTGGAAGTTTTCTTGTATTTTTTCGAAGCCAAACACTTGGGTCGCCAACTATGGGTCTCTCTAAATGGTTCCCCTGGGAGAGGTTTACTTACCCTCTTCCAGTCTTCCTAAAAAAAATTTAAAGGTCGATTCCTCAAGATCCGGGCTTCGAAAGAAGATTTGTCCCTACTGGACGACTTTCCTTTGTATTGGACTTCTAATCCTAGGTTTCAAAGTGCTCGACGTTTGGAAGATCTGCCTCCAAAGGACCAAGGAATTTGCAAATTTTTGACAAGTTTGAAAGTCGCCTTTGATACCTCAACGTTGTTGACTAAAGAATATCTTCCTGGTGCCCTCAAAGCTTATACCGATACTCCTCCTTTCCTACCTTTGAAAAAGAAACTTACATTGTAACCACTAAGCATTTATTCATTTTTGCAGATAGCATGCTCTCCAACATCAACAAGGCTGAGTTGGTTGAGCTCATCAGGAAGAGCTGAAAAAGAAGGTGACTTGCAAAGGGGGAAGACCTTGTCAAGGCCACCAATTCCTTCAAGCAAGGTGCTGCTCAATCCTACTTCGTCGGATTTGAGGCTGCCTTAGAGCAAGCAGCGATCCATCCCACCATGGATTTTTCAGAGCTAGACCTAGGTAAAATCGCGGTAGATGGACAACTAATGGGGGATTAATTCAAACTCTTATGGATTGTAACATTTATGTGACTGCCGAACTTGTTTAACATTTTGAACTTTTTGTCTATATTTATTCAGTACCTTTGAATTCTTGGGTGCATACTGTTTTTGAAATTTAAAGGGTTTACTTACCTCATTACGAATTTACTTACATCACTACGATTGCGTTTACTTACATCACTACAAATGCATGTCCAAATGCAACTAACTCACCTTTTCCACCTTACACATAGCATAGTTAACCTAATAGGGTCTTGCTAACTTAGGTGAAGTTGGACTCAGATCAATGAAACTTTCTCTTAATCGGAGAGACTAACCTTTTCGTGGATGACCTCCCTAGGGTTAGGGCAATCTTCCACTTCAACTTGACTTGTACTATCTTTTTATCTGGGCATTTACTACACAACTTTATTTCAGGAGTCATGTAAAGGGCATGACATCTTAAGTTATTTGGAATATTCCTAAACTTGGGTATGGTCAAGCTATCATTGCCTCCAAATTAGGTTGTCCTACAACGTGAGTACTGCGTCTATTCCATGATATCTTACCTCACAGGGCACGTACTTGGATAGTTGTATCTACTTTGAGCTTGGTTGTCTTACCGTGCGCTACCTTGTGCCTGTTTTAAACTAATTTATCTCACAGGGTGCCTATGCTTGGGTAATCGTTGTTATGCTGAGTTAGGTCGTCTTACCATGTACCACATCAGATAGTTCATCAAATTAATTTATCTCATAGGGCGCCTATACTTGGTTAATCGTTTTTTCGTCGAGTTAGGTCGTCTTACCATGCGCCAAATCAAATAATTCATCAAATTAATTCATCTCATAGGGCGCCTATACTTAGGTGACTTCATTTATTCCGAGTTAGGTCGTCTTACCATGTGCAAAATCGAATAATTCATCTGTTTAGACTTATTCATCTCATAAAGCGCCTATACTCGGGTAATCGTTCTTACGCTGAGTTAAATCGACTTACCATGTGCAGAGTTGGATAATTCATCTATTCAAGTTAACTTATTTCACACATTTTTCCCAAGAACAATTTTACTATTGGCGACCTCATTAAAATACCCCTTATGAGGGAAAAAGAGTGTCACCTGAAACAAAAATACAGTGTTCAAAAGAAAAGAATGAAAACCTATGCATCTTAACTGAAATAGAACTTAAGATTTGTTGCATTCCACGTTCGTGGGATGACTCCTCCCTCTAGGGTTTCCAGCTTACGTGTTGTTTGCTAGTGCCTCGACGCGGAACAGGCCAGTCTACTTTGGAGACAACTTGTTCTCAATCTGGTAGGGGTGGGCCTTCCTCATCACCAAGTCGACAACCTTGAATTGCCGATGTTTCGTCTTGGTCTTGTGCTTTAGCTCCACCCTTCTCTTTAAAGCTTTCGAATTTATACGAGCATGATCACGTACCTCGTCCAACAAGTCTAAATTCACCCTTCTTCCTTCGTTGGATTCTTCAACATCATTGTCTTGAAACAATGTTACAAGAATCCTGTTATTTCCTTCATGTACATATGAAAAATATTTGTTGGAGCAAGTTTGACATGTATACATATTTATAATAAAATAATATAAAACTGAGAAAATTATAAATTATATAATGAAGTTATATTTGTATAATTTAAACAAAAAATAAATTGTTTTAATATTGGTTGTAAAGAGAAAAAGAGAAGAAACTTAAAGTTTTTGAAGGAAATGAAACTCATTGGAAAGAAAGGTTTGCATATATGTTTTATGTGTACGCTTTGTGAAAAACACGAAAAATCTATTAAACATTTATTTTTTAAATGTTCTAATGCTTTGCATATTTGGAGTTGGGTTCGACAGATTTTTCTTCTCATTTCTCTAAAAAGGATGATCTTTTTTCTTTTATTAAGAGTGATGGTAGTTCTTCGGTTAAATTGATTAAGCTTGCTGTGATAACTTTTTCTATTTGGATGATATGGCGTATGAGGAATTAGGCTAGATTTCAGGATAAGATTGATGTTTCTAGAGCTATTTCGATAATTAAAGATTTAATGTCTAATGGGAAATTTATCTAAAACTTCAATGAAGAATTATATGTTGGATTCCAACGTGATTAAATTTTTTGGTATTAATACTCGTACTGGTAAAGTTGCCTACTTCCTATTAGATGGGTGTTCCCTTCACTAGACTGAGTTAAAATTATATCTTGGTCTTGCTATTTGTGGGGGTATTTTTCGTGAGAGTATGGGGGAATTTATTGGTGTTTTCTTTGCGTTTCTTGAAGTTCAGACTACTATGGTTGTTAAGTTTTTATGAAGCTATATATGAAGGAAGCTCAAAAGATGAGATTTACTAATATATGATTTGAACGTGATTCTGCCTTGGTTTGTGATGCATTTATTGTTAGGACTAATGTTACGTGAATGCTTGGTAATCAATGAAATACTTGTTTTAATTACTTGAAAAAATCAAGTTTAAGATTACTCATATTTTCCGTAAAGAGATGTGTGCGTTGATAAGTTAGCTAATTTAAGATTTATTCATAGCAAATCATTAGTTTATTTTTAATATTCTTTATAAATTGATATATTCTACCTATCGTTTTTGTTAAGTTGTAATTCTGTTTTTAAGAAGAAATCTACCATTTTTTTTCTTTAATTCATTATAAACATGTATATACATATTTTAATTTTTTTATTGATCGATTAATTCATCCAAATTTTTTTGAAGCAGTTGAAGTAAAGAAGGAAGTGTAGCGACGAGCCTTATCCGCTGCTCCACCTTGTGCTCTGCTCGTGGGCACATCATCAAAAGGATTAACATTCAAAGTTCTTCTTCTGCGAATCCAGCTTTCATAGCCTCTACTCGACATTATGCTTTCAAATTCAATGTTACTTGCGTCTTCTCTGTTTTCACCCTTACCTTCCACTCTCATCTGTCCCCACAAGCTTTGTTCTTCCTTTAAAACCATCTCAAAACAAAGCCACGCATTTCTCCACAAAAACCCCTTTCTCTCGCATCACTTGAATTTGGGTTCCAAAAGGGCCCTTTCTTCAGTTTGTTTCTTCAACGCTGGAGACAAGGCACTCTCCTCTCTTGCCCTTTTTACTATTTATTTATTCCTACGCAATTACTTTCCAAGTTCACAAGTTATCGTGGGAATAGTTGCCTTATGCGCTTTAATTTCCGTGCATGTTGAGTAAAAATGTTTGATTTTGGATGCTACTCGTGACCGGCTGAAAAAACGAAGAATTAGAAGAGTGTTTTTTTTTTAAAGTGAGTATATGGTGATTGGGATTTTAGTTTATTCAATACCAATTTACCATCATAATATGATTCCCTTTGCATGTCTGAATTGAGTGTATTTCAGTGAAACTACGAGTTAGAGGTCTTTATGTTGTTTGTTTTTGTTTACAATAATATATGAAAAATTTAATTTCGTAAATTATTTGTAAAGATCTTTTGTTTTGCCAATCAATTAGAAGTCTTTCTATATATATTTTTGAAGTAATTATTAGATAGGTCAGTAATCTTATCATGCATGGCAATGTACTATTGACGATAATGTAAACAACTGTAATATTATCAATACATTCTAATTAAATTCTTTATAAACAATTGTGTAAATTACTTGTATCGTTCTTTTTCTTTGTCCGTTTTTCAGGAATCAGAACTGGAATGGCCTATACTCAGGCGATGGGAGGTGCCTTGGGAATGGCAAACAGTTTCATTGACCTCTCTTGCTTGTGGATTGGGGTGTGTTCTGAGTAGCTGTTGTGATTTCATATCAAACTTGAATTAATGCAAATCTACTGAGAAGATAACATTTAGGGACTTCTTATCTATATACTGTCAATTGATTTACATGTTAGTATTGATTTCTATGTTACTGTTTGAGTTGTATTTTGGGCCATTAATTTATTCCCAGGCAGTTTTGTGTTGACAGGTTTGACTGAAGCAATTGCTCTCCCATATCTTGGGATCAAACCTGATGTGCTAAGTTTAGATGACAAGGCAGAGATACTTTTGTTGGATCAGGGGTATGCTACTCCTCTGGACTCTCTTACCTTTGTAATTTTTGAAGTTGGTTGGTAAATTGTGAAACTACATCCACATTTGCTTCTGAATTGTTTTGGATGGGTCATTGACTTGCAAAGAAGATGAGAAACAACATTTTATGTAGCAAATATCACATGATGTTCATGGAAGTGTGCGATACACATTAGATTTTTAGGTTGTCATCCTTTGCTCAAAGCCTGCGTCCTTGTTAAATGTCTGAATTCTTACTTTGTAACATTTGCTTTTATTGAATTTTAGAGCAGAAAATTCTTAGAAATTTGAACTTTAAGACTAATTCAATATCATAAAACCGGTTTGTAAGGTGAGATTTACATTTATTTATATACTATAATTTGGTTATATTTTTAGTCAATGTGAGATCTCTAATACACTTCTTTACATTCAATTTTGATACTATTAGAAAATGGATCACAAGATCGGTTTGTGATGAGTTTGCACCCACTTATATATTACAATTTGACTATATCACTAGTTAATGTGTGATCTCCATATAGTCTATATAAATATAGGCTCTTGATAAACTTGGGGGACTTTTAGTAGGAGGTCAATTTTTTCCTACTACGGAATTATACTTTCTAGGAATCACAAATCTTGAGAATTAAGATTCTCAGGAATGACCAAAGTATATTTTGGTTAGCAAAAAGTATTGTTGGTGATATTTATATAAACTTTTTAGAAATCAAAGAATAATATGTTATTTTTACTGAAATCTTTAATTTGCTACCACAGTTAATTAATGAGTAATATGGTATTTTTTTTTCAATAAAATTTTTATTTTCACTGGGGAAAGTTAGATTTCCATCTCATGAAAATGTTTGTGGGAAACTTGGCCAAAAACCATTATCAGGAAAACTACTTTTCCAACCTCAGATTCTTGGGGAAAACTAAGTTTCTATTTTGTTGGCTAATATTGTTGGAAAGACACCTTAATTATGGTCACCCTAGCCCTACCTTTGTTGTGACTTCTTTGGGGGGGTTTCCTTAATTGTAGCTCATTAGTGGTGGTTTAGTGCCACATTGACAATATGATTTAAATAGAGGTTATAAAGTTTGGCCAATCCTTATCTTGCAAGTTGATATTGCGAGGAACGAATTTGGTCCCAAGTCCAAATTCTATGATGAATCAAAGCCTATTCTACATTTTTTATTGGATTACTTGCATTTGCAAAACTTTACAACCCTGCGTGTGAGGGCAAGTGTCAAGAGGCCACCTTAATTTAGGTGACTCCTAGTCTGCCTTATTTGCAACTATAGAGTGGTTTAGTTTCACGTCGACTAAAATATAACTTAAATAGAGTATATAAAGTTTGGACAATCATTATCTTGTAAATTGATTTTGTGGGATTGACTTAGGTCCTAAGCCCAAATTCTAGGAAATATTAATAGTGTGGAACTCAGTAGATATTGATACTCACGAATACTAAATAAATTGTATCATTTGATATGTGAACATAATATTTCTCAAGTGCATTAACTATTATTATTAGGGTAAATAGTTGGTGCAATATGACAAGTATTGACGTCAATCTTTCATTTTTAGCACAACAAGAAAAAAAGTTACAGATCTTAGTACAAAAACTTTAATTCGGTTAATTTTGTTTGAGCTCGGTTAATAGTTAAGGTAATTGATGTGTTTGGTCTTTAGGAATTGTCATGTGTGTTTATTAAAGGGAAAATAAACGTTAATATGCAATTAATCTTGAAAGGAACCTTTTACCCTTTGCCTTTTGCTTTATAAATTTGAAATCCTTAGTGGTTCTTTCTAGGTTAATTGCATAATAAAGTTAATTTTTTTCTTTAATAAACGCACGTGATAATTACTAAAGGCCAAACACGTTCTCAATTATATTAACCATTAACCGAGTTCAAACCAAACTAATATAAATAAAGTTGTTGTACTAAAATTGTAATTTTTTTTTCTTACTATACTAAAAACGAAATATGTCAATACTTGTTGTAATGAACTGACTATTTACCCTTATTATTTCCTGCAGCTTTGGCCTTTCTACCAGTACCTAATAATTATTCCAATTTTCTTTCTGGTGTTAAAGACAAAGTACATAAAGTTTTCAATTACTTTCTTATTTTCTCCTATTATTTGTCTTGGCAGCATGACAACTGCTGTTGTTCTTGGAATAATTTATAGTGTTGCCAACACTTTCCAGCCACTTCCTGAAGACTTCTTCAAATACGGTATTATCATTTAAGAACCTTTCAGTTATATCTGGGAATAGGCAGAGGTTTCTAATGTGAGCAGTATTTGCGTGGGACTGTGAGTATAGTGCCTATAGGTTCAACAACCAATCTAGAGTTCAAAAGCTCAAAATAATATTAAGATAACTTCAGCATGGATTTCAATACAATCTTGATTATTATTTTAATACATCTGGAGTTGTTGATTGACTACAAATATAGGCACTATGCTCAAGCAAGAGTTATTCTTCAATGTTTGTATTAATGATTGGCATCAAACCTTAAGGCTTATAAAAGTATTGTTAATTTAGCGAAGTTCACTGCTATCAACACGAACCAGTTTGTGCCTTGATGAACATGCTGTATCTCTGTCCTGTTGCATCATGTTGGTTTAAATCTCATTTTAATCCGATGTTTAGTTTGCTATTGGCTTCTATTAGAAGAATTAGAAAGCACTGATGCTTTTTCCATTCAATGGTAAAAACATGGTTACAGATACGAGGGAGCCTTTCAATCTTCAAAAGGGTTGGCTTTTATGGGCAGGAGTTGGACTTGTTGGTGCCATAATTGCCATTGCATTGACTGGAGTTGCTGTGTCTTTCTTCAGTGGAGAAACCCCACAAAGAGAGGTATATTTTTCAAATTTTACTGGCAGATGCAGATGCATTTATTAGTTTCTACATGTTAAACTATTTTTGATGTAGCATGGGAGGACGAAATTTAGGGTCGCTGATTTTCAAATAGCACTAGTATTGAGTCAGTGATCTTAGAATTACATCACAACTGTTTATAGTATGGTTCCGACTTGCCATCATGGTATGGATCGTCGTAGCTAACTAAGCATATCTGTATATCTTCCTTATGTACCTTAGCAGAACTAATCTTTCTTGATAGGATTGCTACTTTGTTCTGTTAAAGTTTGCCTTATATGATACTGTTTAATTTTTCTGGACTTAAAGGTATCTCTTATATGCTTCTATAATCTGCTTTTCAGACTGATGCTCTTGTTCGCTTGCTTCCATTAATTGGATCTTCAAATCTCAGGTAATTTAAGATATTTAAAATATGGTTTATGCAGCCAAATTGCAGTTGCAGAGGTATCTAAAACCATAACATTGTGGTGACAATTGCAGTCGTGGACTGGAATTTCAGATCATAGTTCCCCCTTCTATTAATGAAAGGAATTTGTCTAAAGTTTCCATCTAGGTTCTGTATCCTAGATTCTTAAGCCAGTGATTGATTGTGTTTATTTTCGTTGTAGTACTGCCTGCTTGGTGGGTATCACAGGTGTTCTTGCTCCACTCCTTGAGGAGACTGTATTTCGAGGATTTTTTATGACTTCTCTGACCAAGTGGTATTGTTTCCTTCATATATTTCCCTTTCTATTTGACACCCGTTGATTTGTTGCTTTTTTTTTTTTTTTTCTTGTTGATTTAAGCATTCTTTTATTACCATGTATCAGAATAATTCGTGTTGAAGAAACTGAAGCTTGCCTTGAAAGTAGAACTTTTTCTTTTTGAATTAGATATGCAATGGGAACATAATTGAACACAGGTTTCAACAAGTGCAGTTTCAGCTATGCTGTAGTTAGTTAGTCTTGTATCCTTGACAAAAAAGGGAAAAATTGATTAGAATGTAAAGTGAAGTTTGCATTGTGCTATCTAGTTGCTATTTTTCCTTCCAGTTAAGTTTCTGACCATATTGGAGTATTTAGACTCATAATTTAGGTGGTAGTTCTTCAATCAACTTAGGGAACTTTAATATATGGAGTTTTACCGTTAAGATATTTGATGCATGTATACAATGAGGCCTGGGAGGGTTGGTCTTTAGATATTTTTAAGATCCAATTTCTAGTTCATAAAACTCCAACTAGTTCACTACTCGTTTATACACAAACTTGAGCTTTCCAAAATACTGTTCACGTAGGAGAAAATAGAGGTTTCTAAAATGAGACTGCTAGACTCCAGAGATAGACAATGAAAGGGGGATAATTGGAAAGTAAGAGAAACAACAACCTATTGCTTTGTGTATGTACAAGTGATTAGTGATCTTTAGGAAAAATGATTAGTCAAGTATTCTGAACATTTCTAAGAACAGTATCATGATAAGGTCACAATTTTGGTTTATTTCTATTTTTAATGTGTAAACTAGTAGTGTGTTAGTCTGAGTTATTTGGATTAGCATTGTTAGGCTAAATCACAACTTGAACTTTCTCTTATGCTTTCTTTGTGAAAAATAATCTATATCTGTGAATATACTTGTTTGCAAAATTTGTAGATTTAACTTAATTAGATGCTTCATGAATGCCTCAACTCGGTTGTTTAAGTATGTTTTGTGAATTGATTGTTGTGCAAATTTTCTCATTCACCACCTTCACTGTAGGGTTCCTACACCAGTTGCTGTTGTCATTAGCGCCAGTGTGTTTGCCCTTGCACATCTCACTCCTGGAGAATTTCCACAGTTGTTTGTTCTCGGTATCGTACAAATACATGATAACATCTTCAGATATGGAAATAATGAATTGAGTATACAATAACTTAATTTGATAAAGGGGAAATGTCATTTTTATGAACACAAAAATTCAATCCATTTTTTGATTTTAGAAAATGTTTTTGTTCATTTACATTTTCTGCTGTTTTCATTATTTTCTATACAAAATTGAAAATATAAAACAAAGTGAAAACATTTCTGTAATTATTTGTATAAAAAGAAATGGAAATAGAAACGTGTACTTTCTCTTGAAAGATGCTATTGTTATTCCGAATACTCCAAAGAAAATAACAGGAATTTGTGGCATACGCAGGGACTGCTTTGGGGTTTTCATATGCTCAAACTCACAACCTTCTCACTCCCATCACTATTCATGCCTTTTGGAACTCAGGAGTGATATTATTTCTTACTTTTCTGCAGGTATTAATTATCACTCCGTGTTTGCAAATTCTGATAGTTTTTACAATCATCTTTTATTCAATATTAAGAATACTTCTTCTGCTGTTTGTAATTATAGCTTCAAGGGTACGATATCAGAGAATTGTTGCAGGCAACTTGACGGAAACATTCTCTCCCTTGCATGGATGTGGAGCATCATGTAAAGTTTAGAATAGGCATCCATTATTTTGTCTATCTGCTCCCTTTCCCTGTTGTAAAACATAATCAGATTGTTGTTTCAAACAGTGAAGTAAGAAAAGATTATTTGATGAATGACAGTTAATATATATGATATCAACTTTGAAATTTTCAGCAGGCATGGTTGGCAAGAACTAGTGCTTGGTTTGGATATCCAATTTTGAATGAAGTATAGTAGAATGAAATGGAATAGAATAAGTTGGTTTGGATATCTATTATGTTCAACTTAACCTATTTCAACACTCACATTGTTTTTATGATTGTGCATTGGAAAGTGCAAAAACTCAATTCAATTGCAATCCAATAGGATTCCAAACACCCTAATATGGTTGTTGGGAATTTGGGATAACTCACTTGAGTCAGTTTACGAGTTAGGAATTTGGATAGTTTTAATGAAGTTGTAGGATCAAACTTTGTTTTCGTTATTTAACACAACAATTGTATTAATCTAAAATTTTCAAATATAGATATCATGATGTATTTGATATATATATATATATATATATATATATATATATATATATATATAACATTTTGTCCCTAAAAACACATATCATATCATAGATGTATTTGATATCACATATCTAAATTTTTTTGTTCCTATATTTTCACGCGAAATTAATTTTCGTTCTTAGTCTAAATTTTGTATCTCCTACATACTTGTAGTAAGAAAATTATTGGTATGAGTTCTTACCAGTTTTTTTGTTTACATAGCAAATAGATTTTCAGTGTGCATTGTGATGTTAAAATATTTCATGTTAACTCATTAGTGACATAGATTTTTATAATATTATAATACATGTGAATGTTATCAAATTGTAAATTGTAATACATGAAAATTCTTGTTACGTAAAAATAAATATCTATTTCAATAATTTTCTTACTACAAGTATTTAAGAAACTTAATTTTGGAAAAAAAAATCAATTTCGCGTTATAGTTCAAGAATGAAAAACATATTTAATTCCAAAAAAGTTTGTGGGTTTTGTGTTGGGTTTTATTAGACCTATGTATTTGATTATATATGATTTGCTAATTAGAACCTTATTCGGACATTAATTTCATTATAATTATTAGATGTTATTGGATCAGCTAGTTAGTAAAGAAATCAAGTAGTATTAGATTCATAGTATAAATAAGATTTTGTTGACCTTTATAAATAACTTTTAGACTAATTTAAAATAGAAGCTTATGCTTATTGATAAAAATTCTCTTAATGTTTTTTCTTGAATTTTTTGTTATCTTTGAATTATTATTTTGATATTTTTGAACTGTGAAGTATTTTCCATGTTCTAATATCCTCACAATGTTTTCCATTTTTTCATTTATTCCATAAAATTTGATCATATGTGAAAGAGAACTACTACTAATTCACTTTGTTGGGAGTCCACGGTACAACCAGTTTAACGGGTTTCAAACAACTGAAATAGTAAAGCTATGCAGCGCCCAGATATGATATCCATGAGCGTCATTGATCATGGAACTGAGCAGATATTGAATTTGAAGTAATACAAGCACGTGAATTCACAATGTTCCCTGCCTTTGTTTAATTTTTTATAAGCATTACAAGATTTACTCTAAATCATCATGTACAAGAGACTCTTTGTTGAATAGCTTAGTCACATGATCTAACCTGAAAAAGAAAAGACTTTCTACTAGGAGCAATTTAATAGTGTTAACACAAGTTAAATTGTCTAGTACATGTTTGTTTTAATTGTCTTAATCATTATTGTTATAATTTGCTTTTTTTTTATTCTCCGCTTGATTTTGAACAAATTGTCTCTTTACATTTTCTTTTTGTCATTGACACACTTCCTATATCTTGTGAGTGATTTGGTTTTGTTCCTAGTACATATGCAAAATGTTTAACCAATGACACATGTGCTTTTGAAATTTCTTCTCCATACACTTCACCCACATTTTCAAATTTTTCTACACAATGTTAACACAAAATAATTAACATTGACAACTAGCCTTGCATTAAATCATTACACTACTATAGAAATAAAATTTAAATGATGTGAACATTGCTTGTTATTTACAATTGTGCTCTAATTCAAGTGTGCAACAATTAAGTTTCATATTAAGTAGCATAATAATTTAGGTGTGCAACAATTAAGTTACATATTTCAACTTACAATTTCTATCCATAATTCAAATATCTATACTAAAATTATAAAAGTTAACAAGAAAAAAAATATAAATTTTAAATCTATTAAAATAAAAGCAAAATTACTTTTTTTACTTACCATAATTTCTTCTCCATTAGGAATACATCAAGTGTTATCAGATCTCATACATGTAGCCTTCCATACTTTCATTGCATTCGGTCATTCCTCACTTTTTAATTCTTCTTTCTATTGAAAACAAGTAAATAAGGTAATGTAATTATACATTAAATAAAAGAACTAAAACAAACTTGTATATGTGGAACATAAAGAAATCATATAAAACCTATATAAAATTTGCACAAATTTCTATATATGAAACATAAAAGTAATATTACCAATTCAAATGTGTTTTGGACAACTGATTTTGTGTCAATAATTGATCTAATTTCTTGTTTACTTCAACTAGCTTTATTTTTCAAACTCTTTTCCTATAAATGTAGAAATAATTTAATATTATAATTCATAAAAAATAAAATTCAAATTTAAGATATATAAATAAAGTAACCTTATCTTAAATTTGGAATCATTCCATTTGTTATGTATTAGCCAATTCCAATCTTCGGGTAATACATCATGTGGCCTACCTTTGTTTTGGAGGTATTTTTTTTATACAAATGGTGATGTCTATTTCTATATTGCTTTTGCAACCGTTTCATTGCATGTTCTTTATCCTCTTCCATCAAACATAATGCATCCTAAAGCCATGAAGTTAAAAACAATACCAAATAATCAAAATATATAAATAAAAATTAATTGAGTACACTTACATGAATAGAGTAATACCAACCTTCATATGTTTTCACATTAGAGTTAAATCATCTTCATATATCTTTTTCTAAGTTTTAACTTGTAAATGAGCCTTTTGATGTATAGATATTTTGCATGTTTTCCACAAAGCTTAAAATAGGGAGGGGGAAATTGGATGTCAAAAGTATTTCCCATTACCATTAACTTTTCTCTTTTCTTTGAGAGTTTTGCATTAATGGTATGCCCACGTCGCTTCTTAACAACATGTTGACCTAAATTAAATTAGGAAAATAAATCTATACCAATTTTAATAATTATTTATTCAATCTAAATAAACAAGTACAAATACCTGTACTTGTTTCATGTTGCTCAACATTAACCAACTCAGAGACATTGACCCTTTTAGAATTTAATTTTAATGGTTTTGTTATCTATAAAATATGAAAGTAAATAATCATAAAAGTTTAAGAATGAGTTACCCTGTCAACCTAAATTAGATACATGTTACTTGTGTAATTAAACTAAAAATAAAAATTTATACATTTTAAGAATCTCATTACATACCTTTTTTTTATTGTATTTTTCATCTTCACTTGAATATTGAACCTCTTCTAATTCTTTGGTTCTATACTCTTCATCTCTTTCTTTTCCCTTCTTTTTCTTGGTATTTTGAGTTAGGACTTTCAAAGAATAAGCTAAATGTGATAATCCGAAAGCCTATAGTTTTGCTTTGTTTTCTACAATTCTTTGTAGCCTTTGTTCTTCTTATTTAGACATGTCTCATGCAAACAAAAAGCTAGGAAAACAAGAAATAATAAGCAATTCACATCATTGAAATAACAAGCATTGTTCACATCATTTACAACTTATTTATATAGTAGTGTAATGATTTAATGCAAGGCTAGTTTCCAATGTTAATTATTTTATGCTAACATTATGTAGGAAAATTTGAAAAATACATCCACATTTGCTTGGTTTTGTTCCTAGTACATATGCAAAATGTTTGACTAATAGCACATGTGCTTTTGAAATTTCTTCTCCATACACTTCACCCACATTTTTCAAATTTTCCTACATAATGTTAGCACAAAATAATTAACATTGACAACTAGCCTTGCACTAAATCATTACACTACTATATCAATAAGTTCTAAATGATGTAAACAATGCTTGTTATTTCAATGATGGGAACTGTTTGTTATTTCTTGTTGGCTTATTTATTTTAGTTTAGTTTATTATTTGACTTGGCCAAGTATAAGCTAAAGTTCACTTTAACGTAGATCCATCTTCAAGTGAGAAAGCATCCTAGCTTTTTGTTTGCAGGAGACATGTCTAAATAAGAACAAAGGCTACAAAGAATTGTAGAAAACAAAGCAAAACTAGAGGCTTTCGGATTATCACATTTAGCTTATTCTTTGAAAGTCCTAACTTAAAATACCAAGAACAAGAAGGGAAAAGAAAGAGATGAAGAGTATAGAACCAAAGAATTAGAAGAGTTTCAATATTCAAGTGAAGATGAAAAATACAATAAAAAAAGGTATGTAATGAGTTTCTTTAAACGTATAAATGTTTATTTTTAGTTTAATTACACAAGTAACATGTATCTAATTTAGGTTGATAGGGTAACTCATTCTTAAACTTTTGTGATTATTTACTTTCATATTTTATAGATAACAAAACCATTAAAATTAAATTCTAAAAGGGTCAATGTCTCTGAGTTGGTTAATGTTGAGCAACATGAAACCAGTACAAGTATTTGTACATGTTTATTTAGATTGAATAAATAATTATTAAAATTGGTATTGATTTATTTTCCTAATTTAATTTAGGTCAACATGGTGTTAAGAAGCGAGGTGGACATACCATTAATGCAAAACTCTCAAAGAAAAGAGAAAAGTTAATGGTAATGGGAAATACTTTTGACATCCAATTTCCACCTCCCCATTTTAAGCTTTGTGGAAAACGTGCAAAATATCTCAAGGTTGAAGCAACTATGTGTATAGGTCAAAAGACTCCTTAATAAGTTAAAACTTAGAAAAATATATATGAAGATGATTTAACTCTAATGTGGAAACATATGAAGGTTAGTATTACTCTATTCATATAAGTGTACTCAATTAATTTTATTTATATACTTAATGTATTTTGATTATTTGGTACTTTTTTTTAACTTCATGGCTTTAGGATGCATTATGTTTGATGGAAGAGGATAAAGAACATGCAATAAAACATTTTCAAAAGCAATATAGAAATAGACATCACCATTTGTATAAAAAAATACATCTAAAACAAAGGTAGGTCACATGATGTATTACCCGAAGATTGGAATTTGCTAATACATAACAAATGAAATGATTCCAAATTTAAGATAAGGTTACTTTCTTTGTATATTTATATCTATATCTTAAATTTGAATTTTATTTTTTATGTATTATAATATTAAATTATTTCTACATTTATAGGAAATGAACTTAAAAAATAAAGCTAGTCGAAGTAAACAAGAAATTAGATCAATTATTGGCACAAAATCAATTATAAAAACACATTTGAATTGATAATGTTACTTTTTTGTTTCATATATAGAAATTTGTGCAACTTTTATATCGGTTTTATATGATTTCTTTATGTTCCACATATACAAGTTTGTTTTTGTTCTTTTATTTAATGTATAATTATATTACCTTATTTATTTGTTTTCAATAGAAAGAAGAATTAAAAAGTGAGGAATGACCGAATGCAATGAAAGTATGGAAGGATACACGTATGAGATCTGATGACACTTGATGTATTCCTAATGGAGAAGAAATTATGGTAAGTAAAAAAAGTACTTTTGCTTTAATTTTAATAGATTTAAATTTTTTTTTCTTGTTTTCAGGAATGTGGGATTTTCCCGAAGGGTTGTAATGCGTCGTTTATTGCTCTTGTCCCTAAAGTGAAGGATCATGTTATGATTGACCAATTCAGGCCTATTTCTCTCGTGGGAGCTATGTATAAGATCATCACTAAAGCAATGTCACATAGTATCAAGAATGTCTTGCCTTTGGTTATTGATGAAACTCAGTCAGCTTTTCTGAAAGGAAGGGGGATGTTGGAAAGTGTCCTAATGGGCAACGAAGAGATTGAGGAGGTACGAAGATGTCGGAGGAGTGGAGTTTTCTTGAAAGTGGACTTTGAAAAGGCATATGACTCGGTTAGGTGGAGCTTCTTGTTGGATATGTTGCATACGATGGGGTACCATAGTAAGTGGATTAAGTGGGTACAAGGCTGTCTGGAGTCGGCAACTGTGTCGGTTTTGATTAACGGTTGTCCGACAGAGGAGTTTAAACCTTCTAGGGGTCTGACGCAAGGTGATCCTTTGGCCCCTTTTTTATTCCTTATTGTTGCCGAGGGGTTGGCGGGTCTATTCCGTAATGCATTAAAGGAGAACGTGTTAAAAGGAGTGAAGGTGGGGAGAGCGCAGACTGAATGCTGTACAGTTTGCTGATGACACTTTGTTTATGTGTGAAGAGTCTGTCTCTAATATTTTTACAATCAAAACAATCTTCAGGGTTTTCGAGCTAGCTTCAGGCCTCAAGGTTAACTTTCATAAATCAAAGTTTGAGGAGGAGTGGAGTTTTCTTGAAGGTGGACTTTGAAAAGGCATATGACTCGGTTAGGTGGAGCTTCTTGTTGGATATGTTGCATAGGATGGGGTTCCATAGTAAGTGGATTAAGTGGGTACAAGGTTGTTTGGAGTTGACAACTGTGTCGGTTTTGATTAACGGTAGTCCGACAGAGGAGTTTAAACCTTCTAGGGGTCTGAGGCAAGACGATCCTTTGGCCCCTTTTTTATTCCTTACTGTTGCCGAAGGGTTGACTGGTTTAGTACGTAATGCATTAAAGGAGAACGTGTTAAAAGGAGGGAAGGTGTGGAGAGCGCAGACTGAATGCTGCATGTTACAGTTTGCTGATGACACTTTGTTTATGTGTGAAGACTCTTTCTCTAATATTTTTACAATCGAAACAATCCTCAGGGTTTTCGAGCTAGCTTCAGGCCTTAAGGTTAACTTTCATAAATCAAAGTTTGAGGAGGAGTGGAGATTTCTTGAAGGTGGACTTTGAAAAGGCATATGACTCGGTTAGGTGGAGCTTCTTGTTGGATATGTTGCATAGGATGGGGTACCATATTAAGTGGATTAAGTGGGTACAAGGCTGTCTGGAGTCGGCAACTGTGTCGGTTTTGATTAACGGTTGTCCGACAGAGGAGTTTAAACCTTCTAGGGGTCTGACGCAAGGTGATCCTTTGGCCCCTTTTTTATTCCTTATTGTTGCCGAGGTGTTGGCTGTTCTAGTCCGTAATGCATTAAAGGAGAACGTGTTAAAATGAGTGTAGGTGGGGAGATCGCAGACTGAATGCTGCATGTTATAGTTTGCTGATGACACTTTCTTTATATGTGAAGAGTTTGTCTCTAATATTTTTACAATGAAAACAATCCTCAGGGTTTTCGAGCTAGCTTCAGGCCTCAAGGTTAACTTTCATAAATCAAAGTTTGAGGAGGAGTGGAGTTTTCTTGAAGGTGGACTTTGAAAAGGCATATGACTCGGTTAGGTGGAGGTTCTTGTTGGATATGTTGCATAGGATAGGGTTTCATAGTAAGTGGATTAAGTGAGTACAAGGCTGTTTAGAGTCGACAACTGTGTCGGTTTTGATTAACGGTAGTCCGACATAGGAGTTTAAACCTTCTAGGGGTCTGAGCCAAGGCGATCCTTTGGCCCCTTTTTTATTCCTTATTGTTGTCGAGGGGTTGGCGGGTCTAGTCCGTAATGCATTTAAAGGAGAACGTGTTAAAAGGAGGGAAGGTGGGGAGAGCGCAGACTGAATGATGCATGTCATAGTTTGCTGATGACACTTTGTTTATGCGTTAAGAATGTGTCTCTAATATTTTTACAATCAAAACAATCCTCAAGGTTTTCAACCTAGCTTCAGGCCTCAAGGTTAACTTTCATAAATCAAAGTTTGAGGAGAAGTGGAGTTTTCTTGAAGGTGGACTTTGAAAAGGCATATGACTTGGTTAGGTGGAGCTTCTTGTTGGATTTGTTGCATGGGATGAGGTTCCATAGTAAGTGGATTAAGTGGTTCCATAGTAAGTGGATTAAGTGGGTACAAGGTTGTCTGAAGTCGGCAACTGTGTCGGTTTTGATTAACGGTAGTCCAAAGAGGAGTTTAAACCTTCTAGGGGTCTGAGGCAAGGCGATCCTTTGGCCCCTTTTTTATTCCTTATTGTTGCCGAGGGTTTGGCGGGTCTAGTCCGTAATGCATTAAAGGAGAACATGTTAAAAGGAGTGAAGGTGGGGAGAGCGCAGACTGAATGCTGCATGTTACAGTTTGCTGATGACACTTTGTTTATGTGTGAAGAGTCTGTCTCTAATATTTTTACAATCAAAACAATCCTCAGGGTTTTCGAGCTAGCTTCAGGCCTCAAGGTTAACTTTCATAAATCAAAGTTTGAGGAGGAGTGGAGTTTTCTTGAAGGTGGACTTTGAAAAGGCATATGACTCGGTTAGGTGGAGCTTCTTGTTGGATATGTTGCATAGGATGGATTAAGTGGGTACATGGTTGTCTGGAGTTGGCAACTGTGTTGGTTTTGATTAATGGTAGTTCGACAGAGGAGTTTAAACCTTTTAGGGGTCTGAGGCAACGCGATCCTTTGGCCCCTTTTTTATTTCTTATTGTTGCCGAGGGGTTGGCGGGTCTAGTCCGTAATGCATTAAAGGAGAACGTGTTAAAAGGAGTGAAGGTGGGGAGAGCGCAGACTGAATGTTGCATGTTACAGTTTGCTAATGACACTTTGTTTATGTGTGAACAGTCTGTCTCTAATATTTTTACAATCAAAACAATCCTCAGGATTTTCGAGCTAGGTTCAGGCCTCAAGGTTAACTTTCATAAATCAAAGTTGTCAGGTATCAAGGTAGAAAGGAATTCCCTAGAGCTATATGCAAGAACTCTTAACTGTGGTGTTATCCAGATCCCGTTTAAATACTTGGGGATGCAAGTTGGTGGCAATCCAAGGAGGAGGCAGTTTTTGGAACCAGTTGTGGACAAGGTTAAAACCAGACTTAGTGCCTGGAAAGGGAAATGCCTATCCTTAGCTGGTAGAGTATGCCTGGTTAAGTCGATTCTAACCTCTATACCCCTGTTTTATGTTTTTCTCTTTAAAGCCCTACATGCAGTCTGCCACAAAATCTCTAGCATTCAGAGGAGATTCTTGTGGACAGGGGGTGACGATCATAGGCATATCTCTTGGGTAAGCTGGGAAAACGTGTGTAAGCCAAAGGAGGAAGGGGGTTTGGGGATCAAGGATATTAGAATATTCAACTGTGCCTTGCTAGCAATGTGGAAATGGAGGCTGCTGAGTGAGGAAAAGGGGAAATGGAAAGACATTTTACTATCGAAGTACAGTCCTGGTACAGTAAGTAATAATAAGACTCTTTCTTGGTGGCGGAAAGATCTATCAAAGGTGTATGAGGAGGGAGAAGAGGAGGGATGGCTTCAAAAACATGTAGCTTGGAAGGTCGGGTCCGGGGTTAAAGTTAGATTTTGGGAAGACGCTTGGGTGGAGAACAAAAAGCTTAAAACCTTGTTTCCCAGGCTTTTTTCCGTCTCCCTGGACCAAGGAAAGACGGTGGCTAAGGTAGGTTCTTGGGAGGATTCAGATTGGAATTGGTGGTTAAGGTGGAGAAGAGCTAGGTTTAGTTGGGAGAGTGCTATGGAGGGAGAATTGCTTAATCTCATAACAGGGAAGACCTTGAGCAAAGAAGCCAAGGATACTTTAGTTTGGAGTGGGGATCAGAATGGTGATTTTTCAGTGAAATCTGCTTATCTGAATTTACCTCATCAGCATGTAGGCTTTTCAAATGAAGTCTTTTCTCTTCTGTGGGAAGCAAAAGCGATGCCCAAAGCCCTGGTAACTGCATGGAGGATCTTACTTGGACGCCTTCCAACTTATGATAATCTCATTCGAAGAGGTTTGGTAGTCACCTCTTCGTCCTGCGTGTTTTGTAATGGGTCTGAAGAATCGGCACAACACATCTTCCTGGATTGCATCCTTGCTCAGAGTGTTTGGTCTTTATGTTTTAGATGGATAGGCATATTGTTTGTCCAGCATAAGGACATTCTAGTCCACTTTGAGAGCTTTCAGTTACCACACTTCACAGTTAGTCAGAATCTGTGGGATCAAAGGAACTTGATTGTTTTTAAGCAAGGGGTAGCTGATGCTGATGAAATTGTCCACCTAGCCCAGTTGGCAGCGTGGCTAATGTTGAAACATGGGGCCTTCCCTTTCGACTTCGCCTTCTCGAATTGGATTCTTAATCCGGGTATCTGCTTACAGAATTGTCGTTAGTGATGGTGATGAGGGCCAAGTTCTCCTTTTGGTATGTTGAAGGAATACAGGTAGAATGGGAGCTGCATGTTTTAGTGAGCTGGAATAACGTCTAGATTGATGGGCTGGTGCAGGAAATAGCTAGATAGGGTGAATTATTCATCTATCAGTTGCCTGAACAGAAGCAAGTTTGTGTACGAGAAGTATGAACATATGAAGACACGAAGCAGTGGAGGTGATGCATAGATGGAAATGTTGCGGTTGCAAGTGTTGTGAATGCAAAGCAGTTTGTGTAACAACTGTGGAGTAATACAGAAGCTAATTTGTAGCCTAATGGAGTGTCACACTGCAAATTTCCAGTTTGTTCGATGGCTGGACTGTGCTCAATTAATTCTGTTAGTGTTAGAAGAATAAAGTGCAAAATTATGATGATTTGGTTGTGAGGTCAATCATTAGCCTTTGGTATGTTCTGTGCTGGTTTTGCTAAGGGTAATTTTGTTGAGCACGTGGTGAGCAAGCTAGGTTGGATCAAATAAGGGTACGTGGGATGGTAGACTAGTGCCCATAACAGTGTTTCAATCACAACAGAGTGGACTCTGACGTGAGCAGGTCCAGCAATTGGTTTTGTGAAGGACTAGCAGTTTGGCTACTGTTATGTGTGAATAATCCCCTGTTGGGGGGGGGGGGGGGGGGGGTGCGTAAAGGTGAAGCAGAACAACTAGGAGGAGGTTCAAACGGGTGCAAGCAATGCTGGAGTTAGGTTGACTATGAAGTTTAGCGTGAACAACATGTGGAGGTTCTGAAGTGTCCTGGCAGTAAAGGAAATCATGGGAGGATGGGGCATGATGGTTTTCTGGTACGAAGGATGGGGAAGAAAGAATTCTACTGAGGAGAAACATGTGTTTTATGCTATAGCTTCAACTATAGGGAGTATAGAAGCTATATAGTGCTTGAGAGTTTGGGTTTGAGAAGAGGACAAACCTACAAGCAGCAGGGTTTTCTTTAACAGCTTTTAATAATAGGGTGTTTATGGGTGTAGCCTTGTATATCTTTAGCAATTGGTTGCTGCTGGTTTTTTCTGGATCATGGTTTGTAATGTTGACTATGGATCCCTCCTGTGAGGAGCTCGGTTTTGTATATGGGTTGGAATAACCCTTAAGTATCCCTTTTAATTTTATTTTATTCTTTGCTGATAAAAAAAAAACTTTTACAATTTTAGTATAGATATTTGAATTATGGATAAAAATTGTAAGTTGAAATATGTAACTTAATTGTTGCACACCTAAATTACTATGCTACTTAATATGAAACTTAATTGTTGCACACTTGAATTAGAGCACAATTGTAAATAAAAAGTTCACATCATTTAAATTTTATTTCTCTAGTAGTGTAATGATTTAATGCAAAGCGAGTTGCCAATGTTATTTAATTTGTGTTAACATTGTGTAGGAAAATTTGAAAAATGTGGGTGAAGTGTATGGAGAAGAAATTTCAAAAGCACATGTGCCATTGGTTAAACATTTTGCATATGTACTAGGAACAAAACCAAATCACTCACAAGGTATAGGAAGTGTATCAATGACAAAAGGAAAATGTAGAGAGACAATTTGTTCAAAGTCAAGTGGAGAATGCACAAAAAAGAGCAAATGATTTAGAGTGAGGAATGCATAATCCAACAACAAGAAGAGGCTAACATTCAACTTCAAAGTGAATTGAAATCTCAAAGTCTATTAATTGAGGATAAAAACTTTTTGTGAAAACTCAACATGACCAAATGAAACAAGAGATTGAAAGGGAGCTGAAACGTCAAATGACTACTTTATTAGGAGTTTTATCATTTAACAATTCAAATGTTCCTTCACTAAGTTGTGTTATTATTTAAGTTGTTCCATTACTATGTCTATAATTACATTTTACATTTCTAAAATATTATTAATTATTTTTTTATTGATATTAGTGGTTTATTTTGCATGATCAAAATTCTTGAAGATATTAAAGACCATTTATTGTAATTTTTCAAATACTTGTGTAGTTAAATGTTATGAAGTAGAATTAAATCTCATCTCATATATGCATGTTTGAATTTATTGTTGGATATTTTAGTTTTTATCAATTTGAATGTAATGAATATTTTATATTTTCATTTAAAATTTTAAAAAAGTTATGTCTATTAATTGTGATATCATATTTATTTGTAACAACCATACACTGTCAAAAGAACTTTTTTTTGCACATTTCACATACTCTTCGGCTTATACAAAAACACCAATTTGAGTGTGGTTGTTGTGGCTGAACAAGGAGCAGAACACATGGAGACAAGGTTGGAAGCAAGGGTGTGCAAATATTATTATTATTATGTAAGTTGAAATTTTTTATGCCCCTTTGCTTTTTATGCAGTTTTGTTTCCTATTTGCTTTTGCTGCTGTAGTTTATGTTGTTTTTCTAGGATGTTTAAACTTCTCACTATGTTTTTATTGTTATTCATATAATTGGGTAAATGGGGAAGTATTAAGTCTACATGTTACCATTTCTTGTTTACCCATTAACTCCTTGAAGTGTCTTGCGAAGTCGATCATGCATTTTACTGCATTGGTGTTGTATTATGCTTGTTTCACTCATTCTGTATCTATTCAAATGGTTTCAGCTTGTGTTCTCGTCTTCAGCAAAATAGGAGAGGGAGGTTTTGGGGCCGTCTACAGGGGATTTATAAGAGGGTTAAACACTCATGTTGCCATTAAGGGTAAACTAGTTATTATTTAGTTAGATAGTTAAGGGTAAAATAATTATTTAGTTAGAATACAAAGCCTCTAACTGACAAGATATATCACAGTGGTTCATAAATTCAGTTCACATAGTGGTTCATAAATTCAATACACAGAGATACAGTAACTGCGTACATGATGCAATCAAGCTTACAAAGCTTAAAAGATATAGACTTCAAGATAAACAATAATTATATAGGAGTAGCAAGCGTTCCAAATTTTTTATCTTCATAAATATGTATGATAAAATCCTTCAGAAAAAAAATAAATAGCAGAAAATATGATTAAAAACTATAGATCTGTTACCTGTACCCCAAATAGTGAGCTTTAATATTACTACCAACTGTAAAAAAGTGTATCTTGAATTCCACAGCTTAAATTATTAAAGAACAACCAACAACTCAGTATGCAATGATGGCACAACAAATTACTCTGCAGAACCTGTACAGAAATAAAACAAATAGAAACAATAAATAATGACTAAAAGTTGAAATTGAAATTAAAAAACAGGAAATAGAAAAACTCTACTTCATTTGAAACCCATAAACCTGTATAATGCTACTGCATTTGTTAAATAGAATCAAAAGGAGCCACCCCTAAACCTTAAATGGATTTAAATCTGTATAATGCTACTGCATTTGTTAAATAGAATCAAAGGAGCCACCCCTAAACCTTAAATGGATTTAAATCCCAAATTTCATAGTAAAAACCCTAATCTATAAGAAAATCAAAAGAAAAGAGATGACTTACTGTTCAGAGTATTTTGATTTTGAAAACGAAAAAGACTTTCAAAGTGAAATGCGAATTTGCTATGGTTCATAAGCACCTGCACCAAAAAACTGAAAACTGATATATTTTGAAGACTGCCAAATAAATGCGCATAAAACTTTTCTTATAGCTAAAAAGAACGATTTCATAATTAGTTACAATTGCAGTTAACATTTTTTATCATTTAATTTGATATATAATTTATTTAACTATTTATGTTGTTCTATGCTAATAAATAATATTTATATTTTTTAATAAAATAATATTTGTTTTTTATTTTATTTTATTTAGAAATAGGTGTTGATTATATTTTAAATTAAATATGATTATGTTTTTATTTTATTGTTTATTATTTTAATATATTATGGTGTACATAATAAAAATAATAATTATAATTAAATAATTCTATATTGCAATGTTAATAACAAGTTTTATTCTATATTTTTTAACAAAATTAATAAATTGATAAACTTGTTTTAAAAGAGAACAAATGCAGGTTTTTTTTCATTAGTGGTCTAAATATTAATTTTTTATTCCTACTACCCGATGATTTTAAAATATTGAGAGTTAGGTTAATTGTTTCCGATATATATATATATATATAATTATCTACAATGTTAACAACTTAAATATTAATATATACATAATAAATAATTTTGTTATAACTGATTTATTCAAATTTATCTTTCAATATTTTAATTTATAATAAAATTAATTTATTCAAAATTATCTTTGAATATTTTAATTTATACTAAAAGTCTATAAATATATATTGATTATTTAGAAAATATTCACTTAATCCTTCTCATTTCATACTCATATACTTACACTCTTAAATTTCTTTACTTCCTATCCTATTGACTTAAGCATTCAAGAATTGTGAATCTTTATTTCTCACAATTCAATGACCATTCTTTCAATCGATTTTTTTAAACCACCACAAATTATTCACGCTCCTACTCTATAAGAACCTCCATTAATTTTATTTCACTTTATTTTCTAATATAAGAGTTCAGACTTATTATTCTCTATATTTATGATTTATGTATGATAGCAAACTTTATAAACTAATCAAATGCATTTTATAATAATATATAATCATATTATGTTGTTAATAATAACTTAGTAAATATAATCATATAATTATACATTATGATTTTAATAACATATTTCACTAAACAACTAAAAACTATAATATATTAAAGATAATGATAAACTTTATTTTTTAAAATATGCATGCATCCTCAAATTTAACAATATATATAAATATTGCACAATAAACCGAAATATTTATAATATATTTGCAGAACAAATGTAAAGCTTTGCATTGATACTATATTAAAATAGTATAAACTTTAGAAATGAAAAGTCAATAATTTTATAATAATAATAAAAGTTGTGGAGTGATATTATTATTTTTAAGTTGGGGAGTTAAATAGTTACTTTTAGATTGCGAAATTATACAATTATAAATAATATAACTAATTTCATTAAATAAAAATAAAATTATATAATTAAAAATGAAAAAAGTAAAAAAGTAAAAAAAATTACATCTGTTATCTAACCTTACGTATAAGGAAAACAAAATAATATGTATTTGAATAAAAAAAAGTCAGTAAAATAAAGCCAAAAACTGTTATTCATTTTTTTAAAAATTTATTTTAAATTTTATAGACTTATCAAACCGTCATATAGATTTTTTTTTTTCATCAGATAAAAAAATAATATTTTTCTCTAAAAATGAATTTTTTAATTTTTATTATATATTTTCATTTGCACTTTTTCATTTGGTTATTTGGAAATTTTATAATTTTATAAGTTAATAAAACAGTTTTTTAATTTTAAAATTTTATTTTATTTGTTCTCATTTAACTAACATGAGTAAAGAGATTAGTACATGTTAATTTTATTTTGTTGTCATGTATGAGAGTGGAGAGATTGGTTACTTTTGTGTTTTAAACTATATTCTTCTGTATTAAATAAGTAGTTTTTTAATTTTAAAATTTTATTTTATTTCTGGTCACTTGGCAGGAGAGTGGAGAGATGACATGACATGCTACTTTTCTGTTTTAAACGGCTCTTCTCTGTTAAATAAAAATTAAAAAATTAATTAAAAATTAAAGATATTTGTTAATATTTGTTGCTAGATGTGGACCGCATTAACAAGAGAGTTGAGAGATTGATACGTTACTTTTCTGTTTTAAACTGATTTTTGTAGTCCTTTTCTTTTGCACACATAGTCTCTCTCGAATACAATAACATGATTCAGGTGGTCAAACTCACCAAAAAAACCTCTAGAGTTATCTGATGGCAACCAAGGATTGAAACACCACCACTTCTACCTTCAGATGACATTGTTGTACGAAAATGATATATTGTTTGGGATATTAAAAAATTATTCAAAATGCATCAATCCAAGTTTTGCATAGAGAAAGAAAACTTTAATCTGAAACCCACCCGCATCATCTTCCTGGTATTAGATAGATTATTCCAATGCGATGAGAGACACATTTTCATGTAGACTGTTTTACTTTATTATCACGTGGCAGTGTGGTTTCTTTGTTTTTAAATCTCTCATACAGGCACAAAGAAAAAATAGGACGATTCATTCATTTCGTTGGCCAATCAAGGAATCTTCGATGACTTCTTCTCTCAAATCTGTTATAGCACCCCACCAATATCACTCATCGAAAATTCATATGTTATGCTTCAATACTTTCTCTTATGTGTCATTTAAATTTTATAAATGTCAATGTAGTATTTATTTTCAAGTTTCTATTTATTAATTTTATGAACCGGAGACAGATTTAGAAATGCACCAACGAGTTGATTTAAACTATAATAATTTATAATTTTTACTTATTTTGATGATATTTGACGTTTTTTCCTGATGATTGTATGTTATTTCCGATGCCACTGAAAGAAACAAGGAGAGATGACCAGGTTAGTTGTTTTCTACAATATATGAACTTTACCATTAGTATGTGTTTTTGATGTGTCTGTTCTCATAATATTCTATTTCCCCCTATCATCTAAAATTTGATATTTGGCTGCATGAGGGTCACATGGTTACTCTAAATGTGAAGGCATATGGTGAGTGCTTCCCTTTATTGTTGATTATGGAAAAATGAATGTGAAAGGTTGATTTCATTGTATATTCATCTCTTTAAGTTTTAACCTTTGTTGATAAGTCTTACTTTGACAAATTAGTAATTTTGTTTGTACTTTATGTAAAACACTTAACACTTACATATTGATGTTGTATGTCTTGCAGATGTGGAATGTGTTCAAAATGTGCAAATGATTTGGGTCACATACATAATCAGAATACATGTTAGTGACAATTTCTTTAACATATATACGTTTTTAAGTAGTTTCTTTTAATAAATTTTTGTTAAATGGATTTTCCGATAGCCATGATTATGAAATGAATAAAAATATTTTGTTTGATTTAGTTGTTTGAGATTTTATTTTTTATTTTATATTTGGATCAAAGTCAAATGGGTTACCAAATGGGAATTAAAAAATTAATAATTTTTAATTAATATATATATATATATATATATATATATTATTGATAATTATATTTATAAATATTAAAAATATGAAGAAGCGTACATATTATAAATAGTTTTGTATATCTCTTTCATTAATAACTATATTTATATATTATGTTAATATAATTATTTGTACAGAAAGTAATTATCTTAAAATTTATATATTTATAATTAATTATTTTAAAAATAAAATTTGTTTTTAAAATAACTAATTTCTTTATTTCTCTAGGTTTCTCCTAACAAATGAACATCAAAATACTGTATAAAAAAATTATTATTAGAATAGTAAATATTATGTTATTTGTTATTTCTTTAATCTTTAATTTCAATAATTAAATAATAATTATTATTAACGGAAACAACATTGTCTAATTTTACTATAAATTTATATGTATAGGCATATTTTACTATTTGGCTTGTGTATTCTAATTTTTAATATAAGATGCATGTAAATTTGTATTTTTTATTATAAGAAATATTTAAAAATATAGATACACAGTCGCTGTAATATTAAAAAATAAAAATACACAAGTATTGTCAAATACTAAAAGATGTAAATTTTTAAATGACAGGAATAATGGAAGATTTTGAATACCAATCTTTATTTAATATCTTAGAATTTGTTACTGACATTGTAAACTAATGTTTTCTTCTATGATATAATTTTGTATAACATTTAAAAATTTATTATATATAACTATTAGGTTGGTATGTTTCCTTCATAACATAGTGTGTACTTAGATAATTTATGAGTCTCTAATAATAGAAGTTGAGGAGTTATATTATTGTTTTTAAGTTGAGGAGTTAAATAGTTATTTTTAGATTGCCAAATTATACAATTATAAATAATATAACTATTTTCATTAAATAAAAATAAAATTGTATAATTAAAAATGAAAAAAAGTAAAAATAAATTACATCTGTTATGTAACCGTACGTATAAGGAAAACAAAATAATATGCATTTGAATAAAAAAAGTCAGTAAAATAAAGCCAAAAAAATATTATTAATTTTTTTTGTTAAATTTATTTAAAATTTTATAGACTTATCAAAACACTGTCATACAGATTTTTTTTCATCCGATTAAAAACAATATTTTTCTCTAAAGATGAAATTTTTAATTTTTAATTATTCTATAATTTTTATTATATGTTTTCAGCATATTTAATTGTCCACTTTCTTAAATTGTTAATATAATAAATTTTTTTAATAGATATGAGATTAGGTAAAAGTTGGATGCAAATTATTGATGGAACAAAATCTTTATATGAAAAAAGAATTATTGACTTTATGAATTTGCATTTACTAATAGCGTTTAATTAAGACGTTGTCCGCAAAAAAGTGCAACAATGATTTTTTTAGTTTAAAAAGATCATATATGAGCACTTGATCATAATTGAGATAAGAGACTATGTTATATGGGATCTTCATGTAGAGAGACTAATTTAGACGATTTAAATTTTATATGTTGAATTTAAATTTGAAGTGAATATATTATTTACTAATATTATATTTAAAAGTATAAATGTATAAAAGTATCAAATATAAGTATTGCAATTGTAAAGTGGCACAATAAAAATAAAATTGCTTCTTGAATAAAAAGATCATGTTCAAATTTCAAGTAGAAAAAAAAATAATGTTTTTTCTTAATAATTACCAGTGATATAATAATAATAATAATAAAAATTAATATTTTATAATATTTTATATTATATAATCCTTATTACTTTATAAGAATTAAAAAAAATTAATTATATTCTTATCTAAAGAAAAATAAATTTATCATATAATATTTTATATTAATGAATAATTAATTGTGACGTGCATATTTTGTCATTTTTAATAAAATAATTGTGAAAAATTAAGAAAAGTCACAACTAATATACAAATAGTGACAAATTAAAATATACTCACAATTAATATACAAATAGAGATAAATTTTATATATATCATTATTAATTACATTATCACAAAATAAAAATAATATTTACTTATAAAAAGAAAGAAACTCTGTGTGTGAAACTGAGAAGTGTTGTGTGTTCTTGAGGTTGTCTCTCTATCCCTTATGCATAAATTTCAATCTCTCTATCCCTTAAACTCTTTAATTTCAGTTTGTATTTGTGAACTGGTATAAACAACTGATTGTTTTGGCAAAACAACCAATTGTTTTTCTGGTGTTGTGCTAATTTGCTTTGTGTTTTGACAAACTGATTTCTTAATCAAGTTTTTCTCAAAGTAATTTCATTCTAGACTTAAAAGTTTGCGAAAGCCCTCTTTAAACCATTCACCCCCCCTCTAGTTTAAAGCGATACATTCTTACAATGTTTATGCATAGTATGAGAACCATCAAATATCATGGTAGTTAAGGTACTCATTAATGTCTTGGCAAGAGACTTATCAATAGTTTGGGAACGTGATGACTTTCTACGACAAGTGCACCGTGTTGTCAGAAGTAATAATCGCTAAATATATAACAAAACAATAAAAAGAATGTTGAATTGATTGTGTTGACAATGATCAATAAGAAAACAGACAAAGAATTAGTTGTTTCAAGTTGGAAAAATAGGGATTAGGTTTCATCTTTCTCACTCTCATGTATTTTGATTAGCATGTCAATATTAAGTTCTTTGATTGAAATTGATGCCCATAGAAAATTCATTTATATCGATGTCTCACATATAAAATTCTTAATAATGTTTCCTAAATATCAATTTCTCGCATATTTATAAAAACAACTTAGAATCACACTCGGACATTAATGGCAATTAACATTTCAAGTCTATTTTTAGCACTCTTATATGTTAAGTATTTGTTGTTTAGGTCAGAACGTTAAAAATATCTTTCAATCAGATTTAAGATTCCCAAGTTGTCATGAATTTTTAGAAATAAAACAAAAATACCAATAATAAATCAAGAACTGAATATTTTAATATGTAAATATCACCTCAATATGTAAGAGTTTGAGCATATTACTCATATTCCAAAGGGTATAATTAGCCACGCATACTTCTAACACCTTCCATTATCCCAATTGGGTTACAATTCACTATATGGTGTTTTCCTCTCAATCTAGCACACTATGATTGTGCCTCTAGTCCCCTATTTAACCTAATTTTCTAGGGTTAGGTTGCTTCCTGTGTCGCGTTGATGGACTAAATGATAAAACATAAAAAAGACCAAATCTATCTGATGCATTCTCGCTCAAGCGAGATATTCCTGTTGCAAAATTGACTTTTTTGGCGCTTTCTATATTCTGGAACCTTCCAGCTTTCTCTTTTTAGCTCAAATAATTCTCCTTTACTCCAAATCCTCCCTAGAAATATGCAATTAGCACCAAATTTGGGAATAAAATGTTCTTATTCAAATAAAGATCATAAAAAGTGTAAAAAGATATAAATTCATAAATTAGGGGTTATTTAGATGTAAATTAACAATAAATCCTCATAATTGTCTATATTTTAATATGAAATATTACTGAAATTAGACACTTATCAGAGGGCTCTTCCACAAATCTCATAAATTCTTTTGCACTCTCAGTTTTGAAGAACTAACTTAATATTACTTACTATGCTCATTCGCATAAACATCAAGTTAAGTCTGTTTGACATTTACCAAGCCTTATAATGAGTTTTCTCTTCCTTACTACTTGTACCGTCCCGTATAAGGGCGTTGACTAAGTCAAGGTCAAAGTCAACGACTGGAAGGTCAAAGTCAACTCAAGGCGTCGCTAAGGCACGGTGTCGCCTAGGGGAAGGCGTCGCCCAGGTGAAGGCGTCGCCCAGGTGAAGGCGTCGCCCAGGTGAAGGCGTCGCCCAGGTGAAGGCGTCGCCGGATCGAACAGTGTAAAAGCAAGGCAATCACGGTGTGGTTCCCCGATACCCATGGGTAGGAAAGACCATGGAGGGAGCGACGTCGTGGGAAAGCCTCAAGTCCCGATATCTCGGGAAAGTGATAAAGAGAAGGAAAAGGTGGCTTCAAGGCCATAGTGATAGTACCAGTGAAGGGCAGCCTGACTCGCGAAGTACCCCTGCCGCCCCAGAGACGCCTTCGGGACAGATACGACCCAAGAGGAAGGTCACGCCCAGGATAACCGGGTGCAGGGTGTGAGAGGAAGGCAGAAACGCTCTCAGAGTAAGTGGCTAGATACTTGGGGGCATGAGTTGGCACCCAAAAAGCCACCCCTAGCGCAGTAGCACTCCCAAACAGGAGGACCCACACGTAGAAACGTCCCCAGATGGGCAGAAACGCCCCCAGATGGGGTCATGACGTCGTGAGGCCCTCCACGTGTATGACAGCAATGCCAGAATAGAAACACCCTCTAGTCAGGTGCCAGGTAATTAAAGATATTCAATACAGTTTCCCTTTCGAGCATTCAGGTACTATTTAGGGCTCCCGAGCGTTTCAACGTCTTAAATGCGCTACGTTTCGTAATTAAGCGCTTTAATGAGTGCGTTACGTCTGAGATTAAAAGCGCTTTAAGGCGCTTTAAATGCGAGGGCAGTTTAAATAGCGCTGGGAATGTCGGAAAAAGGGTTGGAACCTTTGACAAATTTAGGAGAAACTCTCTAGTTGCTTGCCCGTGCTTGAGGATTACGTACAAGTGACTGGAGAATATTTTTTCCTGAAAGGGACAACACACACACACACAGATACACAGTTTCTTTTACCACCTTCAGAGTGCCATACGCGGTGCTCAAATACGTGGGTGGACAGTTTTGGTGTTTCTTGCTGGCTGACTTGAGCGTCGGAGTGCAAACGGCCGCTAGGGCACCTCTTTGTCCTCTTTTTTGCAGGAATTCACAGGCAATCAGTGGGAAGGAGTCCTTAGCTGACGGTTGAGGTCGCGCACGAAGACGTCCCGGTCAACTGGACGGAACATTTGGCGCCCACCGTGGGGCTGATATAAAACATCAGTCCCATCACACAAGTTCGTGAAAATCTATCAGGTTACGGTAGTGCTGAAGGAGGTTGGAGTGACAATGGCCCCCACCAGACGAAGATCAGCGCGCGCAGCCCCCGCAGACCTATCCATGCAGCAGGTCCTGGAAATAATGAGGGGGTTGCAGCAGGACATGGCGGATTCGAAGATGGAGCAGGAGCGCATGCAGGCAGATCTTGACGCCTCGCATGAGCGCAACGAAGAGCTCCACCGCGTGAATGAGGAGTTGCGCCAGGGCCTGAGAAACGATAGGAGGCGGCCTGGGCATGACGAGGTGGGGAATCACTCCCCACCAAGGGAGTTTTCCACCCCGTTCTCGCAGGAGATCCTAGACGCAGCAATCCCGAACACGTTCGCGGGACCTAAGGCAATTTTCACTGGGATGGAGGACCCGGAGACGCACCTCGCGGCGTTCCACACGCAGATGGTCCTGATAGGCGGCTCTGATGCCGCCAAGTGCAAGCTCTTCATGAGCACCCTGACCGGGATGGCTATGGACTGGTTCATCAGCCTACCCGAGGGCCATATCACATCTTTCCGCCAGTTGTCGCGGTTATTCAGAGAACAATATTTGGCCAACAAGGCCCCGCCGCCGGTCTCCTACGACCTGTTTGACGTGAAGCAGTATCAGGGGGAGACCCTGAAGGAGTATATCAATCGCTTCGGGGCCCAGGTCGTGAAAGTTGGTACAACAGAGGAGCCTATGATCGTGTACGCATTTGTGAAAGGCGTATGCCCAGGGCCTTTTGGAGAATCTATTATCCGCAATCGCCCCAGGACTTTCGCTGAATTACGGCGTAGGGCGGTGGAGCATATTGCTTCGGAAGGGGAGGTATGTGTGAAGCGCACCAGTGCCGTGCCCTCACGCCCGAGGGGACCGGCG
The DNA here is from genome assembly GCF_000499845.2 of Phaseolus vulgaris. Taxonomy (NCBI): domain Eukaryota; kingdom Viridiplantae; phylum Streptophyta; class Magnoliopsida; order Fabales; family Fabaceae; genus Phaseolus; species Phaseolus vulgaris. The sequence continues at coordinate 598,372 of NW_027174086.1, forward strand.
CGAGTTCAACCCGTCAGAGTCAATGAGACCACGACGGGGAGAAAGAAGCCAGAGGCGAGACGCCTCTACGAGGCCAGAAAGCTCCAGCCTCGGGGCACTGCGGGAGGCGAACGCCCCGCCAGAGAAAGGGCAAGACCGGCGAGGTACAACTTCGTGGTCGAGTTGAAGGATTTGATCGCCGTCCCCAACATAGCCGAGAGGCTGAGGCGACCGGCGAAGACCGACAAGGTGCTAGGGCCCCGTAAAGACTCTTGGTGCGAATTTCACGAGGCTTTCGGGCACCAAATTGATAATTGCCTATCGTTGGGCTACCAGCTAGATGAGCTGGTGAAGACTGGGTTTTTGAAAGATTATGTCGCAGAGTCCACCACGACCGCCACCCTGCCGTCGCCGGCGGATGAGCCAGCACACGAGATGCCTGTGCTTGGCGAGGTCCACACCATTGCTGGAGGTTTTTCCGGCGGAGGACCCACCGCCTCCCAGCGGAAGAAATACGCGAGGGGGGTAAATTCAATCGAAGAGAGGCTCTCGGGGAAGCCCTGGGAGTCAGATATTGTGTTCACAAGAAGGGATCTCCGAGATGTGGTGCCCCATGACAACGATCCCGTTGTCATCTCGGTCGTCACGGTTGGGAGAAAGGTCCACCGAGTGCTTGTTGATCAAGGAAGCTCGGCAGACGTCATGTTTCTGTCGACTTTTAATAAGTTACGGCTGTCCCCCGATCTACTGAGTCCCTATACGGGATGTTTGTATGGGTTCGGGGATAACCAGATAGAGGTCCGGGGGTACCTGGAGTTGAGGACTACGTTCACGGACGGAGAGGCCTCCCGAACAGAGAGCATTCGGTACCTCGTCGTTAACGCCAACTCTGCCTATAACATTTTGCTGGGCAGACCAGCGCTAAACCGTCTGAGTGCAATATCCTCCACCCGGCACATGAAGATGAAGCTACCGGACCTCAGTGGCCGGGTGATAGTCATCAGATCAGACCAAGAGGAGGCAAGAAAATGCTATGAAAACAGCCTGAAGACGAAGAGAGGCGTTTTCATGGTGTACGAGCGTCCACCGATCGCGGACGCAACGATGATCGAGGCGACACCCGCTAGGCAGACCCCCGAAGAGCCCATAGCAGAAAGGGCGACGCCCGAAACAGATGCGCCAATGGAGGAAGCGCACGTGGAGGAGGCGGCGCCCGTAGAAGAAGCGGCGCCCGCCGATGATGATAATAGGGAGCGACCGGCGACCAACATCCTAGAGAGGGAGATTGGCGGCAAAGCTTTCAAGTTAGGAAGCTCGCTAAACCCAGAAGAACGGGAAGGGGTGGCGGAAGTGATTTCGCGCCACATGGATGCCTTCGCGTGGTCCGCCTCGGACATGCCGGGCATCGACCCCGATTTTCTGTGCCACCACCTCAGCATGGACGCTACGGTTCGCCCCGTGCGTCAGAGAATGAGGAAATTCAATGAGGAGCGACAACAGGTGGTGAAAGACGAAACGCAGAAGCTGCTGAGTGCTGGCCACATTAGGGAGATTCAGTACCCTGAGTGGCTCGCCAATGTCGTTCTGGTGAAGAAGGCAAACGGGAAATGGAGAATGTGCGTTGACTTCACGGACCTGAATAAGGCGTGCCCGAAGGATTCCTATCCGCTGCCCAGCATTGACGCCCTAGTGGACAGCGCGTCTGGCAGCAAAGTGTTAAGCTTCCTGGACGCCTTCTCAGGTTATAACCAAATCAAGATGCACCCCAGGGACGAGAGCAAAACTGCGTTCATGACTGAAACATGCAGTTATTGCTATAAAGTGATGCCTTTCGGACTCAAAAACGCGGGCGCCACGTACCAGAGGTTAATGGATAAGGTCTTGGCGCCAATGCTCGGGAGAAATGTATACGCCTATGTGGACGACATGGTGGTGGCGTCGCAGAACAGGATACAGCACATGGCAGACTTGGAGGAATTGTTCAACACGATATCCAAGTACCGCCTCAAGTTGAACCCCGAGAAGTGTGTTTTTGGGGTAGAGGCCGGTAAATTCTTGGGTTTTCTGCTCACCGAGAGGGGTATAGAAGCGAACCCCGACAAATGTGCGGCCATTATTGCCATGCGGAGCCCGACATCGGTAAAGGAGGTTCAACAGTTGACAGGGCGGATGGCGGCGCTCTCGAGGTTTGTTTCCGCTGGAGGAGAAAAGGGGCACCCATACTTCCAGTGCTTCAAGAGAAACAGTCGCTTTGCATGGACTGAGGAATGCGAAGCGGCTTTCGTTAAATTGAAGGAGTACCTGGCGACGCCTCCGGTTCTCTGCAAACCGGTAACGGGCGTGCCCCTCCGTTTGTATTTTACTGTAACAGATAGGGCCATCAGTTCTGTGTTGGTACAAGAGCAGAGCCAGAGTCAGAAGCCCATTTACTTTGTAAGCAAAGCCTTACAGGGAGCCGAGACAAGGTACCAGGCGCTGGAGAAGGCGGCACTGGCGGTAGTGTTCTCGGCTAGGAGGCTCCGTCATTACTTTCACAGTTTCACGGTGGTGGTAATGACCAACCTCCCCATACAGAAGGTGCTGTAGAAGCCCGACGTGGCAGGAAGAATGGTACGCTGGGCTGTGGAACTGTCGGAATTCGACATACAGTACGAGCCTAGAGGATCCATTAAGGGGCAGGTGTATGCGGATTTTGTAGCAGAACTTTCGCCCGGAGGTGAGCAAGAAGTGGAAGCGGGTTCACAGTGGCTGCTCTCGGTTGATGGTTCCTCAAACCAGCAAGGGAGTGGTGCGGGAATAGTGCTGGAAGGACCCGACGGCATACTAATCGAGCAGGCCTTGCGTTTTGCCTTCAAGGCAAGTAACAACCAAGCAGAATACGAAGCCTTGATTGCAGGAATGCTCTTGGCCAAGGAGATGGGCGCACAGAATCTCCTGGTGAAGAGCGACTCCCAGTTGGTCACGGGGCAGGTGTCGGGTGGGTTCCAGGCGAAGGACCCACAGATGGCGGCGTATCTCAAATACGTCCAGTTGTTGAGAGGGTCGTTCAACGCTCTTGAGTTGATACACGTCCCGAGGGAGCAGAATGCCAGAGCTGACCTGCTTGCAAAGCTGGCCAGCTCAGGCAAGGGGGGTAGACAGAGGACAGTGATCCAGGAGACCCTCAAAGCTCCGCGTCGATTTGTGGAAGACAACAGGGTGGATGTCCTCCAGATTTATGCATCAAGGGGAAGGCCGAGGAGTCATTCCTCATTAACCCAAGATACGCAGAGGGCGCCCCGCATCAGTATATACGCGGGTGTGTCTGAGGAAGAGCAGATGCAGGTTTGTGTCCTGTCCACGGGAGACACCTGGATGACGCCCTATAAACGGTACCTGGCGGATGGGGCCCTTCCAGTAGACCCTGAAGAGGGTAAGAAAATCAAAAGGAACGCCGTAAGATATACCTTGGTGGATGGGGTGTTGTTCAGGCACGGTTTCACTCACCCTATCCTAACATGTGTTAGTGGCGATGAGTGCACCAGGATAATGGCAGAGCTACACGAAGGCATATGCGGAAGCCATGTAGGAGGAAGATCCTTAGCCTCCAAGGTAATACGCGCAGGGTTCTTCTGGCCAACAGTGAAAGAAGATTGCGCACGGCACGCCCAACGGTGTAGGCAATGCCAAAAGCATGCCGACTGGCACAAGGCGTCGCCTGAAGAGTTGCGGTCCATATACAGCCCGTGGCCTTTCCACACATGGGGTATTGACATCCTGGGCCCTTTCCCACTGGCAATCAGGCAGATGAAGTATCTGATTGTCGCCATCGAATACTTCACCAAGTGGATAGAGGCAGAACCCGTGGCACAAATCACTGCGCATAAGGTACAGCATTTTGTGTGGAGAAACATCGTGTGTCGCTTTGGCGTACCCAGGCGCCTGATATCTGACAACGGGACCCAGTTCGCCAATCAGCAGTTGAGAAATCTGTGCGCAGAAGTGGGAATCAAGCAAGTGTTCGCGTCGGTCGAACACCCCCAGACCAATGGACAAGTAGAGTCAGCGAACAGAGTTCTGCTGAGGGGGTTAAAAAGAAGGTTAGAGAAGGCCAAAGGGGCGTGGGCGGAAGAGGTGCCAAGGATTGTGTGGGCATACCACACCACGCCCCAATCCTCTACTATGGAGACGCCGTTCAGTTTGGTGTACGGGTCGGACGCGATGATTCCAGTAGAAATACACGAAAGCTCACCGCGTTTTCAAAACTTTGTGGTGGAGGAGTCTAACGAGGAAAGACGGGTAAACCTAGATCTACTAGAAGAGACCAGGGAAGAAGCTAGAATAAAAGCAGAAGCGATGAAGAGAAGAGTGGAGCGGCAATATAGCTCTAAAGTAAAGCCACGACAGTTTCAGGTGGGCGACCTGGTGATGAGGAAAGCTCACCCTTACGAGTTGGAGAATAAGCTGTCTCCCAAGTGGACCGGGCCCTTCAGAGTTACTGAGGCTAAGGGCAACGGTTCGTACAACCTGGAGACTTTAGATGGGGGCCCTATCCCGCGCAGTTGGAATGCAGCCAACTTAAAATTTTATTTCAGTTGATTTATGTAAGCAGCATGTAACAGTCTAGTTGAAGGGGACGCTCTTTTTCCCCTTTTGGGGGTTTTTTAATGAGGTCACCCTAATGAATGGAATAACCAGTTGAGAAAAAGAAGTGCTTTGGTTTTCAGCCATTATTTTCCCTTGTTAGAAGTAATGTGATGCGCCGCCTAGGCCAGGGTGTCGCCAAGGAAGAAGGCGTCGCCTAGGTCTTGGCGTCGCCCAGAAAGAAGGCGTCGCCCAAGTAAAAGCAGGCATCGTTGGCAGAACGAGATGAAAGGAGGTCGCGCGGTATATAAAGCATATGCAAAGTAAAGTGGTGTTGTAAAGAATTATGACATTGAAAAGTTGTTGTTACAAGCAATGTTCAGTACAAAATGCAAAAACACAAACAAGCCACTTCTCAGCGCTCATCAGAGTCATCACTGGAGGAAGGCGAAGCCCCTTTCCCAGCCCGCAGCGCTCGAGTAAGTCGTGTCCTCTTTTCTTGGCCTATTTACGAACCTGCACAAAAGGAACAGATGTATTAGCGACACCGTAAAGGAAGACAGACACAGTTAGAAAGTAACGAAGGCCGAAGTTGCCCAAGGCAGTGGTTCTCACATATGTACTTCTCAAGAGTCCTAGCGTTGAACTCCAAGCTGATCACCGTAGCAGAGTCAAAACCTCCCGCCTCAGCAAGAATCCGGCAAGCTATTTGATCACTTGGAGCCAGATTCTTGAGGGGTTTGGCTTTGAGGACCTTTTCCTCTCTCACCCAGTACAACGGAAACCCATCGAGGGCGTCGGGAACAAGATCAGTACAGCAGATCTTGAAGAACCGGCCTTTCCACCCCGTGAACGAGATTTGAAAAGGCGTGAAGAGAACTCTTCCGGGTACATTGCTGAGAGTTACCCAGAGGTTGTGTCTCTGTCTCTTCACCTCAAAAAAGTGAAGAAAGAGGTCAACCGAGGGTGCACAACCCAGAAACCCAAAGAGGACATCGAAGGCCTTGACAAAGGCCCAGCTGTTGGGGTATAGCTGGGCCGGAGCCACGTTGATCTCCGTCAGCAGTTCCTTCTCGAACTAGGAGAAGGGTAAGCGCACCCCGATGGTCTTGAACACCACCTGGTAAAAGTAAAAGAAAGGGACCCCGTTGTTGGCCCGTTCGTCGCCACACACTGGCTCCCCCAGAGTGCATGGGAGCAATGCGATGTCGTCGTCGTGCCTCCTCGCGAAGGCCCGGTGGTCGTAAGAATACAACTCCCCTTTGTGTTCTCGTACGACCCTGGTGGATAGCAAGCATGAACACTCATCAAGAAGTTCGCTCGAGGCCCAAGGGTACAAGTCTTTGGGACGGACCCTGGCGGAAGCATCGTGAGAAGACATTCTTCAGCAAGATCAGGGTGGCTAGAAATGCAAGGGTTGAGCGAGGGGGAGTGAAGGTTAGAACAGCCCTTTGACAGAGAAGAAAGGGTGCAAGAATAAAGAACGCAAGTAGGTTATGAGAAGTGAGAAAACGATGAAGATAGTTCCAGAGCTTGAAGAATTAAATAAAGCGGTTAGAGCGCCAAACGACGTGAATGGATGCACCGCACGATTGATACACGTGGTGGAAGATGAAAGGTTGATGCTGGCACCTCTGGCTTAAATCAGAAAATGTCCCGTCAACAGAATATCCAGGGGTACGATTCGCCGTCGAAAGTGAGCCAGGGTTACAGCAGGAGTTAGAAAGTGGAATGACTAGACACCCCATCAACCATACAAGCAGCGCCACGTGGATCAAGTCGAATGACAGAAGGTCCCATCAGCTATACAAGGAGCGCCACGTGGATGGCACAGGCAAAGCCTTGGGCTCTTCGCTGTTATCAGGCGGTGACCAAGGCAAGGATTAAGGTCAATAACGAAATAAAGGTAACGCCCGAGGCGTTGCCAGGAAGGACGTAAAGGGCGACGACGGACGAGATGTCGTGGGCGTCGCCAACCCAAATACCGACGGTCATCGCCTCCCCGATACCCACAGGTAGGAAAGACTGTGGAGGGAGACGAAAGCAAAGAAAAGCAAAGTTAGTCACAGGTGTCGCCTCCCCGATGCCCACAGGTAGGAAAGACTGTGGAGGGAGGCGAAACCGCCGAACGCCAGCGGGTCGTTGGCAGGGTGTTCCCCGATACCTATGGGCAGGAAAGACCATGGAGGGAACAAAAACACCACAGCACTCAGCGTTTTAGACACCCGGGGACGATACGGTGCTGCTTTAGCAGGCCTCTCCTTAGGCGTGGGCGCCGAGCCTTAAAATATCAAAGAAAGAACCTTTCGGTATCAGAGACGTCCCGTGGACGATACGGCATCACTTAGTGAGCCTCTCCATGGGTGTAAGGGTTGGCGGGCGACCTTACCCAATCATACCGAACCGCCCAACGAAGTGTGAGAAACGGGCAGAACACAGATAAAATAATTGAAGCATATGAAGGGAAAAGACGGGAGCGGGATCGCATAGGCAGAGTCGTATGTGACAAAGAAATAAAGACAACCATGCGAACGTCCCAAATCAGTAACAAGAGTGCGGATAGTTCAAAGAATTACAAGTTTAAACGGAGAAAGTCAAAAGCAAGCGTAAAGAATAAAGGAATTAAGCTTGAAAGTGAAGGTGGCGGTTGAGAGACAGCGGTTCAGTCGTCCACGTCCAGGGGCACGACCTTCCCGTCGACGACATGGTGCAGGGGGTCGCAGTTCGAAATATTGATGCCAGGGTTCTCACAGGACGCCTGGGTCAGAGCCTCCTGGAACCCCTCCTCGAAAGTACCCGCCATCTCCTGGATAAGGTACTTTTTCTCCTTCTCCAGCTCCTCAACGGCGGCGTCCCCAGAGGTCACCTGCTTCTCCAGAGCCTCTTTCTCAACGCGAAGTCGACTGACCTCAACCTGTAGTTTGTCGTAGTCAGCCCGGAGAAGGTCCATGGCTTTGGCCTGGGTGGCCATTTCCCCCTCCATCCGCTCCGTCTTGTCAGCCTGCTCACGGCAGCGGTCCGTCAGGTCCTTTTGAATTTCTGCATCAGCTTTGAGCAATTCCTGAAGGCTCGTTACCTGGACTTGGAGGGCGACTTCACGAGTAAAGAAGCCAGCCTGGAGCTCTAATGCCTCTGCCAGTTGCCTCTCAGTTTATGCTTTGGACTCTTGCGCTTGCTTCAGAGAGGTTTGGTAAGTTTCGTTCTGGCGCCCCAGGGTCCTCATTTCCTCCTCCAGAGTAGTCGCCTTTGTTTCCAAGGCCTGGAGAGTTTGGGCTTGCATGACCGCGTTTCTGGCCTGGGCGCGCCATTCAAGGGCCACCGCCAAGAAGGCCCCCAAGTAGAAGGGCATGCCTTCCTTCCTGTCGGTACCCTCTGGCAGAGTCCCGCCACTGAAGCCCCTCATTAGATGCATAATCGGAGGAGGGATGGCGATGAAGTCAGGGGCGGCAGCGACGGAAGCAGGAGAAGCAATGGTTTCTGCCGGCGGCGGAGGCGGGGCAGATTCGGCGCCTTCGCCCCTTTCCTCTTTGAGTGTCATGGGAGGGAGTGAGGTCGCGCTCGGAGGGTTATCCATGAAGGGGTTCCCTCCCTGGGGCGACTCCTCCACCGAAAGAGGAACCCGCGCAGATTTTCTTCTTTTGAAGGGAGCCACGCCTCCTGAGTCCTCATCATCTGATAGAATCTCCAGAACCCGTTTCCCTTTGTCAAGGAGGGTTGGAGCCGGTGACGAGGCCGTGGCTAGGGGAACGGCGGCGATGGGTAGAGGAGAGCGAGGAGTCTGAAGTGCTGCGGGGCTGTGTGGAGATGACGGAGGTGAACTCAGGGGAGCTTCGGCGGTGATCGGAGGAGGCGGCGACAGAGTCGGTGGGGGAACCGGATCAGCAGCAAGGGTGGAGGAGGCGCCCGCCTTGGCGGCACGTGCCTCCTTCATGGCCTTCGCCAGCATCATTCTCTTAGAAGCGCCCATCACCGATCCTACATCAAGACAGGCCAAACAGCAAGAATTAGGACCAAAGCAGCTATGCAAAGTTACAACACACATGGGGGCGTGAAATGCAAGTAACATGGCACAATGTAAAATGAGTATAAGAGTCCGGGGAAACAAACGATTGATAGCAGGCTGCTTATAGCAAAAAAGATGAGGGGAGAGCCCCTTACCAAAATAGGTGGTCAGGGCGTGGGCATTGTACTCGCTAGCGACCAGCTTCAAGGTATCAAAGACAATCCCCAACCCCGCCAAGGCTTTGCTTACCTCCCTATCGGCGGGGGATAACTCTTCCAGGGATTTGGCCCTGAGCAATTTGGGGCGTTCCGTCCAGTAAAGGGGAAGCCATCCAAAGCTGTGGGATCATGCTTGGCGCAGCACACCCTGAAGAACTTCCCTTTCCAGTTCTTGTAAGAATTCTGGAAGAGGGAGAGGAGGATCCTGCCAGCGATCCCGGAAAAGCTTACCCAAAAGCTTTTCCCCTGTTTTTTCACCTCAAAAAAATGCAGGAAGACATCTACGGAGGGAGGAATGCCCAGGTATCCACAAAGAATTTGAAAGCCCCTCACAAAGGCCCAGCTATTGGGATGAAGCTGGGCGGGGGCGGTGTTGATTTCAGTAAGAAGCTCCCGTTCGAAGGGAGTGAACGGGAGACGCACTCCTACGCGCTTGAACACGGTCTGGTACATGAAGAAGAAGGGTTTCCCCTTTCTAGGTCTGTCGTCCAAACAAACAGGTTCCCCAGGCCTGCCGGGACGGACGGATATGTGGGCGTCGTGTGTGCGGCAGAAGGCGTTAAAGTTGTACAAATGGGGATCCCCCGGTGAGCTTCCAGGTCCTGGAAGGAAGTCAGGCTGGTGCATTCACTCAGGAGCTCATCGGAGGCCCAGGGGTAGAAGGCTTTGTAGTTGGACTTGGGGGTCGTAGGGGAAGAATCAGGCTCCGCGTTCGCGCGCGTCATGGTGAAAATAGATAGCTGGAGAAAGAAGAGAGGAAAAAGGGTTTAGCAAGTTTAGCCATGGCAAGAAGGGGAAAAAACCCCAGGAAGCGTCACCCACGCGGAAAAAATCAGAGGAGGAAGAAGAAGCGGAGAAATGCAGTAATACGTGAATAATAACAGTCTCAGGCAGTTCAACAAATCAATCTAATGCGACGAAGGGGAAAGGTCGTGAGTATCCGAGATCATACCTTTGCTATTGGAATGGAGGCAGCAGAAGGCACAGGAAGGAGAGAATCGTAGTCGCAGAGAAAAAAAAAAGTTTCGAAGGCGATGAACAGTGCGGAGTTGCAGAGCGAATGAATGTAACAGTAGGGTGAGCGCGGGGTTTGGGTAACTTAAACGTTACATTTTGTAACCCGAGAGGCGCAGATTGAGGGTCGCAGGATCGAGCCACGCGTCAAAAGGTCGATTGCCCAGGGGAAGCGCAAGGGTCTCTAAAGGAGGGCCACACGATGGGCCACGTGGCGCGCGATCAAGGGTAGTTCAAAGGGTGTAATCATCCCCATTTCAGGGAATGTCCAATCGCCCATTAAGAATACCCCTGCGGTTCAGAAAATGTCGCGTCAGTAATTCGAAAATTTGCTGAGTCAGCAGAGAGTGACACGTCATCAGGAAGGCACGTGGATGGCGGGGGCAAGGCTTTAGTCTTGCGCAGAAGACAAGTCTTCGGCTTAAGACTGGGGGGCTTGTGTACCGTCCCGTATAAGGGCGTTGACTAAGTCAAGGTCAAAGTCAACTCAAGGCGTCGCTAAGGCATGGCGTCGCCTAGGTGAAGGCGTCGCCCAGGTGAAGGCGTCGCCTAGGTGAAGGCGTCGCCGGATCGAACAGTGTAAAAGCAAGGCAATCACGGTGTGGTTCCCCGATACCCATGGGTAGGAAAGACCATGGAGGGAGCGACGTCGTGGGAAAGCCTCAAGTCCCGATATCTCGGAAAGTGATAAAGAGAAGGAAAAGGTGCTTCAAGCCATAGTGATAGTACCAGTGAAGGGCAGCCTGACCGCGAAGTACCCTTGCCGCCCAGAGACGCCTTCGGGACAGATACGACCCAAGAGGAAGGTCACGCCCAGGATAACCGAGTGCAGGTGTGAGAGGAAGCAGAAACGCTCTCAGAGTAAGTGGCTAGATACTTGGGGCATGAGTTGGCACCCAAAAAAGCCACCCCTAGCGCAGTAGCACTCCCAACAGAGGACCCACACGTAGAAACGTCCCCAGATGGCAGAAAACGCCCCAGATGGGTCATGACGTCGTGAGGCCCTCCACTGTATGACAGCAATGCCGGAATAGAAACACCCTCTAGTCAGTGCCGGGTAATAAAGAATTCAATACAGTTTCCCTTCGAGCATTCAGGTACTATTTAGGGTTCCCGAGCGTTTCAACGTCTTAAATGCGCTACGTTTCGTAATTAAGCGCTTAATGATGCGTTACGTCTGAGATTAAAAGCGCTTTAAGGCGCTTAAATCGAGGCAGTTAAATAGCGCGGGAATGTCGAAAAAAGGGTGGAACCTTTGACAAATTTAGGAAAACTCTCTAGTTGCTTGCCCGGCTTGAGGATTACGTACAAGTGATTGGAGAATATTTTTGCCTGAAGGGACAACACACACACACAGATACACAGTTTCTTTTACCACCTTCAGAGTGCCATACGCGGTGCTCAGATACGTGGTGGACAATTTTGGTGTTTCTTGCTGGCTGACTTGAGCGTCGGAGTGCAAACGGCCGCTAGGGCGCCTTTGTCCTCTTTTTTGCAGAATTCACAGGCAATCAGTGGAAGGAGTCCTTAGCTGACGGTTGAGGTCGCGCACGAAGACGTCCCGGTCAACCGGACGGAACACTACTAGTATCATATAACAATTCGCAAACGAAAAAAAATGTTTGAGAAAAAAAATTAAATTATCGAAAATAAAACTTCCATCATAAATTCCTAAATAATTTTAAAAATTAAGGTCATAAAATTGGGAACATTGTTCATGGAGGATAAAAAATTGAGCAGCTTGGTTCTAACTCTGATACACATGTAAAATCAAAGCATATAACAATGAACAATCATACATGTCATAAGATCTTACAAATTATGATTCTCACATTCCATTACATTCAATTATAATAGAGATAGACAGTTACATTTATCCATTAGAGCCCTATGTGAAGGTTTCATCAATCATTTTCTCTCAATCTATCTCTTGGCAAGTCTTTTCTTGTCACACCCTTTCTTAATGCCAATATCCTGCCTGTTACCGGAACGCTGGAAACTGCCTCGTCAAAGGATCGACGTGCGCACCGCTTCTCACCTCCTTCCTCTTCGGGATCTACCTCAAGAACCTGCAAAGAAACAGAACGGCGCCGCTGCGGCCGATCGCACTCCAACGCTCAAGTCAGTGACGGTATCACCAATACTAAGAGAACAAGAACCGTGCAAATCCTTTCTCACAGTCAGCTCTATCACTCGCAAGCGTAAAGTGTATGAACTGAACGTGCGTACCTCAGAAGTTGTTAAGAACTCTTATATACCTGGTAGCTTCTCTCTCCTGCAGTTACAGACTTGGACACGTGGCTCGCATCCAACTGCACACGTGCCATCATCTGGAGCTCCCTGACTTGGCGCTGCTCTACTCTCATTTTGGCTAAGTTACTTATGCATGGTACTGCCCAGTGCATAGCTAACTTGGAGTGCGATCTCTACTGGAACTGGCGATTAGGGCCTTCATACACCTTCCCTGCGGTCTCGCCCGCCTTCACAATCTGCTTCTCCTTCATCTTCGGCATGTGCTCGCTCTGGCGATCTCCAATGACTAGGTCGCCTGAATCTACATCTGCGACTTCATCTTTAACCTGGCGATCGCCGATCTGGTAAGCTGGAAATCGGAACACGCCAATATAACAACTAGCGACTACACGAGCCCCCCGACTTCCTTCCCTTCTGCCAACCTGGCGCCTTGTCAACACGCCTATACTGTAGGAGGATGCCACGTCATCACACCCGACCACCAGGGCGGTACACAAGCCCCCCAGTCTTAAGCGAAGATTTATCTAGTGAAAAGACTGAAAGAGCCTTCGTTAACACCGATCTACGTGGCAATGACGCAGAATTCCAAGCGGTTGTACCTTCTGCTGCTCTGACGCTCCACCAAACCCCTCACCCATCGTTTGACGCGTGGCTTCATCAACGGCTCTCTTCAGTTGCCGTTTGCGCTTCCTAAACCCATTTCGAAAAACCCTTAAACCCATTTCGCTCCACTGTTCCATCACTTTCTTCGCGCCTGCAAACGCTCCAACTTCTTTCTGTGAAAACTCTCAACGCTCTTCAATGCTCTAGATCACCATCTTCCTCCATCGTCTTCCTGATCATCGAAAGGTACCTAATTTCCTTCATCTGCTGGTTTTCTTGCATTTCATCGATTCGCATCATCCTGTAACTGCCTGGTGCATACGCTGTGGGTTGTTTTTCCATTTCTCCTTCTGCGCAACTTAGGGCTTCGTCAATCGTCGCAACGAACCTACATTCGTTCGTTTTTCACCTTCCTTCTATGATCGAGTCAACCTCTGTAACCCCCTGATCGTTTTTCCTTTCTTCTTCCTTTGCAGCTGCTATCATGACTCGCACAAAGATTACCCCGAACCCTCCTCCTTCAGCACGAAACCTTCCTTCACAAGCACACGACTCAACACAAGTTCGTGGCGCTTCATCTTCGCAGGCTGAAGGCCTGCGTCTTCCCAACCTGTCCTGGCCCAGGCGACTCCACCTAACGCTGGAGGAGCCCCCGTTCCCCTGCCCGACTTCAAAACTTTGTATCCCTGGGCCAACTCGACCCTTCTGAGGGAGACATCCTCTGTGAACACTGCGGGAGCAGTCTTGCGGCTGACTAAGGGGGACGAGATCTATCAATCGTTTCACAAGGAGCACGACGAGAAGATGATGGTGCTGCCTTGCCCCGCCGATCTGCCCGTGTGTGCTGATGACAAAGTAAGCGCCGACGGGCCCTTCTGCTTTGTCTATACGAATTTGTTCAAGAAGGTCAAGCTCAGGTTCCCTTTCACCCGATTCGAGAGGGAACTTCTTACCGAGCTCAACATTGCTGCCGCCCAGCTCCACCCCAACAGCTGGGCGTTTGTTCGAGCTTTTCAAGTAATGTGCGCCCACCTGGGGTTGCCCGCGTCGGTGGACGTGTTTTTATTCCTCTTCGAAGCCAAACACCCAGGAGAGCGCCTGTGGGTCAGCTTGAATGCGATTGCTGGGAGGTCCATCTTTACCATCTTCCAGCAATCGTACAAAGACTGGAAGGGGAAGTTCGTCCAAATACGTGCGAACGACAAGGACGCCTCCCTCCTCGATGGCTTCCCCTTGTACTGGGTGGACAAGGGGAAGAAGGAGTCCAAGAGCTGCTTCAGGAGGCCCAGAAGTCCTGACAGCATGGGAGCATTGGACAGAGACCTCTGTCTCTTCTGGAAGAAGGTGGCGGACGCCAATATAACATTCCTTACCACCACCTTGATATGCTTCGAATTCTACGAAGATCAGCTAGAAATTCGAATAGGTTAGGACATTAAACTCTTGTCTTGATACTGCTTCTGTTTAGCTGCTTCTGGGCGTCTTGTGCGTTATGCGCAAGACTTTGGTTTTACCTTTCCTGCATATATCATCTGCTTTGTTGTTTATTACCTTATGCACTTATTTATTTTTCTTGAGTTAACCCATGCATCTTCGCTCCATGCAGACGACATGTTGCCCAGAAACATGCTTGCTGAACTGAAGGCGCTCGCCCGAAACCACGGGTTGGCGACCGGTTCCCAAACGGTGCCCAACTCGGTGGTGGAGGCCGCCATTGTCCAAGGGCGATCACCACCGAAGGAACCCGCCCAACGCAAAAAATTGGTCCTTAAGAGACCTAAAAGGAAAGCCCCTCAAGTCATCCATGAGGAGGAAGAAGAGGATGACGAGGTCACCGAGGATGGCCTCGTTACGAAGAGGAAGAGGGTGGCACCTTCTTCACTACCTGTTCCACCCCTTCTTCCATCCTCAACACCACCATCGACGCCTGCTCCTCCCCCATCATCGCCAACACCAGAGGCTCCTTCCTCACCAGTCCGAGCGGTTCCACTGGCCACTGCGCCACCTGCAGCTGAGGCCCAAGAGCCAAATTTCCTGGAGGACCCCCCAAGCGCCTCTACGCCATATGTGTCAGCTGGAGGGGGCCCCCTTCAAACGCTTCTGCTGCAGAAAATGCTCCAATCGGGGATGAGGTTGCTCATACCTCTCCGATTCTGATTACCGAATCCCCGATTGCGTCGCCACGCCAGGAAGCAGCTACTGAAGAACCTGCTAAGGAAGGTGGCGACGAGAACCCACAACAAGCCCCCACAGCGCCTCTGGTGCCTCTGCAAGCCGCAAACCTTCCCTTGAGGTCACAAGGATGTGGGAGCCTCTAACCGCCAAGCTGAAGACCATAGCAGAGGACATCCCTGCGATCATAACCAGGGCTGTGGAGGGTTCAACCAGGAGGCTCCAGGACGACCTCTTCAACCTCAAAACCGAAACAGCACCATGAGGATCGAGGCGGAGAAGTTGTCCTTCAGCCTGACGCTCGCTGAAATCGAACACTCCCGAGTGGAGGATGCAATGAATACCGAGCTCAGGCTGGCGCGCAAGGAGGCTACTGACCTTCGCCGCAAAGTTCACCAACTTGCCCAAGAGAAGGTCGAGCTGGAAAGCAAAATTGTGCCTCTTCGTGCCAAGGCGGTCGACCTGGAGGCTCTCATGAAAGCTGACGCCGCTAAGGTGCAAAAACTGGAGCAGAGGTCGATCGACCGAGAGAAACTACTTGGGCAAGTAGAAAGGCGAGGGACGACGCCATGGCTGATCTCGTCGAGGCCAACAAAGAGAAAGGAAAGGTGGCTGCTGAGTTGGCCCAAGCACAATCGGAATCCAAGAAGGTTACTGAGACCTTCTCCAGGCTCAAGAGACCAACGAACAACTTAAAAAACAGGTTGAAGAGCTGGAACAGCAGAATAAAGAGCTGAAGGAGCAAACTGAAGACCTCAAGAAGCGGATTGAGGAACTTCAGGGGAAAATTGAAGAACTCAAGCTAAATTCTGCTCAGATTCTGGCTGCTGGATTCGAAGCTGCGCGGGAACAATTCGCTTGCCTATTCCCCGACCTGGATCTCAGCCTGGTGTCACTGAACAATGAAGTAGTAGATGGAAAAGTCGTTCCTGCTGAAGACTAATCAACTCCTCTTCATCTGCTACTTTTATGATTTCCCTTGTATTATTCTGTAATAAACTCGTGTATATGTGCCTTTAACAGATACTTATCTTAACGACAACGTTTGGGTGTTCCCTTCCTGACTTCTTTAAGCGCTTTATCCTTCTTTGCGTGCTTAACTTTATCGGATTTAACTTAATGATTTGCAAACACGACTTTTGACTTAACTGCTTCGAACCACTTCAAACTTAAGCAATAATCGCCTTAACCAACTTGTACTCTTAAGGCAACTAACCTTATCGTAAGAATACCCTTCAAGAAACGAACTGTAACTCAGTTATTGGCTCAAAACACCGTCCCACTCGACCTGCTTCATCAAACAGGTCTTTCAACCTTCTCGATCGCCAAGAACTCTTTGTATATCAGCTTCTTTCCAGCCTCCCGCTTTGGCAATCGTTTCTTTATCTGGGAGTAGAAATGCCTTTTGGGATCCTTCTTTGCCCCCTGAGCTTCAGAACAAAAGACCGGCTGACTAGGCGTTCTCTTCGAACCTACCTTAGCCACCTTCCAAACTTCTTCCACCCTCTGCGCCATACCTGAACTCGTTCGAGACGAGAAGGATTTTATCTTGCCTACGCTCGCATGTAAGCGGGAAGGTCTTTAACTCGCCTGAACTCGCTCATCGGCGAGAAGGTCTTTATGTTGCCTGAACTCGCTCATCGGCGAGAAGGTCTTTATCTTGCCTCTACATTGCCCCAGGGTTACATCTTCTCGCCCCCAGAAACACGGAGGACTTTTACTCTTCCTCGCCTGCACTCGCTCGACGGCGAGGAGGTCTTTAACTTGCCTAGACTCGCTCGTCGGCGAGAAGGACTTTATCTGGTGCCTCAACTTGCCCAGGGTGTACATCTCCTCCCCCCTGGATGCACTGAGGACCTTTTCTCTTTCTCGCCTCCACTCGCTCGAGGCGAGGAGGTCTTTAACTCGCCTCAGAACGCGCGAGGGCGTTGAGGTCTTTCATCTAGTGCCTCCGATCGCCGAAAAACGATGAGGACTTAAAAACTTTAACTGGTGCCTCCAATCGCCGAAAAACGATGAGGACTTAAAAACTTTAACTGAAAGCATGCGATATATCTTTTCTTGCCTTAAATCACTTACAAGTGACAAGGTCTTTCTTCAAAACTTTTGGAAAACAGCAAACATGCAACCAGAAAACGCCTTGTACTTCGAAAACTCTTCTTTTATTGGGTGGCCTCATTAAAAACCCTCCTTAGGGAAAAAGAGTGCCCCCTTCAAACTGTTTTAACAGAGACATTGTAATATAACCTTTGTGTTTGTCTTTACTTACAAAGCTCTTAACTATAGTACAACTTCAGGTGTGTGGCGTTCCAGGTGCGAGGAATCGCCCCTCCTTCCAGCGTCTCTAAGCGGTAAGGCCCCGTTCCCGAGCGCCTCGGTTATTCTGAACGGTCCAGTCCATTGGGTGACAGTTTATTCTCCATCTCGTATTGGTGGGCCTTCCTCATCACCAAGTCGCCCTCTCTAAACTGCCTTGGCATCACCTTTGAGTTGTATCTTCGTTCAACCCTTCTCTTCACAGCTTCAGCCTTCAACCTCGCCTCTTCCCTGACCTCATCCAGTAGATCCAGGTTCAGCCTTCTTTCGTCATTCGAGTCTTCCTCTACGAAGTTTTGGAATCTCGGCGAGCTCTCCTGGATCTCCACCGGAATCATGGCATCACACCCATAGACCAAGCTGAACGGGGTCTCATGGGTTCCTGACTGCTCGGTGGTGTGGTACGCCCAGACTATACGGGGCACCTCCTCAGCCCAACTTCCCTTGGCTTTCTCAAGCCTTCTCTTCAAACCTCTCAACAACACCCGATTAGCTGGACTCCACCTGGCCATTTGTCTGAGGGTGCTCGACGGATGCAAAACTTGTTGAATTCCCACCCCTTCGCAAAGCTTCTTCAACAGGTGGCTTGCAAACTGTGTCCCATTATCTGACACCAAGCGTTTAGGCACTCCAAACCGGCACACGATGTTCTTCCACACGAAACCTTCGATCTTGTGTGCGGTGATCTGGGCCACTGGTTCTGCTTCAATCCACTTGGTGAAATACTCAATCGCCACTACCAAGTATTTCATCTGCCTGATCGCCAGCGGGAAAGTCCAGGATGTCGATTCCCCAAGTATGAAACGGCCAAGGGCTATAGATCGACTTCAACTCCTCGGAGGTGCCTTGTGCCAATCGGCGTGCTGCTGGCATTGTTTGCAACACTGGGCATATTTCTTGCAATCTTCTCTCATAGATGGCCAGTAGTAGCCTGCACGGAGAGTCCTCGCGGCCAGAGCTCGACCCCCGACGTGGCTTCCGCATATACCTTCGTGGAGCTCCGCCATGACTCTCGTGCACTTCTCGCCGTGTATACATTCCAGGAGCGGGTGAGTGAACCCAAACCTGTACAGATCGCCATCAATCAACGTGTACTTGCTGGAATTTTTCTTTACCTTCCTAGCTTCCGCCGGATCCAGCGGGAGGAGGCCATCTGCCAGGCACCGCTTGTACTGTGTCATCCAAGTGTCTGGCTCATGGGTGGCGCAGACCTGCATCACATTCACCTTCTCTCCTCGACATGCTCTAACTCTCGGCGATCTCAGAGTTTCTTGCGTCAAGGACTTATGGCTTCTCGGTGCTCTCTCCGTCGACTTGCTTATCTGAAGGACCAGGTGATCTGCTACAAAATGCCCTTGGCGTCTTCAGAGTTTCTTGAATCACCGTCCTCTGCCTACCCCCTTGCCTGAGCTGGCGAGCTTAGCAAGCAAGTCAGCTCGGGCATTCTGCTCTCTGGGCACATGTACTACTTCAAAAGAGGCAAAGGAACTCTTCAATTCCTGCACATTACGCCAAGTAAGCCGCCATTTGTGGATCTTTAGCCTGGAACTCGCCTGTTACTTGCCCCGTGACCAGCAGCGAGTCACTCTTAGCCATCAGCACCCTAGCTCCCATCTCCTTGGCCAGCAGAATCCCGGCGATCAGCGGCCTCATACTCTGCTTGATTGTTACTGGCCTTGAAGGCAAACCTCAGAGATTGTTCGATCAGCACGCCGTTGGGTCCTTCCAATATGACTCCAGCACCGCTGCCCTGCTGGTCGACGATCCATCCACTGAAAGTACCCAACGGAAATCGTCTCCTTCAACCCGCGTCGCCTCTGATGAGAGCTCGACCACGAAATCTGCCAAAGATTTGCCCCTTGATCGGGCCTCGAGGCTCATATTTGATATCGAACTCTGACAACTCCACTGCCCACTTCACCATCCTTCCCGCCACGTCGGGTTTCTTCAAGACCTTCTGGATGGGCAGGTCAGTCATCACCAGTATTGTGAAACTATGGAAGTAGTGGCGCAACCTCCTCGCCGAAAACACCACAGCCAGCGCAGCCTTCTCCAGGGCCTGATATCTCGTTTCTGGGCCCTGCAACACCTTGCTCACAAAAATAAATAGGCTTCTGAGCCTGATCTTGATCCTGGGCGAGCACCGCACTCACCGCCCTCTCAGTCACAGCAAAATACAACCTGAGAGGGATTCCCGCCAGCGGTTTGCACAGAACCGGCGGGCTCGCCAGATACTCCTTCAGTTTGACGAAAGCTTCCTCGCACTCTTTCGTCCAAGCAAACTTATTATTGCGCCGCAGACATTGAAAATAGGGATGCCTCTTTTCTCCGCTAGCTGACACGAAGCGAGATAGGGCTGCCATCCGACCTGTTAGCTGCTGGACTTCTTTCACCGTAGCTGGGCTCCTCATCGCCAAGATGGCGGCACACTTATCCGGGTTGGCTTCTATTCCTCTGTCAGTCAAGAGGAAACCCAAAAACTTTCCAGCCTCCACGCCGAAAATGCATTTCTCCGGATTGAGCTTTAACTTGAACTTGGCGATCGTCGTGAACAATTCTTCCAAGTCTGCAACGTGCTTGCTTTTTCCTGCGAGGTCACGACCATGTCATCGACGTAGGCTTGCACGTTCCTTCCCAGCATTGGTGCAAGTACTCGATCCATCAGCCTCTGGTACGTGGCCCCCGCGTTCTTCAGCCCAAACGGCATCACCTTATAGCAGTAGCACGATCTCTCCGTCATGAAGGCTGTTTTCTCTTCATCCATGGGATGCATCTTGATCTGATTATAGCCCGAGAAGGCATCCAGGAAACTCAGCAACTTGCACCCTGCAGCACTATCAACCAGGGCATCAATGCTTGGTAAAGGATACGAATCCTTTGGGCAAGCTTTGTTCAGGTCGGTGAAATCGACGCACATGCGCCATTTCCCGTTACTCTTCTTCACCAGCACGACATTTGCCAACCATTCAGGGTACTGGACTTCCCTGATGTGGCCTGCAGCGAGGAGTTTCTGTGTTTCGTCCCTGATCGCCTGCCTCCTCTCCTCGTTGAACTTTCTTCTCCTTTGTCGCACCGGTCTCACCAAATTGTCCATCGCCAGATGATGGCACAAGAAGTCGGGATCAATCCCGGGCATGTCCGAAGCGGACCATGCAAACGCGTCCAGATGCCGCTCAATCACCTTGGCGATCTGGTCCTGGAGATCGACCTCCAGAGATCTTCCCAGCTTGAAGATTTTCCTCCGATCTCCTTTTCGAGCCACTGCTCGACAGGTTTGGCCTGGATTCTCTGGCGATCACCGCCCTGGCGATTCCCTGTTCCCTTGCTTCCTCGGGCGATTCCGCGCCTCTTCCTCCTCCAGGCCAGCATTCCTCTCCCCTAGCTCAGCGTCTACCATCTCTACATCTCTTCCGGCGGCCTCCTCTGTTACCGTCGATCTGGGCTTCACACCGGGAGGTGGGGTGGTTGTTACATAACTCACTGATCTTTTGTTTTTCAGGCTATTCTCATAGCACCTTTTCGCTTCTTTCTGATCAGACTTGATCGTGATCACCACCCCTTCCATGGACGGCAACTTCACCTTCATGTGCCGAGTCGACGGAATGGCGCCTATCCTGTTAAGCGTGGGCCTTCCCAACAGGATGTTATATGCTGAAGGGGCGTTTACGATGAGGTACTTGATTTTCTCCGTCCTCGACCCAGCCTCATCTGTAAACGTGGTTCTCAGCTCAATGTACCCCCTGACCTCCACCTGGTCACCAGCGAACCCATATAACACCCTCCATAGGGCCTTAGCTGGTCAAGGGGCAACTCCAGCTGCGTGAAAGTCGGCCAGAACATCACGTCTGCCGAGCTTCCTTGGTCCACCAGAACTCTGTGGACCTTCCTTCCCGCCGTAACCAACGAAATAACTATGGGATCGTTGTCATGAGGCACAACGTCCCGAAGATCCTGCTTGGTGAACGTAATGTCCACTTCCGGCGAGTGATCTTCAAACATGTCCACTGTCATCACCGATCGCGCATACTTTTCCTCTGCGATGCGGTGCATCCACCACCTGAGAAACCCCCTGCAATGGTGTGGATCTCCCCGTGGATAGGCATCTCGTGTTGCTGGGCTTCTCCACCTGCTGGCTGGGAACTCGACGCTCCCCCCGTCCTCCTGTCCAGCAGATAGTCATTTAGGAACCCGCTCTTAACCAGATCGTCGAGCTGATATCCTAAAGACAAACACGAGTCCAAAGTGTGGCCAAAACACTGGTGGAACTCGCACCAGGCGTCCGGCTTTGACCCCAGCACCTTGTCGCCCACCTTCTCAGGCGCTTCAACCTAGCAGATATGTTAGGAATGGCGATCAGGTCCGCTAGTCCCATGACAAATTTGTGCTTAGGCGGGCGATTGTATTCCCGGCGTGCTGGTTGCTGGCGTGCTTGGCTTCTTCCCTTGTTTCCCTGTCGTAAGGATGGCGAGTCCTTGGTCTTTCCTGGCCGCCGCCGCCGTTTCCAGCACCCTCTGCGGCTGGATCCTGGTCTGGGCGCGTGGCCTGGCGGGAGCCACGCTGCCTCTCTTCTCGGCGACTTCACTCTCGTCGGCGATGTGGGCCACCGCAAGTCGCCTGACTTCAGCAAACGTCGCTGGATGAGCCCTGATCAAGGCCTCGCAGAATGGTGGCTGCACGCCCTTCTTGAAGGCATAGACCAGCATTTCTTCATCCTTGGCCGGCGATCTGACCATCTGCGCTCCAAAGCGATTCAGGTAGTCTCTGAGGGACTCCCCTGGTACTGCCTTATATCAAACAGATCATAAGACACCCTGGGCGGTGCCTTATTCACGATGTACTGCTCGACAAGATCTTCGAGAACTGTTGAAAATTGGTTATGTGGCCGTTAGGCAGGCTCACAAACCACTCCATCGCCGTTCCCTGGAGCGTACTCACGAACATCTTGCAGTAGACGGCGTCTGACCCTCCCGACAGCATCATCTGCGTAACGTGGTCAGATGAGCCTCTGGATCCTCCACGCCGGTAAAGACAGCCTTAACCGGAACCACGCTCGTGGGAATAGGCGTGTCGGTAATCGCCTGAACAAAAGGCATTGGGAAAACACGAGGTGGCGTCGACGGCGCCACCTCTTCAGCAGAAGAACGTCCTTGCTGCTCCTGAAGAGCTCGACGCAGCTCCTCAGTCACCTTGCTGAGCTCCTCGTTCCTGGCGCGAGAGGCGACCAGGTCCTCATGTATCCTCGCCTGCTCTACGCGCGAGGCTTCCACAGTTGCCTGCAACGAGCGCATCATCTCTGCCATCTGCGCCATGGTCATGGCGGCGTCGCCTTCAGCAGCGACAGGCGCCACGGGACTGGAACGATTGCTTCTCATTTTTCTCATTAACTTCAGCGAATCACAGGAATGCAGCGAACAACACTTCACCACGATCGAATCAGCGATCAATCGGAGAAAAATGCGAAACTGCGCAAGAAAACTCAAGAACACCGTAAGCCTTCAAAGAAAACCACAACTTCACCAGAAACCACCGCTTCCCCGCGACAACCAAACAACGAAAGAACTCGAACTTCCACCAAACAGATTACGCGTAAGCAGCAGAAAACCTCACTCCACCGATCGAAAAGCCAAACGAACGGTACAAAACGCAAATCACCGAACGAAACTCAAGCAAACAGCGAACGGTGGTTGCACCAGCACACAACCACGCAGAAAACTTCGAAAACTTCCAAGAACTCACGCTGTGGATGGGAGCAAGTTTTACACGGCCCCACGGTGGGCGCCTGATGATCCTGCCTGTTGACCGGAACGCTGGAAACTGCCTCGTCAAAGGATCGACGTGCGCACCGCTTCTCACCTCCGTTCCTCTTCGGGATCTACCTCAAGAACCTGCAAAGAAACAGAGGCGCCGCTGCGGCCGATCGCACTCCAACGCTCAAGTCAGTGACGGTATCACCAAATACTAAGAGAACAAGAACCGTGCAAATCCTCTCTCACAGTCAGCTCTATCACTCGCAAGCGTAAAGTGTATGAACTGAACGTGCGTACCTCAGAAAGTTTGTTAAGAACTCTTATATACCTGGTCTTTCTCTCTCCTGGCAGTTACAGACTTGGACACGTGGCTCGCATCCAACTGTACACGTGCCATCATCTGGAGGCTCCCTGACTTGGCGCTGCTTCTACTCTCATTTTGGCTAAGTTACTTATGCATGGTACTGCCCAGTGCATAGCTAACTTGGAGTGCGATCTCTACTGGAACTGGCGAGTTAGGGGCCTTCATACACCTTCCCTGTGGTCTCGCCGGCCGCCTTCATAATCTGCTTCTCCTTCATCTTCGGCGATGTGCTTGCTCTGGCGATCTCCAATGACTAGGTCGCCTGAATCTACATCTGGCGACTTCATCTTCAACCTGGCGATCGCCGATTCTGGTAAGCTGGAAATCGGAACACGCCAATATAACAACTGGCGACTACACGAGCCCCCCGACTTCCTTCCCTTCTGCCAACCTGGCGCCTTGTCAACACGCCTATACTGTAGGAGGATGCCACCGTCATCACACCCGACCACCAGGGCGGTTACAGCCAACAATGAGCAAACATTCTTTCAAGAGACAAAACCCCATGTTCTTAATGTTTTTCAATCTCCATCAAATTAATTTTGATTAGATATAATAAGATGTGTATAACCGCTCACATTAATCAATGGGTAATTTATTTTATTAAATCAATTTAAGTCCAAAGCCAAAAATCTATTTTACATAAGCCACATTATAAAAATTAATTTACATTATATAATTTTCTAACACTTTCATTATTGATTTGGCAATAATCTTCAAATATTTATTTGGTAGCTTTGCATAATTCATTTGAAAAGCTTTATAATAATATTAAAATATTTATTTGGTGAGATTTTCTAATAATATTAAATATTCATTTGGCAAGCTTTCATGATTCATTTGGCAAACTTTCATAATTCATTTGACAACTTTTATAATTCATTTAACGAGCTTTCATAATAATCGTAAAATATTATTGAAAAGCTTTTATAATAATCTTCTTCAATATTCATTTGACGAGCTTTCATAATTCATTTGGTGAACTTTCATAATAATTTTTGAATATTTGGAAAACTTTCATAATTTATTTGTGAACTTTATAATAATATTCAAATATTTTTATACTTAGTTTTTGAAACTTCAAATGTCTCGCCTATGTGACGGTTGTACTACAATCTATACATTAAACACAAAATATATACACCCCTAACTGACAAGCTTTTATTATGTGTGTATACCTAATTAAAAATTTATAGGAACACTCCAACCCTTATACATAAGTGTGTTGCCTATTGTATTATATAAGTGTGTATATTTTCTTACATACTTAATATATAACTCCAAGTCTATAAATATGTATTAATTTGCCTATTGTATTTACAACTCATTGAAGAAAAAATCTATATTCCTGTCTTGCTTCATCTCCTATGTTATAACGGTTATCAACATATATTTTGATAAAAAAAAGTGTCAACACATAGCAGTTCACGAAAAATAATCATTTCTAAATTTTAGAAGTCATGAAGAAAATATATTTGTCTTCAAACTAAACTAATTTAATCATACGCTGCGAACATTATAAAGCATTTGTAGCCAAGAGAAAGGTAGAAATAAGTAGTTTTTAACTGAGAAGAAAGCCGGGAGAAATAATTAAGGTATTATAGGCTGAAGCACTATGCTGAAGTTGTAAGTTAACAGTTCTGACATTAGATAAATCGGTGGCAAACACATTGTATTTAATTTATTAGGAATACAATAATGATTTATTCAAGCGGACCCTCAACCACATTAGACTTTGATCACACGTCCGTTTGTTGTTATCTGAAATTTGTCAGAAACGAATTGTTAATTAGTATTAAACCTTTTCATCCTGACAAAACCAGTGGAATAGAAGCTCTGGGGAATGGAATAGAAACGGGATTTTCGGACTCTGAGGAGCCTTGAAACCTATAATATAATCGTAGCTGGGTCTAACTGGAAGTTTGTGTTGAATTATATATTTGAGCTGTGTTTTGGAATCTGGTTCTGGTCCACGTTTCCAAATGATATTTCAAAAGTTACAAACACAATGCATAAAATATATCATTTTCTTGGAACTTTGCTTTGTCTTGGCTTGTAGCGGATATGCCTAAGCTTTCATGAGATTAATATGTTGAAATGGTATTTGATCGTAATCCCTAGATGCTGCTACTTTGGTGGTTTATTGAGATTCCACCTTTTGGGTCATAAACTAATCACAGAAAAAAATGGCTGTTAAAATCTCCGTGACTTAGATTTGTTTCATGGTATAGTACGGGTGTTCTCTTTTTAGAGCCTTGCCTTTTGCTTCTTCTTCTCATGTATATATCAACTAAAAACCAAGCCTCGCGAAACACGCACTCCTTTAAACGTCACCACAAAAGGTGGCTGAACCTTCGGATGCAGAACCCTTTTCAGGAAGCATATAATGGCTTCTTCACATTGAGTGAATTTCACTCTCTCCTTCCTCTTCTTTGCTCTTTTACTCTTCTCAAACTGCACTTCAAATTAATGCACTTCTTTTAGGGTTAATTAGTTCAAACCCTTAAACCGCATCTCTCTTTTTCACAAGTTTTGGTTAAATCTTATAGGGGCAACAAGGGTCTATCTTTTTCTATTTTTGAGCACAAGATTAGGCTAAGAGATGGAAGAGAGAAATGATAATGGTGAGAAACTGGATGAGGTTATGCTACCGGGTTTCAGGTTTCATCCAACAGACGAGGAGCTTGTTGGATTTTACCTTAAGAGAAAGATTCAGCAGAGTCCTCTTTCTATTGAGCTCATCAAGCAGCTTGATATCTATAAGTATGATCCTTGGGATCTTCCAAGTAAGAGAACACACACTGGCTTAATTCACGTATAAACTGTTGTACCCTTTTTATTTTATCCAAGTATCTAACAAACTTTTCATTTTTTATGTGCTTGTGATGTGTAGAGTTGGCCACCACTGGGGAGAAAGAGTGGTATTTCTACTGTCCAAGAGACAGAAAGTACAGGAACAGTGCAAGGCCTAATAGGGTAACTGGAGCTGGGTTCTGGAAGGCTACAGGGACGGATCGCCCTATATATTCCTCGGAGGGTTCCAAGTGTATTGGTCTGAAGAAGTCCCTTGTGTTCTACAAAGGTAGAGCTGCCAAAGGGATTAAAACTGATTGGATGATGCATGAGTTTAGACTACCTTCTCTCACTAACCCATCCTCATCCCCTAAGAAGTTCATGGACAAGACCATTCCTGCTAACGTGAGTAAAACTTCTAAAACCAATATTTCAAAAACCACCATATTAGGATTATTTGGTAAAAATGATATAGGAAAAACAATGGGAGACAACGTTTTTCTTGGTTTGACTTATTATTTATTGCCAATAACTTGTTTTTGAACTTGCAGGAATCCTGGGCAATCTGCAGAATCTTCAAGAAAACCAATGCTACAGCACAAAGAGCTCTCTCTCACTCTTGGGTCTCACCCTTGCCTGAAACCACCACTTCAGATCATATGTTAGGCACTGATAGATATGGCAACCAATTTTCTACAGCAAACATGCTATTTCCAAAGAAAACTAGCTTAGCCAGCCAGTTTTGTACTTTTAATCACAATGACACACAACACTCAACCACTACTACTAGCACCCCTTGTCCTATAGATATTCTATCTTCTTATAACAAACCAATTATTAATCCATTAATGCTTTACAAGCCCTTAGATCTGTTACCCATTTCAAATGGAGACCTTAGCACTGGTTTAATATTCTCATGTCCTCTTGAAACTTCAACAAACAGTGCTAAATCTTCGATGGATGTCTCTTCATTGCTAATGAGTACCTCAACTTCAGTGCTTGGGGAATTTAATAGTAAGACCTCTGAGGGATTGAGCACAAACTTTGGTGGGTTACAGGAGCATGGCTACCAAATACCACTACTACGTGAAATGCAAGGGAGCTTTGGCAACCACGATGACAACGTATTTATAAAGATTCCTAATGTGGATGTGGCTCATGTTGGTGAGCAACAATCGGAGACAGTGCGATCCACTGGGTTTCCAATCAGTATTGGCGATGCATGGAAGCCAAATGTGCTTTGGGATAGTTCATCTTTGTCCTTGTGATAAACCTTGTACTTATTCTACAACCAAGGACTATACTTGGTCCAATTTACATATATTAGAAGCCAATTCTAACAAGCCGGGATTAGCTAGTGTATTTCTATTCAGTTTTCATGCATGTAGATCTTTTAGTTAGGACTCCGAACCTTTTTAATTTGTTACTCCAGACAAGATGTCAACTATCTAATGTTTGTAGAAAGAATTTTGAAAGCAATGTTTATGTTTTAAAAAATGACTTTAAGAGAAAGTGAAATTTCTATATTCAAATTTTGTGAGTTTTTTTTATATATTTTCTTATTAGATTCAAAATTAAAATCTTATAATAAAATGTTAATAATAATTATTTTTATTTTAAAACCAACCTAGTGTGTTGGTTAAAACTTCTATGTTTAATTGAATTCAATTCCCTCGTGAAACAAAATGTTATGCTAATTATATTAAGGTGTGAGTGAAACAATACCCTAATGGTAGTTCTATGTATATTCATGTGATGATTTTATAGTGGGAACTTAATGCGTTTTAGTATATGTGAAAAAAATCCTTCAGGTTTAAGTGAGACGTGCGGGTTGGACATAGATTTTTTTAATAGGGTTAGAGTATCTCTCAAATATTTTTATTTATTATATTTTTTTTAATTTTATTTATCTTTAGACTAAACAAATTTTTTATCATATTACCATTTTTATTATACTTATTATTATTGATACAATTTATACATATTATTATTAATTAGGATTTGAATTCCATAATGTTCTGAATTGGCAAGGTTTACAACCTTTCCTTGGAATTAATCTTTCGTATTATGAGGACTTGGTAAGAGTATTTTATACAAATGTAAAAATCACACATGTTGGTCACCTTGCCATTGACATTTGCAGAAGGATGATACACATTCAAGAAATGGATTGGATGACCATTGCTCATCTACAGTATGACAGTCTTAAGTTAACCCCTGGGACGATCCCTGAGGAACTGAATTTTGATCAAGCACTGGCATTATCGTCCATGATTCGTGAAGATGTTGAAGGTGAAAATCTAAAAAATGTCGGTAGTTTGAAAATGAATGACCGACTGTTGCATTACACATGAGTGCATATCTTGTGCCCTCGTGGAAGCAACTTTACACAACTACTGAATGAAGATATTTTCATGTTGTGGTTAATAAAAAATATTGTACTCATTAATTGACCTCATTACATCATGCAACACATCATCAAATGTCGGGATAACAAGATGTCTCTCCCATATGCAAATTTGATAACGAGGATCTTGCAGGTGTATGGCTTCGACTTGTCGAATGAACAAGCAATAATGCTAGGCTAGAATCATTACTTTGGGAAAAAAAGTATGACAAAATTAAATAAAATATATTCCAGGTCAATGGCGTATGGCAACTTGGTAGGCCTCACCATGCACACGAAGAAGATGATGAAGAGGATGAATTGCCAACACAAGATGTTGAAGGTGGTCAACCTAAGGCGGCAATCCCCAATCAAACCAAATTGTTAACTCAAATTTTGTTCGACATACAAAACATGAATACCCGCATTGATAGGGTTGATCAAAGGATGAACCAAATTGAGGATACTCTGAATGATATTCGACGTCATCAAGGCCATTGATTGTGTTATCATTATGTTATTGTCATTGTTATTTTTATTTCTAATTTTCATGTTGAACATTAATTAATTGTTATTGTTATTTTTGTCGTTGATCATTGACAAATTGTTATTTAATATTAAGGTTTTATGCTATTTTTCATGCTACTTATTTACATAATCATATTGTTTTGAATGCAACTTTTTACCATTTTATTTCTATTATGCATAAATCATATTTGTGTCCCTAAACCCTAATACGGAACTTCGACAACATTGGTTAAGTGTCATTCAATGTCTGTGTATCAGAACACGTCGTCATCTAGTTGTACTGATTGTAGTGTGCAAAAACGTGGTACTT